>NW_027103282.1:304065-984170 GCF_902728285.1 Clytia hemisphaerica
TAAGGTACATTTTATCAACTTACATTAAAGCACGCAGCATGCTTTCCGTGGGTTGCGATGCTTTAATGAGATATCATTCATTAGAAAATAATTAATTGGTCTTTTTAATTAATCACCTGGTCAATTATGGATATGTACCATTTTTTTTTTAGAGGAAATAAGTTATAAACAAAGAGCTTTGTTGCTCTTTATGTTATATATAGAGATGAGATGTTTGTAGGGGTTCGAAATACCGTTTTCCAGTCAAAGTTTTTGTTGAATCCCGGAATTTCGAAAATTGAAAAAAAATAATAACACCGTCACATCGGTTTGTACAGGTTCAAATACCGGCATAATGACAAAAAATAACGCCAAATACCGTCTCGGGTAACTTAATGCATGTCCCAGAATTGCATTAATTTTTCCGCCCCAGTTCCAGTCCCTAAACCATAACAAACTATACATTTTTGGAAGCGTATTTGGATGTAGAATACCGTATTTGGTGTAACTTAAATTCTTTCTCAGCAAAATTTGAGTTTTTTTAAGAAAACATGATTATGACGTCATTATTTTTGACGTCATAATTTTTAAAAATTGAATATCTCAAGAACTAATACTCAAATCTTTATGAAATTTTGACCAATGATAGAACTCATCAAAAGGAGGAGAATTTTTTTCAAAAAAATTGAAAATTTGCTGATGTCAGCATTCTATCGCAAAAATTCGAATTCTTGCAATTTTTGCTGACGTCATTAATTTTGGGAAATACTTTTAAAAGTTTTTGAAACATCTCAATGTACTTTATCACTGGTCCAAATTTCATAAAGCTTTGATTTATATTTCTCAAGATATTCAACTTTTTGTATTTATGACGTCATCAATCATGACGTCATAATCAGGTTTTTTTAACATATCTCTAATTATACTGAGAAAGAATTTAAGTTACACCGAATACGGTATTCTACATCCAAATACGCTTCCAAAAATGTATAGTTTGTTATGGTTTAGGGACTGGAACTGGGGCGGAAAAATTAATGCAATTCTGGGACATGCATTAAGTTACCCGAGGTCACCGTCTGATTTAAAATTGTGCGCTCTTCGTTTTTTCAAAAAAATGGAGAACTTTTAATAAAATTTCAAAAAATGGAAAAAACAACCAAAATTCGACAAAAACTGGCATCACCTAACAAGAACCTGACCCTTGATGAAGATGAGATTGACAACAACCGTTGTACGGAGCATAATTGCATTAAAGATAATGAAAAAATGAAGATTCAATGCCATAAATGTCAAAGAATGCTACATTATGCCTGCACTGGACTACCACCATACCAGCTGAATATGTTTTTGAATAAAGGTTACAGAAAATACCAATGCATAACTTGTTGTTCTCCGGCAAAAGACCTCAGCATAAAAATCCATCAACAAGCAGAAAGAATAGAATGCTGTACACATAGCTATAAAAAAATTGATGAATGTGAAACCATGATACACCATAAAAGTGAGAATGAAAAGAGACTTAACATCGTGGTCAAGGACTTAAAGGCAAAATGTCAGGAATACCTGAAAAAAAAATCAAGTAACTGATCTAATCCAGAGCCAATTTTCCGTCCTGGAAAAGAAGCTATCCACTAAAACTGAAGAGACAGTGAATGCTAAGATTTCGAAAGTCCAAGTGGCTAAAGAACCAAAAAGTTTTGCCGACGCTGCGAAAGTAAATGGTTCGTTAAACTTGAGTCTGCTAAATTGCGTGGGTTGCGTGGGTGCGTGGGTCAATATTTTTGCGTGGGTAAATATTTTTGCGTGGGTCATTTTTTTGCGTGGGTGCGTGGGTCAAAATATTTTTTGCGTGGGTCAATTTTTTTGCGTGGGTCAATTTTTTTGCGTGGGTCAAAATTCTCTCTGCAATTCGAAATAATGCCTTCCCTTGAAATTCGAACTGGTCACATCCAAAATGTTGGATGTGTTTTACGTAACACGTTTTGGTTTATTTTGTTTATTTTGCATAGCCGTAGCTGGTTTTTTATAAGAGGAAGCTTTATAGAATCTTTTTAGAAGCTTTAAAGCTTCTTATAGCACGCTTTAATCTTTTGAGTTTCCTTTGAGTGTTAAAAAACAAAGCAAATGGTGACAAAATCTGAAAATTTTTCTAAAAAAGTTATATTCATTAGGCGACCGATTACTAAACAATTTAATCGTTGTCAATTATTTCGTCCACCCCACTTGTAATTTCTTTGATTTAAGCACATTAAAGGCCAATTTAAAAAATTGGACGAAATAAAGACGCTGTACTTTTTTTCAAAGCAATAGAAAAGGGAGGAAAAAATTAAAGTTATATTGTTTATTTCCATGACACTGGAATCCTGAAATATAGCATGCTAAAATTCAAAAGTGTGATCCTGAAGTGTGTCTACAAAAATTAGACGGGTGTGTGTTGATTCTGTATAATGTTATACTAAATAAGTGCAGCTATGTAAAATAAACCACAAGGTGTTACTACATAAAAACTGTGTGAATTTGACAAAAAAAACCGTCTTAGCTAACTCAAAAGTTTTAATTTGGTAAAAAAATCGAGTTAGCTAAAACATCACCAACAACTTTGACCCACGTCAAAAATAATGACCCACGCAAAAATTTTGACCCACGCAAAAAATTTGACCCACGCAAAAAATTTGACCCACGCAAAATTTTTGACCCACGCAAAAAAAATTACTCAGAAGGGAGAAAGTCGAAGAACAAATCGAAGACCAAAGAAAGCTTTCAATAGACGCAAACATCATCATCCACGGGGTGCGTGAAAGAGAAAATGAAGAAGATATCGATTTCGTAAACGAACTTTTGAACGACGTCAACGTAAAAACTTAACCAACCTTCGTCTCTCGAGTTGGAAAACGATCAAATGGTGTGCGTCCAATCAAAGTCGCCTTCAAAGACAGCCATATAAAATACCGCTTCATGAAGAAGTTGACTGAACTAAGACAGCACGAGAAGTACGTAAAATTGAGCATCACCGACGATTTAACGAAAATTGAGAGAGAGCAAATCAAAGAATGGAAAAGTAGAGCAGACGAGATGAATAAAGCCAAGTCGAATGAAGACTTTAATTTGAGGTTGCGGGGAAGTCCTCGTGACAAACTGTACCTAAAAAAGATTTTTTGTACAAGATCGGTTTAGAGGCCCTCGTGTGCCTGGACTGTAATTCTTTAATGAATAAATATTTTAGGATGATTTTCCCCAAAAAGTTAAGAATATCCATGATGAAATGGATTTACACCATTCTTATAAAAAAAAAGCGTGTAGGTCTTTACGTTTTCATGTCACTGTAAAATTGAAATAATTAAATCACAGACAGACAGACAGACAGACAGACAGACAGACAGACAGACAGACAGACAGACAGACAGACAGACAGACAGACAGACAGACAGACAGACAGACAGACAGACAGACAGACAGACAGACAGACAGACAGACAGACAACAGACAGACAGACAGACAGACAGACAGACAGACAGACAGACAGACAGACAGACAGACAGACAGACAGACAGACAGACAGACAGACAGACAGACAGACAGACAGACAGACAGACAGACAGACAGACAGACAGACAGACAGACAGACAGACAGACAGACAGACAGACAGACAGACAGACAGACAGACAGACAGACAGACAGACAGACAGACAGACAGACAGACAGACAGACAGACAGACAGACAGACAGACAGACAGACAGACAGAGACAGACAGACAGACAGACAGACAGACAGACAGAAGACAGACAGACAGACAGACAGACAGACAGACAGACAGACAGACAGACAGACAGACAGACAGACAGACAGACAGACAGACAGACAGACAGACAGACAGACAGACAGACAGACAGACAGACAGACAGACAGACAGACAGACAGACAGACAGACAGACAGACAGACAGACAGACAGACAGACAGACAGACAGACAGACAGACAGACAGACAGACAGACAGACAGACAGACAGACAGACAGACAGACAGACAGACAGACAGACAGACAGACAGACAGACAGACAGACAGACAGACAGACAGACAGACAGACAGACAGACAGACAGACAGACAGACAGACAGACAGACAGACAGACAGACAGACAGACAGACAGACAGACAGACAGACGACAGCGACAGACAGACAGACAGACAGACAGACAGACAGACAGACAGACAGACAGACAGACAGACAGACAGACAGACAGACAGACAGACAGACAGACAGACAGACAGACAGACAGACAGACAGACAGACAGACAGACAGACAGACAGACAGACAGACAGACAGACAGACAGACAGACAGACAGACAGACAGACAGACAGACAGACAGACAGACAGACAGACAGACGACAGACAGACAGACAGACAGACAGACAGACAGACAGACAGACAGACAGACAGACAGACAGACAGACAGACAGACAGACAGACAGACAGACAGACAGACAGACAGACAGACAGACAGACAGACAGACAGACAGACAGACAGACAGACAGACAGACAGACAGACAGACAGACAGACAGACAGACAGACAGACAGACAGACAGACAGACAGACAGACAGACAGACAGACAGACAGACAGACAGACAGACAGACAGACAGACAGACAGACAGACAGACAGACAGACAGACAGACAGACAGACAGACAGACAGACAGACAGACAGACAGACAGACAGACAGACAGACAGACAGACAGACAGACAGACAGACAGACAGACAGACAGACAGACAGACAGACAGACGGATTCTAGTTCTATTAAAGTTGAGAACACTTTCATCAGCAGCATGCTTTATTTTACTGTATACCTTTTAAAAACCATTGGTAAAAAATTACTTCATTTGCCAAAAAAATTCATATGAAATTTAAAATTCATCCCTTTGTTTCATTTACAGCTTAAGTTAGGCAATTGAACCCCCCCCATAAGCCATATTAGTATAAACTACATGATTCAATAAATAAATTGGCATTTTTTTTCAATCACCAATATTAAACAAATTACAAGTTAGGGTCCGAATTGGCTTCCACGATAACGATCATAGAAAGGTGGTAATTTTCGATTTTGCGAGTTTATGTATTTGCACTTTTGATCACGGCAGATTGACTGAAGCGATTTGGAATAACCCGCAGGACGATAGTTCTGATTTACAATCTTCCTCAGTCAGTCAGGATCTAGACAAGCTAACCGTCTCCGTCGCAGAGATACAACCATAGATTTATAAAGCCCGAAGAGCTAGGTGTGCTTTAAGCCATCGCAGGCAAAAAAAGTGAATATCGCAAGAAATATAGTTTCTATTGTTTTCGAAAATCCGCGTAGCTTTTGATTGGTCAAGCGCCGATTTGATTGGTCAATTCTATTGTGATGTTACGTGACCTAGGTAGGATCTACTACCTAACCACGGCACACTTTTAAGCAAAAGTACGACATCTAGCCCTTCGGGCTTTATAAATCTATGGATACAACTCGCTGTTAGCAATGTGAGAGATCTTAGAATGGGACTTTCTTAACTTGACAGAGGAAGGTTTAATTTAAAAAAAATGTTAAATGTACATACTTTCTAGCTGTTAAATGTACTTTTTGTGGCTTACTTTTCGATAATTTTTAATGTGACTTTGTAAGCCACAAAATTGTACTTACAACAAAATTTTTGTAATTTTTTGCACCTACTGGTGTTATACTTTAATGATTGAGTGCCAAAAACTTAAAAATGTGAGACATAAAATTTCACCTATTCACCTATATTCACCTATTCACCCATATTTCCCTTGTGTAAGCCCCATTTTTGCCCACTTAACAAACTGTAAGCCGCAAATCAGTACAGCTAAAGAAAAATTTAGCCCTTTACTGGCAATGCTGAAAAAAGTATAATTTCTGACTGTTTCCATTATTGAGAACTCAGCCTTCAGAATTTCTTGGTAGGGTAAGCCACATGACCAGTAAGTCACATTTTTTGCTCACACTTCATTTGCTTGTAACTCCCTTTTAAGTAAGCCACAAAAAGTCGCTCTTTATGCAATGGATAGCTAATTCGTTAAAGTTAAAGTTAAAGTTATGGTCAATTTCGTGGCTGACAGTAAAAATGTCACAAAACAGGGGTTTATTTTTGATTGGGTTCTCACTTTTCACAAAACATGAGATTGAACCGTATCAGATCAAATTTTGCAATATATCAATTTCTACGTTACACATGCTAGCTTGTACAATTTATTCTGCACCCCCTTCATTTAAGTTTCTTTCCATTAAAGATTCAGTGTTCATATATGCTTGCCCGCCATTGTGAAAATTTTGTTTGCGAAAAAACACACGCTATAGTAGGGGGCCAAGCCTGGGGTTCCGTGACATCTTTTCTACGACCTAACCATTTTAGTCTATTCCAAAGAACAGTATATTACAAGATATTTTTGAGAGGGAGGACGGAGATAAGGCCCGGGAAAACTTTTTGTGATCTAAATAGTGACGCCATAGGCAAAACTACAAGGGAAAATAAGGGGTAGGAAAACAGCTGATTTTCAAAAGTCAAAATGAACAAAAATGATTGGTACCATCTGAAAGAGCATGAAATTCTGAGCAAAAAAATGTATTACAACAACTCTCTGACTAAAACACACAAAGAAATACAGCCGCTTTAAGATCAACTAACTGTCAGCTCTACTGTGATTTGACATCAACTGTCTTTTTTTTTTCTTTTTTTTTCATCATTAATTTCTTGATCTCCAAAAGTATATTGGTTCTTCTTACAAGAAGTTGAAATATTTTATGTATATGTTATGTATATAAATGTATATAAAATTCTACGATTCAAACTGATACGAAGTGGACAGCTAAATCATTAATGGAAGCTTAGTGGACTGGTCGGCTACATAGTATAGAAATAGTAAATCAATAGGCAACCTAATATAGAAGACACTGAAAAATAGGTTCGTCGGATAAGATGATATAGATAAAAAATCACATAGGTCGAATTGTGTAGGTTGTCAAAGTCCTAGTTATGCAATGAAATAGTAAATATTAAATATTAGGGAGAAAAACTACTTATATGATAATATTTTAATATATTCATAGGAGATCAAACTGAGAAGAAAATTCCTGTGTAGAATAGACTAGACATAATAGCGCAACATCGAATTGACATCAAAACTAAAATCATTCGGTTAAATTTGTAGATATTGTGATGGCAAAATTGTAGAATGGCTGCGGTAAAATAGAATATAGGTTCGGTCTCATTTAGGAATATAAAATGCTAGAACAATGTTTTAGATAAAATAAAATAAATATTAACATAAGATAAATATATCAAAAGGGGAACCGCTGGTGGGCTAGAAAACACAAGAAGAGTGAGTCCAAATATATAGCAAGTGATTGAAAATAAATGACCTTAGAAAATAGACTAGGCTGCAAATGCTAAAGACTACACGTAAGTATCAGATACTAGATCGATTGTGTTGATTAAGTTTGTGACTCGAGGTTGAATTGAATTAGCTTAGAGATTTGGCTAGCGACCTATCAAAATAAAAATTCCAGCATTTATCAGCAAAGCTTTCTTTTTTGTCAATTCGTTTGATATCAACAGGCAAGTTGTTGAAGCATTTTGCGGCCTCATGTGCAAAGGTGCCAGTTAGATGAGATGTGTCCTCAATGTCATGTGCGACCATAGTATAAGAAAGCCGCGGCTGGAATGATGACGCTATTGTTTTTGTCGTAAACGGATGTTCTATCTGTGTCTCCGTGGTTTATAAGAACTAAGTCGAAGGTAACAAAATCCTTAACCTTAAAAGTATTCGTAATATTCAATTGAAGAACAATTACTTTTCAATATTTTTATAAATTCCAAATAAAGTTTTATAAATTTAGGACCAAATAACACACATTTTATTAAAAGAACTAATTTTCAAATGTTAAACTTTAAATGTTTGCTGTCACCTCAATACTGTTGTTTTTTGAATGGAATTTTCACAGAATGCAGCTTGAATATTTATTTAGTAATACAAGTAATAATTTTTCAGAAGAATCAGGAAGGCATTTCGAGGCACTCAATTTTCTTCAAGTTCTTAAAGCACTGACATTCTGACGTTCTAGTACTTTTAAAACAAGAGTCTTTTCTTTTACTTTGATGTTATGAATGCGTGAATTATCAAGAGATTTGCGTTTATGAGCAAAATTACGTCTAACGAGGGAGTTTGTTAAAAGTCAAATTAAATTGACAATGGAAATTGTCACTGAACCATAAAGAAATTCGTTCTTACGACATAGATAGAACAACAGAAATTCAGATGTACTCATTCCAGCCGCGGCTTTCTTATACTATGGTGCGACCAAATTACCATTTCGGAGCTCTCTGTCTGGATCCGGTTGTCTATTGAGTTTGAGGTATGACGGCCAGCTGGGGTTGTGGAGAGCGCTATGGGCAATCTTGGCGATTGTTAGATCAACAATCTCAGAATAAACTGGTAACCATTCGAGATCAATTACGTCGCTGGTTCTGGCATAACGTTTGAGCACGAAGCCAGCGGCGGCGTTCTGGACTTTCTGAAGACGCTCAATCTGGGCTTTTGTAGCATCGGATAGTAAAACGATGCCATATGTCAGTTTACTGAGAACCAGTGACTCCATAAGCATCTTGCGCTGCTGCCATGACGCGGTGTTCTTGAATCGTTTTAAGCTGCGTAACATGGCAAAACAAGATCTCATAGTATGGTTGACATGTTCAGTCCAGTCTAGATGCTCATTAAATCTAACACCGAGAATTTTGAAATTTTTGACCTGTTCAATATCCTGTCCAGCGCTTTTGATAACCATGACGAGTTCCGCGAGGGAATGGCGTTGTGCAAGTTGTCTGGTCGAAAAGATTGTCATTTTTGTCTTTTTTGTGTTTAGACAAAGATTGTTTTGCTCAGACCAAAGGTTGATATTGTCTATTTCATTTTGGACCGATTCGATGGCGCTCTGCAGTTCTTGGATCTTTGTGTGTCAGAGTAGCGTAGTATCATCGGCATATAGCAGGTATGTGCTCGGACCGTCGGTGTTTATAGTGGTCACATACAAGTTGAATAAGATCGGGCCAAGTATACTCCCCTGTGGAACGCCAAACTGTACGTCTAATTTTCTCGATGATTTATCGTCGATTTGGGCGTATTGTTTGCGTTCTGATAGATCATCTCTAATCAAATAAAGTACTTTTCGAGAGAAGCCAAGGTTACTAAGGTCTTGATCGTACTGACGTCGGTATGTTTTTGAACTTCAAGCGGCTGTAAATTTTTGTGTAGACTAAATAAAGTACACTCTTCGTTTAAATGAATTGTGTCTTCCATTTCACCGTGCACATGGATATTGTTAACTTTCTTGAGAAAATCATCTTAAAATATTCTTAAGATATTCTTAGGCTACGATCCAAATTCTGCCTAATATTGGAACAGTTTTGAGTATTACTGGGGAATAATTTGAAATAATATAATAGTAAAAATGCACTAAAAATGGTATTCTTAGGTTCAGTTGCCAAATGCCATGATGGTGATATTCTTAGTATATTCGTATATTCTTAGTTTTTTTGGCCAATCATGAATATTCTTATATAAAAGAACATTCTTATAAATGAAAAACATGTAATAGTTTTTAACTCCTCGTTCCTCATTTAATTGCTTCCATCAGTTAAGGCTTTGGGAAACGAGAATTTTTTTTCACGGACTATTTCTGTAAAAGCCCAATAGTTGATAAGTAGATAGGGACCGCGGAAGACGGGGGTAAATCGTGTGGAATCAACAAAACATTTGATCTCAGGATCTAGGCCTCCTAAAACCACGGGATAAGTTTTAAAAGTAATCTTATCATAAAATGAATGTTCAGTAAATGTTTGGCTATAACTTCAATTTTCATGAAATTACGAGCAATTTTCTAAAATTCAGAATAGCAGACGACCTAGCAACAAAAAATGGGTTTTAGCCAGGTGAGCGCTTTGTCCAATGTCGTTATAAATTTTTGAAACCACAAGAGGAAAACGCTGTTTATTTACTTTGTCTCGCTTATCCAAAAGAAAAGTATTATTATTCAATTCTTTCTTGGAAAAAGTCCTTTTTAAGAATCTTATGTTTACTCCCCGGCATTAAGACAAAGATATTATGAAATTTCAACCTTTTTTTCACAAGATAAGAAAAAGAAATATGTTATATTCATTCGCGCTCTGCTGGCTTTTTAAACTCAAAAGTTAGAGGTAAGTAAGATTTTTGAGAAATCGTAAAGTTTTGTTTACAATACTAAAACATCCACGATGGCGTGTAGAAATAGAAAGTGCTCTCCATCCGTGGTGCTCCATTTTTCAATCTCACCATTCTGGTCTGTAAAATGCATAATTTTGAGGAAAAAAAAGTAAAAAAAATTAAAACTTTACCTCAGGAACCTTCCTACCAAGTTTCAATGATGTAGCATTAATAGAAGTAAAATTATTAATAAAAGTGTGTTTTTTGACATAACCCCCCCGGATTTTTCGTTTTAACCATGGTTTTTTCAAAAATCTTCAAAAATCGTTCCATTAAAAGTGGTATTTTCATGAGATAAAAAATTTCATATCTCAAGAACGGCTTGACCAATTTTGATGAATGACCCCTCATTTTTTTTTTTTTAAGCTCTTTCTACTGAGCATGCTCTCAATGTGTAAAAAAGAATTTGAAAAAAATTGCGGTCCCTAAAGTACAAATTGAAATAAAAAAACTTTTTTCACCTTTCACCAAAAAATAGTATATATTTCTTATAATCTTAAAACCATATTTACATAAGAGACACTCCATCCATTTATAAGAACTTTTGGTCGAGAGCCTTCGATAGTACGCACTGACCTTTATATAACATCCACCAAAATCTTCTCAACTTTTTGAATTTCAAGCCTTAAAATGTTATTGAATGTTCTCAATTTCACCATTTTGTGAATATCTTTTTCCATTTTCCTAATAAATCGAGTGTTTTATATTCCACAAAGCCTTAAAATGCTCTTCACTATAATATTTTGGTCATCGAAGGGCCCTTTATTCTCATATAGTTTTTTATAAAAAGACGTGTAACTTTTATTGTTAATCTTCACTCGTACAGTTTGGGACCTATTTCTTTATACTCTACACCATTTACACCTCTAAGTTGCTGTAAGTAATAGTAATAAACGAAATTTCACAATTTTTTATTTCCTGATATTTTACCTACAACAAAAATATATCCATTCTGCGTATAAAGCTTAAAAGAGGGACCTATTTTACTTTCTTCATGTGGGAAGTAGGTCTTTACGTTTTCATATCACTGTAAAATCGATTCAAATATTGAATAATTAAATCACTGGGACACAGACAGACAGACAGACAGACAGATGGACGGATTCTAGTACAATTGAAGTTGAGAACACTTTCATCAGCAGCATGCTTTATTTTACTGTATACCTTAAAAAACATTATTAAAAAATTACATCATTTGCCAAATAAATTCATATGAAGTTGGGGTCTGAATGTGTTTCTTTGGTAATGTATGCCGGCCATTCTGTAGCAATATTCAATCTTTCGAACATTTAGTGCAATCCAATCCTTAATGCCGATATTTAGTTCAATCCAATCCCCATATTTAGTTCAATCCCTATATTCCATTCAATCCAATCCCTATATTTCATTCAATCCAGTCCCGATATTTCATTCAATCCAATCCCGATATTTCATTCAATCCAATCCCGATATTTTATTCAATCCTATCCCGATATTTCATTCAATCCAATCCCGATATTTCATTCAATCTTTTTTTTCAATCTTTTTTTTAATTCAATCTTTTTTCATTCAATCTTTTTGTTATTCAATCTTTTTTTTATTCAATCTTTTTTTTTTATTCAATCTTTTTTTTTTTCAATCTTTTTTTTTCATTCAATCTTCCTGGGTACGAGCGTAATTATTATCTCCCTAATGCAGTTTCCACATGGTTTGAAGTGATTTAAGACGTAAAAGTTTAGTCGGATCTGACTAAAGTATGTTAGGAGATCGCACCGTTCTCTAAGCCAGATAAATAATACTATTACTAATATTAATATTATGTCTTAATAATACATTACAGTCAGAACCGACTAGATTCAAATTCAAGATGGCGTCAAGCAATATTGTCAGTTGATAAATTGTTTAAAAATCTTAAAAGCTCGTCAACACGATGGCATTGATACAACAGCTCCTCCTCATCATTAGGAACATTCTGGAGTGATGTTAATACGCCTTGCAAAGATTTGAATAAAGAAGTTCCTAAACCATCCTGACCATCCATTCTTTTCTCATACTATCAATACAGAGCTACCATTTTTGTGTCCAAAAAGGGTGGCGGAGAGCAATGTTAAAACAACAGTGCAGGAGTACTCGTGCCCAGTAAGATTGAATTTAAAAAAAGATTGAATAAAAAAAAAGATTGAATAAAAAAAAAAGATTGAATAAAAAAAAAGATTGAATAAAAAAAAAAAGATTGAATAAAAAAAAGATTGAATAAAAAAAAAGATTGAATGAAAAAAAAGATTGAATAAAAATAGATTGAATGAAATATCGGGATTGGATTGAATAAAATATCGGGATTGGATTGAACGAAATATAGGGATTGAATAAAATATCGGGATTGGATTGAACGAAATATAGGGATTGAACTAAATATGTGGATTGGATTGAACTAAATATCGGCATTAAGGATTGGATTGAACTAAATATTCGAAAGATTGAATATTGCTACAGAATGGCCGGCATAGTAATGGTCATGGAAGGGTGGTAATTCCTTCATTTCATTTACAGCTTATGTTAGGCAATTGAAAAAATTTAGGGTCAAATTAGTAATAATTGGGTAAACTAAATTATTATTAGAATAAAAATGAAAACAGCAAAGTCTCGTCAAAGATTTACTTGTTTTTATGAAAAAAAATTGTACTTCTCTGAAAAAAGATTTATTGAAGAGTGCAATCCACTCATTTACACCTAGCAACTTTTTCTAACATTAGGCCCAAATGTTGTTTTCATACACGTTCTTTTATAAGAACATCCAAAATTTGTTAAGCCTTAGGATGTTATTAATTTTTTGAATTTTAGGCCTAAAAATGTTCTTAGCACGTTCTTATTTTCGCCATTTTTTTAATATTTTTGACCATTTTCCTTTATAAAAAGTCGGTGAGTCTACGAAGCCTGAAAATTTTAACTTGTTCTTAACATTTTGGCCATCGAAGACTTATGTTCTTATATAGTTTGTTCTTATAAAAAAAGAACGTGTATAAAATTGATGTTCAATTTGCGTGGGGTTGAGAAATAAAAGTTTCCAAATATATTTATTGGAAGTGTAAATGGATAGGTTCTCTATTGCTCTCTGCAATCAAAACAGCGTTAGGGCCTAATGTCACAAAAAGTTGCAAGGTGTAAATGAGTAGAGTGCACTCTTCAATAAATCTTTTTTCAGAGATGTACACACCTTTTTTAATAAGAACCAGTAAATTTTTGACGAGACTCGGCTGCTCTAATTTTTTACCACTTTGAGCCTCAAATAGTTTTAATAGTAACTAATTTACCCCTTTTTTTACTAATTTGATACTTATTTCGCCTAAAGTTTAGCCTTTCCAGGCTCAGCATTATTCTCAAATTGTTCTTATTTTTCCGAAACTTTTGAGCCTAATTGTTCTTATAAAATTGTTCTTTTAAAAAAGAGAGTTCAAAATTGTTCTTTATTATAGAGACCATATGATTTTGAAACAACTTTTTTACATATTTAATTGAAGTTTCAGTAAGAGTTTTATCACTGTTCATTTAAAAATTAATTTTGATATAAAATTATAGATTTGAAAAATAATTTCTTGGTGAAAATGTCAAAGAGAATTTTTAATGAGCCAGAGTTTGCACAATAAAATTGGCCGAAACTTATACGAAATGATGCGTCTTCATATTATTAGAGAGAACAAAATGAACATTCAAAACTGTGAAAAGCGAAACCCGCGAAAGATTTAATTTTTGATATAAATAGATAGTTGGAAGGCGAACCTAGGACTTCAGACATTCTTTCGATTGACTTCACGGGTCTGCTGACTCAGCTACATATAAACTGAACAGAATATTCGAGGGACCACTCTACCCGAACTCAAACCGGGAACCCTTGCTTTGAGGCGCGGACGCCAAAAACATTCGACTATCGCTTCTTAAAAAGAAAGTCGATCACCATTAAGGCAATTACCGATGCAGCACTGGACACTAGCAGCCATAAAGTGATATGATTTGTCCTGCTTTTTCCTTCTATATGCTGCCATCAACAATACAAATAATTGCAACCATTTTCTTCATACCACCATGTATCATTGCAGCTTTTGGGAATACATTTTGTCTCATTGTTCTTTGGCAACCTTCACAACGATCAAAATCGAACAAAATTTTAACGTCTCTCGCTTTGAGTGATTATCTGGTTGGTTATGTAAGCCTCCCATGGACTATATGGTTAATAAACTTTGCTCAAGACGGAGATAAAACAACCTGCCATATCATCAAAGGTTATTTTTTAACAGGGCTGTGGTTTATTACCTGTTCGACATGTACTATACTGTTCATTGCATATGAACGATATGTCTCCGTCACAAAACACGCTCAATATCATGATATTTTGACTGATCAGAAAATCAACATCATCATTGGCCTGATTTGGTCCATAACACTCATATTTGGAATAAGCAGCAATTTCTATCCCGTAGTTCGCATATTTGGTGGCCAGTTGCTTATAATCGTATCCGTGATAATCTTATGTTGTAGCTATTATTTCGTTTGGAAAGCATTTCGACAGAGTGGGAAACTCCTTTCTCGAGAAACCAACACGCCCAATCAAGTTGCAGAGAGGAAAAGGCATGAGCAGGAACAAAAACTGGTCAATAAAGTGTTGATCTTGATTGCCTTCTACTTGGTAGCTTTTTTCCCTTCATTATTCTTCCAAGGGCTATTGCTTGTTCAAGGATCAATGCCTAGCGCTGTATCGGTAGAGGTTTTACAGTATACAAATTTGTTCGTTGCGTATGCTGCTTTGTCCAATTCTTGCTTCAACCCTTTCATTTATGTGTGGAAAGATGCAGGGTTCAGACTTGCTTGTAAACGCTTGCTTCGAAGGAGAGCCGTGTTCACCCCACCAAGAACCGTCAATCAAACGAACCAAATATCTAGTTTGTGAGACCACAGTGCTAATAACCTTACTTAAAGGTCACGAATCAAAAATAGTGTGACATTTTGAAAAATGCCCAAATACAACTTTTTGTCATAGCTGATGAAGTCTTAATCGAAAAGTCTTGAAATGTTAAAATGTTGTGGAAAATACTAAGACATTATGAATAAAAATTCTTTTTTCGTTAATTGGGCTAGAAATATGGCTACAACTCAAAATTTGTATCTTTTTTAGAAATGTAAGAGATCTTAAAATGGGACTTTCTTAACTTGACAGAGGAAGGTTTAATTTAAAAAAAAATGTTAAATGTTCATACTTTCTAGCTGTTAAATGTTCTTTTTGTGGCTTACTTACGGAGATATGACAACCTGCCATATCATCAAAGGTTATTTTTAAACAGGGCTGTGGTTTATTACCTGTTCGACATGTACTATACTGTTCATTGCATATGAACGATATGTCTCCATCACAAAACACGCTCAATATCATGATATTTTGACCGATTAGAAAATCAACATCATCATTGGCCTGATTTGGTCCATAACACTCATATTTGGAATAAGCAGCAATTTCTATCCCGTAGTTCGCATATTTGGTGGCCAGTTGATTATAATCGTATCCGTGATAATCTTATGTTGTAGCTATTATTTCGTTTGGAAAGCATTACGACAGAGTGGGAAACTCCTTTCTCGAGAAACCAACACGCCCAATCAAGTTGCAGAGAGGAAAAGGCACTGGTCCATAAAGTGTTGATCTTGATTGCCTTCTACTTGGTAGCTTTTTTCCCTTCATTATTCTTCCAAGGGCTATTGCTTGTTCAAGGATCAATGCCTAGCGCTATATCGGTAGAGGTTTTACAATATACAAATTTGTTCGTTGCGTATGCTGCTTTGTCCAATTCTTGCTTCAACCCTTTCATTTATGTGTGGAAAGATGCAGGGTTCAAACTTGCTTGTAAACGCTTGCTTCGAAGGAGAGCCGTGTTCGCCCCATCAAGAACCGTCAATCAAACGAACCAAATATCTAGTTTGTGAGACCACAGTGCTAATAACCTTACTTAAAGGTCACGAATCAAAAATAGTGTGACATTTTGAAAAATGCCCAAAAACAACTTTTTGTCATAGCTGATGAAGTCTTAATCGATAAGTCTTGAAATGTTACAATGTTGTGGAAAATTCTAAGACATTATGAATAAAAATTCTTTTTTCGTTAATTGGGCTAGAAATATGGCTACAACTCAAAATTTGTATCTTTTTTAGAAATTTAAGAGATCTTAGAATGGGACTTTCTTAACTTGACAGAGGAAGGTTTAATCTAAAAAAAATGTTAAATGTACATACTTTCTAGCTGTTAAATGTACTTTTTGTGGCTTATTCTTCGATAATTTTTAATGTGACTTTATAAGCCACAAAATTGTACTTATAAGAAAATTTTTGTAATTTTTTATACCTGCTGGTGTTATACTTTAATGATTGAGTGTCAAAAACTTAAAAAAATGTGAGACATAAAATTTCACCTATTCACCTTTATTCACCTATATTTCCCTTGAGTGAACAAAAAAGTAAAATCAACACAGTTTGTTTTTTACGATATTTCGTTCTATTTTCAGAACTTCATCTAGCCTGGATATCCAAGCTCAAAATTTTAGAAAAAATAAGTTTTACCTCAGCCAGACAAAGTTCTAAAATTATAGAGCTTGGTTCACCTAGAAATCAGGTGAACCCCTGTTGACAGATTTTCCTGCATGAATCCCATGGCTGCAAATAAATATATGCACATAATGACATGCATAATTTCAAGATGGTACCCCAGCAGTGATAAATCAATTTAGAATGGCAGCCTTGATCATAAAATATAGACAGTGTGGTGGAAAGTCTGTTTGCAAAGTGATTTTTGGAGAATTTTTTTTTTCAAAATCCAACCCCAAACAGCAATACAAAATTGGCAAACAAAAATGAAGAATTGAAGCAAAATAAAGATATACCTTTAGTTCTTTACACGATGCAACCAAGTTATTAAGAAGATTAAAACAAGAATATCTAAGCAAGTAATTGAAAAGAAAACAACCAGAACATCTAAAAATTCCCATGTTTTGATCTTCACACTTCTTCCCTACCATTATTGTTATTTTTATTTGGATGCGTGGTCAAACACCCAAGGGAGATAATTAGCGATTCTATTGTTATTTGCTTCGAAAAAGAAAAGTCAGGGAGATTTGCAAAGCAGCGTACGCGCCTTGCTGATCGCCCGTGCGGTCCATCCTTTTCAAGTCGGCTCGCATAATTTCTTATACGCGCGCCACCATTCAGATCTCTGATTCGCTTGGACCAACCAATCAGAATTATCGCATAATCATCCTCAGATGAGAATGCACACGATCTAGGTAAACCAGACCGTAAACATAAGAAATATCAAAAATCAAGAAAAAAGTTTACGGGCTGGATATCCAGGCTAAACTTCATCAGGTATAATACTGCACAAGCGTTAACACATTTTTAAATGCTACAAAAATCAGTGATGCGTAAAAAAAAAAAAAAAGGCGAGAAATAAAAAATTCTAATGAACAAAGGAAAAAATTCTATAGGGAATAAAACAAAGAAAATGTTAAAAAGATTTAATAAAAATAGGTGCGTAGCGATAATATTTACAACGTTAAAACAGTACAATAAAATTGATGAAAACAACCCCGTGGGGAATAATCGTCGAAAACATAAACTAAAAATTTAACAAAAAAGGTTTCGAATTAGCACAGTAAACGCAGTGGAAATTAAAACGGAAAATTAAATGCTCGTGTCCCCTTCTGGTTTATTCAGGACAAAAAGCAAAACAAAAAGAAATTACGGAACAAAACATGGGAACACCTGATACTAAGAGTGTATTCAAAATCTGCAAAACCGGAATGACCAGGTAGGTCAAAATGTTCGTGAAGTTCTTGTTGTGGCACAGTTTTGTCCTTGTGATATTTGTTACACGATTTATAATTACTGAACCTAGTTCTAAAAGGAGTCGTGCAACTACCGACATACTGAATACCGCAGGTTTTGCATCTAAGAAGGTATACAACATTGGATGAACTACAGTTCATAGATAACCCACGAATGTTGTATATCTTTCCATTCCTAGAAGCAAACTCTGATGTATTCTTAACTGAAGGACAAACACCACAGCGTTTTCCAAGACATGGTTCACTCTGGCCTTTGTTATCATCCCCAAGGTAGGGACTTTCGCGCGAACCAACATATCTTTAAGACTTTTCCCCTTGCGAAAGCCCACTAACGGCACGTCTTGGAAAACCTTTTGGTGTACTTTATCAAAAGCTAAAATAGAGTGTGCCTTCCTTACAATCCTATAAAGGTTCCGGAACGCAGGATGGTAAGTTATCATAAGAGTGAGCTTATATTTCTTTGCACTCTTTTCCTGCTGTAACAGATCCTTTCTATGGAACTTCCGACCCTGTATCACCTTCTTGCGCACCAATCTCTGGCAATATCCTCGCTTGAGTAGCCACTTTTCCAAATCATCGCATCTTTTGACAAACTTCAATCCCTTGGACAATAAAGAAATCTCAGCATCATTCAGTTCTCTCTTAGAAAGATTTAAAATATTGTCAGATATAAAAACACCTTCAAGGCGTGTCCCCTTTCCCTCCCCTAATTCTAATTCTACTGCAGTTTTTTGATTCAGATTAGTTTTGTTCAAGCGTGAATCAGAAATAACAGTAGAATCCCTCCCTTGAGAATCCTCATTACTAGACGTATCCCCTTTGTCCCCAGATGACGCAATCCCTTGAGAACTCTCCGTAGAATCCCTCCCTTGAGAACCCCCTAAAACCGTCTCATCAAGAGACAATAAATTAAATAAATTTTCAAAATCAGGATAAATACCTTTAATGTGTTCATTTACCTTAAGTGGATAAATTTTCCCGTGGATTAATTTTCGCGATTTTCGCGTATTTTGGCCATTTTCGCGAAATTTTGTCCACGCGAAAAATTTAAAATTATGATTTTTGCCAAAACCCCTAGGAAAATGAAAGAAATTAGGTGAAAAAGAGGCTGATTCGCGAAATTTAGTCCACGCGAAAATTTTCGATTTTCGATTCGCGAAAAAAAATCCACGCGAAAATTTATCCACTTAAGGTAAGTCCTTTTTAAAAGAAAATTCATTCAAATGTTCATCAAACCTTTTCATTCCATGACTTCCTTTTTCAACATCTCCAGCCACCAGTTTTCTCAATTTTCTTCGCTTTCTATACACAATCCGTTTTTCTTCTTTCTCCAAAAACTTCATCAATTTCACCCACCAATCAATAAGTTCATCCATATCACCCGTATAAAGGATTCCTTCTTTATTTGCATCCCAGAAGGACGAATGTCTATAAATTTGCAGGTTTCCAAAAAACTGATATGAAAAAAGTATGAGTAAGCTCTGACAGCATAGCGAAATGTTGAAATGAAACCATCTATATTTCCCTTGTGTAAGCCCCGTTTTTGCCCACTTAGCAAACTGTAAGCCACAAATCAGTGCAGCTAAAGAGAAATTTAGCTCTTTGCTGACAATGCTGAAAAGAAAGTATATTTCTGACTGTTTCCATTATTGAGAACTCAGCCCTTAGAATTTCTTGGTAGGGTAAGCCACATTTTTTACCCACACATCATTTGCTTGTTACTCCCCTTTAAGTAAGCCACAAAAATTCGCCCGTGTCAGATCAAATTTTGCAATATATTAATTTGTACGTTACACATGCTAGCTTTTACAATTTATTCGCACCCCCTTCATTTAAATTTCTTTCCATTAAAGATTCAGGGTTCACATATACTTGCCTGCAATTGTGAAAATTTTGTTTACGAAAAAACACTCGCTATAGTAGGGGGCAAAGCAGTGGCGTTGTGGGAATTTTTTTCTGGAGGGGCCAAAGTCAATTTTTTTTAAATGGCGTCCCCAATTTTCCAAAGTGGCGCATATGTAATTTAAAATTATTACAGTAAAATTGGTCCTGGGGTGCAATTTAAGGCGCACAAGAAGCCGGAGCGGCGTGAAGGTCCAGCTGACGTGGCAATAACCGAATGTCGTTTGTACCGGGTTCCTTAAGTGACGCAAAAAAAGTTCCTTCCCATCATCCACTCTGAGCTTTTATTCTTTGACACTTTCTTTGTATTGCTAAGTTTTGAAAGTTTTTGATGCATTTCCCGAAATTTCGAATCTTTTGCCGCCGATGGGATTCGAACCCACTATATACAAATCACCTATGACTAGAATGCCAGCGCCTTAACCACTCGGCCATGGAGTCACAATTGCTTTAAGGAGTTCAAAGTCCCTTAAACATGGTATTTACTCCAAACTCTATGCGGGAACTTTTCCTATGAGTAACAAAAATGGTGTTCCCTCGATCATTAACTTTACACCACTATCTCACAGCCCTGGAGGCAATTTATATCGAAATCTCGATTGGGATTACATTAAATCTCGAATGGAGATGAAATGAAAGTCAATTTCCCAGCTGAGCTGAAATTTTAGTTTATTTTTCGTAAACTCCTACTCTTGAGTATAGCTTAAAATCTTGGAGCTGTCTATTGTGTAGACAACAGTTTGTTTTGGTTGAGAAATGATAAAATTCTAGAAAAAAATGAAATCACCTCAATAATAGACCTTGTCGGAGTTTTTGATTTTTCTAAAAAAGCGATGCATTGTGGGATTGTTTCGAGTGTATTACAATAGAAATCTCTTAGGAATTCCTCGAGGGAATTCTATTGTAATACACTCGAAACAATCCCACAATGCATCGCTTTTTTAGAAAAATCAAAAACTCCGATAAGGTCTATTGTTCATCAAGAAAACGAAAACATACTTTTACGAGCTTTGGAAGATAAGTGAAAACAGACGTAGTTGTCATCGCATTTGTAATCTAAATCAAACAATTTTTTTTAGCCTTGATTCACGGTATTAAGATCTAGGAAGAGGCTTCTCGAAAAATATGATTTAAGGGGTGGGCATCCAGGGGGGGACAGTGAATAAAAACATAAACATAATATGTATAAATTATAAAAAAATCCAGAATTTTTGAAGCGTTGAAGTTCTGAATTTTTTTTAGTATTATTAAGCTTTTAGAATGTTCTTAAGATGTTCTTATTTTCACTTTTTTGTGAGTTTTTTTTGTGTAATTTTCTAAATTTACTTAATATTTTGGCCATCGAATAAGACTGTAACATAAGTTCTTATATAGTTCTTTCTTAAAAAAACGACTACGGGAGAAACACTCCAATATAGAGGGAAAAGATTGAAGAATTAAAAAAATTGTTTACCTCAGCAAGAAAAGCAATCATAACACAATACCATGGCAACGGTGAAACACCAGGTCCGTAAATTAACTTTTCGACAAATTTCATGATCATAGCTCTAATTCTTCATAAATTTAGAAAAGTTTACATTTACCAGACCAGAATGTTAAAAAACGGTGCTACTTACGGCCGCCATTTTTAAGAAAGAAGAGTAGCCGCTCATTATAAAAAGAAGTCATCAGTTATAAATAGTGGCCGCCAATTTTAAGAAGCGGTCGCGAGAAGAAGCAAAACAAGACGACTAGAAGTCGAAAATTTCGCTTTAAATAAGACGAAGAAGAAAAGAACATTGAAATCCTTGGAAAAATACACACAATTAAATCTTGAAGAGGAATGCGGAAAATTAATAACATAAAAGGCAAGGCAAGGTAAAATTTTACGTCATTTCCGGTCGAAAATATCAAATATTTTGAACTTGAAAAGACAAGACTCGAGATTCCAAGCAATTCGTAGAAAAGTTTTCTTTCATTCTAGCCGAAAATCTGCCTTCGTTTTTTAATGAACAGGGAAATACAGGTTAGTACAGGGGCAAAAACGGGTAACTTGAGTTTGGATTTCATGAATCTACTCGGGTGAGTTAGGGCGTGTCTAGATTTTTAAAAATCACAAATCCCGAATCCGCGACCAATAGCACCCATTCTCAGGGATTCACTTATAGATTTTTAGATGACCTATACCTGAAGGTTTCAGGACCCGGTTGTTACGTAATTAAATATTAACCTAAAAATTAATTATTAAAGAAAGTGTGAATTATGACGTCATCAAATTATGACGTCATAAGTCGTAAATTAGCTCTAACTCTAAAAGTACATGTCGAATCTTTCTCAAATTTGGATCAAAGATGTATGTTAATGGTGTCAAACTTTTCAATGAAAAATATTTTGAAAATTTTGATGACGTCAGCAAAAAATGCAAGAAATCGAAAAATGCAATTTTTTGCTGACGTCATCAAATTTTTCCAAATTTTTTTTCTTCAAAAAGTTACATTTCAGTTAGATGCATCTTTGGTTCAAATTTGGGAAAGATTGGACATGTACTTTTAATATTATCGCGATTATACGATTCATGACGTCACCAAATTCGATCAAATTATGACGTCATGATTACAATTTCTTTAATAATTAATTTTTAGGTTAATATTTAATTACGTAACAACCGGGTCCTGAAACCTTAAGGTATAGAGGTAATTTAGAGCCCTAAGTGGATCTCTGAATCTGGCTTCTATTGGTAGCGAAAACTTAGGGTAAACTGTTAGGTTTCTGAGACTTGCCCTAAGTCACTCGAGTAAAAATTATATTTCCAAGTATTCGTAATTCCAAAATTTGGATAGTACATAGCTCATAGAAAATAGCTAGCAATTTACAAATTTACAAGTATTGTGCAAATTTGGCTTTTTTTCACATCCGGTGGATTTCCGGCTTCCAAAATAATAAAAATTAGTTTTCAGTGTTTCGTTTACACAAATGTCACATTTCGAGTAATCAAACCATACAAAGTTTACATACCAAAACGTTTTTTTTTTCCAACAGGAACAAATCACCAAACATTTCGAAGATTGAGGTCAAGTCAGGATACGTACGTCGAAGAAGTCACAGTGGAATCATGGAAATCGCGATAAGAATTGTTATTTTTGTATTATCAATGGTCGGTTGGTGGCTGAGCGCGACAATTGATTTACTATAGAAATGCTGAAAATCATAAAATTTAATGTTTCCAATGAGCAAATACAGCATATTGTGGAAATCGGATGAAACGATAATATGATACAATGACTTTAAGCGCATATTTTGCAGTATCGATGTTGGCGATTGTATCGAATGTTGGTGATTGTAATGAAAATTTTCGAAACCATTCGACTCTTTGTTAATAAATACTGAAAATGACGACCATTTAGGATATTTTGAGATTCAATGAATTCAAGCTTCATTAGGATAAGCGATTACATCAATTGTAATAATTCCAAAATAGAAATATATATCCACTTATACCACTATTCAACGTTTCAATAATTATCCTTATAATATCAACCAAAATGCATACATATATAGATGAATCAATTCACTTGCAATGTACTTCCATATTTTTTCATTCCATATTTTTCCATATTGTCTATTTTTTAACTCTGTGACTTTTGAGTAGGCAAATGAATAACAAAAAGAATACAAGAAAATAATAAAACAATTAACAAAAGCCTATTAAAAAATGGTAGAAATATTACTTTGTTCTGAATATAATGATTTTAAAAAATCTAATAATTATGAAAAACAGAAGAAAAATGATAAATATAAAAAATAGGAATAAATAATATAAAAAATAGGAATAAATAATATAAAAAATAGGAATAAATAATACAATAAATAAAATAATACATTAAATGCCATACCCATATGTATGTAAGTTTCCTGACGAGATACACGCTTTTTTTTTATAAGAATAACTTCTATAAGAATATCAGGGTGAGATTTCGGGTTTAAAACAATAGGCCTATTGTTTAGAACAATAGAAAAATAAGAATAATGCTTACAAAGCATTAGTACACTATTCTTACAAAAAAAAAAGCGTGTAGTAATAAAAAATGAATTAATGAAAGGCATCTTTAAACTAATTGTCCTTTGTCTATAGATTTTTTCTACCATAGACCATCCATAAAAGCCACTCACACATATTTGACCCATTTCTCAGACCCTCCCCAACTTCATCTGCAAATGTCAAATTCAACAGAGCCCTCCTTTTGGTTAATGCAGAAAAAAGCCTTTTCTCCAGAAGAATAAATGTCTTTTAAGAATAGTCTTTAAACGTCAGAAAACTTACATAAGAATGGACGGGGTGGTGGGATGACCTTAATTGCATATTTCCAACAGAGTTAAGCTTCAATCCTTAATTACAAAGTTAATATTATCCAGAATCAAACATTTACTGATATCATATTAACAGATTTTCGATAACATCATTGCTTTAAAGAGTATTCCTGGTTTACTCAGTCTATCACAAAAAATTTCCTTTGATCAATTCAAACTGTTCATAAAGAAGCACCTATGACAACATAAGCAAATGTATCTGAATCGTTGGCTAATTTTCTGATGATTAATTTTTAAGTTAGGTAGAATTTGCTATAGGAGAAAAGGGATACTATACCCTTTTTATTTGAGATAATTTTTTTTACTTCCTGCAATTTTGACCACTCAAAACTAATCATCAGAAAGTTGAGATCATCCACCACCCCAGTTTCCAACCCCCCCCCTTTGTCCCGCCGGGAATCGCCTCTGACGGGTATTCTAAGCTAGCAAAGTCAGCGACAATTTGATTCCATCATGATCGGATAAGTTCACACATTTACGAATAACTTCAATACCATACTCGTGACGCATGTCGTTTTAAAGATCTTACATTCAATAGGCAAACATTTAAATTAGAACTGCACCTCATAATATCTGCAACTCTTTCAACTTTGTTCTGACGCAATCGTGTGTATTCTTCACTAACTTTATCACTACAGACAAAAGCACTACGTCGATATTGACCAGTAAAGTACAAACCATTTAAATTTTTCACTCTGCTCATTGCAACATACATTTGACCAGCATTGAACTTTCTTTGCCTTGCAAGGTCAAAACTAACGACTACTGAATCCAAAGTCAATCCTTGAACTTTGTGCACTGTACAAGCATAAGCTAGCTTAAGAGGAAATTGTGTCCGAGAAATGATAGGTGAAGTGTATGGGTTTTTTTTGTCGAATGGAAAATTTACCTCACTCTTTTCAATGGGAACAGTTTCAGTGGCCTTAGCATATTGGTCTTTACTTTGAGCTTTTATTCCAGCCGTCTTATCGTCTAGTTTAACATAAATTAGCTCTGCTTATTGTTTCTGAATTTTACCTCAGTGACGGTTCCAAGTTGACCATTGATCAACCTATCCTCTATATCAATATTACTAATTAGCATTACTCTTGCACATATTTTCAAATCAAATAGAACTGATAAGCCACCTGTATCGTTAAGTGGCAGGTTTTTAACCTTGGTAATTTGAGATTCAGTAAAATCCCTTGGATAAACGTCCATAGCTTCTACATTTATTGTTTCCGAGGGCAGAGTATCTAATCTTTGAATATTGTGAAGATGGACTGAAGCATTTTCTGCAAACAAATGCAATGATTCTATTGGATAATCAGGGTGTTCTCGTTTATCAGTCTAGATTTAATCATACTTTCATCATTACTATTCAATTCACCTACTCTTACATTGTTCAAGAGATCAATGAAGTCAGAGTCATCCTTTTGACGCATAATCTCATCTAATTCAGCTAGTTTGAATAGGTGCCATAATTTGAATGCACCAATAATAGGTCCCTCAGTTGAAAATACTGGACTTTGAAAAATTGTAGGTAATTGAAAGAGGTCTCCACAAACAATGATACTTTTCCCTGCAAATGGTGTGTTGTCATTTACACCAAAAATTTCACATAATCTTGTATGGATGTTCAAAAGCTGTTGCGACGAAATCATAGATATTTCATCAATTATTATCAACTTTACATGATGTAATTTATTTCTAATGGCAGTCCTTTGTTTGTCAGCCATATTTCTGAATTTTCATCACTTTTATATGCTAGGACTTTTGACAAACAATTGTAAATACATTTAATTAAGTGAGATTTTCCTACGCCCGCACCACCTGTTAAAAATATTCTCAATGGTTCTAGTAGTACAGGATTATTGGACTTGGAATTTTGCACATACATTTTTCCCCAATTTAGTACTATATCAAAAATATCTCTTTGCTTAGAATTTAAAGATCTTATATGGGTATTGATTTGGTCATCAGTTTGCAAGCCATGAACTGTTTGAGTAAATGGTGCAAAATTTTGTTCAATATCATGACTTTCATCATCATTTTCACTGTCTGATGAGTTGCTCATTAGGTCTTATTTTTCTGGATGTTTGTTTTTGTTAGGAGTGTAGTACCTCAAAACTTTTGGAACTTTACGAAGCTTAAGTTTTTCCTTACTGTTCTACTGTTGAGTAATTTGGCTGATTTTGGAAGTGTTCGGGGTTCTTGATGATTCACTGCACTTGTTGAGTCATCTAATACAGTAGGCTGCCAATCATTTTCATCATTTGTATTTTTTTTTGTGTCTAATGTATAGTTTGCACAGAATGTGGCATAACACATAGTATTGAATTGCCCTGTGTTTGGGCGGTCAATATATCTGTTTAACATATTTCGTTTGAAAAATCATCAGAATCCTCAGGCAATTCCTCAATTTCTTCTTTTGACTTGAAAATTCTGTACCTTTGATCAGGTAAGTTAGTGTTAACGAATGAAATAGCAGGAAAGCATTTTCTAAGCCACAGTTCAGGCATTGTTAAGTAAACTGCTTCCTGGATTGAGCATTCTCTATTAGAGTTGTAAACTTTGGCAATTTTAGACATTTTCTCAAACTGACTGTCATTTGAATCTTTGGCCTGTTTTAATGCTTCTTGCATTGCAGTTGAACACTTATCTTCACTTTTTGAAAAATAGGCACACATGTATGTAACTGCCTTGTATGCATTAAAAACTGGCTGAATATCGATATTGGCCTCCCATGCTAGGAGGCCTTCTGCAAAATAATTGTTGACAAAACAAGAATATGGGTCACGTTTTAGAAACAAATGCTGATCTTTGTCTGGTGAGATTGATAAGTAATATTCGTACGTTTCATAATTTAACCCTAAAGAATCCAAAATTGTATCAATAGATCCAATTTCAATATACTCAGGCTTATCAGGATCCAAAATGTTTCTCTTTTTAGGATGCAAATTTGTATCTATATACTCTTGAACAGTTTGGATCACATTATTTCTAGCAACCAAAATATCATGTTTTTCAGTTTCAGGTAACTCTTCAGGAAGCGGTTCAGACAAAATAGTTCGCTTGCAGAAAAGTTTTCCAAATTGAAATCGGCATTCATTTTTACGATATTTACTACACGTTCTTGAATGGGAGTGTATTTGATATTTAGTGACTAACTTCCATAGTTCAGGACTTTCTTCTCTATCAGGAACATTAGCAGAAATAACACTATCTATGTGTTCAATATACTTTTCTTTTCCATTTTCAAGTTTTGGGACATCTTTAGCCCAAAGCAAACAATGATCATGTGGACTACCCCTGAAAGTAAATTCTACTCTGAGAGCATAGTATGTAATTTTTCCAAGTTGGCCATCCATTATAATGATTATAATCTCTTTGAAAAACAATTCTTTTCTATATTGATATTGACGCACAAGCACAATAGGATTGCTATTAAGTAGGGCACATCTAGATTGGTAATCAAGAAGTTCATGATCAGTATCAGCATCCCCGCTTAATTGTCTGATAATGGTAACAAATTCCTCCCATCGTAAATCTGCACAAGAGAGAGTCATAAAGTATGTTGGGACACCAAGTTGTTTAACCATTGCAAGAACATCAGATAACATATGTTGCCAGTATGCAGGGGTTCCTTTTATAGTACTCATAAACTTGTATGCATTATCAGATGCTACGCAATTTTGAATTGTATCATTAAAATTATTTGCTAATAGTCCCGCGGTCAAGTTGGAATTTGAAATTCTCATTGCGATATTGATTTTACTTCTAAGATTAAGCTGTAGTAATGTTTTGTGAGCAAAAAAAATGTAATCTGAATCCGAAGCAAACTTTTGAGTGTAATTTAAAAGACGCTGATTAAAGTATTTTGTTGGCGACAATTTTATATCTCGCTCTACGTTATATCCAAATTTCCCAGTAGGAAAAAGATGAGGATGGGCTAGCTCTTCACAAAATTCATCTTGAGTTAATGAATTGGGGGTTTGAACTTCACCCGGAGCTAAAATTGCATTTTCATCATCTAAAATAATGTTTGGCACTTCTGATACAATGACTGTTTCACATGTTGGTGTCCGATACGCACTGAGTGGATCATCAGAATCAAATTCATTCTCTAATTGCTCTTCAAAAGCTTGATTAAGGTAACTGTTGTATCATCAACAAATCTTATATCATTGGAAGAAGCGTTTGATATGGAATCATTATTTGATAAAACCCTTTCAACATATTCATCATTATTCATTTGGTCAATTATTGACATATCAATATTTATATCATGATACAAAGGATTATTATTCACTAAAAAGTCCAAAGTTTCAAAAAATTTTTGTCGTCTTACTTGCTGCGAAATAACAGGGTTTTTGTAGCATATTTTTCTTTTTAATTCAACATTTATTACACCACTACTATCACTTCCTCTAGGAAGTACTTTACATACACCTGGTGTTTCAATAGGAACATTGCATATTGCACCTTGCAATTTGGGGAATTCACCTTTACGCATGATCATGACTTTAGAAAATAAAATTCTTTGAGCTACTAAAATTCTTTCCAGTTTTCGTATATCATTTAGATTATCTGGGAGATCAAAAATTTGAAGCTTGTTAGTAACAGACTGGCATGGGATTTCTCCCTTCATTAATTTTCTATGACAGGTTGTGCATACGTAGAAATTACCATCAAACGAGGTTACATGATTAAAATTTTCTATTTCTTCAAAGTTGATCAATGAGAACTTTTGTTCATCAAAACCAAACACAGATTTTTTAAACATACAGCGGTTACACATTACACAGATGTAAGAAGGGCCCTCTTGTTTTTTCTGCCTGAAGTTGTCAACCCTTTTTCCTACATTAAGTTTCTTGTTAGCTTTATAGACTTTACGTTTTTTTTCTTTTTCTTTCTCATGTTTTTCTGATCCTTTATTTAATTCCCGATGCTTACGTTTTCGTTCTTTTTCTTGATCATGTTTTTCTGATCCTTGATTTAATTCCCGATGCTTACGTTTGTTCTTCTTTACCTGTTCATGCTTATCCGTGCCTTGGATTTTTTCACGTGATCTTTTCTGAGCAGCGTTTTGTTTTTCCAATAAATCTTTATATTGATCAGTACCTTTAATCTTTTCAACTGATCTCTTATGTGAACAATTTTTTTGTCTGCGTGATAATTGCCTTGATACAGTACTTTTTATACTTTCCTGATCATGAAAATCAGTTTTGAGATAAATGATATTGAAAAGATTTATGTTCTTATACTCAGATCTTATATACTGTTTAATTTCTTGTAAGTTGTCAAACTTTAAAAGAACTGAAGTTCCAATACTGCCTTCAACTTGATGGCCTTCAGAGTCTCTGCTATGCGAGTCAAAAAAAAAGTAATTTTTGTTATAGTGCATCACAGCTAAGCAATTTCCAGCTATCACTAAAACTGCACCAGAATGTTGTAATAAGAGTTCCTCCTGAACAAAATTTACTGAAATATTACCAGTCTCAAAATAGCCTTCAAAAATGTTGAAATTCAGTGCACAAGTGCTACCTCCTATGTCAATTGTCTTAGAAAACTCTTCAACAAATGGAGACTGTCCTGTGATTCCCAACTTTTTGAAATTCAAATCGCCTTGATCTAAAACGTAATCCAAATCATGAGTCTTCCAAAGGGATAATTTTCTTAACTGAGCATAGCAAATAGCAAAAAAACAATTTGAGGAACATTGTATGCCTGCAGTCTTACCAAATTTACTATTGCCCTGGTGAAATGAACCTTGAACAGTTGGGCCTGGGTTAAGTTCTATATCGCCTGATAGTAGAAGCGTGTAATTTGCTTTTAAAAAAATAAGGTTTGGATCTCCCACTTTGTACACTACAGTGTTGGGATATTGAACAAAAATTCCATTTTTTGAAAGATGCAGAAAATCTAAAGGTGTGTAAAGCTCTGTTAGCTCAAAAGACTTTGGGATTGCAAAACAGACCAGGGTAAAAAGTGCTATGAAACGAACAGGTCTCAATAGTTTTAAAAGAGCATTATTGGATAGGTCAGAACCAACAACAATAGATTTAGCTATACATTTCACGTTTCTCTGAGCTGTAAAAGCAAAACTTCCTATCCGTGCACGATATGCAATAGATATCATCTTTAAAACACAACGCAGAAAAACTACTCTGACTGAAATAATTTCTAGTTAAGTGTTGTTTATAAAGTATCTAGAATCAAATAATATATTGTTTTCAAAATTATATTGGTAAGAGCTAACAGTGCAGCTTTGTATATTTGAACTGACAATGCAGTTGAATTGTTTGAGAGCTGTCGATATTGCACAAGCTCGATACGGTCGCAGGCACAGGATCTTACCTGCCCTGGCCACGGGTTGCCGCAATCAGATTCAGAGGTGAGTCTCGACCTTGAATCTGAAGGGCGGGAAAAAAAACCACAATCAGATTCAGTGCAGTGAATGAATCTGAAAAAAAGTGGCAAAAAAAAAAGAAAAGATGGCCTCAATCACTTTTTAGGTGAAGGGGCAAAAAAGGTGCTTTAAACAGATCCACTGGAAAAATAACTCTATGTGGAACTGGAAAAGCAAAGTTGAAAGTCTATACTTACTATTTCTTAGTTAACAATTTTTGCTTTAAGAAGAGTGTAACACAAGGAATTTACTCAAAATCGATGGATGCAAACCTGCAAACGCTTCTAAAAATGAAATTCCTCCTTCTTGCCTTCCAGAAATATGGTGCCGTACGCGTCAGACTGTGGAGCTAATGATACAATAAACAAAATGAAGCTGATCATCTCATTACCTCCACAATACCAAACTAGTATGAGCTAATATGAAAGAAATGACGTAATCTTAAAAAAACCCGCGAAAATTGCCGTGGTTAAACGGAGCGTGCAAGTTTAAATTAAACTTAGTGAGTTCATCCACCGTATTGAGTACTTTCGTTTTCTAATTTTTTTTCCGATGACACCGCCGCGAAAGGCTATCGTAATACTTTCGCTAGCGAAATTAAAAAATACTAAAAACTCAAAAATAATAAATCAGCCTGGCTAGATTCTATTCTTCAAAATCGGAAAATAAGATTTTGAAAAAAACCTCCTCATGACCGTATGACCGCATCATAGACTCGACATATTATGATACCTTTGCAAATTTTCCATTGTTTATAAATCAGGATTGTGTAAAAAATCGAAACCAATAAGTTTTCGTGATCAATAAAGAAAAATACAAGTTTCGGAATCCGATACTGATTCGAAAGTAGAAAGACTTAAAAAGGAGCTAAAAAGCTCATAATTTCAAGATTACGCAATCTTTACAAGCCAACTTGTAACTTCAACATTTTGGCTAAAATTTTTTAAAACTTCTCAACATTCGATAGAGAGACGGTGCAATTTTTGCTCCAAACTGTGTTGCAGTGGAAATGGAATTATTTTTACAAAAGAAAACGTAAACTTGTAACCATCTCTTTTCATCTACATCTTAAATGAATAGTTTTGGGCTATTCAGCGTTTTATTACATGTTACATTAATCCTGCTAGCTTAAGCCGTCAGTGGAAAAACATCCTATGATTTCACTTCGTTTCGAAATAATCAATGGTACCAATAATACCAATGCATAAACACTTAAAACTATCCAACTTTCAATTGCACCGTTCAAAAAAGATAACATAACCCCCGTTTTAAGTAAAAATTTGGAGTTTGATATTTCACAGAAAAGTGCTAGCAAGGGGTATTTCGGGTCCCATATCTTCCGAAGGACCTTTTCGTTTGCCTTGAAATTTAATAACCTTCTTATCCTAAGGTTGAACTACCACTGGTGTAGAAATAAACGTTGCAGTATAAGTAGAAAAAAAGTTCAATTTTTGCAATTGCAAATTTAACCGCGAATTTTTCAGCCAAAAATACATTCAAATATAGCGCTTTAAGGGTGAAGGGTAGATTTTTACCACTTATGCTTGATTTAAATTTAAATTGTTTTACTTTCAAAGTCGAGAAATTTTATTGACTTGAAATTTGGACCTTTCTTTCGGATAGCATCGTCTACGTCTTGATGATAGAAGCTCGTAGTCGAAATTTTTGGTCTGCCTAAATACACATTTTCGACTGTAGCCACCAATTGCCGCGCGGGCATTTTTTTGTCCGTTTTATCCCACTAAACCTGATCCAATCCTTTTTTTACACATTTTCTATTGTCTATGAAAAAAGGACTGGGACGGTTTTAGTTAGTCTGATTCGCAGACCTATACTTCCTAGTATAGTTTCCTGCTACGGTGGCTCTTATGGTGGCCGACTCGTGCTATTTGGCGAGTTACTAAGTTTTATGGGAACTCGAATGCAAGTTAAAAGATAAACAAAAGAAATCAAAGTGAAGACATTCCAGTGTCAGACGGATTCCATTTTGCCACAGGCACGCATTTTCGAATGTTTCTTTTATTTTCGAATGATTTTTTTCTATTTTCGAATGTTTTTTTATTTTCGAATGTTTTGATATTAGAGCTTTGAGCTAACGAATTTGAATTTTTCAAAAACTTTGAAAGAAAATTTCACTATTACCGAGACTCCCCCGAGACTATAACTATTTGTTTCTAAAGTCTAAAGAACCTCTTCAGGTTAGTTAAATGAGAAATAAAGGGTTTTATCAATAAAACTGATTCCAACATACTTCCCGTCCCTGTCTCAAAGTTTAACAAAACAAAGAATAACAGAATCTGCTGCTGGACTTTTTCAAACAACTTAGTAGACACAAAGTAAAAGGGAAGAAGGCTCTCTGAAAAGAGATAAAGCCACAAAATGATATTACTATTGGATACTTACAATAACAATCTTTCCCTATCATAAGCTTCTAAAATAACCACATACCTGTCAAGACCTGTTACTGTATCTTTTCTACATTCGTTCAAAACGAACAAAATGTCCACCAAAACAAATCAAAATTCCACATTATGAGCTTGATAACAAATGTCTAGACGGTAATTTTTTTCTTGGTACACATATTACATACTCTAAAACTTGTAATTGTATTAAAAAAACTTCTTTCGCCTTTAAACAAACTATCCCAAATCAAAAACAAGTACTCGAGCTTGACGAAAACCACTTCCCGCTTCGACGGCCATCTTGAATTTGAACAGGGAAAGCTATGCTGCTTCGTAACAGGTAGAGTACCTTTGCAAATCAATTATCATAAGCACTCGCCAGCAAAAATAGCCCTCTCGCCGAAATTCGGCGAGAAGCGGCATTTTGTGGGAAAGAAGATTTACCGAGTATTAAGCAGCCTCTATAAGAAACTTTTTTCGCTAGAGGATGAGCAGAAGGGCAATCTCCATGAACCCGACCTCGACCTCAACCCTGACCCTTGAAAAAGGCCGACCCTTGATCCTTGGAAAAAAGCCGACCCTCGACCAAAATACAATAAAAAGCCGACTCTGGGTAAAAAACAGTTTTTTTGGCAGTGTTTTTTTTTAATATAAAAGTTGAGCGGACAAGCAGGGGGTGGGATGGAATACATACGCTTTTTTATAAAAATAATGAATATGTCGACCTCGAGGTCGAGGTCGGGTTAATGGAGAAGCCTAGGTTTTAGTGGGATAAAGCAGACAAAAAAATACCCACGCGTCAATTGGCGGCTACGGTCGAAAAGGTGTATTTAGCATTTAAGCATCGATGATTTAAGGTAAAATATTAGACGGTCTGTGAAATATCAACCATGCAATCAGCCAACTTCATATATTTCGTCGTATGGCCAATGGCAATTAAAAGATCATTCAAAGAGGGCGTGTATTTTACAGTCTGGTCTGTGAAAAAATTAAGTAATCCTCAAGTATGCCGAGTCAATCAACTAATGCATTCTTTAAACTGTTATGAGATTCTGGTTTTGTAAAATACCCAACCAAACAAGTGGCTAGACTTAAAAGTTTGCAAACCATATTCATTTGTCTATATCTATCACCGGTCAAAGTTAATAGGAATACCCAATCCTGAGATACAGATGAGGGATTTTTAGATTCCCTAAAGATTCTTTGCATATGAAAAAAAAACAAAAGAATGATCTAAGGATTAACAAGTAAATTTCAAAGAGTCATAGTTTGTAAGATATTTTGATATATCTACCCTGAAAAGGAGTAAGCTCTCTCGTCTGATAAGACTAAATTCAAAAATCTTATCCGGTATTTATTGTAATTGGAGTACATTAGGAAATGATAATTAGTGCGTATTGTATTACATGTGATATTGTCTGCATCGAAATCATATACTCTATAGACTAGACTTAAATGTTTATCACAAGTAAAAATCGAAATCGCTTGCTACCCTGACTCAGTGTTTGCTATTGCTTGGCGAGTTAGTGAGACAGAGAAAACTCACTAGTAGTGCCCCCTATTAAGATACCATCCTAAAAATTCCGATCAAAGATGGCGGATGTATAGCTTAATAGTCACTTTATAAAGATCAGTGATGCCATCACATTAAAAACCATTACCAAAGCTGCAGTCTGAGTCGACCCTCAATGTAGGGATTTTCACGTAAGAGTACAATCTTTAAATTTTGTATGTGTGATAGACTTTTCAGAGACTTTGTTTTGATAGCGCACACGATAGGTTGAACAACTCTCCCTGTAAAATATGGTCGTCAATCAAACGATAAGTCTAGATTTCTCTGTTTTCAGCGAGTTTTCGTAACTGTTATCTAGTGGTGCTGAATTCTTTATCGGCGTCGAATCCAACGACGACGTTATCGATGAAGAAGATGACGTTGCCGTCGATGCATAGTCGGTACTTTTCTCGTCATCATCGGAAAATTCAATTTCTTTAACAAAATATACAAGTGCTAGTACGACGAGAGAAACAACAGACATAACGATATACGGAAAATGTGGATCGAAGGGGAATCCCAGTGGATCGGTGTTTTTGGTGATTCCTTTGATGTTACGCAACGACCACGAATACATTGTCCCGTAGGCATATGGTGCAACAGCGCTGAAAATAATAAAATGTGAAGAAAATAGATAAGATAAAAATGAATAAAATTACTGCTCAAGCTAAATAGACCTTTTCATAAATTACATCACGAGAAACGTTTGCTAAAACATTACAATGGCAATTGATTCCCAGTGGAGAATATATACAAAGTTTAGTCTAATTCATAGACAAACACTTGAAGGTCTTAAAGGGATTTAAACCCTTTGGTAATTGAGAGGTAACTCAATCTTGAATAAATAAAGAGCTGCTGACGCGTTTAATTTGATTTTCAAGCGGTATTGGATTCGAATTGTAGAGCGTGGAAAGTTGTTAGTTGACTGTGACTTTCAATATTTTTGATCAATGGTGCGTATTGAATAGTAGTGCGGCCGCAAATTATTTTTCCGTACACGGACGGGAGTATCATTGACGGTCGGGAGTATCTCATCTTTGTTGTTTGGTTTTGTTGTTTGGAATTGCTTAGGTCAAGGTTGCTAGTAACGGCTTGTCACTGTGCCGGGTGCATACTCGGTGCCTTGGGCCCCGCAGGGTTGCTAGTAACGTCTCGAATTTCAGTCAGGGTAAAAAAGGGACAATTTTACCGATATCATAATAACATTACCTCCGTCTTTTTTGTCATTCTATAAGTATTTCCAAATTTTGTGTTCTGATGTGCGAGTGTGGCTCAACGGATAGCGCGCTGGGTTTCTGATCAGAAACTCTTTCATTTGTTGGGTTCAAACCCCGGTCGGGTCGATATTTCAAGGTTTAAGATAAGTTTAAGATACTCCCGCTCGTCGATGATACTCCCAACCGTCAAGATGAGATACTCCCGACCGTCGATGATACTCCCAAACGTCAAGATGAGATACTCCCGACCGTCGATGATACTCCCGACCGTCAAGATGAGATAATCCCGACCGTCGATGATACTCCTGTCCATGTCGGGAAAAGAAATTTGCAGTGCGGCCAATTGAAGAGTGTCAACTCTAAACACCAAATTGTACATGTTTTGATATCTAGTGGTATGGTGCGATCACCCAAAGATTTTACTTTGTCCTGATGAAGACACTAGAAATATACGATTTTCTGGAATAGAATAATTTAGTTGCTTTCATCCTTGGATATTTTCAAGCTAATTTACTGAATTTGCTAAGTATCCGTTGACCTAGAGTTATAGAGTTAATTTTCCATGCACCAGGCTTTCAAGTATTTGTTGAAGCGCTTCCAAAAATCTCACCTTGAAATATTCATGAAAGCAACTGCGACTCCATTGACAGTACCCAATAAATCTTTATGCACTGAACTAGTGATGATGACAATGGCGGCCGTGAAGGCGGCACCATACAAAATGCGGATCACGAAGATGAAGATGACGAGTAGAATCCAAACTAAAGATCTAAAATATGAAAATGTAAAAAAAGATAAATTTTCGGGGTTCCAAGTAAGTTGTCGAGGTAGAACCAAAGACTGTCTTTTCTGTCACTGCCTACAAAGGTAGGATTAAAAACATAACTTTTTTGAGTCTATGGAACTATTTTGACTAAATTTCTACCTTCTCTTAAGCAAAGAGAGGCTATACCTTACAATTCCTGCATAACTAAAAATAGACAAAAAGAACGATAAATTTCATGAAAAACGACAAAAAAGAACGACAAATTTCATATTTTGCCGTCCTCAACCCTGACCGAAAGTGACTGTACCACCCCTAGCGATTCATTTCTCTTTGTTTATCACGGGAAATGACTAAATATTCTGGCCTAAAAGAATGACAAATTACGTATGCGTGTTATTAATGCAGGTATTGTCAGTCAAACCCACTGAAAGCTGGGTTGCTCAGTCGGTGGAGCATTTGCCTTATAATACAAGGGCTATTGGCTCGATCCTCGGTCATCGCCAAATCAGTGAATGAGTAGCTTAGAAAATCTGATCAAGGCGGTAAATTACTGGGGGCGGTTCACCTCCCCAGCTGGCACACAACGTTTTTTCAACGTTCATCTAACGTTATATGGACGTTATGAACATTAGATAAACGTTGAAACAACGTTGTGTGCCAGCTGGGTCAGCATTTGAGCTCCCGAGTCTAGCGCAAATAGAAAAGCGGATAGATTCCCTTACTCCTGCCTCCAATCTTACTTTTAGGAAGTCTGAAATTCAATTTGACAAAATCCATAGCATAAAACTCTCAAATCACTTACTTATACGGAACATATTTGATTGTTGGAAAAATGACAACTAGCACTGATTGGATAGCCAGGCTTCCCATATACATCTAAAAATAAAATCATGAAATGATATCACATATCCAGAAACCATGATTTTGGCGAAAAAGGATTGAAAATACTTCACCCTAATTCGTGAATAAAGTCTTCTAAGTAATTTTCAGCCAACACTTATGCGGGTACCTCGATCTTAGTTTGATAACAAACTACTGAAGTCATATTCAGTTAAAAGCCGTACCTTTTTCATGCCAAATCTTTGCGACAACTGGAAAAGTGAGAAAAGTATAAAGATTATTGACCATCGAATAGAAGATAGTAAATAAAGTAAATAAATAAATCTTCAAAAAGCTCAACAAACCCTTAAGAAGAGGGAAATAAACTATTAACTAAAGCTTAAAGTGTACACACTCTTATTTTCGATCATTTTTAGAAAAAAAAACATTATCCACGTCTTTGTGGCTCTTGATATGAGTCAAAGATAATTAATCGTTTAAAATACAGTGGAATCTCTTTAACTGGAGCCTGTATAACTCGAATATTTCCTTAACTCGAACAATTTTTAAAGTCCCTTCAGTCAACAATGCCTTATAAACTTTACTCTACTAGCCATAACTTTCATTAAGGTGCCACCGCAGCAAAACGAACACATAGAGTTGAATTTGCGTTCAAAAGGAATGATCTTAGCCCTACAGTAATTTTTATTAAGAGTGACCTCTCATCTGAGACAAAGTTCTTTCAAATGCTAACAAATGTATCAAGGGAGTGATTTACAGTCTACTTAGAGTGACGTCCGTGCCTTGTCTTACACGTTTTTTATAAGAACAATTTCATAAGAATACGAGGCTGAAATTTGGCCAAAACCTAAGAACAATTTAAGAAGAATCTGAGCCTCAGATTTCAGAAATTCACTAAGAAGTACAGGTTTCCATTTTCATTAATATTGACATTTAAGCCTGAAAAACTCATATAGAATTAAGAGCGGCCCAACCAGAATCATATGACTTACTGGTTTTTCCTATAAAAAGCGTACATCTGAAGATACTGCTCTTCATATGTACAAGTTTAGCAACATAACTGTTCAAATACTATGAGTAGAGTAATAGTTTTAACCTATGAAGAGCGCTAATAACTACTTGTGGTATAAAAAGGGAATTTCCCAGAAAAGGGAATTTCCTTAGATTCATATACTCTCCAGTAGGAAAAGACAAACTGAGATTTCAAAAATGAGTAATCAGATCAAAATAACTCCGGAAAAGTCTTTTTGATGATGATAAAACAATAGAGAGACCGTAGGATAAGAATGCTACCGTCAAGCGGAACTAAAATACTGAAAAACGCGCGCAAAATTATGAGATGTTTGCCCAACTTCCTTATGCGTGAAGCTATGAATGCCATCCTCGGGAGCTTTAGGCTCCCTGCGGTGGCAAGTACCCTGAATTACAAAACTTGTTTCAAAAACATGTCTCTCTTCTTCTGATAATTCTTTGAAAATATTACTTCCAAAAATCTCTTGAAACTCTGCGTCGCTATTTCTTCTCACAAAGGTACCACAATTTTCAATAATCTTAGACCATACCGGTTCCCTAATTTCATCCAGCAGTCGAAAAGCATTACTTTTCATATCGTAATCTTCAAGTGAAATTTCCATTGATCCACTTAATTGAAGCAGCTTAAAAAAATCACTTGATTTTTCATATGATACTTTAGCTTTCATTTCTGGAAGAAGCAAGCGGTAACATATTTCAAGAAAGCAATCAACAGCGCAAGAAATAGGTACGACTGCCAGTTGTCCTGCTTGAATTTCGGAAATGTGCAACATTCAATGCGTGTCTAGATTAATCGCAAAGTCTTCCTCTGCCATACTGTGAAAAATCTTCAAATTATTTTAGGAGCAAAAAGCAAAAAATGTAATTACAGTTGACACTGGTCTAATTTGACGTTCGACTATTTGATAAGCCCGTTTTGGATAAAAATTTGAAGTCACTTTAAAGGTTTTGAAAAACCACTCTCTTATTTGATTTCTAGTAACAAAAAAAATGCCAGATATTTTGAAATTCAAATGTTCGATTTTGTTGCGTTCAAATTAGAAACTCAAATTTGACTCCTCAAATATTGCAAATATCAAGATTTCTTCCAAAAAACTTATATAAATTTTCAGCAAGATCTTCGGTTATTGTACTGATTCGACGTTCAAAACCAATCCAATAATAATCAACCTTCGCTTCGCCTTCTTCTTCCCGTGTTTACTCTATAATTCAATATTTACTTTAGGGATTTGGGAGACTTTCTCAATATTCAATATGCTGTGGTATTCGATGAGAATCCCTTGAAATTTGAATTAGAGAGTGTCAACTACTGTATATATAGATTTTTGCAAAATGCAAACTTTCCTTTATGGAATTTCCCTTTTATAGGGCGCCTTGTTTTATACTTTAGTTCAGTTTCAAAAATTCTTTTAATTGTCCAGCTGTGTGCTGTTCTGTATCAATAGTGTTAGAACGATGATGGAAAAAACTATATAAATAACTGTCAGACTGTGTTGTTCTGTCAGTCTGTGTTCTGTTTCGCTGGAAAATATAAATCAATCTCAATGTCTAAAAAGGATTCAAATTGTTTAGTTTTCCTTTCAGCAAACTCACACTGGATTGTTGGGTTTATAGAAAAGTAGTGCGATTGGACTACTGGACTGTGCTAATAACTGGAATAAAACAGATTTAAAGAAACAGGGAGAAATTCAAGATGTCTGCCACCATCACATCAGGTCCACCAACTTTCCTTTTTTATCGCTGACATTACCTTATACCTAAAGCCAGAGCCATCGGCTGATCGTTTGAAACATAGTCAATAGAAGAAATACCAGATAATTCAATTGACATTGTTTGAAAGCTCCGACACGATAGGAAGAAACAAACGTCCGCCGCGCAAGCTAAAAAAGAGCTATCCTGTAAAACACGGCTTATCGCTCTTCATTCCGGGAAATCAAATAACCGTTAATTGATAATGTTCCGCTAAGCGGAACTAAAATACTGAAACGCGCGCGCAAAATTATGAGATGTTTTCCCAACTTTCCCTCACGAGTGAAGCTATGAATGCCATCCTCGGAAGCTTTAGGCTTCCTACGGTGGCAATAACTCAAAATTTCCTTAATTCGAATTGCTTTCCCCGTGCGTGTTCGAGTTATGGAGACTCCACTGTATTACTCAACTAGTGTTCACCTTGGATATGATGATGATGAGTAAGAAGATCAGTGGAATGCAAGCGATCATCAAAGATTCTCCAACTTCTTTTACTGTAAACCCTAAACCGTCTGAAAAAAGAAGTAGAGAAAATAACTTAGTCATGTTGAGTATAACATTTTTTAATGTAATTTACTATGGAACGCCACAGCTGCCACGTGGTACAATTGTTGAACACTTTTGGCAGCTGGTGTTCCATAATTTACAAGGAAAATTAAGTCTGGTGAAATTGACACACGATTTTTAGATAATAACGAGATTTTTCCCGGCGAAAAAAAGTTTTCTGGTCAACTGCATAGGTTGTCTGTACACAGACCCAGTATCTACGACAAATTTCAAAATTCCTTGCCGTAGAGGGTCTGTTATCATTGTCTTTTTTCATTTGAGACTTTTCAAACCGACCGCTGCGATGGAGTGCGGAGATGAGAGAGGAGAGAGGAGAGACGATGAGAGAAGTGTTGCTATTTATAAATAATACTTCATTGCAGAGGTCTCCGTACGGAAATCTTTTATCAAACAGACAATGTGCAGAGTGTACTACAAAGCGATAAACATGAGATACACTTTGGTACAGAGTACTGCAAAGGGAGATGGGGTAAAGATTTTCACAAAAGAGAGAAAGCTCTCCCTAACTCAAATTTTACATATTTTCCCCTTTAAAGATATCTTGAGGTGCTAAGAAACACAAATTTACACTTTTATTAGCCTTGTGCATCTTTTTATGCAATGGTCGATTGCATCCAGTATATTAAAAATAATTGTTTTTATGATATAAAAAGGAGACACGCCTCTATGCTGACAAAGCAAAATAAACAAAGAATTCCTAAAGATGTGTGCTTGCGTTGCAACAAATGAGGAGAAAGTTAATCTTTCTTTTGTTTAAAAATGCTATGTAGCAAAATGGTAGGAGATATGTTCAATGATATCCTTTAATATCGGTATAAAATTAACACCAAATGCTACTTACTATAATCAGTGCTGGTGGAGGCCCACAGAGGGTACAGTTCATTGAAACCAGTGACATTAAATCCAAAACACATGTAAGATATGCTGCATAACATCGCATTCTTGTTGCTGGAATGATTTCATTAACGAAAATCTTTTTGACTTAAGCTGCTATTCAACTAAAGGGGACTAAGTCTCTAGTATAGTGCTATAGAAGGTGGAAGTAATTCCTTAATCAAAACCTAACTTGGGCAACAAGGTATTATTTCATTTGACGGAAATTTACAAAATATCCCTGTATCACAGACTCCCCTGGATCCCTCACACCACTGGAAAATCTGGTTAACAACGCGTCCTTGGTGGGAAATACCCTACCAGTTCAGCCCAACTGCGAAAATGACTTGATTTCAATCCTATTTTAGATTGGAGGGCAAAAATGACACTCCTTAAATAAAGCATCCCCGAGACCATCCTTACAACACCTTTTGAGCTTGGGACAATGGATTTCGATATCACCACTTAAGGAAAAATTTTCACCGGGGCTGTGAGATCCACCATCATTTAATTTACCTGAAAACCTTAAATATTCTTGCTGATTTGATTTTTTCAAAAGTTCCATCAGGTTTTTGTAAGATATTGTATGATACTTTTGCATCTTCTTCGTGACTAGCAATAAAGAATGCATCTTGAAGAGAGCCATGCCCATCTTCATTGTTGTACTTTTTTTCTTCACCACCGCTAGCTAAGAAGCGAATATCCTCTTTCTCATCTAAATTGCTATGGTAAAAAGGTAAATATGATAAATGATAAATATAAGAATGTGATTAGAATCGATTAAAATTAACCTCCGAGCAGAGCCTGGCTACTACAGATGCTCTGAAAGGATATCCCTCCTTTTGAAGTTAACTACACGCTTTTTTTTATAAGAATAGTGTACTTTGGATGAGGGTCAAATATTCTTAAGAAAGTGCCAAAATTGAGGGTAAAATATTCTTAATGTATTCTTACTTTTTTAGACTTGACTCTTTTACAATCATGATAAATTATCAATTTGAGAGTTTTGGATTTTTGATTCGGGTTAAAATTACATTCTTCCTTAAAGCTTCAATTTTATCTCTAACAAAGGAAGCAGTTTTTTCTGTTAACCAAATACAAAATGCTGTATTCTTATCAAATTCTGTGAAATTCACCCTAAAGGGTATTCTTAGGGTATTCTTACGATTTAGCCAATTTTCACTCTGATATTCTTATAGACGATATTCTTATAAAAAAACGTGTATTCAAGCTAATGATAATGAGTTAATTAGCTCAGCCGCTTCCCTCAAAAGAGAACGTTTTGGGATTTTGATTAAGAATTAGTTATCTGTGACGTCAGTAGAGTCACAGTCATTTTCTCAGGCCTTAGCAAACCCCACCCCCCCCCGCAAAAAACTTTTTGATAATACTTTATTCCCTGAATGGAACCAGATCTGATTGCGTCGCATAAAAAATGTCACGGGTCCTAAGGGTTTGCCCCCTTACCATCACGCGACCTTAGATTAAAAGGGTTCTATCGCAAAATTTCAACTTTTTGAGTTTTATGCATAAATGAAATCTTGAGGGCATAGAGAAACATTTTGTCAACTCCTTTTACTGTTTACTTTTTTCAGTTTCTCAAAATTAAGAAGATAAATAGGTTCTATCCCCAATTTTGACTTTTTCGTTGGAAGAAAAAGGTTCTATCAGGCAAATAGAACCTTTTAGACGTTATTTTGCCAATCGTGCAATCTTCTCCCGGTAAGAAGCAACAAAAATAAAAAGGTTCTATTTAATTTGGATAAAAAGGTTCTATTTAGCAGAATAATTGAAAAACACCCAAATTTCACTTTTAATGCACTTGTATGCATTTCTTTAGATGTGCCCTTGGTGGAAAAGATCAAAGAATTGAAAATAAGACGTTTGGTACGAACTACCCTTAAGAAATTAATAAAAATTGACAATAGAACCTCTTTATTCTAGCAATTTTGGGAAAATTAAAAATAAAAAGGTTCTATCCGAAAAATCATTGCTTAATAAAAACAGGGGAAATGAATGTAAAAACATTTAAATAGATTTTTTTGTAGTTGTAGGACACAATCTTTCAGAAAAGCATGGTTTTTAGGTTAACAACAATGTGGAACCAGGTTATTTTTCATCCAATATTTTCAAAACGATTTTAACAAAATCAAAGAAAATGTCAAATAGAACCCTTTTATTCCAAGCTCGCGATCAAGTGCGTATTTGGATTTAACACAGGTTAAATCGTGGTTTAACTTTTATTTGATAAGCGCCACAGTAATGGAATGGCTGGGTGGCCGCCCTCTGTCAACTGAGTCTACTTTGCTAATAACCACGTGACGTCATGTTCATAATGGCTATCGCAACTCCCTGTTTAAGTCGACGCTCTAACTGAAAGCTGACAGGATGAAATATTTTTTTTGAATCTTCCGATATCTCTTGGGGTTAATTCATAACCATCACTTTTACCGAACGCAAAGAGATTTTGAGGATGGACATTCATAGATACAGAAGTAGTTTGTGAAATGAAGCGTACAATTTTTGTTGCATACGAACGGAAGGAGACCAGATTCTTTGAAAAACTTTATGAAACGAACCATTAAGATTTTATCAAGTGCATAACAAAATCTGAAACTAATATCTGGCTTGGGTGATTGTGGCTGGTTTTTTGGAGATGTTGGCCAAGGTGATTGTCGGTGGTTTTGGGGATGTTGGCCAAGGTGATTGTCGCTGGTTTTGGGAGGTTGGCCAAGGTGATTGTCGCTGGTTTTGGGGAGGTTGGCCAAGGTGATTGTTGCTGGTTTTGGGGAGGTTGGCCAAGGTGATTGCCGCTGGTCGTTTAGGGATTGTCGCTGGACATTTGGGGTCATTGAGGCTGTAATAGCTTATTGTAGTGTCTTTGGCTATCATAAGGCTCGGTTGCTTGCAGCGAAGTGGAAGAAGAAGGACAAAAAACTTGCAATATGATTGTTATGAACTCTACAAGATTTTGATTGTTTGCGTATTGGATTGAATTTGGTTTAACATATTTTCTTTTGGAATTAGGTTTTCGGTGTTGCGCAAGGGGCTCGCAAAAACAGGAAAATTTTTATTATCATTTTGGCCGTTGAAGATGAAATCAAAACAAAAAGTAAAAACACCATAAAAACACAAATTTTTCTCTACGAAACGTAACATCAATTATTTCAAAATTCTCTCTTTTGCTTTTAAAATTTCTTAGCTTAAACAAAAGGCCCATTCACTTAATCTAGGTTACTGTTACTCTTCTAAGGCACAGCTGCTCTCTTTTATAAGATTTAATATTTGCAGTGAATTGTGAATTCTTTTCTTGGACAGCGCTTACGCTTATAAAACACGATAAAGAAGAGAACAAATACTTTTACTTTTTTACTTCAGATAGTTTACAAACAAAATTTTCAACTTTTTATAAGCATAAACTTATCCTCAACTCGATGTAATAATCAAACACAAAACCGGAATATTTTATTTTATTTTACGTTACCAAAAATCTGCGACCCGGTTGATTGAAAAATTGAAAAACAGCAGAGTGATCTTCTTGGCTTGAAGGCTGGTGTCAACCTAGGCAAGGTTGTACACAGACAGTGCACGTCAAATTAGAGTCGGTTTCTACGGCATTTATATATATTAATTTAGATATTGTATTACACAACTATATACGGAAGTTCTCTATCAGTCGACTGACAAAGGTTAATTTGGAGAAGGATATGTATCCTAGTTGCAGTGAGCGGCAAGTTGAGAATGATCCAGTTTTAGATAGGTAGAAGCATAAAGAAGGATCGTGATCGGGCATAATAAACAGTCGGCATTGATTAGATGCTTTACATAGCCTGTCAACAAGGCTGTATGGACGCCTCATGTTGCAAACCAGAGGCAAGTTAAAATGCATATTAAGTATTTCATATCGTCTGCGATATATTTAGGTATAATATCTAAATAGTTTATAAAATAGTATTTTATTTTCTATTATATGTTCTTTTTGTTAGTTACTATATTGTGCCTAGGGTGTGTATGTTTTTATCGAGTCCTTATCACAAGTAGAGCATCAGATGTACAGATAGCTGGTCAAATCTTGGGAAGAAGGCAAGACTTTTGAAGTTAGTTATCAGGAAATCACTTTTGGCACCATAATTGGCTAGTAAAAAGATCCTGCTTGGAGTTTCTGTAAAGGAGGCACTACTAATAACACGTTTTACGAAGTTACCAATGGCTAGAATTGATAGCATTATGCAGCTTTGGGGATCCAATCATTCCGTTTTCCCTTTCAATAAAGGGCCCGTCATTGCGGGGTGTGTCCTCAGTGACCTCCTCCGTGGCCGGGACTGTGGGTAGGCTGGGCTGGTCCGTCATTGCGGGGTGTGTCCTCAGTGACCTCCTCCGTGGCCGGGTCTGTGGGTAGGCTGGGCTGGCTCCCCGTCATTGCGGGGTGTGTCCTCAGAGACCTCCTCCGTGGCAGGTTCTGTGGGAGGGCTGGGCTGGCTTCCCGTCATTGCGGGGTGTGTCCTCAGAGACCTCCTCCGTGGCCGGGTCTGGGGTTAGGCAGGGCTGGCTTCCCGTCATTGCGGGGTGTGTCCTCAGAGACCTCCTCCGTGGCCGGGTCCGTGGTAGGGCGGGGACACTGGGGTTAGGGCGCTATACGTGACATCTTTCTCACAGTGTCTGGGTCCTCCATGATGGTTGCTTCCCCTTGCAGGTATCCAAGCCTTCTCCATATTTATGGGTATTAGTTTAATGGCAAAAGGCAAGTTTACATATATTGTTTCCCTAGAGAGGGGTATGGGCCTAGTTAAACAGTAATAAATCATGACGCAAGAATGATTTCTTGATTCACGTCAATTTTATATATAAGTTTAAGTATTTTCATATCGTTTTCGATAGATTTAAGTATAAAATCAAATTAATTTATAAGATAATATTTTATTTTCTATTATATGTTCTTTTTGTTCCTATATGGTTCCTAGGGTGTGTATGTTTTTATCGAGTCATTATCACAAGTAGAGCATCAGTTGTAAAGATAGCTGGTCAAGACTTAGACGAAGGCAAGAATTCTCAAGTTATCAAGGAATTATATTTGGCATCCCACAACTGGCTAACATGTAGTAGAAAGGGCCAGGATAGAGTTGACTGTAAAGGAGGTACGACCAATAACAAAGTTGTTTTTTTTGAAGTTACCAATGGCTAGAATTGATAGCATTATGCAGCTTTGGGGATCCAAATTATTTCGCTTTTCCTTTCAATAAAGGGCCCGTCATTGCGGGGTGTGTCCTTGACCTCCTCCGTGGCCGGGACTGTGGGTAGGCTGGGCTGGCCCGTCATTGCGGGGTGTGTCCTTGACCTCCTCCGTGGCCGGGTCTGTGGGTAGGCTGGGCTGGCTCCCCGTGGGCGCGGGGCGTGTCCTCAGAGACCTCCTCCACCACAGGGTCTGTGGGAGGGCTGGGCTGGCTTCCCGTCATTGCGGGGTGTGTCCTTGACCTCCTCCGTGGCCGGGTCTGGGGTTAGGCTGGGCTGGCTTCCCGTCATTGCGGGGTGTGTCCTTGACCTCCTCCGTGGCCGGGTCCGTGGTTGGGCGGGGACACTGGGGTTAGGGCGCTATACGTGACATCTTTCTCACAGTGTCTGGGACCTCCATGATGGGTGTTTCCCCTTGCAGGTATCCAAGCCTCCTCCATATTAAAGGGTATTAGTTTAATGGCAAAAGGCAAGTTTACATCAATCGTTCTCCCTGAAGAGGGACACGGGCCCAGTTAAACAGTCATGAATTATGATGAAAGAGTGTCTTCTTGATTCACGTTTATATTATATAAAAAATTATTTGTCATTGTCTTCTTACTTATCTTTTAGGAGTTTAATGTTATTATGTAAATATGTCTTCAACCATACGTTTTGGGGGCACCTTCGGTTGGGACTAATTTTCCCCAAAACTTATTATTCGAGGATTAGCCATAATGTCATGCCAAACTTATATCTACCGACTCACACTTACTTCTCAGCCGTCTGACTACTTAATTGGTTTCTACCCCTGATCTAGGTCATAGGCAAATGGAAAGTTAAATTTGGATTTAACACAGGTTAAATCGTGGTTTAACTTTTATTTGATAAGCGCCACAGTAATGGAATGGCTGGGTGGCCGCCCTCTGCCAACTGAGTCTACTTTGCTAATAACCACGTGACGTCATGTTCATAATGGCTATCGCAACTCCCTGTTTAAGTCGACGCTCTAACTGAAAGCTGACAGGATGAAATATTTTTTACCTCCCTCCCTCCCTGCAGTTATGGTTGTAGGCGATCCTCACTTATTTATACTAATATTGTATTTATCGGGACTAATTTTCCCCAAAACTTATTATTCGAGGATTAGCCATAATGTCATGCCAAACTTATATCTACCGACTCACACTTACTTCTCAGCCGTCTGACTACTTAATTGGTTTCTACCCCTGATCTAGGTCATAGGCAAATGGAAAGTTAAAGCTTTATTTTAACTTAACTTCAATTTTCAGCAAAGAAGTTCAAAATGCTCGTCGGCAAAGGAATTTGGTTATTGAATTAATTCCCATACCTATAGCTTTCAGGATTGATATGATCGTATTGGAGAAAGCAGGTACAAATGCTTAACACCAAAAAGCAAACAGCTAACAAAATGTTTGGTAACAGGATTGGATAAGAATCAAATATAGTTCCTAAAAAGAATTAAATTAAAAATTGTTCAAAAATGTTGGATTGCCTCTAACACTTCGGCAACTTTTTATTTGCTGAGAGATTAAGTCACTGCCTTAGAAAAAAGATACAAGCCGAAGGGAAATTTGTGAACGAGTTTGTTGTCGAAGTAACCTTACAACTGTAGAGCAGCGAATTCTTTAAGATTTCTTTCAGTTTGTGCTCTCTAATTTGATAGTCAAGAGAAAAAAGATTTTCACCAAATAAGGGAGCGTATCAAATAGTAGCGCCGTTTAGGGAATTTTCTTGTTAGCGATGACTTTTGATATTATCGAATGATTGAGTTATCGAATAGTAAAACGTAGAACTAGAGAGGTCAACTGCACTAAGGTATAAAATTACATTACAATACAAATTGATTTTGCCAAAAAAAGGTCTACCCTGATGAAGAAGAAGAGTACACAATGGGTAAAATTTACCTTTTGGAAAACTTTGAAATGACTCTGTCGGGAAAGCAAAGAAGCCTAAAAAGAAATTAAGGAAGATTTTCATTTAAATTGATATAATTCAAAAAAAAAGTTTTGGAAATTCAAGTAAAAAATATTTATCGGAGATACTAGTGACATAAGAAATTAGAATTCAATGTATTACACGGACTATAAACCACTCCAGTCACACATAATAATTGGAAAATTTAAAGGAAAGATCGAGTATTTCAAGATATAATTTGAAAAAACATACCTCCAATTGCAGGTCCGAGGACCATTCCAAAACAAAATGCAGATAAACAAAATGCCATGGCGATTGACTGAAAGAAAATTAAGAAAGCTAAGAGGTTAATTTATTAATAATACATATTCTATTTTATTGATTCATAGAAAACTAAACCTACCAATTTGTGAGTCATTTTACCTGGTGTATACGCGTTTTTTATCTCTTTATTTATTAAAGAATTACAGTCCAGGCAAACGAGGGCCTCTAAACCGATCTTGTACAAAAAATCTTTTTTAGGTACAGTTTGTCACGAGGACTTCCCCGCACCCTCCAATTAAAACCTTCATTCGACTTGGCTTTATTCATCTCGTCTGCTCTTCTTTTCCATTCTTTGATTTGCTCTCTCTCAATTTTCGTTAAATCGTCATTTTTTGTAAGAACATCCACAATTTTTGAAGACTTCGGATGTTCTTAACTTTTTGAGTTTTAAGCCTAAATGTTCTTAATATTGTTCTTATTTTCTCCATTTTGTCCAAGAAATCAGGTGTTTTAGAGTCTGCAAAGCCTTTAAATGTTCTGAACTTGTTCTTAACATTTTAGCAATCGAAGCCTTATGTTTTTATATAGTTTGTTCTTATTAGAAAACAAGTATAAAATAAATTGAACACAAATCAAGCACATCACCAAACGTTTTCACTTGAAGGCAAGCTAACTTTACTGAAATCATGAAAATATGCTGAAATACTTAAGGTACCCCAGAGCCTGGGAAATTTCCGATTTGTCAACATCGTAAAATTTTACGTATATTTGAAAGCTTCCAAAGCTTCATGATGGCGCATTAGAAAAGGTACTGGTTACGAATTCAGAATAAAAACATACCCTGTTAGTTTTGTCACATTTTGAGAACAATAGTGCTTGTGCTGTGATGAGAATTCCTGAAACAAAAATGTGTACAGTCATCAAAAAATATGATATGATAGTTATGGGTATTTAACATTTTTCAGAATTTACAGTTCGGGCGAAAATTCCGATTTCAGTACTTCCATTTTATTTTGTTGGATATAATTCGATTTTGAAAGGATTTAGCGGCCTTTAGGCTATATTCTCAGCCTCCTTATTAGAACAATTCGATACCCCTTTTCATCAAATATTATGACTTTCATTGCTGGTTGCGTTTGTTTCAGACCGACCTTCCCTTATAAACCCATAAAACGTAGCCTTCATTATCCTACTACTCCCTCCCCCCCCTCCGAGTTTGAAATTACGCTAATAAGAGAGCCGGTGTAGGGCCACTTTTGTATTCAAAAAAACTTTTAGTTTATTACAAGTAGGGTTAAAATTGAATATTTTCTGAGAGTTTTTACCTGGAATTCCTTGAATGAACCTTAAGATGAGAGCATACGTAATGGAAGTTGTGAAACCAAAAACCAGCGAAGCGATCGCACCAAATAATGAAGTGCAAATGAGAAGATATTTCTTATTGAATCGATCTGTTAGATAGCCAATCAAGAAGCTATGAGAGATCAAATGTAAGTCGGTAAACAATATCCTTCTTAAGGTTACACGCTTTTTTTATAAGAATATAGTTTATAAGAATATTTACGATGAAAAAAAAACACAATTCTTATAAAAAAAGAGTGTAGATTAACAATTGCAATTTCGTCGTATTCCAGTTTGGAAATATATACACCCCCTCTTACAGAGCCAATGAGATTTTTTTTTTAGCAAATGGGAGTAAAAGTAACGGTCTAAAACTTGATGGGGGTTGGCAATTTTTTTCTATGGCTGGGTATTTGAACTCCGTTGCTTTCATGTTAGAAAATTCAAGTGGAAATGGAAAAAATTAGAGAGCGTTTTGCAATGAGGATCGTTTTTCAGAAAGGAAAATTAAAAAGTATACATACCTGAACAAAAAGGAGCTTGCAAGCATAGCCGAAGAAATAAATCCAGCCACACTACCTAAACAAGATGGGAATATGAAAAGTACAGTTCACTTGAAAGTTAGTCAGACATGACAAATCAAAATACTCGCCCTTCTTCTATAGTGAGTTTGAGCGTTTTATTTTTGGTATACTTTTTTAAAAAGCTGGTGCATCAATATTTAATCGTTAAAAATATTTTTATATTTATTTTCTAATATTAGAGCCTACTATATCTTCCAGGGGGTTATGGATGCTGGGGGTTAATGTTCTTAGACTTTAAAGTCTATTAAATCAAGCTCGCTATACAAGTGTCCTTGATTTAATGTCATGTAATTTGATTTTTAATCGTATCTTATCAGAAAGAAGAAGAAGTCAGTCATGTTTTGCACTCCAAAAATATCATCAATAGATTTTGTTAGCTATGGTTATTGTCGTTGGTTATTGGATAGAACTATTCTATTACCACTGTGGAAAAAAATTCCACTGGGGCTGTGATATTAGAGTGTTGAAAATCAATACCCTTACCTGTGTCTTCCTCCGAAACTCCAAAGCTCTGAAAAATTAAGAAGGGTGTGGTTTAGAGTAGAGAGATTATGCGAACCCAAACTAACAAATAATTTGAATCATATACTTTATGTTGTTTAAGCCGACAGAATGATTTTAAAGGTTTTATTTTTACATACCTTAATGCCCTTAATTTCCGGACGTCTTTTATTTTCGAGCTCTTTAATTTTCGCGCCTTTAATTTTTGCGCACCCCTATTATTATCAATTTTCGCGCATTCCAAAATTTGTTTCTCTTTACATATTTCACATAGTTTTTTCTGGCCGTTTCTAGTCAAATTCTCATGAAATAGTCTCCAAAAGGCGGAAACTCTAATTAGTGGACACTAATCTTTTTCCCCAATGGTGTCCGCTAATTAGAGACTCCACTGTACTATGAATAACATATTTTTATCAAAAATCATGATTAATTGCGAGACACAAGTTGTATTGCTTCTTTCATGACTTTCTTGAGCATCTTGTTTTAAAGTATATCATAAAATACAATTTTCTTCTTTCTATAATCTTACTTTTGGGGAGGGGCGGGAGCAAAGAGAAGAGGCGATCCTTAGAAAAGCCATAAGTGACTAAAAATTCTTTATTTGCTAATTTGCGCAACTTTTAATTTTCGCGCAGCCTATTGATTTCCCCGCAGTGGTAGTGCACGAAAATTAAGGGCGCGGGAAAATTAAGGAAATTAAATATCAGACACATATTTCATATCAGCACAGTGTCTGCCTATTGTTATATTATGCTGATATAAGCAAAAAATGTTTTTCTTTTCCTTTTTCTGACCAATCTTGCTCCACAGCCGTGTCAATCCAATATGAAAAGCTTGTGAATTAGAAGTGACGAGTAAGCAAACGATGTTCAGTTCAGTTGTTGAAGTTGTATGAGGGGCGTCACTCTCATTGTGAGAGTCTTTGCCCATTGGGGATTTAAAGAGATTGGATGTATAGTTCAGTTCTGTATCCAGTTTGAATTTGCACTTCAAAAGAGTAAGCAAACGATGTCACTCTCATTTAAAAACAAAACCTTTAATATAAAATGTTAATGAATGGTAGAGATAATGGCTTTAGTTTCTGACTTGCTGAAGGTGAATACAGACTGACCGAATCTGTGGATTTCCTACCAATTGCATTTTTGTCTCACGGTTTTTATAAGAACAAAGTATATAAGAACATTTTAAGGCTTGACGGACTCAAAAGCAGCCAATAGGAAAATGGACACAAATACATAGAAAATAACATGTTAGAAACTTTTTTTGGCTTAAAACTCAAAAAGTTAAGAACATCTGAAGGCTTTGAAAATTTTGGATGATCTTTTAAAGAAAAACGTGTTGGCGCTTATGTAATTTATCAAGCTCGAATTTACTAGGTTAAGATTGAAGGGCCGGTAATAATGTATTCATCTAGAAATAAAATTTAATTATTGAATGAATAAATCCAATTATTCTTTAGTCTTTTGACAGGAATGTCAGAAGAATTCCAAAACGAGTTTAACATGTACCTTCACAAGTTTTGGAAGGTATGTAAAAACAGATGTTATTGTCATTCCGTTCGTGATCTAAAACGATAGAAAAAATAACTTGTATGATAAGAGGTGACAAACAGGTCAGTCCAAGAGAATTCGACTAGAGAGACAGTTCAGAGAATGCTGGTGGTGGGGACTGTAAGAGAAAAGCATAGAATCTGCTTAAAACCATTGATAGAGTAATCTCCTGTTATACAGACATGGATATGCGGACGATGGAAAAAGCCTGTGAGGGTGATACCCACTATAGATAATACTCAAACCCACACCCTACCTACCCACATCCTACATCATCCGAAATAGCCAGAGTTCAACTGGTATAGCCTAGTAACGACTCTATTATAACCAAAAGTGGTAAGGTGCTCTATCATATTTTAAGATGTTCATTGTTTATGAAATATCCGAAAAAATTGGTGAATTTTTTTGGAAGATTTGAAGATTGTATATTAAAACTTACTTCAGCGAGAAAAACAATTATAACAAAATACCATGGCAACGGTGTAATACCTGGTCCGTAAATTAACTTTTCGACAAATTTTTTGATCATGATCACAAGTACTGCCGCTAAAAACTCTTTTGAATTTGTGTTGAATTTGTATTGAATTTCTGAAAAAGAAATACTGTTAAGTCTTGGTTTAGCTTGATTGTCGACCACCAGCTCATCTAAGTTTGAATCAGATACTGTGCTCGTGGAGAAAATCGAGATTTGGATAATCTCGACCCCGTAGCAACTTATATCGCTCGTTGATTATAATAGCAAGTTTATGTATTTGTACTTTTGAGAACATTTGAGTGACTGAAACGATTTGGAACAATCTGCATTTGCAAAATCGAGAACGGTAAAAGTGCTACCCTCATCCTCAGTCGTTCAGGATCTAGACAAATCGGAAGCGAATGTGTTCCGTCCTATAAAAAAATACACATACATAAACTCCTTAATGAATGGACGTGATAGACTTGGAAACATTATCAGAATCATCAAAGAGTGAATACACAGGCTGCAAAATTAAAGTCTGAAGACAAATCACGCTTTTACTCGATTTTTTTATTTGCTTGTTACATGAGATTTACTTCTGATTGGTTCAAATTTATTGCACCTGTAAGCTGTAAAGCAAGTAATATGGAAGTAAAATCACGTGTAACTTTTCGAGTAATCACATGTTTTGACTGAGGTGGTATAATTTTGGAACCCGTGAATTAAGACACTGGATTCAAGTTTGAGATTCCGAGTTCGAGGGAGACGAAACCTCCAGTCCAGACAATAAGATGTGACCGGAAATTTTTGCAAATCGCATTAACTTTCTCTTTTGAAAATATTTTAGTAATTTGATTAACAATAAGCATTTATTTTGATGATATAGAGAATATCATTATGATTATTTTAACGAGCACCTTTACTTTTTGCAACGCCTTTCTTTTTATTTCATTTAAACCTGGTAATTATGCCAATCAAGAAATCGATCATATTGTCAAAATAAATGTTATTTGCTGACCAACTAAAATTTATAGACATATTGCAAATTCAATCATGATATGATATATCGGGTTGCTAAAATTTTCAATCAATTTTCAATCGAACAATTGCATTCGATTGTATCGATTAAGGACAATGGGACAGTGGAAAGTGACTGTCATTTGCCAAACCTTTGGCATAAAGTCTATTACCTCTGGCAATAAGCGATATAACCTGAGTTTCTAGTGGAGGGAGAAACTATATTAATGCTAGTAGTGCTTATTAGTACACGTTGTTTTTTTATAAAAACAAACTATATAAGAACATAAGGCTTCGAGGTCCAAAAATTTAAGAAGATTCTAAGAACATACTAAGGCTTTGGAGACTTAAAAACATGCAAATTCTTAAGAAATTACATCAAAATGCTCAAAAAATGCTGAAGATAAGAACATTTTAAGAACATTTTTAGGCTTCAAATCCAAAAAACTAAGAACATCCGAAGGCTTCGACAATTTTTGACATTCTTATAAAAAGAAAACGTTTAAAAAAGCTTTATTGTACCATACAATGAACAAAAAAAGACAAATTTTTTTTGTCACAAGACTCTGAGTTTCATGTTTCTATTACAATCATCAGTTGTGAAAAATGTGAATTGAAAAATTTTGTAAAGTGATCAAATATGACAAATTTAATCTATTGAAATGGTCGTGAGACTGTACCATAGTAAATCGAAATTTTAGATTTTTTTCTTCAATTTTTTTTCACTTAAAGTGAACTGCTTTGGCTGACAAAAAATATGACGCTAGGGTTCAATGGATTTTCATGGATTTCACGCCTTAAGCTCGCCACTTTCTCAAATGAAGACCGCACCTTTATCAATCACGTACCCAGAGCCGCTTGCACTAATTTTTTAGTTTTATAAAGGGGCTGGGTTCGAGTTTACGAAAGAATTGGACGTAATTCAACTGAAATTCCATAAATACATTAATAAAAAATTATTAACTCAAAGCTTGAGGTCCAATAATCTAGTCATATCAGTAAAAACAACAACAATCTATTTTAGCATATTCCATTTTATGAATACAGAGAAGTAGAAAGAGACATGCTGCGATTTACAACAATGCAATATTCGCGTAGATACGCACCGCTACGATACGATACACCGCAATGTATATGTTACAAAAAACAACTATGGTATCACAAAACCAGGCTACTCATAAATCAAAAAATTCAGTTGTTTGACAGAAAAATGAGATCCACTTTTGTTTTTATTTCGAGGCTCAACGTTAGGGTCAATGATTTTGTTTAAATTGACAGCATTTGCTTCAATGAATGATGCCTTGTAACTTTAGGTATACAATTGGCGCTCTCTAATTTGACGTTTTAAGGGCTCTGACCTTAGTCGGAAAAATTGATTTTAGTATTTAACATAAAAGTTATGTTTTAGGTTCTTTAACACTTTTGCTGACTTTTGTTGCGTCACCTTCTTTTATAAAAAGTGCTAAGTTTTAATGAGTAATTAACCTTTTTTGGTTCGAAGTTTTTTCAAACTGTCCGCAAAGAATTGAACTTTTTTAATTTTTTCGGAAAAAGTTTCTAAATGAATGCATCAAAGGTTATGGCTGTTTTCTATCAAAAATTGGGTTCAAAAACTGGTCAAAAAGCACTATTTTCAAGATTTTGTAGCAAATAAGCATTTAGAAAAATTTTCCAAAAATAATTTAAGTTCGGTAAAAGATACACCGTCTAGCGCAAAAAAAATTTCAAAATGTTTTTTCTTCGCCGAAAATAACCTCTTCAAAGTTGAAATACTCTTCTTCGAATTCATATTCTTTTTCATCAAATTTTTTCATTGCGATTCTTAAATTTTCAGACTCACGGATAATTGGCCTAACAAAATATGTATAACATGCCACAGTTTTGTGGGCTATATCAAGTAGAACTTTATATTTTGTAAGTGGCAAATATAAAAAATTCACTACGGTCAGAGCCCTTAATCTTCGATACCCTCCCTCCATATTTGATAAAAACTCAATAGCGCTCCGCATCTCACACGTCAAAATTATTTCGACCAGAAATTTGTATGAGCTGCAATCCTACATTTCGTTTCGAAATGATTGGAAAACTGTGAAAGTTGTAACCTTTCTTTTAATACTGTAATTAAGGTGGTCGTTAACAAACTTTTTTTAAAGTCCAAAAAATTTCAAAATGGAATATCTCAAAAACTATTTAGTATGTATTGTTGAAACTTTGTATGATGGTACTTAGTTATTATGTTGTTCTAAAAATAGAAAAAATATTTAAAAATGTCAAAGACGTAACTTCTAAAAATAAATCCGAAAATCTCTTGGCAGAAAAATCTCAGCAACAAGAAGGAGTTAGCTTTTGATATTTGGCAGTTATGTTACCCTAGTGATCTTCTGTGATCTGAGTGAGGAAAAACATTTGAGAAAATTAGAATCAGGGTGTAAAAACCTAAAAAACTGTTTTTTATAATTATAAAATCAACAAAACATTTTTTTTAATCTGTTTGACTCAGATCACGCCTTTCCATAAGAGGAAGCTATGTTGAAAATAGACGATGCTATCGTCCGTTTAAAGGTCAGTAAACGCGAGAAAGAGTTGTGCGTCAGGGCGGTTTACGGGAAAAAAAGTGGTGGTAGAGTTTACTCCACCCGAATTTATCACGCCTCTCCTAAACTATTCCCTTTTTTAGTGATCTTGTGTAGACGATAGGATCGTCTATGTTGAAAATTTCATGTCAATCGGACAATCCAATCCTGAGATATTTCCGCCAAGAGATAAAAAAACCCTGTTTTGCTATTTTGCGTAAACTGGCCTTAAAACTATTTATTGCTGTAAAAAGAGGAAAAAACGCTTTCAAAATGGGATTTTTGACAGATTTCAGTTGAACTTGATGGACTAATCCAATTTTCAATATAAAAAGAAAGTAAAACCTTTATTTTGCATGTGTCAGCAAATTCATGGCTTCGCGTAGAACCCTGAGATTACTAATACAAAAAAGTTGCGTAAACCTTACTTTTGCCTGCGAAAAAGCTAAAAGTTGGTGAAAAGTGAATGAAAAGTATTCCCTATCACACACTTTTGGCGCTGAAATTTGATCCCAATGGGTAGGAGATTAGAAAGATTTATGAAGTAAAAATGTTCCTTGGAGTTTTGAGAAGCTCTTTATATTAGAATGGAAGCATTAAAACATCACTTTACTACTAGAAAATAAGCCATGAAACAGTCATTCCCTTTACCAAAAAACCACACTTGAAATTTGACAAGATTTAAGATGGCGGGTTTGTTTTTTTGGTTGTCATAAATCCGGAACTACTGACAGTACCAGTGTAAAATTTTGTTTTTTGTGGCTCTAAGTAGCGATGGCAAAAATTTGGGGTCGCTTTAAGGACCAGAAGAGCGAATACTGCGGTTTTCGTGACGGGCGGTGGGTTTGGCGTTTGGGGGCGGACCACAAGATCTGCTCAGATACGTGTCTAAAGACCTAAAGTTTTCCACTTTCCTCTTCCTTATATCAAATAAAACTTCGGGATATTGTTTAGTAAGGTTCAAACTTTAATTTAAACCAAAAAAGATGATCCTATCTCAGAAGTGTTAACGACCACCTTATAAACGTGTAAGAGCAATTAACGAAAAGGACGATGAAATCGAAAGTCGTACAAACGAATAAATTTGTACCAATCTGTTACTATTATTAAATTCGGTGTGCTGTGTCATTTCCCTTGAAGATCGAATTAGAGAGCGTCAACTGTAGTTTACTTTTTTTTATCTAAAAGAACTGAATAGCACTATGTATGTTCTATTTTTCCACAACAAACTACATGAATATCATTAGTTCCAAAGATAAAACCTAGTTAAGCGTTCACAATAGTAAATAATTAAAACCCGGGGGAGATTTAGGTTAACGACCTACCGTAGGCTAGACTGGAGTTGTTTATATTGCGTGTAATACAATAGTATAGGTGTTATATGATAATACGATTATTGTTACGGGATGTAGTTTGTATAGACTAATTTTTTTCCCTCCATTACTTTTTGCTTTATTTCTACTATGTTTGAATTAGTCGTCTAGCTTTCTAGAATAACCGTAGGCTCTTGTAATAAAAGTACGTTATTTCAAGTAATGTTGATTGAATAAATAAACTGGTCATAAAAATGGAAGCAAAAGGTCTAGAATGGGCAATCTACACTCTTTTGCTGGGTGACGTCACAACAGCCGGCCCACTACAGTGGCTTCCAAAAATTATTGACCAATTTCTATACTAACCTTAATTTTGATCATGTGACCAAAAAGACTGAGTAAAAAAAATAAAGAAAAGCTCCAGAATTCGAATGAAAATCGAGTTTCTTGAAATAGTATAATCTTTAAAATATCGCAAAATATTCTCCCAACGTGGCAACGTGACAACAAACTTTTCAACAATTTGAGATATGACATCTTAAATTAGAGATCTACTTATGTTTGTTTGTTTTTCTTCTCTGTCGAGGTCGTGTTTTTGTTTTCTTAATTTATTCTTTCTTATGTAATTTTAGACGATCCTATCGTCTACATTATCACTGAAAAAGGAAAGAATTCAGGAAACGGGATAAATTTGAAAACGAGTTTAGTTCGGGGCGGAGTAAACAGTGGCGGAGGTGTTTACAGTTACAGTTCCAAAACTCTACCGCCACTTTTTCCCGTAAACCGCCCTGACGCCCTAGCTCTTTCCCGCGTTTACTGACCTTTAAACGGACGATAAAATCGTCCAATGTAACTTTCACTGTAACTTTAAATTTGGGCTGAAGTGTCATAAGTGACCTCGAGTGCTTGCGTGCACGCGTGAATAGGCTTCTTTGTGGAGTGAATACGCAGCAGTGACCAAAATATTGCATCGAGGCGTGACCAAAATAATTTGACACGAAAATCCTTTTTACGATCGTGTGAGTGCGTAAAACTTAGAATATTTTTGCTTGGAATGCTTGAGCTTCCCTCTTAGCCGAAGTCTGTGAACCTTTGCCTCAATGTTTGCAAATTCTGATTTTTTGAAAAATTTTGCCCAATGTTCTTAAAATATCGTGTATATATTTCATATCAAGACAGTGTCTACCTAATGTTATATCATGCTTATATAAGCAAAAAGATGTTTGTCTTTTCCTCTTTCTGACCAATCTTCCTCCACGTGTCAATCCAATGTAAAAAAGCTTGTAAATTAAAATTGATGAGTAAACAAACGATATCACTCTCTTATTTAAAAACAAAACCTTTAAGGTTCTGTAGAGGTATTTTGTATCTTGGCGTGGAAATTGCACTTTGTTTGCCAACGAGGCCAATTTTGTAATTTTCACATTGAAAATTCACTTTTGAGGTCCTCAAAACTGTAAGGTATTTGTAATCTTTATCCATGTCTAATGTCTAATTAAGAACGAACTAGCAGTATGCACAGCGTTGCACGCTGCGTGTCCCAAATCCAGTAAATCACCATACATCTAAAAAACTCTAACGGAAGACAGATAGCTGCCGATTGATGATAAGATTCTGAATTTAAAAAAGAAAAGAAGAGGTTAACATTGCATTTCAATTTTTTACCACAAATATTCACTGGATGGAAAGAATATTCTGTTCTGAGTGGATTACTTTTAAAAAGAGATTTCCACTGCAAGAAAATCATAAACGATTATTTTTTTTGAAAATTTCTTGGTAGCTCATAAATATTTTTTCCTAAAAAGTAGTAAAGAATTTTTTTGTTCGTCCTAATGTTGAATGTAAACATGAATCGCCAATCTTGTGATTATCTTTCCTTATTGTGTATTGTAGGTGTCAAAGATTCACAAATATTTACTTAAAAGCGCTTCCATGTCATCTTTTCATTTTAAACAATAACAGAAATTAACATTTTTCGTTACACATCAAATTGACTGACCTTTATAAACCACTGGACACAGTTTCACGATCCTGGTGAATGCTAAATATTTGATCGGAATTTTGTGATGGTACCACTATGTAATCGATGTAGGTCAAACCATTTTTAAACAGAAATCATAAGTTGACCCATATAACTAGTAGTGCCCCCAATTAAGGTACCACCATCCTAAAAATTCCGATCAAAGATGGTGGATTTATAGCTTAGTAGTCACTGATGCCATCACATTAAAAATCATTACCAAAGCTGCAGTCGACCCTCAATGTAGGGATTTTCACGTAAGAGTACAATATTTAAATTTTTTATGTTTGATCGACTTTTCTTTGTTTTGATAGCGCACACGATAGGTTGAACAACTCTCCCTGTAAAATATGTTCGTCAATCAAACGATAAGTCTAGATTTCTCTGCTTTCAGCGAGTTTTCGTAACTGTTTTCCATGGGTACTGAATTTTTTATTGGCGTCGAATCCAACGACGACGTTATCGATGAAGAAGATGACGTTGACGTCGATCCATAGTCGGTACTTTTCTCGTCATCATCAGAAAATTCAATTTCTTTAACAAAATATACAAGTGCTAGTACGACGAGAGAAACAACAGACATGATAATATACGGAAAATGCGGATCGAAGGGGAATCCCAAAGGATCGGTGTTTTTGGTGATTCCTTTGATGTTGCGTAACGACCATGAGTAAATTGTCCCGTAAGCATATGGTGCAACAGCGCTGAAAGTAAAAAAAATGAATGAAATTACCGACCGATCAAGCTAAATAGACCTTTTCATAAATTACGTTACAAGCAACATTTGCCTTGTTTTCAAAATATTACCATGGTGATTAATTCTAAGAGGAGATCATGTACAAAGTTTAGTCTAATTTATATGATCAAAATGAGAAGGTTTAACGGATTTAAACCCCTTGGTAATTGAGAGCTAACTCAATCTTGAATAAATAAAGTGCTGTTGACGCTCTCTAATTCGATTTTCAAGGTGGGTATTGGATTTTCTTCGAATAAAGGAGAAAATTGAGTTGTAGAGCGTCGAGAGTTTTTAGTTGATTTTCAATATTTTTGATCAATGGTGCGTATCGAATAGTAGGTGCATCCTATTGAAGAAGGTCAACTCCAAACGACAAATTGTACATTTATCTAGTGGTATGGTACTATGACCCAAAAATTTTACTTTGTCCTAGTGAAGACACTAGAAATCTATGATTTTCTGGTATAAAATGATATATTGGTTTATCAAGGATATTTTAAAGGTAGCTACATATTTTTTTACAAGCATTGCACTTATAAGCATATCTAGGCTCAGATATGGGGAAAATTAAGCATATGGCAAGCATTACTTGAGCCTACAAAAAATATTTTTTGCCTGATTTTGGCTTTTTTTGGCTGGAATTTTACGGATTTTCAATATTTCCCTAAATTTAAGCTTTAGATTTAAGCATCCTTTCAAGCATTTTTCACCCTTATTAAGCTTTCGACCTAAGCATCTCTGAGCCTCTTTTCGCATTTTTGTATGCTTATATAAAAAAACAAAACATGTAATATACTGGATTTGCTAAGTATCCGTTGACCTAGAGTCATAGAGTTAATTTTCCATGCACCAGTCTTTTAAATATTTGTTTAAGCGCTTCCAAAAATCTTACCTTGAAATATTCATGAAAGCAACTGCGACTCCATTGACAGTACCCAGTAAATCTTTATGCACTGAACTAGTGATGATGACAATGGCGGCCGTGAAGGCGGCACCATACAAAATACGAATCACGAAGATGAAGATGATGAGTAGAATCCAAACTAAAGATCTAAAATATGGAACAATAAAAGAAGATAAAGTTTCGGGGTTCTATACTTTTAGACTTTATAAGACTATTTTGACTAAATTTCAACCTTCTCATAAGCAAGGTCGGGTAGGTCAGTCGGTAGAGCATTTGCCTTACAATACAAGAGTTTTGGATTCAATCATTGGTCATTGCCAACTTAGTGAATGAGTGACTTGGATTGGAAAATCTGATCAAGGCGGTAAATAACCGGGGGCTGGGAGTAGTGAGATGGTTCACCTCAGCATTTGAGCTCCCAAGTATGGCACAAATAGAAAAGAGGATAGACTCCCTTACTCCTGACTCTAATTTAACTTTTAGGGAGTCTGAAATTCTATTTGACAAAAAAAACTAAATCACTTACTTATAAGGAACAAATTTGATTGTTGGAAAAATGACAAATAATACTGATTGGATAGCCAGGCTTCCCATATACATCTGAAAAATAAAATCGTAATATGATATCACAAATCCAGAACCCATGATTTTTGCGAATAATGATTGATTAGCGAGAAATACTTGACCATAATTTGTGAATGAAGTCTTCTAAATAATTTCAGCCGCTACGTATACAACACATAGTTTGATAGCAAACTACTGAAGTTATATTCAGTTAAAAGCCGTACCTTTTTCATGCCAAATCTTTGCGATAACTGAAAAAGCGAGAAAATTATCGACCATTGAATCGAAAAAGATCATCAAACCCAACAAGGGGGGTTTGTACTTTTACGGTGTGACGGGATTGGCCCTTTTTTAGTACGGTATTACGGGATTTGACGGAAAAAGAGACGGGAAAACGGTATTTTAAAATCAGACGGTGACGGTATTCAGGTACATTTTTGCCCTGTACAAGCCAGTGTGACGGTGTTATTATTTTTTCAATTTTCGGGATTACGGGATGCAGCAAAAATTTTGACGGGAAAACGGTATTTCGAACCCCTTCACCCCCCCCCCCCACCCCAACAAGAGGGCAATAGAGTATCAATTAAAACTGGCGTACACACTATTTTCCATCATTTTTAGAATAAAAACATTTATCCACGTCTTTGCGGCTCTTGATACGAGTCAAAGATAATTAATCGTTTAAAATACAGTAAAATCTTTTTAATTCGAACCTGTATAACACGAACGGCCAATCCTTAACTTGAACAGTTTTTAAAGTCCTATCAGTCAACAATACTCTTAAAAACTTTACTCCATAACTCGAAATTTCCTTAATTCGAATTGCATTCTCCGTGCGTGTTCGAGTTATGGAGAGTCCATTTTATTACTAAACTAGTGTTCACCTTGGATATGATAATGATGAGTAAGAAGATCAGTGGAATGCAAGCGATCATCAAAGATTCTCCAACTTCTTTTACTGTAAACCCTAAACCGTCTGAAAGAAGAAGTAGAGAAAATAACTCAGTCATGTTGAGTATAACATTCTTTCAATGTAATTTACTATGGAACGTCACAGCTGTCACGCAGTACAATTGTTGAACACTTTTTGCAGCTGGTGTTCCATAATTTACAAGGAAAATTACGTCTGGGAAATTGACACACGATTTTTAGATAATGACGAGATTTTCCTCGACGAAAAAGCTTTCTGGTCGGTCAACTGCAAAGGGAGCTGGGGTAAAGATTTTCACAAAAGAGAGAAAGTTCTCCCCAACTCAAATTTTACAAATTTTCCCCTTTAAAGGTTATCTTGAGGTGCTAAGAAACACAAATTTACACTTTTATTAGCCTCGCGCATCTTTTTAAGCAATGGTCGATTGCATCCAGTATATTAAAAATAATCGTTTTTGGCCCAGCGCTAGCGATAGGGCCTTTCATTTGCAACTCTGTCCGTCCTTCCGTCCTTCCTTCCGTGTGTCTGTCTGTCCTTTTTTAGAGAACCGGCGCTTAATACCAGTACCACACTTTTTGCCGTCTGGACAGGGAAAAGCTTGCTAAAGTCGGGTACTGGCTAAAAAAGATATATTTTCTGATATTGCGCTCCTTAAACAACAAATGTTTTCAAACAAAACAAGATGGCAGATGAAGCGAGGAAATTGATTCGTGTTGATTCATACTTTCTTGAACATTTTCTTTGCTTTAGAGACTTTCAAACCAAGGAAACCTTCTAGTGATTTTTCTTTGTAAACCTTTTTCAACATTCTGTCATATCTTATAGTTTTTGCTCAAGTTTTCATAAAGCTTTAGGGCTGAAAATTCTACCTTAAATCACTGTCATTTTAAGTTTCTTGTTTTCAAAAAGACTTTATTTTTAGGAAATAATGGCTTCTAATATAGAAATAAATAAACTGAAATGTGTAAATTAAAATAAGACACAATGTTGCTTCTGGATCTGTCGCTGTTAAACAACGGTCAGTACAGTGACAGTGGGACGTGGCATGATTTTCAAACTCGACAACGTACTCGACACAGAATTATTTCAAGTAAACTGATTCTGGAATTTGTTAATGGACACTAAAATGGAGTTAATGTGTAAATTGGAACAAGATTGGAACTTTTTCCATGATGCTACGTGTGAAAATGGTTATTTCTGGATCTGTCTCGTTTAACGATTGGTGGCTTGATTTTTCAAACACGACACAGAATTATTTCAAATATATACCGATTTAAAATGGAATATGGGAATGGAGACTAAAATGCAGCTCATGTGTAAATTTGAACAAGATTGGAACTTTTTCCATGATGCTACGTGTGAAAATGGTTGTTTCTAGATCTGTCTCGTTTAACGAATTGGTGGTTTGATTTTTTAAACTCGCAACACAGAATTATTTCAAATACCGATTATTAATGGATTATGGCAATGGAGACTAAAATGCAGCTCATGTGTAAATTTGAACAAGATTGGAACTTTTTCCATGATGCTACGTTTCCCTGTTCTAAGAAATGAAGAAAGGGAGAATTATCCTTGTTGAATTATTTTTCATTGTGTTTTGTTCGACGCAGTAAAATTTGAAATGTTTTGGCCATCCCTTTCCTGGGGAAAATTTGAAATCTTGTTAAACATTTTTTGGAATTTTTAGAAATTCCGAAATTCGCGAAAATCGCGTGCAAAAATTTCACTTTTGCTGGGCCTTCACGCCCAACGGGCTTCTTGTTATGATATAAAAAGGAGACACGCCTCTATGCTGACAAAGCAAAATTAACAAAGAATTCCTAAAGATTTGTGCTTGCGTTGCAACGAATGAGGAGAAAGTTAATCTTTCTTTTGTTTAAAAATGCTGTGTAGCAAAATGGTAAGAGATATGTTCAATGAATGAATGAATGTTCTTTAATATTGGTATAAAATTAACACCAAATGCTACTTACTATAATCAGTGCTGGTGGAGACCCAAAGAGGGTACAGTTCATTGAAACCAGTGACATTAAATCCAAAACACATGTAAGATATGCTGCATAACATCGCATTCTTGTTGCTGGAATGATTTCATTAACGAAAATCTTTTTAACTTAAGACTCGACTTAAGATGTAGCTATTCAACTAACATCGTTTTTATAAGTTACGGAAAATCTTCTGTTTACTCACGAAACTGCCTAACTTTCCGAAACTCATTTTTCAATTAACCAAAGTCCTGATTTTTAAAGGAATCTTAGTGCGGAAATGGGAAACTTATAAAAACGATGGCAAGTCTCCTGTATAGTGAGAGCTATAGAAAGTAAAGATAATTCCTTAATCAAGCCAACTTGGGCATAACAAGGTATTATTTTATTTGACGGTAATTTACAAAATATCCCTGGAACCCCCACCCCACTGGAAAATCTGGTTAACAACGCGTCCCCGGCGGGAAATATACCCTACCATTTTAGCCCAACTGGGAAATTGACTTAGTTTCATCCCTATTTCAAATTTGAGGGCAATAAATGGCACTCTAATACCGTCCTCGAGACCATGTATCCTTACGAGATCTTTTTGAGCTCAGAACAATATCATTTCTCTTCCCGTTTGGATTTCGATATATCACCACTGAAGGCAAATGTTTCACCCAGGCTGTAAGATTCATGTCTGATTCATTAATTTACCTGAAAACCTTGAATATTCTTGCTGACTTGATTTTTTCAAAAGTTCCATCAGGTTTTTGTAAGATATTGTATGATATTTTTGCATCTTCTTCGTGACTAGCAATGAAGAATGAATCTTGAAGAGAGCCACGCCCACCTTCATTGTTGTACATTTTTTCTTCACCGCCGCTAGCTAAGAGGCGAATATCCTCTTTCTCATCTAAATTGCTATGGTAAAAAGGTAAATATGATAAATGATAAATACGATAATGCAATTAGAATCGATTAAAATTAACCTCCGAGCAGAACCTGACTACTACAGATGCTCTGAAAGGAGATCCCTTCTTTTGAAGTTATCTATTCAAGCTTTGGGATGAATATTGCATGAGATTTTGATTGAGGATATCATCAATTTTGGATGATATCTACTAGAATATAAACTAGAACTTAATCCCTTAATTCACTTTTTATGATTCTGTTAGTCCTCACGAAAGGCATCACGTCTCTCAGTATAAAATCAAAAAGTTGTGCGAGTGGCTCTGGGTATTAGGATTGAATGAGCGGTAATACTTTAAAATCAATATCAAAATACTTCATTGTATATATTTTTTATTTCCAACATTTCTTCCGAAAAAAGTGGTAAAATTTCAGGCAAAGAAGTCTAAAATGTTCGTCGGCAAAGAAATCGATTATCAAATTGATTCACATACCTATAACTTTCAGGATTGATATGATCGTATTGGAGAAAGCAGGTACAAATGCTTAACACCAAAAAGCAAACAGCTAACAAAATGTTTGGTAACAGGATTGGATAAGAATCAAATATCGTCCCTTTAAAAAAATCAAATCAAAAATTTTCAAAATGCTGCATTGCCTCTAGCGCTTATTTACTAATAATCTTATTACCGTAAGTTGGTCTAATGTCGACACCCCTCATCTAATTCCGAAAGCTTCTTTTTAAAGTTGAAAATAATAAAAAGGTCAAAACTATTTTTCTTTTGCTTAGTGGTCAGAGAATAAAAATACTTTTTTTAATCAGCGACTCCAAATTCATTTTGTTCCTTCCTATCCGAATGAGATGAGGGATGTCGATATTAGACCAACTTACGGTACCTCATATATAATGCTATCTAGAAAGAAGTCCAAGTTGGAGGAAAACTTGTGACCGGTAGAGTTGAGCTTTTCTTTGAGTTTGTGCACATAATTATTTATCCTCGTTTATCATACTCCGACAATCTTCGGTTTGCCGAAGTAAAAGTCGTTTCTGGTAATAGAGGTTGTGGTTTCTGATAAAGAGGTTAATGAGTAAAGTATACCTTTTGGAAAATATTGAAATGACTCTGTCGGGAAAGCAAAGAAGCCTAAAAAGAAATTAAGAAATATTTTCATTTGAATTGATATAATTCAAAATAAAGTAATGGAAACTCAGAGTTGAAATATTTATCTAGGATAGCTAGTGATATAAGAAATTAGAAATAGGAATGTTTAACTCCTTTGTATTGCTAGACCATTAGTATCTCGTACCCACCAGAAAAATCGGGTAATAAATCATTTTTCTCGAAAGAAATACCATGGTGATTATCCATTGAAGTGTAGGTTTTTTATGTATGGCTCAGCTAAGCAATTCCCGCCATTTTTGAAGCAAACATTCAAATCTGTAGAGGTGGTCCTTTACGCAAATCTTCCATAATGGCAAAAAAAAAGAAACTTGTGAAGGACATAAAAATCATGAACGCAGACCAACTTACACCTGAGAAGATAAGCAAACTATAAATCTACGCGCAGAAAGAGAAGCCGCATATCATTGCAATATGTGAAGTCAAAACTACAGGTAGGTGTGCTAAAACGCATACACGAATACGAATTCTGCGAGTACACACTAGTCAACCATACAAATGCTGATATACATACATAGGACGCGGTATTATAATATTGGCACACAACTCTATCAAGCATCTGATAGTTAAAAATCTCACCAGTGCAGTTTGAGGAGACCTGTACGATCGAAGTCCGTCTTGCCGACAGAGATTCGTTAGCTTTTGGATGTCTCTATTGTAGCCTAACGAAAACAGATTCATCTGAAGAAAACAATGCAAAATTTAACTCGTTCATGAAGACTATTGCCGCAGACAAGAAATACCCTCACAAATGTTTGATTGGCGATTTCACTCTCCCAACAATTAACTGGAAAAATTGGATCACACCGCACTTCAAGCAGAGTAAGGAAGAGCAGTTTCTGGATCCAATCCGTGACTACTTTCTACATCAACACGTGAATGAGTCAACATGTTGTCGAGGAACTGATGACCCATCTACGATCGATTTAATCTTCACAGGCGAGGAGAATCAAATATGTGACTTACAATGTCTAAGCCCACTAGGGAAGAGTGATCATAGTGTTTTAACTTTCACCTTTACTTGCTACACTGAGCGCAAATTTAATTCAAAGCGATACGTCTTCAACGATGGCGGTTATGCTGCAATGAAACAGTCTCTTGAAGCACATCAATGGCAAGAGGGATTACTCAATGCAATGGACACAAAGTCTGTAGAGGAAATTTGGCAATTATCTAAAAATAAATTATTAGAGCTTAGAAATCTATTTGTTTCATTGAAAGAATTCAATTGTCAGAGCTGGAGGAGCAAGGGATCTACCTAGCTCTTTCCTATACCAATAGGAAATGATCTGCAAAGAGAAGTAAGGAAAAAAAACCGATTGCACATGAAATGGACCCGAGCCTTGTGTCCAGAGGAAAGGAGTCGGTATCAGCTTACCTATGTTACATCGCGTAACAGGGTAAATCGGATGATGTCGCAAGCACATAGAACATACGAACGAAACATATGCACTAAAGCTAAAACGAAACTAAAGGTCTTTTGGTCGCATGTAAGAAATCAGATAAAAGCTGCGACAGGTGTTTTGTCACTTCTCGAGTCACCTAAAGACAAGGCATCGCTACGTTACGAAGACCATGAGAACATCCGGGATTTCCACGAAGAACAAGATATTGCAAACTTCATCGTAACTAAAGATATGATAAGTAAGAAGATCAAGGATCTGGATACAAACAAATCTTTTGGTCCTTATGAAATACATCCAAGAATGTTGAAAGAACGTGTCGACGAAATTTCCGAGCCCCTTAAGGCTTATGAATAAGACACTGGCTGAAGGATTGGAAGGTTGCTCACGTCACGCCCATCTTCAAGAACAAAGGTGCGCATAACTTGGCCATCGACTACAGACCAGTGAGTTTAACATCCGTGGTTTGCAAGCTGATGGAGTCGATCTTACGAGAACATATCACGAACCACCTGACAAACTTAATCATTTTATCAGATAAGCAGTATGGCTTCATCAGTAGAGGTTCCACTGTTACTCAACTATTGAAATATGTCGACAGGTGCTGTGAAAGTATATCAAACGGAAAAGTTGTAGACTGAATCTGTTTTAATTTCGCTGAGGCATTTGATACCGTGCCTCGTCGTAGGCTTTGCAAGAAGTTAGAATAAGGGTATGGCATAGTTGGATCAATAAAGAACTGGATTTCATCGTTTCTGAGTGGAAGGAAGCAGTTGGCAAAGTAAACCAATCAAAATCCAACGTGGATAGTGTATTAAGTGGAATAATACTATAAGGAAGTGTCTTGGGCCCTCTACTCTTTGTACTGTACATAAATGATTTGCCTGATAAGTTGATTTCAGCTCTGCTACTTTTCGCAGATGATACAAAGATCTTCAAAGTGGTAGATTCAGTCTATGACTCCCTTGTCATACAAAGTGATATAGACACACTCGAAAAATAGTCCAACGATTGGCTATTACAGTTCTATCCGGATAAATATCACGTCCTTACACTTGGCAAATTCGTAAATATAAAACACAATAATCCGCATTGTCTTGGTGATAATCAGCTTTAGCATGTATTTGAACAAAAATGGGTATATTAGTTGATGCTGAATTGACATTTGAAGACCATATATAGCCAATCAAGTAAAAAAAAGCCAACACAATGCTTGGTGTCATCAAACGAGGTTTCACCAACTTAACTCCGGAGATCCTCCGTACGCTATATTCAACATTTGTTTGACCACACCTTGAGTACGCACAATCAGTTTGGTCACCAAGATTACGTAAACACATCAACTTACTTGAGGGAGTGCAAAGACGCGCAACAAGATTGGTTTTGACGTACCGCAGCCTTTTTATTATGATTACCCAGTTTCCCGTTTCCAGTTCCATCCAGATGTTTTGAAAACTTTCGCATAGACTCTCTGCAATGATTCTTTTCTAGGTAGTCGATATTTGGTAAGTCCCTCAGTTTTTGTCTGGTATGTATTACAACATAGTGCAGAACCACAGCTCCATTTGACCAATTGTTGAACTTTGAGTGTCAGCAATTCTTTCTCAAAAAAATTTCAAATCAAAACAAAGAATCGGCGCTTGCTTTAATTTTTTTCCCTCCAAAAAAGTTTGCTAGTCCCAGACCCCTCGCCCGGAAACACGGTAATAGGCTCAAAATTCTAAGAAAACGTCGTATTGAATTTGGACTAAACGTTCGCGTCCAAATCGAAAACACGCCTATGAGCTTCTACCTAACTTCGCGAATGACGGCTTCCACGGACCACAAACGAAATCCTTTTATTACAGATGTGTGCCAACCTGGAATAGACTGCAGAGAAATGTCGTTACAGCAAAGTCTATCAAGACCTTCAAAGAAAACCTCAACGATGCATGGGAAAACCATCCCTCAAAATACGATTCAAGAATAGTTGTAAAATAAGATCGGTTCGAGGCCCACACTGTGAGCCTCGCTGATAATGGCGGAAGTTACAAAACTTAATAAAAACATGAAAAGCCTCTGAAAGCCAATCTAAAGAGATGGAATTTAGCTTATTTATTCAACCCCAATTCCCATTGGATAAGATACAATATATGTTTATACAAGTGTTTTAGACAAGGGTGTATTTTAACTAAGGATTTGGTACATATTCGAAAAAGAATATCGAAAGCACAAATAGTTTATAGACGACTATGTAATTCAGAACATTGTGGAAAGCAAAAAAAATAATGGCAGGGGTAAATCGAGGGGTAAATTACTCGAAAAAATCTCGTACACTTATTAGAAAAATCACAAAAAAATCACGCAAAAAATCAAAAATCACAAAAAAATCACAAAAAAATCAAAAAATTACAAAAAAATCAAAAAATCACAAAAAAATCACAAAAAATCAAAACATCACAAAAAAATCACAGAAAAATCAAAAAATCACAAAAAAATCACAAAAAAATCAAAAAATCACAAAAAAATCAAAAAATCACAGAAAAAATCAAAAAATCACGAAAAAATCAAAAATCAAAAATCATTTCGTACGCTTTTTTCGAAGTGATTTACCCCTCGGGGTGAATTGTAATTCATACAAAATCATTATCATCCCGTAACAATATAACACCCATATCAATGTATTACGCGGACTATAAACCACCGGTCTGCACGAATAATAATTAGAACACACGGTCGATATTTAAAGGATACATCGAGTAGTTCAAGATATAATGTGAAAAAAGGTACCTCCAATTGCAGGTCCAAGGACCATTCCGAAACAAAATGCAGATAAACAAAATGCCATGGCGATTGACTGAAAAAAATTAGGAAAGTTAAGAGGTTAATTTATCAATACAATTGACGCTCTCTAATTCGATCTTCAAGGGGAATTGGATTTTCATCGAATAAGGGAGGGAATAGTAAGAGTGCCGTTTTTTAGCTTTTCTGGTCAACGGTTGACTTTCAAAATTATCGAATAAGATAGAATACTATCGAATAGTAGAACGTCGAATTAGAGAGTGTCAACTGTAATACATATCAAGCAGTTATTTGGACAAAGTCGAATCCAATATGCAAAAATATTGGGCGTGCGAGAAAAAAATATTTTAGCGATGAACGGATAATAAACCATTTATTTGGACGCAGTCTCATCCAATATGAAAAATATTTGGCTACGAGAAGAGATATTCTTCGCCGAGTCCAATATCTTTTCTTGTAGCCTAATATTTTTCATGTTGGATGAGACTGCGTCCAAATAAATGGTTTATTATCCGTTCATCGCTAAAATATTTCTCGTTTTCAAACATAACTCCAATTTATAAGCTCGTAAATCTGGTTTCTTGGTATTTTTTTATTCAAAAGTCTTATTCTTATTTTGTGACGTAACGTCAAAAAAAAGATGCTCAATTGTCATTGAACTCGTTGTGTGAAGTCAAATTTTGAAATATGTAGCCCCCATGGAAGCTATATATTCGAAAATATTGGACAGCAAAGAAGCCAATCAAATATCGCTATTTACGCGCGTCGGCTAATAATCTATTTTATTGATTCATATAAACTTAATACCTATTTTTGAGTCATGTTGCCAGACGTATACGCGTTTTTTATAAGAACATCCAAAATTTTTGAAGCCTTCGGATGCTCTTATATATTTTGTTCTTATAAAAAAGGCGGATAGAAAAATGAAGACAAATCGAATGACTCATCAAACATTTTTCATTTCAAACGCCTTGATGGATTTAAGCAAACTTTTTCTGAAATCTTCATAACACAACTAAGCCTGAGAAATTTGCAATTTGACAACATTTGTAAAATTTTACGTTCATTTGAAAACTGCTGAAGCTTCACGATGCATCAAAAAAGGGACTGGTTACGAACTCAAAATAAAAACATACCTTATTAGTTTTATCACATTTGGAGAACAATAGCGCTTGTGCTGTGATCAGAATTCCTGAAACGAAAATTTGTACAATTATCAAAAAAAATGATATGATAATTATGGGTATACATTTTTCAGAATTTAGAGTTCGGGTCATAATTCCGATTTCAGTACTTTCATCTTATCTTGTTGGATATACCGTAAATTTTCTATTTAACAGGTGGCAATGAATAATTAATATTATTATATACCTGTAGGCAAAAACAGCCGTTTGATAAATTAACGATATGATATGGCTATTATCACATGGCAATTTTTTTATTCAAATTTTTTTGAAGATGCCATGGATTTTTGCATGTTTTTACTCTTGCTAGAAAAGAAGATTTTAAAATAGTTCTATTGTCAATTTCAGTATTTTTAATGACTCAAAGTAATCAAAAAGTTAACAAAGAGAAAAATTTCGAACATTCGATTTTGTGAGCACTTTTTATTTTGTAAAAAATGTTTCAAGTTTTTCTCTTCTTTTTGTCTTTAGGTATAGAATAAAACGTATATTCAATAGGTTTCACGTTGGTTATTGGATTTATTAACTCTCGGTGATGATATTCATCACCTCGGGTTAATAAATCTCAATAACCAACTTTTACCTATTGAATATTTGCTTATTATCCATGTAGCAGTCATTAAGTAAGCCATTAAAGGTTAAATCGGAGGGCGGTATCGAAAGGTTTTGTGACTCAAATTGTCATACACGCACTGACGAAGCTAAAGCGCCAGGCTTCAGAGGGCTGAAATATCATTAACCGCCCGGGTAAAGGGCAATAACGTCATTTGCGGCCCGCTCGGAATTGGATTGAAGTCGTTGCATTGAAGCGAAGAGACTAAAATAACGTCAGAAAAAAGCACTTTTTGGTCATTTGCGGCCCGCTTGCAAGGTGCTAAAAATTTGTTGAAGAGATTTCATTGAAGCGAAAAGATTTGGTTGACGCTAGAAAAAAACGTTGTTTGAATGTCCCATATGAATAATAATAGTAATAGCGTTCAGTTTGAGGTCGTTGTTGTTATTTTCTACACGTGTTTAGTTTGATTATTTGCCCGATAGTGTCATTTGGGCCCGACGCGAAGCGGAGATGGCACTGGAGGGCTAATAATCAAACTGCAAGGGCAGAATTAATGAGAACAACGAATGAAAACGTTACGCTATTACTATTATTATCCATATCGGACATTCAAACAGCGTTTTTTTCTAGCGTCAGTCAAGTTTTGAGTACCCTTGCGAGCGGGCCGCAATTGACCAAAAAGTGTTTTTTCTGACGTTAGTCATAGTTATATTTATTGTTATATTATGGACACTACGCGTAAAAAAATAGAGAAGAATTAATTACGAAATTCAGGCGTGCCAAATATGCGTTAATGATTAGGGGAAAATTAAATTGAACGTGCTAAATTGGAGGTGAAAATCTTTATTTGAGTCAGGGTTGTACAATATCATTACATACCATTTTTCTTAAGAACCCCCTCCCCCTCCCGGAGTTTGAAATTACGCTAATTAGAAAGCCGATGTAGGGCCACTTTTGTATTCAAAATTGCTTAAACCCTTTTAGTTTATTACAAGTAGGGTTATAATTGAATATTTTCTGAGAGTTTTTACCTGGAATTCCTTGAATGAACCTTAAGATGAGAGCATACGTAATGGAAGTTGTGAAACCAAAAACCAGCGAAGCGATTGCACCAAATAATGAAGTGCAAATGAGAAGATATTTCTTATTGAATCGATCTGTTAGATAGCCAATCAAGAAGCTATGAGAGATCAAATGTAAGTCGGTAAACAATATCCTTCTTAAGGTTACACGCTTTTTTTATAAGAATATAGTTTATAAGAATATTTACGATGAAAAAAAAACAGAATTCTTATAAAAAAAGAGTGTAGATTAACAATATTATAATGACGTCGTATTCCAGTTTGGAAATATATACACCCCTTCTTACAGACCCAATGAGATCTTTTGAGCAAATGGGATAAAAGTAACGGACTAAAACTCGATGTGGGTTGATATTTCCATGTTTTTCTATGGCTTGGTATTTAAACTCCGTTGCTTTCATGTTAGAACTCAGGCAAGTTAAAGCCTGTGCAAAAAAATTGATAAATCGTGACGGCCGTGACGGCCAGTTGCTCCACCCCTTTTTAAGGGAAAATTTTTCGTTATTTTCACTCTTTATATTAATACCTTTCCAAAAAGTCCTGGGCGAAAAATTCTGTTTCAGCCATTTTGAAAAATTTAAGGCAAAACACCTTCTGTACGAAGGTAGGCGGTGGATAAATGTCTTTCATTTTCAAAAAAAAAAATTCAAAAAATTGATGACGTCAGCAAAAATCAGCAATTTTCGTTATTCCTAAAAAAATGCTGACGTCATCAATTTTTTGGAATTTCTTTTTTGGAAATAAAAGGTATTTATAAACTCTACCTTCGTACCAAATTTCAGTTCATTTGGATAAATATTCCAGGAGTTATTTGCAATTTAAATTTTTACTGACGTCAGCAAAAAGTGTTTTTCCTTAATTTTCCCAAAATGGCTAAAAGTGAAACAGAATTAAAAGTATACATACCTGAATAAAAAGGAACTTGCAAGCATAGCCGAAGAAATAAATCCAGCCACACTACCTAAACAGGATGAGAATATGAAAAATATTGAATCCATTTGGACAGAAAAAAATAATCGGGCTTGGCGTTTTTTACTTCATAATTTTCAAAAAGCTGTGCATCAATCTCCCACGATGTTTAATCGATAAAAATATTATTTTTTGAATCTGATATTTTTGGAAATTAAAATCTAAATTGTTTTGGAGGTCATGGTTGCTAGGGGTTTTTGTTTTAACGTCGTGTAAATGCATGATTTGACTTTTCATCGAAATTGAATTTTATCGAGAAGAAAAGAAAAAGTCAGTTATGTTAAAGTAAGTATTTAGTAAGTACAGGGTGTCCCGTAAAAAAGTCTTGTTTCACAACACGACTACAAATAGAAAATATTTGTGCCATTATACTGGTAATTCGATAGAGATTTCTATTCCCAAAAACGTTCCACTGCGGGGCAATGATAATAGGGTGTTGTAAATCAATACCCTTACCTGTGTCTTCCTCCGAAACTCCAAAGCTCTGAAAAATTAAGAAGGGTGTGGTTTAGAGTAGAGGGAATGGGGCTAGCCCAAGCTAACAAATAATTTGAACCATATACTTTATGTTAGTTAGTCTGTTAGGCCGACATAATGATTTTGATATAAAATGGTAATGAATGGCAGAGATAATTGCTTTTGTACCTGACCCGCTGAAAGTGAATATAGACCGACCGAATCTGTGGATTTCCTACCAATTGGATTTTTGTCAATAGTCACTTATGTAATTTATCAAGCTCAAATCTCCTAGGTTAAGATTGAAGGGCTGGTAATGTAATGTTGGAGTCCGTCATGTCATAGGGTTTAAAAAATCTTTTTTCAAAAGGTTTGAGCTGGTTTTTCAGCTCATCCAAGGAGCAATCTCATGAAATTTATCTACGAGTGAGAAGGTCTTCTTCGTAGATCTTTTGCGTTTAGATAACCTAGTGACTGGTGAAAATATTCTTTAACAAGAGGCTTGTAGGGTACTGGAAAATAAATTAGTAGTGAAGTGCAAAAGTGCATGTCTATGAAGCATATATCCATCTAGAAATGAGCTGTCAAATTTAATTATTGAATGAATGCAATGATTCTATAGTCTTTCGACTGGAATGTTAGAAAAATTCCAAAAAGGTAGTAACCCAGCTAGTACACAACGTTGTTTCAACGTTCATTTAACGTAATATGGAGGTTTTGAACGTTAGGCAAACGTTAAAACAACATTGTGTGCCAGAAGGGTGGTAACGAGTTTAACATTTACCTTCACAAGTTTTGGAAGATACGTAAAAACAGATGTTTTTGTCATTCCATTCGTGATCTAAAACGATAAAAAAAAAATTGTATGATAAGAGCTGACAAAAGGCCTCCACACCCAGCTAGCTTTCAAACAGGTCAGCCCAGAAGAATTCAGCTGATATTTCATTTTTGCATCAAAATCAAACTGCATATTTCAGATATCATTTTGGTTACCAACATATCTAGAGACACTGACCCAGAAATATAGCAGCCTGCGTCACTCAACAATAGCAGGACGGTAACGATAGTCATCTCAATTGCGCGCGTCTTTTTTATATTCATGAACAAAATATATAAGAATACAAGATGAATTCTGAATTCTGAATTGGGGCATATGTACGCTAAATCTATAGTAAATCAGAGTGATTTTGAACTTTAAAGAAAGGGGGTTGTAAAATACGAAGAGGGTAAAGTGATATAGACATGAACTTTGCTCTATGCATACTATAGATTGAAATAAAATAAAGCCGCTCTGATGACGTGCTCAAACCCACATCCTACTGTACCTACCCACATCCTACAACATCCGAACTAGCTACGAGCTCAACAGGGTAAAGCCTAACCCCCGGGGGCAGCTGGGAAAAAGGACCGACGAGTATGTGCAGGTCCTAAGGGTACCTTTTCCAATATGTTTAAAATTAACTGTAAGGGTCGGAAAAACTAGAGATGCACTGTAAGGGTAGAAATTTCAGAAAATTCTTGAAAAATCTAGATATTTTGACCAAAAATGCTAGAATTTTGAGCATTTTTTTGCACGAAAGGGATCGAAAATTTAGGGGGAAATGCACTCTAAGGGTATGATTTTCACTGGTTTTTGCTGCACTGTAAGGGTGCAATTTTAAAAGCCAATTTTTAGCCCGCATATACCGTCAGTCCACAAACCCAGTGCCCCCCCCCCCGGGGCCTAACCATTCTATCGATCAAAAGTGTTATCATATTTTAAGATGTTTATTTTTTATGGAATGTCCGAAAAAAATTGACGAATTTCCTGGAAGATTTGAGTATTGTTTATTAAACACTTACCTCACCGAGAAAAGCAATCATAACACAATACCATGGCAACGGTGTAATACCAGGTCCGTATATTAATTTTTCTAAAAATTTCTTCATAGTACGAGTTGCTATTTAAGGTCTTTTTGAAAATGTGTTGAAATTTCAATTCTGAAATAAAATAAATGAAAATGTATAGAATGCTACATTCAGACATTCTTATGCAAAAAGAAATACTGTTAAGTCTTGGTTTAGCTTGATTGTCGACCACCAGCTCATCTAAGTTTGAATCAGATACTGTGCTCGTGGAAAAAATCGAGATTTGGGTAATCTCGACCCCGTAGCAACTTATATCGCTTGTTGATTATAATAGCGAGTTTATGTATTTGCACTTTTGAGAACAGTAGGGTGGCTGAAACGATTTGCAACAACGCAAAATCAAGGACGGTAAAAGTGCTACCGTCGTCCTCAGTTGTTCAGGATCTAGACAAATTAAAAACGAATGTGTTCCATCCCATAAAAACATATACATACATAAACTCGCTAATGATGGACCATAGATTTATAAAGTCCGAAGGGTTAGATGTTGGGCTTTAAGCCATCGCATGCAAAAACAATGAATATCGGAAAAGAATATTATTGCTAATGTTTTCGAAAACCTGCGGAAGCTTCTTATTGGTCAAGCACTGAAATTCTATTGTAAAGTCACGTGACTTAGGTAGGATTTCCTACCTAACCTCGGCACACTTTTCAGCAAAAGCACGATATCTAGCCCTTTGGACTTTATAAATCTATGAGTTCAAGTGAGACGAAATCTCCAGTCCAGACAATAAAGTGAAGCCAGGAAATTTTGCAAATCGTATTGAGTTTCTCTTTTGAAATTATTTTAGTAATTAGATCAACAATAAGCATTTATTTTGATAATATAGAAAATAGTATTATGATTATTTTAACGAGCAGCTTTACTGTTTGCAACGCCTATCTTTTTATTTCATTTAACCCTGGCAATTATGCCAATCAAGAAATTGATCATATTGTCAAAATAAATGCTATTTGCTAACCAACTAAAATTTATAGATATTGCAAATTTAATCATATAATATCGGGTTGCTAAAATTTTCAATTAATTTTCAATCGAACAATTGCATTCGATTGCATCGATTAAGGACATTGTGACAAAGAAAGGGCTGAAATTCATGGAAAGTGACCATCATTTACTAAAGCTTTGGTATTCCAGCAATGCCTTTACATTTATCAATCAAAGAAAACCAAACAGCTTATTACAACTTCTAATACCAAACAGCTGTTCCCATTATTTAACTTTCTTTACTGTCCCGTAGTATATCGAAATTTTTAGATTTTTTTTTTCAAATTGACAATGCATCAACTTTAAGTGCACTGCTTTGGCTGACAAAAAATACATGACGCTAGGGTTCAATGAATTCTTCATGGTTTAATCACTTCAAGCTTGCCCGTTTCTCGCTTACACCACTTTTTTTTTACTGATGGTTGTAATTCCCAGGTGTGAAATATGTGTGAAATGTGCTTTTCCCACTCAGGTGATAATGAGGTTTTCAGACACCCTGCAAAAGTTAGAATCACGACTGGCTCAATACTCCTCATCTACCCTACTTTTTTGCCTCCACTAAACCCGCCATTCCTGAAACGATGCTAAAGAGACTTAAATGAAAAGGAAAATCCTAAGAGCTATTAACAAGTCTCTACTCTGTAAAGGTCCAGAGATCTGACAGTTTAAAGTTTGAACTATAGACTCAATTTTATTAGCTAGAAAGTTACAAAAGTTGAAATTACCAAATAGACTCTGACAACCCCTACCCACAGACCCACTGGGACACCCCTTCTCACAATTGTCCAAAATAAGGTCCTCGACGGAAAATTATCCTCCAAATTTTGACGACACTGAAAAAAATCAAGTAAAATAATCCTCATTGTAAATTATTATGCTATTATTTCCGTCCCTACTGAATTTTCTGACTTAAAAATAAAAGAATTGAAATCCCCAGTCAAAGAAAGTATGGGAATATCAATCCCCATAGAGTTTCAGTCCGTTATTTTTATCCCTACTGGCTGAAAGAAATCGGGTCTGTGAGGGGTGTACTCTGATACTTAAAGAAAATGCTCCAGAATTCAAAGCTCCCAGTGCTTGACTCAATGAAAATGGAGTTTCTTAAAAATAGTATAATTTTAAAATATCGCAAAATAAGTCCCAACGTGAGAACTTCAACAAACTTTTCAAACGACACAATTTAAAATATGACATTATAAATCAGAGATTCCATTTGACGCATGGAAAGGGGATCCACTTTTGTTTTGAAAATGTTTTTCTTCTCTCTATCGAGGTCATGTTTTTGTTTTCTATCCATAACGTCACTGTAACTTTAAGTTTGGGCTGAACCTTGTGTGCTTGCGTGCACGCGTGAATAGGCTTTCTTCGTTGAGTGAATACGTAGCAGTGACCAAACGTTACATGAAGGTGTGAACAAAATAATTTGACATGAAAATCCATTTTCCGATTGCTTGAGAGCGCAAAACTGAAAATATTTTTGCTTGGAATTTTATTTATTAACCAGTAATAAAACAATTTTGTTACTTTTTCTAAAGAACGCGTAATTTTTATTACTTCAAATGACCAATTATTAAAGTATCTTATAAAAACTCCATCTCATCCGTTGAGTTTCCCTCTTAGCCGAATTCTGTTGACCCTCCCAAGGACCCTCCCGTATATTCGTTGATAATAGATAATTTCTTATATCTCAAATGGATTTCGAAAGAAATTTTCATCCCCACTGTTGGAAAAAGTTTCACCGGGGCACTGAGATAGGGGTGTTATATTCGTGCCTTGTTTCATACTATGTGCTATTTTCCAGAAAGACCAAGATTTGATTCTAAAAAAATTCATCAGCAGACACGATGTCAATCCACTTGCCTCGTTTTGAAATTATTGCCATGGTGATTAACTCCCAGCGGATTTTATTAAAACTACTTCCTATTCATGAAAAAAAAATATTTACAATGTCTCAAGAGACATAATCACCATAAAAATTGTTTGAATACGAGGCAAGCGATGTTCGTGACGTAATTCATGAAAAGGTCTATAAATAAAGACATATTCGTATCAAATGATGGTAGACAACCCAGAAATGTATCAGTCGAACGGAATCGAAACCAGTCGAGTGAAAAGGTCTATCGCATGCAAAATCCATTTGAAACTCCTTCAAACCAAAAGAAAGTAAAAAGCTACAATTACATAAAAATTTTGACAATAAATTGTACGAGGTCCATTGTGTCACAAAATTCTCATTTTTCTTCTAAAAATACGTTATTTTGGCAGTTTTGTTGACGACATGTTCATAAGAGAAAAAAATTGCACTATTGACTATATACTGTACTGACTTTATTTGGATTTATTTACCAGACTAAATATTCAAAAGATCCCGACCTTATAGTATTAAGTTTCATGTGCTTTTATTTTTCTAAAGAGTTGTGTTTTCGCACTTAGTATTCCATTGATGACATATTAGAAAAACTTTGTATGACTGGAAAAAAGTAAAAAAGTTGGCTGTCACAAAAGGGCAAAAGATCTTCATCTTCATTACACCCCTGTGTCACAGACCCGGTGGACCCCCCGCCCCGGTGGAAAAATAGGCCAAAAAATTGTCCTCAGTGGAAAAAATACCCTACATTTTCAACCCCACTGGGAAATTGCCCTATGACTCTATCCCCATTGAAGATTGAATGGAAAAAATTGGACTCCAAAACCATCCCCACTGGAATTTTTGAGCTGGAAACAATAGATTTTCTATCCCCATTGGAATTTCGATAGAAATTTTCATCCCCACTGTGGGAAAAGGTTCCACCGGGGCACTGAGACAGGGGTGTTTCATTCAGTTATCAGGCCCGGCGGAAGTGGGGACACTAAGGAGACTTCAACCTCCCCATTTTTAAGCAAATGAGATTTTCTCTCAAATTTTAAGCGAATTTTATCTTATTTTGAGCCTTCAGCCTCCCCACTTTTACGATCGTTCCGCAGGGCCTGGTTATAAGCGGCATTTCTCGATATAGCAACACCCAATTCACAGCAAAGATAGAAATTATTCTCATCATTCATCCAAAACAAAATCCAAAAAGTAAGTCATTTAAACCTGAGTTAAGGCAGAGTTAAGGAGTGAGGCACCCGTAAAAATAGCTTAGAAGTCAACACACCGATCTCGTACCCAGAGTGAGTCACTTACACCACTTTGTGATTTCACTGTTGGACGTGATATAATCGTGATACGATCGTGAGCGCTATTATATAAAAGGAACTAAAGGGACTAGGAACAACAGGCTGGGAACGAATTTGGTCAACACCCATGAAGGTAAACAAAAAATCTTTGAAAAAATTAAAATAAAAAACAAAAAATGCTACTATTTTTAACAGGCAAACTCAAACTCATTCTAATGTCCATTTTTGCCTAAATATTTGCCCTCTGTAAGTGCATCCTGAACTCATCATAAATTAGAACCATGATGTGCAATGATAAAATTGGTCAAAAAACACTGGCACCCATTGACCAAATCATTTGGGTCCAATCCCCATCAAGTCCGTGTATCAACTGATATTTTCAGTAAATGAAAAAGTGAATATTTAACAAGCAAATGTAAAGATATAAGAGCAATTTGAATGACGAAAAGAGACCAAAATTATTGCGAAAAGTCACGGAAGGAACCTTATTAGCCCATCCACACCCGCAGCAAAAAAACTGAAATTCAAACAAAGCGGCACTTTTTGACTGCAAAAGGATTTGTTTATTTGTTTTTTCAATTTTTTTGACAACTTGATTTTTAATTTTTCTTTTGGGCCTTGCATGCGTGCAGGAAACGAAGAGATCTTAGAACAATTCTTTTTGTACTATTTTAAAAACAGTATTTCTAACTATTTTTCCCCGTTGACCCTTTACACGTTTTCTTTTTATCAGAACAAACTATATAAGAACATACGGCTTCGATGACCAAAGTATTAGGAACTAGTCAAGAAAACTTTGCGGACTCCAAAACACCATATTTTTAGAAAAATTCAAAAAGTGAAAATAAGACCGTTTTTCGGCTTAGAACTCAAAGATATAAAAACATCTGAGGGCTCAATGTTTTCGACAAAAAGTGCGTTGCTTCTTGTCGTTTTGTTAACGTCCAATTGTAAAATTCGAAAGGCTCCGCAGAGAAAACTTTCAGCATCTTGTTGACAGTGTCAGTTCTAAATTCCCATTTCTTTATACCTTCTTTATACCTTTTTGGGGATGATATTGAGTATTTGCTGCTAATTTAGACAATATAAAATAAACTCGTCTTTCAACCAAGGGGTGAATAACTCCAAAATGAAATTCCTCGACAATCCCATTGATCCCAAAATCTCAATTATCTCCAAAAGCTTTTAAATTTTATAAAAAATTGTATGTTGAACGGTGAAAAAGAATGCGACTATTATATTTTGATTCTACCATAAAAAAAATTCCAAGAAAATCCTATGTTCCCAAAAATTCCGAATTTCCCCGTTCGAATGCCAACTCTTTTCAATGTTCCGTTCAGTTCATATATAGCTGAGAAAACTTGGTCTATTTGAAAAAATACATCATTACGACTCTTAAAGGTACTCATTTTTGAAAATTTTGCCAAAATTTGCGAACGAAATGGCCATGAATTCCAAAAATTTTGCAAAATGTCCATTTTTTCTCAAAAACCTTTCACGTGTCTCACATTTTTTCCAAATTCCCCCAGGTACCCTACGAGGGCCTTATTTTTCTATTTGGATATTTTTGTCTGCGATCCTACCAAGGAGGTGAAAAGGACTTCTCTCGTCCCGAGTTTGTGAAAAAACGAATCTGTTAAAAAAGACTCTCAGCTAGGATACGATTTCACCTGCTTAAAGGAGTAGGTATGGAAAACCTTATATCATCATTAAAAAATCACAAACATGGAAAAACAACGGCAAACATTTGCTGCCGAGTTTAAAAGTATTCTTATTACCTTTATAGGTAAGACTCATATTGTATAGGTAATTTAAAAACAAATAAGAATTTTAAAATCTTCAACTACGAATTGAGCCTTAAAATACATTTTGAAGGAAAACCCCGCAAAAAAAACCAACTCCATACCAAAAAAATACCTACTTTGAGACATGCCAGACATGAAATATGAAATAGAGAGGACAAACTTTACAACCAAAGTTATGCATAACAAGAAAAAAAAACAATTTTGCGAAACTGACATTTAGAAACTTGACTACCGGACTAAAAATAAGAGACAAATATAAAATATCAGAAAGAAAATAATAATCTAAAATAAAAATAACACCGTAAGTAGCAAGAGGTCAAAAAAATTATTAATCTCTCAGCCCAACCTCTATATTCCATTTTTCCATCATCATAACACATCACATTTTTACAGACAATTTTTTGGGAACATTTTCTAGTTCGATTGTAGTTCTTTTACTATTTTGGCATTAAAGAGGCATGAAAAATCGATTAAAAGTTGTTAAAATAAAAAGTCGTTACACCCATTAACAAAAGAATCATTTTATCTTCCAATTCCCCTCTTGGTAATTGAAAGGAAATGAAATGCAGTTTGTGTCTGTTATCCCTTTTCGCATAAAACTCTATTTATTTATTCACTTAAAATCAGGCACTGGCGGATTTAAGACAATAGAGTAAGTCAATGAAGTATAACCCCGAAGGGCTAGAATTAAATCTCATTGGTAGGATTTGAAGCCAACAAATCCTACCAAAGTTGCGCGGCCTAGCGCGGCTGGCCTGATCTTTACACAAATGGCAGATTGAAACTAAAATTTACCGCTAAATTTCGAAAAAAATATCACTCGAAAACAAAAGAATCGCTAGATTCAATCCGTCGTCAAAAATACGGCGCATATTTTAAGGCTTCACTTTTTCTTGCCTGAGAAAGGTTAGAGATTCGATTCTAGCCCTTTGGGCTTATACTTAATTGGAGCAAGTACGTCGGAAACATGCGAAGGCGTGCAACGCTCGTTAATTGACAATGAAATTACAATTACAAATATACTCCCCTGATAAGTTCGACAGGGTCTAAAACCGCCTATGATCAGGGGGCCTAAAATCAGCATTTTCTTAGCATTTCTGGAATCACAGGCTTGAGATTGTTCTAATTTTGTTCTTAGGTTTGCCAAAATCGAGCCTCGTGTTCTTATGAATTGTGAGCTTATTAAGGAGCGGATAATCTTTAACAACTTTTATCAAGATCGTTAAATTGAAGTGTTATATCCGGGCACAGGCTAAGCGAGATACCCTTCAAAATTTATGGGGGGGTGCAGACTTTTATGACATATTCATTATTTATACAGGTTTATTTCTAAACGAAATGGCCGCTGGAAAAGAGCCTTTATAAATGTGGCTGATGTTTTAGTTTGTAAAAGAGGTTTTATAGTAAGTTAATTATGTGTGTCTGCCTGTGTTTAGAAAGTTTTGATAGTCTGTCAACAAGGGTTCACTCACAGGCAGTATCAAACAAACTGTACCCAATTTTTTTAGTTGCACCAGACTCTAAAATTTTAGAAACTTTGTGTTGAGGTAAGAGTGTTTTTTTCTGAAATTTTGAGTCTGGATACCCAGGCTAGGTATCTCGCTACGCCTATGCCGGGAAACACAAATTGAAGACAACTGTTTGCTTGGAAAAAAATTAGAGTCTTAAGTTCGAACACTTGCCAAATCTCGAACTTTCACTACGGTCCTAATTTTTTTCAAAAAGAACAGTTTTTTCACTTTTTACATACTTGTAATGCACCGTCTTTTCTACCAGCTCTTAAAAGGGCGCTGGTGAGTTGTTTGAAGTGAGGGGCTAAAATTTTGAGAGAAAAATTGCGTGTTGTCTTCTATGGTTGGAAGACGAAGAAATTTTTCACTTTTTGTACCTTCTAACGCTTTTAACATCAAACCCTTATTGTCCTTAAAAGTACCGCAAATACGGACCCTCAAAAGCTTGATTCATTCGTATAGGGGCCCATTTCGAATGCTAGTTTACTAAGTCTATTGCGTATGGTAAATAAGATAAAGGAAGGAAAATTATGTGGGCAAATAAACAAAGCATAACCATGATGCAAAAACAAAACAAAAAAGTTAGCACTGTCAGAGGTATGTACTAATTGTTATAAACTCAAAGAAAAGCCGCAATGTTTTGTTTATTGAAACAAACAAGTTAGATTTTCCGGATCGATAAAAAAGTTTCAAGCGTTTCACGAAATTTTTGTGACATAATTTCCGTTGATTTTTTACCCACATAACCGTTATCAAAATTTGTGAGAAATGAGATGAGAATAAATTCAAAACACGTCTATAACATATATTCGTTTATAAGAACATCCAAAATTTTTGAAACCTTCGGATGTTCTTAACTTTTTGAGTTTTAAGCCTAAATATGTTCTTAACATGTTCCTATTTTTACTATTTTGTAAATATTTTTGACCATTTTTCTAAGAAAAAGAGTGTTGTTGAGTCCACAAAGCCTTAAAATGTTCTTAACTTGTTCTAAACATTTTGGCCAGCGTGTATTTCACAAAACTACTTGCCACTAGTCAAAAAGACATATTTCACTTTTAGCCCCGGTGGATGATAAATTCTTTCCACAGTTCTATCAGAATCCTAATGGGGATAGAAATTCTATTTTCAGTTCAACAATCATCAGTGGAGATGGTTTTTGAGTGCAATTTTTTCCATTGAATTTCAAATGTGGTGAAATTCAAGTCAATTTCCCAGTGGGCCGGGAGTCTCGCCAGCCTCCGACATAAGGGTGTATGAGTTATGAGGCGAAACTTACCAGAAACAAAATTAATCAAATGTACATCGTTTTCTAAGACACCACCGTGTCACAACCGAGGTTTGACCTGTCCCACTTGAAAAATTAGCTGAAATTCTATAACTTTGAAATCCCCCCTCGTCTCTTGAACAATACATATATTTCCAGACGAGTTTCCAGACCCCTTTTTCACAGACCCACTGGGACTCCTTTCCACTGGAAAAATTGGCCAAAATATCGTCCCGGTGGAAAATTATTCTCCAATTTTTGTCCCCACTGAAAATAATCAAATAAACCAATTCTCACTGCAAAATAATTTACTATTTTCCCCCATCACCACTGAATTTTCTGACTTGAAAACAAATTAACTGAAATTCCAGCCATAAAAAATATTGAAATATCAATCCTCATCGAGATTTTTTCTGTTATTTTTATCCCCACTGGCTGAAAAAAGTCCTACCGGCTCTGTGAGAAGGGGGTGTATTTGCCAAACAATACAGACTATTATCAATCCATCCTCGTTACTCTTTCCGGGTCAGTGAGACAGGGGTGTGCAGATTCTCCAATAAAGATTGTCGTACTGATTATACAGTTGGTACCTTCCAACCCGGGGTGGACTGTGCAACCTTTGTTGAACGGCGAGAGTGTGCCGCTGAGGTCCACAAAATGGATCCTACGCAGTACTCTCATAAACAATGCTATACTATTTGATACGCTTCTTTATTCGATGAAAATCCAATCCACCTTGAAAATCGAATTAGAGAAAGTCAACTGTATTTACCGTACCGTAAACCGTTTCATCCAAAAAAACTATTTTCTCTGATATACAGAATCCAAAGCTGATCGAAAATTAAGTTTTAAGAGGATTTTCAACCACCAAAACACCCACAATCAAATCAATTTTTCCTTCCGTTATCCTAACTTGGGTAAATTGCTACAAGCGCACTCTTAACACCGGAGTTATAAGAGGAACTTCAACGAAAACCCATTTTTTTCAGCCAAAAAAATGAATGAGGAACGACATTCTATCTAGTACTAATAATCGTATTGAAAAATGACAGACCTTCAACGAGAATATTCAATTATAGTAAGCTTATTACAAGGGCTTTGTCAGTGTTGCACATTATTATGAGAAGCTGTCCAAAGCGGGAGTCCTGCTATTCACATTCATTTACGTACAAATGTGAATGAATATATATGAACGAAATGAAAAATTTGAACTAAATCTATGTTATTACTATAAGACTATTTTTTTTAATTTTATTGATATGTTATATAACTTGGTAGAAATGGGGTAGAAGGTTTTTAATTTACCACGTGAGCTTCCACAGGTAACCGACCTTACAATAAGGCATACCCGATAACAGCTGGTCATAATTTTTTTTACGCGCACGGTAAACCTCTAAAGGTGGTTGAAAACTAACCATCTGTAGAAAATAGTCCTCCCACGGAAAATTCTACAACAAGAATAATCTTGCTGTGCGTTGAAAAGTCAAAAACTAGATTTTCTTGATACGGCGCCCTATTCATAAACATAAACATAATCGTGCAACTTTGTTGTCATTCCCAGACCTTTTTAGATAAGTGCGGTCCTTACGATTTCGAGATTGCATATTCGTCGGATTGTTTCACCCATCTCTTTAGAGTATCAGCGTGGTGTGTAGAAAACAATCACGATCTGATTTCAGGTTAATAACTAGAGTCGAATCTCGCATGTAGTGTGAAATAACAATTGTAATCAATACATGTGGCAAGGTCAAAGATCAAGGTTAAGCCGTTAAAATGGACGAGCCCCCCTTTATGTTCACGCAATCAGGCAATCTTTTCCAAGTTTCACGCAAAATCGATTTTTCAGAAATTTGGAAAATTTTCAGGAAAAATCGGGAAATATTTGAAAATTCACGTATTCACAAACAAAATAGCCAAGATTCACGCATTCACTCAATCAAAAAGTGGATTTCAATGCTCACGCAAGTTTTTTCAGTTCACGCATGTCTAATTTTCTTCATTTCGTGAGTATTTTTGCGTTCATTTTCCAAGAAATCGGGTGTTTCAGAGTCCCTAAAGCCTTAAAATGTTCTTAATAGTTGTTCTTAACATTTTCGCTATGCTCTTATAAAGTTTGCTCATACAAAAAAAACGTGTACATAAATTGACTTCTTAGCTAAAGTTTTAGTATCCAACTTTGGTATGCTTCGGTTTAAAAGCTTGGCAGAGCAAACGAAAGGAAAATAAATTCGTTGGGATTGAAGGAGACAGGTTTAATGAACTCCGAATCTGAATGTGAGATCTATTTTAAATGGAAACTTAAACTCACACAAAAGTCGCAAAAATATATTGAATGGCTACCGTTACGGTAAAAAAAACCACTACATAATTACAAATTGATCAATTTTGGTTCAATTCTAAAGGTTGCCAATAGCGGTTAATTTCACAGAAAGTTACACAACTATCCATATAATATGTAACTGTTATACTATATATTTTTATCCTTTAATAGGCTTAATATTTCCAATGCAAAGTAATAGGTTGGGCTTTGAATACCCTACTGGATAAGGATTTAGCTCTGGTTCGAATTGAAATTTATTGACTATTGATGCAGATTTTTTTCACAATTCTTTATAGTGCCGAAATGAAATGATAGGATTAAAACTTCGTATCGTCCTATTATGGAATGTGAAAAGAGATTAAGATGGATTCAAACTTACACGTGAGCTGGCATAAGACTACACCAGGGGTCTGAATCACACTGACCAGTACCATGGAATCAATACACATTTCTTATTTTTTATAAGAACATTCAAAGTTTTTGAAGCCTTCGGATGCTTTTAACTTTTTGAGTTTTAAGCCTAAGAATGTTCTTCACTTGTTCTTAATAGTTTGGCCATCGAAGCCTTATGTTTTTATATAGTTTGTTCTTATAAAAAAGTGTTATAATGAATGTTTAAACTGGGCCCTTGGTTTACGATAATATCGTTTATAATTCTCACAATAAGATATGTCCCCGTTTCATATCAGACACATATTTCATATCAGGACAGTGTCTGTCTATTGTTATATTATTCTGATATTCCTGATTAAAATTGATGAATTAAGCAAACGATATCACTTTTATTTAAAAGCAAAACCTTTAAGTCTATTTTTGTTCATAGCATAATTGAATCTAGCCAGCATCCACGTAGCCGTTTAATCCTCCTAACATGGTACTCTCAGTATCTCCATAGGGAAAGCACTTTATAATGTGAAGCTAGGCCATGTGTCTCTTTTAAAGTGAAAAGCTTTTAGAATTATAAAATAAATTGAAAATACAAATATAAATTTCACATTTTAAAATAAAACTATAAAAGTTAAATTTTATACTAAATAATTTTAGACCAGGAAGTGTACCTTAATCGATTGAAAAATCAGCAGAAAATTGTTCCCGGTACAAGAAATCACCTAGAAATTGGAAAAAGCAATGGAAATATTTTGCTATCAGCATTTTATATTCTGAGCTGCAAACAATAATTCTTAATCCCGAAAGCATGAGATTTTCCCCATCCGTATAACATTATATAGTTATGGGATCAGGTCTGGTTAGAGGGGTCGCTGGCTACGAACTGAACAGCTATTGGGTGGGGTCTGGGTGACGAGACGAACAGCTCTTTGGGGTGGGGTCTGGGCCACGAGCTGAACAGCAAGTATACAAATTTTTGGCCGAGAGTTTTTCTTCAATTAAATGTTTTGCCACGAACTGAACAGTGAAGAATACTGTTCAGGCGTAGCCAGCGGCCCCTCTAACTAGACCTTTTTCTAGTTATGATATCATAAAAAGCTTTCACCGGGTTATCGACACAGGGATGTAATAAATTTATAAATTACAAAGATATATACAGACTCCTTTTAAGACGGAAAATAACAGTACGCTTATCGAAATATTTTGTTTTCATTCAAAGATTTTGTAATATTTGGACAGAGAAAAATGAAGAAAAAGCATTAAAAACAGTCCTGCATTCTTCTTCAACAATTTTCTTACAGTGTACTCTTTGAAGGTAAGCGAGCTGTATAAGGGCTCAAAGAATAACTGTACATTTTGTCCGTTTCAACGTTGCGAGCTCCATTTTCCGTTTCGATGTTCCACTTTCCGTTCACAGAGTTCCACCGGAAAGTGAAAACATTCTTGCTTGCTGAATGTTCGTTTTTTCTTTGAAAACTTTTGATAACGCATTTGCATAAATTTGATTTGTTTCATATCGAAACTGACCATTATTGGGCGATTCAATGATGGTCTTTATCTGTTTGGCAATGAGATCTGGTGATTGACCCATTGTTTGGTTTGAGGCATCCATCTTTTGTTTCTGTATTAAAAAAAGGGAAAAGTTACCTTAGTAGCTACCTTAAAGAAAATCATTTAACATATTTCCTACCGTTCGTTTACACAGCATATTAATTTGTTTTTTCTGCTTTGTCAGCATAGAGGTGCGCCTCCTTTCTATATCATAGAAAAGAATAACGTTAAAACTGCAGAATACACCTTTTCGACCGTAGCCGCCAATTGCCGTGCGGGCAATTTTTTGTCCGTTTTACCACCCTAAAACCGTCCCAGTCTTTTCTTCGCACTAAAAGAAAAAAGTGTAAAAATAGGATTAGATCGATTTTAGGGTGGTAAATTAAATAATAAAGTGGCACGCACCTGACTGCGCGACTACGGTCGAAAAGGTGTATTGTCAAGGAAAAATTGGAATGCTTATATAAAGGTTTAAAAAGTTTTAAAGATGGTATTAAATAGAGATTATTATTTATATAAAAAAACTTTTTAATATCTTTTGAGCTATTGATGCCATTGCAACAGACTTTCCTTCCATACTGATGATTAATAAACATCAACACAAAATCTATGTTAGTTTGTGAATGGTATGAGAGATCTCAGTCAGGAGAAAGCTAGAGAGAATTTCTACTTATGGGCCAACTTTACGAACGTTTTCTCAACTTTTTCAGAAAAATCTGCAGTGAACAGTTATGTAGTCAAGAAGACTCAAGTCGGCTTTCGGTATTTTGACTTTTATTCTATACTCATAATAGAATAAAGAATTCCCAAAAATATATTTTTTCTAAAATTCAATATATCATGGCTAATTCTTGAATATATCTAGCTTAAAAAAGTATGAATATTTTTATCAAAACATTGAACAACAAAACAATTGTTTTGGAAGTCAGCCCACGTGATACGATTGATCGAGTCAAAGTCCTGGTTCAAGATAAAGAGGGTATACCACCAGATCAACAACGTCTGATATATCAAGGCAAACAGTTAGAAGATGAAAAAACATTGGAATTTTATGATATCACTTCAGAATCGACTTTACACTTAGTTCTACGATTACGTAACATTTCAAATTTTTCAGAGAATGATGTCTCCGACCCTCTAAATGATTTTCTGATGAAAGGTGATCTATCTGGTTCTCTTCGGATATCTGAGAAAATTTTAAAACAGAAACGCATGGAATATGGCAGATCTAACGTGTCTGCTTTGACGTTTGATCAAACTGGAGATGATATTTTGGATCAGCAACAAAGACAGAAATTGATTGCACTTGCAAATCATGTGTATTCTTTACAACAACAAAAAGAAAACAAATCAAAGAAAATCCTCCAAGACGTTAAAATTCTACTACCCATTGGATCTCTTGTCAAAATCATAGGATCCGCTGCAGCTGAAAGTGTACTAACGAAAAATCATTCAAAAAGTGATTCAAATTATCAACTGGTTTTGAGACGAACATCACCCACTCAAGGTTGTTTACCGTGGCACGTAGATGGTCCATACTCAACACCAACTGTTCAATACACGCTTAATAATGATACGGAATACGTTGGTGGAAAGTTATGCTTTTATACTGATGATCAAGGGTTAATGATTCCGAACCGTCCAGCGGGTACGCTATCTGCCCATACCAAAGAAATGCATGCCGTTTCAAGATTGATAAGTGGTGTACGTTATGTGTTATTCGCTATTGACTCGATTAACGATTTAGGTGGTTCTACTGAAAATATTATCAATTTAGGCGAAGATAATATTTTAGAGACTTGCTTAAGCACAATGAATAAAGTATAGTCCAATTATTATAGCTCAGTCTCCTACTTAGAGTATTTGATACCTTTTCCTTATTTGGCCTTTCAAGAAAAACATATATAACTCCAACCTTGTTCCCTGTGTTTTATCAGCTTTTTTATGCTTACTGATAGCGCTAGATAATACTCTTATATCATATGGCGTCAATCAGTAACGTAAATAAAGCCTGGGATACACGGGGACGAGGTTGATATAACCCAAAATTTTTTATCTGTCACTTTTTATTTAAGCCCTCTTAATGAGATTTCTAAATTTTGTATAATAACTTTAATAAATTATTAAATTTAATCTAATTTACTTACGAAAATTTCCATCAATTTATTTTCATCTTCGTTATTTGAGGAAAGCTGTTCTAGTAATTCTTTATCAACCTCTGATGACGTCACTGGGCCCACTTCAACGATATTCACTCTATAAGGTGGACAACAAAATAATCCTGACAACACGTTTTTTATAAAAACATCTCAGAACATCTAACTCGTGTAACTTATGGCATGTCCAAAAATGACATAAGTTTGGCGTATAAAATTGGGGGCCTTAGGCATGGTCATTTATATGTCAAACGAAGCATATTAGGGTGTAGACTTCGAACAAAAAAACTAAAAGTTACAAGAGAAAATGTTTTGAAGCCTTAGGATGTTCTTAACTTTGTAATTGTTCTTAATTTTGTGAGACATTTTGTGCAATCTCAAAGAATTGGGTGTTTTAGAGTCCATAAAGCCTTAAAAGAACCATAGCTGAGGCTAACCTCGTCCGAAAAACTGTGATTTTCAGGAGTGTATTATATTATATCAAAAGTAAAAAAACTCATGCACCCACCTTATATTATGTCTGGCGACTTCATCTCTGAGTGATTCACAGTATCCTTCAATGGCGAACTTGGAGGCGGAATGAATACTGTTGAAGGGAACACCGATGATGCCAGAGAATGAAGAAACAACAACGATATGTCCTAAAAAATGAAAACCATTTACACATTTTCTTTTATAAGCAGCCCCAATTTGCTAGGATTTTCTGGATTTCAGTCAAAAAGTTGCTTATGAATTGTGAATCAAAATGCCAAAAAACCTTTTGGCTTTTGATCTTGATATCCACTTTTCGGGTTAAAAAAGACATACCTTGGCATACCTGTGTCACAGACCCGCTGGGAACCCAGCCAAACTGGAATATTTGCCCCGAATTTCGTCACCAGTGGAAAATACCCTACAATTTCTGCCCACTGGGAAATTGACTTTGATTTCATCCCCACTTATTGTAGTTCAATGGAAAAATTGCACTCCAAAACCATTTCCACTGCAATTTTTAAGCAGGGAACAATAGAATTTCTATAACCCATTGGGACTTCGATAAAAATGTTCATCGTCACTGATTGAAAACTGCCACCGGAGCTGTGAGACAAGGATGTTCGACAGAGGCTCCACCTGTATAAATATTTATTCCCATGAGGTAAGAAAACAAATATCCTCACCAGAGGCATTTTCTTTCATTCTCGGTAAACACATCGATGTAACATTGATAATACCAGTGACATTGATGTCCATAACAGCTCTGGCTTTCTCAGTTGTGATCTTCTCGATAGCTTCATAATGATTCACACTGGTACAATGAACTGATGTGAGAATAATTGTGAGGTTAAGTAGAGTGTTTTTTACGGCGAATACCACTGCCGTGGGTACAGTTGGTACACGCTTTTTTTTATAAGAATGGTGTAAATTCATTTTATCATTCATATTCTTAACTTTTTTGGGAAAATCATCCGAAAATATTCCTACAGCATTCTTAGGTTAGGATCCTAATTCAGACTAGATTAAACATTTAGTACATACGTCTCAAGCATAAGATGACATTTTTTTGAAAGGAGGGAGCCTTACTTGGGGGTAATTGACGATTTATATATACATCCAAATTTATATATACATCCTTAGCTTGAGTAGAAAAATTCCATGACGGTGATATTCTTAGCATTATTCGTAATTTTTTGGTCATTCTTATCATAAAGTGTATTCTTATTAAAAAAAGCGTGTATGTAAAGTAGCCTAAGTTAACCAATCACGGTCAACCAAAAATCGTCTTGAAGTGGTATCCTAATGGTAGCACTACTCAATAGCGGTGTATCCTAATGGTAGCACTACTCAATAGCGGTGTAAATGCATAGAGTGTGATATATTTACTCTTTTCGAATACTTTTGATCATGTAACACCGTTAGACGTTCATTTTTAACATTGCAATGAATATTGAACCAATCTCAGAAGCGAAGTAGTATTTGTTGAAAAAGTCAAAAACACTAAATAGACTACCAGGAGACCAGGGACTTTTATACAGACTATACACATAAGCAAGAATAAAATTCAAAATACAAACCTAAAATATCAATGTTTCCATGTTCACTAAGTATGCCATCAATAACCTCTCTACATTCATCAGAATTCGTCAAATTCATTTTCTTTACACGGCAAACATCACTCGCCACATTTTTTAACTCGTCATTTAACATACATCCAGTAGCGTACACAAGGTAGTCTTTGTTACCATCAGTACTATTCTCGGCGAGTTGCTTGGCGAGTTGTAAACCAATATTTGATGAACAGCCAGTGATAAGAACAATCTTTTGTTGTTCTTTTATTATGTCGTTTGTTAAATCTTTCATTATTGTTTTTCTTTATTTTGTGCTGAAACGAAAAAGACGAAAGCAAACAAACAATGTGAGAAAAATGTCCTGGGGTTCCAGATTTGTAAAATGGTGGTGGGGGTACCACCCGATTTTTGAAAGTTGGAAATTTAAGGAATTTTTGGACTCTTACCCAGACTTTTTACTAAAACTTAACCTTATGGGATTTTTTGTAACCCTCAGGTGGACTGAAATTAAATATTGTGATTTTTACGACCCTTAGAGGGACTTAGAAGGTCCAAAAAGACACCCTTAAGGGCGGAACATACCTGTACTAGTACCCTTCATTTACCCCTCCCCTCCCGGGCGGTACAGTAATATTACGGGATAATTATAGTATATGACTACAATTTGTGAAAAAATATGGGGAAATTTATACAACTAAACCAACGTACCCCGGGGGGGTACTAGGTTTGCGAGGTGACGGGTATATCCGAGCCGAAAATCGAAAGTCAACCCTTTGAGAGACAAAATTTTGGTGATTTTGGGACCCTTTGAGAGACTTTTTCCTAAATTTTGGTCCATTTTTTCCAAATCTTGGTTTGATTTTCACCAATTTTTGGTCAAAATTTTTGGAAATCGTGACCCTTTGAGAGAGAAATTTTTGATTTTCGTGATTTTGGGACCCTTTCAGAGACTAACTTTTGAATTTGTACCCCTTTGAGAGACTTTTGAGGAATGAGAAAAGGTACCCTTATGGCTCGCACATACCTGACACCCATTTTGCCTAAGTACCCCCCCCCCCGGGCAACGTACCAACCACTTAATCCAAATTGGATTGGCATAAGGGACCAAATAGCGAATAAGAAAGGGTATTAAATACAACCTTTTAATATCAAAATATATGGAATAATATTTACACAAAAGGATCACGAATTTATAGAAAAATAAGTAGGATAAAAAATTTACATACATGATTCTTTAAAAAAAGATTTACTTTTCAAATTCATAAAATCTTTAAAATTGCTTTAAACTGAGTTTTATAATTATATGATAAAAGGCAGCTAAAAAACCTTTCAACCTATCCTATATTCTAAAGGTCGAGAAAAATCATATACACGGTACTTATGAGAAAATTCTACTCTATTTTTGCCAAAAGTATGTTCAACTTTAAAGAAATAGCTAGGTAAATTAGAGTTAGGCACTGAGCCCTATAAGAAAATATTGAAGGTTGAAGGTCTTGAAGATTGAAGCTTGAAAATCCCCCCTCCCCCCCCGGTAAGATCCCAAACTACCCGATCATCTTTACACTGGCATTCATCCAACAGACCGGCTTTCTAATGATACAGCGATAAAATTAGCGTGTTAAAGTGTAAAAATTATAAAAGTGTAAAATTATACCTAGCTGGCATACAACGTCATTTCAACGTCCATCTGGCGTTATATGGACATTTGGAACATTATATAAACGCCCGGGGGGGGGGTACTAGGGTTGGGGAATGAGGAGTATGTGCGGACGGGACCTCCAAAAACCGACCCTTAGAGATTTCGATTTTTGAAAAAAATCATACCCTTTACCCTTAGAGAGACTAATTTAAAACTTTCTGATTTTTTCGACCCTTAGAGAGACTTTGAAAGGTGAAAAACCCGACCCTTACCGTCCGCACATACCCATTATCCATTTTTGCCTAAATACCCCCCCCCCCCGGTATAAACGTCGAAAGAACGTTGTGTGTCAGCTGGGTAAGGCTTCGATGGTCTAAAAACAAGGACTTTAATTAAACCATAACCGATTTCTTAAGATGTGTACAGAAATATTCACAAGATAATGAAAATAAGAACATAATCTCAAAAAGTTAAGAACGTCTGAAGGCCTTAAAATTTTTTAATGTTCTTAAAACGTCTATTCACAAATCACTATTTTTAAAATTCTTCATCATCAATAAAAGTTTTATTCTCAAACCTGTTTATAGATGGTGATGCTTTTTTGCACAAATTGTTTTTCAACATATTGTTCTCAATCATTCCATTGGTTGTCGTTCGATGTAAAACTGGCTCGAAACGAGGGTCTGGCATGTGGAAAGTATCTAAAGAGAACAGACATATACTGAAAAATATGGCTAAAATATGCTAGTAAGACTAAATCTTGAAGTGTCTATATTGTGTAGACTCCTTTAATGGATAAAGCCAAGAAAACTCAACAAAAAAAGGGAAATCAACTCCGTCTTTCGAATTTCGAACAGAAATTCAAACCGCATTCTCCGCGATGGCTTTTCCAGAAAAAACTTTTACCCCCACTGTTGAGAATATTGATTTTTCGAAGTATCAAACCCCCTAGATAGCCTACTTTATTAGTAAAGACCCCTGGATATTGTATTTTTTAGTTGAAAAGACACTTTACCCCTGGATATCTGCTCCATTGTAGATATGTAGATATTTAACCCGATAACCTCAACAGGGGATGCACGGACTATTTCTGGAAAAGCCCATTATTCAAAAAAACGAGAACTTACTCTCTTGTCTTGAGATTTTACGTTGGTGATTGACCTGATGTAATGAGATCTTCCTTGATTTGTTTTCGTCGTGTCCCGTCGATGACGCTTCAGCCGTTTCAGTATTAAGTAATGCTTGACGACGTCGATAATAGATGCTTGATAGTACCACGGCAATAATGATGACCAGGACTAACGATAAGGTTCCAGACACGACGTATATGATTTGTTTGTCTGTAAAATAGAATTTTCAGTTTATTTTCATTTATCCCATGTTGGTTGCACATTGTAAGAGAGGGGGCAGGATTAGGTAAGGTCAGTCGTGGCCGGGGGTAGAGACTAATTTGACCAAATTTTGAACTTTCAAGTAGCAAAAAGTAGAAATTTCCTATTTTTCCGAACCTTAGTGGGACTGAAATTTAATTTTCTGGTTTCTCCAACCCTTACAGGGACTTTTAGGTCCCAAAAAGGCACCCCTAAGGGTGACTCATACCCGTACTTTTCACTTGCCTAAGTACCCCCCCCCAGGTTTTGGCTTTCATTTATTTTTTATTTTGAAGTACACTATCCTATTCTATTAATTCTCCGCGCACTGCTATTGCCCATTAACGTACATAACATTCTCTAGACGTTATAGACGTTAGATGGACCTACTTTTGATGTCAAACACCAGCTGGTAAAATACTGTACGTAGTATGTCACTGGTATTATGACTATTTTCTTAATATTAAGTATGACAGGAAACAAGCCCACTATCTTAGGACAATAATTTAGAATAGAATTCAAATAATTTAAAAACAGTATTACCTTCAGGGGACATGGATCGACTCCTCGATGCTAAAAGAAAATGTTCATGTATGAGAAATTGTGTGTTTTGTTAAGAAAGAGTGGAGCCAACTTATGCCATAACCAATTTAATCATCACAATGTAGAAATAACCTTATGGGCACGCAACGTCTTATTGACATTCAATGGACGGCTTTAAGACCTTTGGACGTTCTAGAAACGTATACTAGACGTCCAAAAGACGTTTGTGCCCATTGGATTCATTATACCAAAAAGCTAACTTGCTTGACCTCTTTCACCTTTTTCAGGTCTTATTTTTATTTTCGATCACATTTCTACTAGTACAGTTATGTTCTCTTATAACACTCGGTATTACATGCGATGAAAATCTAAGATGTTTATCAACTCAATAGGAAAACTGATAGTCTGTTGTTGATCCCTGTAATCCTATAATTTCGTTTTTAATAATGAAAAGATTATATCCATTATAACCCCGTTATAAGAACACTCTTTTAATTAAGTATGTTCCTATATGAATGATGATTGACAAATACCTGTTCCAACATACTCTTTGCAACCTATAAAAAGAAGAGTAAGGGTCATGTAGCAATAATTTCTCAAAACTATAATTATCGAATCTGAAATTTTCAAATTCTAAAGTTCAAATGACAGAGAATAAATTACCTTTCCCGTTAGCCTTGCATTGGCACATGGTTGTTCGAATTCCACGTTCTGATCTTTCAATGATACAAGCATCCTCTTCGCAACCACATGGATCGATTTTTGACATGTTTCCTTAAAAAGGCGAAGTACAGTTGACGCTCTCTAATTCGATCTTCAAGGGGAATTGGAATTTTATCGAATAAGGGAGCCTATCGAATAAGGGAGCGTCGTTTATGAGAGTTTATTGATGACGGGGACTTAAGATTTCATCGAATAAGGGAGCCTATCGAATAGTAGAACGTCGAATTAGAGAGCGTCAACTGTATACAAATTAGTATAAGTTTTACGAAAGACCTACAGTTTTTTCCCAGTATTACCGATGAAGTCAAGCTTGCGTGATTTCTTCTTGCCCAATATTCATTTCTAAAAAGTTATCTAACTCGAGGTAAGTTAGATCGGTTCTCAATCAGGAAGTTGGTAAGATGTCTTTCGGAGGGGGTAATAGGTTTGCGAGCTGGCGTGGTGTGCCGCCCGACTTTCGACCCTCAGACCCTTTATTAGCGGAACTAAAAAAGGAGGAAAAAGGGAAAATTGTGAAAATTGAACGAATTTCGATCTTTCCGGTGGTTTTAAAGTTTGATTTTCTGATTTTTCCAAGCCTTAGTGGGAGTTTGGAATTCCAAAAAAAACCCTTAAACGCGGGACACACCCGTACACTCCATTTGTCTAAGTCCCACGGATGTCTCTCTCTGTTTTGGTTTGGACTGCTGTAGTCATTCAAAGTGAAAGCCAACCTATTTTCTTAAAAATTTAATATGCTTTTTCCAATTGAAGCTACGAGAGTAGCTCCGGAAACCACTTAATTTCGGTGATATAGTCACCATATAGTCAAAGTTGGGGTTCTGTAGGTACCCATTGTGTGGGTGCGTGGGACTAGAGGTGTTGAAACTTGATTTCAGGGATGTTAAGCATTTATACTAACTGTCTTCACAGGTAGGTCCTTGCCATCTTCCAAAACATTTGCACTCGAATTTTTCTTTGCCAACAACTTTGCATTCATCTGTATGTTGCAGCACGCAATTCGTTTCAGAACAATCCACAATGTGTTCTATTTTGGAAAGAAATATTAAAAAGTATTCAATGACAATAAAAAGTGATGACAACCCTGTCTCGCAGCTCCGGTAGAAGTTCTTCCCAAAGTAGGGATGAAAGTTTCTATCGAATTCCCAATGTGGATAGATATTTTTTTGTTTCAAGGTTAAAAAGTGCAGTACGGACGTTTTTGGAATGTAATTTCTTTTCATTGAATTTTAAAACCAAGTCAATGTCCCAATTGGGCTTAAATTATGATGTAATTTTCCAACGGAAACGAATTTTTGGCCAAATTTTCCAGTGGGGCCGGGTCCCCTGCGGGTTTGTGACACAGGGAGTGTAATGATTTGATATTTCTTTGAATTGAAACTACCATCATTTCTTGCCGAAAGTATCAAAGGTTGGCTTACGCTCCATTGTTCGATAACATTGAAAATCACCGTCATCGAAAAACTGTCATAAACGATATTATTTGATACTCCCTTATTGATGCCAATCCCCCTTGAAAAATCGAATTGGAGAGCGTCGATTGAAATTACCTTCATTGCATTGAGCACCTGTCCAACCTGCTTTACATTTGCATTGGTAACTACCGACATTATTGAAACAGTCTTCATTGGCACCACAAGGCTTGTGTACTTCACATTCGTTGATATCTTTAACACAGAAAATGAAAATTTTTCTATAGAGGGATTTAAACAGTTATTCAAAGGTTATGAGTCTAATAGTCAAAAAAACATTTCTTGGAAACGTTGTAGATATCCCCTGGAAAATGGCGAATTTCGTAAATGGGACCCTTGAAAGATTTCTTTTCATACTTTGAAGTGACGGTGGCAAACTTTTAGTCCTTGGAAATTTAAAAATATTCTTTACCCCCCGGGAAAATGAAAAAACAAAGTTCTGCTCGAATTACCCCCAGGTTATTTTCATCCACCCCATGTATGGCTAATGGATATAAAAATGGAATAGCCCATTCTGGGGAGGGGCTACTAGAGTTTTAGATTTCGACCCTAAGCTCTTTATCGGGATTAAAAAAAAAGAAAAACGGGGGAAAATTTGTGAATTTTACAATCCTTGGAACTAAGACCAAATTTTATTATTTCTTCGACCCTTAGCGGAACTGAGAATTTATTTTTGGATTTTTCAAACCCTAACAGGGACTTTTAGTCCAAAAAGAGCAAAATGTCATTGTACCCTTGCCTACGTACCTCCAGGTGGAAATATTAACGAGTTTATGTATTCCAGATAAATCGAAGAAGACGGTATAAAGCAAAGTTGACATGTCGCAAACATCGTCTTCCACTTTGATTGACGACGGTAAAAACACCAAAATACCGTTGTTTATCTAGGTGAGCAAAGGCGATATGAAGCCCGTTTATCGACCTTGTTTTGCGTCGACTTCACTTACCGTCGCCAGAGATATCCCCGGATACATAAACTTGTGTTACACGGGTTGCAAAATTATATCAATGCAGTATAAAAAAAAGTGATTACTCAAAAAAGTTTGCGTGATTTTATTCCCATGTTACTTGCTTTACAACTAACAGCTGATAACTTTATTAGTGTCAATAAATTCGAACTAATCAGAAATAGATGTCTTGCATAACAAGCACATCAAAGTTTTTGCGCGAGTAAAAGCGTAATTTGTCTTCAGACTTTTTATTTTGCAACCTGTGTATTACTGGAGAACCCAAACAAGAAGTTCTCACCTTCACAATGTTTGCCATAACCAGAGCCTTGAGGACAATTACATTCATAATTTGAATGTTTCTTGGTGCAGTTGAATCCGTTGAAGCTGAAAGTTAATCAAACATTAACGTTTACAGTTGACGTAGCCTGGGAATCCAAGCGTTAAACTTTTTTCACAGTCTAGTTTATGATATTTTTGCTGCTGGTTTAACGCTTGGTGCAGGTAGCTCGCTTGCAGGGACATTTTTCCCTGCAATGCAGGTTCGGCCTGATTGGCCAGCTTTTGGCGTATTACTTAGCAGTACTTTCACGCGCATTTTGATAATTTCGATGCGCGCGCATAATTTATGGAAAAAGCTGACTCTGCAGAAAAAAGGAAAACAAATGAAAATGAAAACATAGATTCATTTCGAAACAAAATGGTTGTTGGCTGGAAGTCTAAATACATGTGGCTGATGTTTTGATGTGGTTTTTAGTAGTTTTGAAAGTCTTTAGAGCTTGTGAAAGAGTTTTTATGGTAAGTTGATTATGTGTGTTTGCCTGGGTTTCCAAAGTTCAGAAACTCTGTCAACAAGGGTTCACACACAGACTGTTTATAACATTCTGTGTCAGACTAATCTACCTGCACCAAGCTCTATAATTTTAGAACTTTGTGAGGTGAGGTATTTTTTGTTTTTTCTAAAATTATGAGCTTGGATTCCCAGGCTACAGTTGACGATGCTACCGTCCGTTAGAGAGATAAACGCGGAAAAAATATATGCGCAGAGTTTACAGCTATCACGGTAGTTAATGGGAGAAATTAATGGCGGTAGAGTTCGGAATAAAGGTAAACACCTCTGCCACTGATTACTCCACCCCGGGGTAATCTCTTTTTATGCCAAATTTATCCCCCCTTCTAGATTAATCTTTTTATAAGTAAGTAAGAAAGTAATGTTTTTCTCCTAATAATCTCGTTTGCAGTTTAAGTTAAGTTCATTAAAAGGAACTAGAACATGGATTGTCTTCAAGAACATGGTGGAACAGCATGAACAGTTACTCAGCAGGAACGTTATAAAAGCAAGCGAGATTGGTATTGTTGATGTCGATTTAGGGAATTCGTTCAATTTCAGGAAATATTATATACAATTGGCGCTTTCTAACTCTACTAATCTTCGATATGCTCCATTACTTGATATAATAATGAAAGTTACCATCAACAAGAAACTCTCATAAACGGCACTCTACTACTCAATGTGCTCCCTTATTCAATAAAAACCGAACTACCCCTTGAAAATCGAATAAGAGAGCGTCAGCTGTATCTCTAAAGTTTCAACCCGTCAATATCGACAAAAGCAAGCTAGTGTTTTAATAAGACTTCTCTTACCAAGTGACGTTTTTCTTCACACAATAATCGATTACTGAAACATGAAAAACATGCGAGAATAATATGAGAACCGAAGTTCTGGAGATTATGAGCAGTAAATTAATCTTAGATTTTCAACTTAATCACACCCCTATGTCACAGACCCGGTTGGGCCCCAACCCACTGGAAAATTCGGCTAAAATTTTGTCCCCAACAATTTCAGCCCCACTGGGAAATTGACCTTGTACTCATCCCATTTGAAATTCAATGTACTCCAAAACCACTCCCACTGAAATTTCTAACCTTGGAACAGTAGAATTTCTCCAGTGGGATTTCAATATAGATTTATATCTTCACTGCGGGAAGAAATTTCACCGGGGCTGTGCGACAAGGGTGTTTAGACCATCATTATTCAATGGGGGATTTTTTCTAAATCCTATAAATTCAAATAATCATAGGAGGGGTCTAAACCTCAAAGTTCAAGAGGGTTAAAACATTCTCAGTCGCAAAAAGTTGTACCTCCTCTAGGCCTTACAATGGGTTTTTTTTTCTAGAAAAACACATTTCTATCAACTTCAATTCCAAACAAAATAAAAAAAAATTATAAATCAAAATGGAGTTTACAAAGGAGGTTTAACTTATATTGAACATGTCGGATATATTCAGAGATTTATAAAGCCCAAAGGGCTAGACGTCGTGCTTAGGCTGAAAAGTCACGTGACATTACAATAGAATTTCAGCGCTTGACCAATAAGAAGCTTCGCGGGCTTTCGAAAACAATAGCAGCAATATTTTTTGCAATAATCACTTTATTTAGCTTGAAAGAACTTAAAGCAAGACATCTAGCCCTTCGGACTTTATAAGTCTATGGATGTATCCAACATTGTAAAGTAAAACAAATTGAGTAAAACGACTCTACCATTATCTCGAAATAAAGACACTTACAATTTTGACAATGTCTTCCTTCGTAACCAGAGAAGCAGTCGCATGAATAATTTCCTTTTGTGTTGAAACATTCCCCATGGGTCTTACATGGCTTTGATATCTCGCACTCGTCAACATCTGAAATGTTGAAAGAAAAGACGTTGTTTCAACGTTCATCTAACATTATATGGATACGCTAGACAAACGTTGAAACAACGCTATGTGCCAGCTGAGATCTGGAAGGTTTCGATTACGGAATTTCGCAAGATAGAGTCAAGGATTTTTCAGCAAAAGGCATGGACCCTTACCAGCCCTCAGTTTCGGGGATTGGTGAGCCTAACCGGTATATCTATCTCACCAGCAGGAAAAATACACAACCAAGAATAAAACACACGAGGTTGACAATGTCCCTTAGCCCACTCTAGTTTATCCTCGCAAGCAACAGAAACTTATACAATACAACAAGTAGATTTTTAAGAAATTTACACAAAAACAGCCTCCAATATATCTCAGTAGTAAAACACTTTACAATCACCTCTCACTGTTATAACAGCTAAATTATTATCATAAGAGAGCAATCACATAAGAGTTATCACAGAGGGAGCAATCATTTTTTTCTTGACGAATCGTATTTGCTAAATTAAGTCATGACAACACAAAGAAAAAAATGTTTGCATATTCATGTTATCGTCAGATTATAAGAAACTGTAAATGAAGAAATTTTTTATTAATAAGGCGATCTCAGGGCGATGTCGGCATATACCGACAAGAGCATTTTCGATTTCTTTGCCGCGGTTTCTTTGAAAGTTCGATTTTGAGCTAGATTTCATTAAATAGCACAGTTGAATAATTAAAATATATTTCAAAGATGTTTTTTATAATTATAAATTTTTCAACTCAAAGTAAACTGATATTTTCAGAAAATAAAGCTAAATGTGATTGTAAACTTTGTGGTCGCCCATGTCGGGATATATAATATGCCAATATCTGGCAAATAGGTCGCACTTTCATTTTCTTCTATAGCAAATAGGTCGAACCCAGGGCAGTCCCAGTGCAAGCATCATCAACGTTTTCATTTGAATGTTATTTGATGAGTTTTAAAGGGACATTACAGTAGTAAAATGTAAACATTGCACAAACCACGTGTCATTAAAGAGAACAATTAAAATCACGTGTCCAAAACAAACTTGTAAAACAATTGAACAATCAAAATTAGCCATATTTGGTTTGATTTTTTATTTTGACATGTGACATTTGTTTTGATTTTGTATCTGCTGCATACAGTTTGTTTACAAATTTCGCAAGTACTGTTATGTCCCTTTAAGCCCTGGCTTCTGTTCCTCAAAAGGTTACGTAATCCGAAAAGGTTTATGTCGTATTTCTTATCATTACATACACTTCACAACTTGGGTCGCTTGACAAATAGACTAGAGTCTACTTTTGGCTGAACTTTGCTTTTTGATAATTTTTTTATGACGCTTAGTGGACCCCGGGCTACTTGACAAACTGCTTTGATTGTAAAAAAGCTATATTAAAAATGTAACAAAAACAGTGGGTTGTTCCAAATATTTTCTGTCACTCCTCCGTCCTCAAAAAGATTGATGCAGGTTATTATATACCATTGTACACTATCAGAATTAAGCTTTTATTAAATCAAATTCATGAAATGTTCTGAGGGGGTTTATTTAAAGAATCCTGCATTACTAAAAATAGACAAAAAGAACGACAAATTTCACCACCCACAACCTCGACCGAAAGTGACTGTACCACCCCTTACGTATTCATTCCTCTTTGGTTATCACTATGGAATCAACTACATATGGTTTTAAAGAACGACAAATTACGCATGCGTGTTACAATGGAGGATTGTTTAGAGGAACAGACTGTCTAGTACCTATATTGCAGCGTTGTCCAGTCCATCCCTGGTCACATTGACAATGATATGGCAAAGAAGAATTATAGTTTGAGAGTTCACTACATTGGCCATGTGAAGAGCATACGTCCTTGTTCTCACACCATGAGGTATCTGAAATAAAATTTTGAAATATGACACGCGATTTTGGAGTGATTTCAATTGTGCTAGAAGGCACCATTTTGATAGATATCTAGAAGCCTGCATTTTGCTATTCAACCAACATATCCAACCAACAATTCTTTTCTTTCATTGCTGCCTATCATCAACCATTTATTGAATTAAATGTCATCTCCAGCGTTTTCTTGGCCTTTATCAGGTACTTTACAAATACTGTACAATGCAATAACCTCTATCCCAATTTTTTCATAGAACTACTAGAAAAAGTGATTGATGCTGCAAGAAATCACCCAACCCACTGACACAGAACGTCTTAACAATAACTATCTGTGGTCCCTATTGTTCTAAAACAAGTTGGGAAGTAATAAAAGATGAAACTCACTAGAGCAGCAATCGATTCCAACTTTACCAAGAGGGCATTGGCATGAAAATCCATTAATTTCATCACGGCATGTATTTGCACCATCGCAACAATATTCGTTACCACGGATACCTTTTTCATTGGGTGTGATACATTCGTTGATGTCTAAAAGATTAAAAGAATTTCAAAACGACACTACGATATGGTATTGAAATATAACTTGTGTGTCTGTGAAATATTCGTACTCAGCATAATTTATGTCAATTTTCATGCCATATCGTAATTTCTTAGTCTGAGACCGCAGATAGATAGCTATCTAGCCGAAGGTAAGGGCGCTTCTCTTTCTCCCTTGGATTGCTCTGTCCTTAATAACATCCCTTTAATTTTTGAGTGTCAAGAGCTGAGAGGCATCAAGTACCATTTTTGTACTAAGTACAAACTTAAGATTAAACTCACGATCTTCCGCACCACAGTCGATCTCGCTCAACCTTTAAAGCTTTTTTTTTTGACAGTTCCAAGTTCATCGAGATAAGAGAACTTAAGGATTCTTATTTAAATGAAATCTGTTCAGCTGTTTTCAGAAAAAAAGTAGTCTGAATCCAGAACCTCTACAAAACCGTATCCCATAATATCTTCACTGGTCATCCACCAGGATTGATCTGACCTGATCTGACCTGGTCACTGATGAAGAGTTTACACTGTAGATACCTTCAAGTGGGAACGAATTGAATTAAAATGTATACAAAGAAATCATTCGATACAAGATTTTCCTTTAGCACTTTACACACAATTGGATTATTATGCTTGAATTTCACATATAAAAGAACAACCACTAAAACTCAAAACTAAAAGTACCCTACCTAAGTTAGAGAGGTTCCAAATCGTTTGTGGCTATAAGATTTCGTAAGAATTGCCTTTTTTTCAAAAATACTACAACCTTGATTGTAGATTATAATTTCAAATAAACCAGCAACCATTAAATGTCAGATACCTGTTTCACAATTAGCACCAGTGTATCCTGGATCACATTTGCATTGATAGTGCGGACCGACGAGAGGCGAACATTCTCCAGTACCATTACACGGACTCGGTAATGTTTCGCATTCATTAATATCTGGCAATGTTGAAGAGAAAGATTATTATCTACATCCCTGTCTCACAGGCCCGGTGGAACTTTTTTCCTCAGTGGGGATAAAAATTCCTATTGAAATCCCAATAGGAATGACAATTCCATTGTTCAGAGGTCAAGTAAAGTCAATTCCTCAGTGGGGCTGAAATTCCAGAGTATTTTTGCACCGGGGCTTTTCAAGTGGGGCAGGGGTTCCAGTGGGTCTGTGACACAGGGGTGTTAATATGTTATCAAAGAAATAATGAACAGTCAAGGAATTCTAAAAGAGTTTTCTGGATGGTTTAGGTAAAAAACAATTCTAACAGGGTAATACAGGGAACTAAGGCAAAATAGCACCTTAACTCGGGCAAGTAATCCAATAGTTAAATTAGAAATGGTTTTAAATTTTGAAAATCTAAAATACAAAAAGATTTGAACACCTGACAATGATAACGATGAGCCAAGAGCATGTTTAATACACCCCAAAATAAATGCAGCCCTGTCTCCCCAGCTGGCACACGACGTTGTTTCAACGTTCATCTAACGCTATATGGACGTTGTGAGCATTAGATAAACGTTGAAAAAACGTTGTGTGTCAGCTGGGTCACAGCCCCAGTGAAACCTCTTCCTCCATTTGGGATAACAAGTTTTATTAACCTACAAATGGGGATATTTCTATTGTTTCCAGTTCAAAAAAACTTGGTATCGGAGTCCAATATTTCCATTGAACTTCAAATAGACATCCCTGTCTCACAGACCCGCTGGGACCCCAGCCCCATTGGAAAATTTGGCAAAAAGTTTGTCCCCGGTGGGAGAAATACCCTGGAAATTTGGCCCCACTGGGCAATGACTTTGATTTCACCCCACTCGAAATTCAATGTTTAAAAATTGCACTCCATAACCATCCCCACTGCATTTTTCAATTTTGGAACAACAGACTTTTCATCGCCAATGAGAATTTAATAGAAATTTTTATCCCCGCTGTGGGTAAAAGTTTCATCGGGGCTGTGAGACAGGGGTGTAAATAGAGATAAAAACAAAGTCAATTTCCTAGTGAGTAGTACAGGGGTATTAATGCATTGCATATTAACCTGTTTTACAGAATCTTCCTTTGAACCCAGGGTTACAATCGCAACTGAATGTATCAATTCCATCTCGACATGTTCCATCCCTTCCGCACAATCCCCATGATGTGATGTCGGTTAAACTACCTTCAATAATGTCTCCAACATGTCGTAAATCACAATTATCGATGTCTATAAAAGTTAGAAAAAAAAATGTTTTGATTACGGAAAGATAGTGTATTTAGAACATACAGTTGACTCTTGCAGTAGCGTAGACGTAGACAGGAGGGGCGCTAATTTTGTGTAGGAGAGCAGATTTTTTTGACACGCTGTAATTATCTATTCATAATAAAAAAAGATAATGACTGTGTCATAGAAATCTGCTCTCCTACACAAATTTTGCGCCCCTCCTGGCTAAGCTACTGCTCTCGCTAATTTGTATTTGAATGGGAAATCTGATTTGTTCGATTTATAGAGAAATTCAAATACTAAAAGTTCAAATTAGAGGGAGTCAACTGTAGTAAGATATTATAAAATAAAGGATTTATACTGCAGTGCTCCTTTAGCTAAAATAGCTGAAATAGCTGAAATAGAAATATTATATCCATCGACTAAATTTTGGCTCATAGGCATTAGCTTGAAGAAAAGAAATTAATATAGTTGAGCTAACGATTATTAAATTCCTTAGAGAACACCAAATATGGACGAAAGAGTGAAAAAGAAACAGGGGGAATTTTCACGCTCGGTCTTCGTGGAGAGCTGACTTCAATGAAGTAAAAGCCCGAATGGCTAGAAGCAAATCTCCTAGTTAGGATTTGAAGCCAATAAATCCTACCTAAGCTGCGCGGCCGCTTGAATTTTGTACAAACACCAGATTGAAAGTAAAATTTGCAGCTAGATTTCAAAAATATACCACTCGCAAACAAAGAAACCGTTAAATTCAATCCGTCGCCAAAAATAACGGCTTATATCTTATGACTTCACTTTTTCTTGCCTAGGGAAGATTAAATATTCGCTTCTAGCCCTTTGGTTTTTTACTTCATTGGCTGACTGATTAAAATAATTTAGATATGAAATTATCCATTTCTCACTTGTTTCGCATGCTACTCCAGTAAAACCCTCTTTACATTGGCAAGTAAATGTATCGTTTCCAGGGATACAATCCTTTGCATTCTGGCACGGCTTTTGAATACATTTGTCTGTAACATTGTTGCAAGTAAGTCCTTCATACCCTTTGTAACATTCACATTGAAATCTAAACAGACATTAAATATTTTCTATCAATCGAGGCATTTGTGAATTATATAAAACCGTCTCCCATACTATATTCACCGGTCAATTGGTGTCCGCACTGCTACTAGAAAAAAGCAGGTCGTTATTATTAGTTTCACGATTTTCTCGAGGTGGGATACGGGATATACAGGGTCCTAAAAAAATACCTTGTTGGCAGATCCTGGCAATGACCATTTAAGCAGGGATTATCTTCACAAAAATTGATATCTTCTTCGCAATTTCTACCTCGAAACCCGTCTGCACATATACAAGTATAGTTATCATGCTGCTCTATACATTGTGCGTTATTCTGGCAAACATCTCGCAATGGTGGACAGTGGCCAGATGAATTGCAGGGTGGTTGGATGCAGCATTCTATAGTTTCATAATTGCACAGACGACCAGTCCAACCTGGTGCGCATTCACAAGAAAAGTCATTGATACCATCAATACACGTCCCATTATTTTCACAAGGCTGGTTACTACATTCATCTATATTGTGTTCACAATGTGTTCCATTGAATCCTGGATAACAATCGCATTGATATGAGTTGATTCCATCTTTGCAGGTACCATTGTTACAGATATCAACAGGATCACATTCGTTGATGTCAGTTTTGCAATTTTTGCCGGTGTAACCAGGTGGACAAGTACACTAAAATAAGTTAACAACTCCGTAAAAACTGATATTAGAATTCTGGTATCAGATGCCAGCTCGGTTGAATTGAATTCCAAAGCAAAAAGAGAGCTGTGTTCTAGGTTCTCTAGTCATACACTCCTAATAAAATCGAAACTAAACCCCTCAAGAAGCGTAATCACATTAGGTTTGAATATGAAAATATTGATAACATAAATATGGCTCTTCTAATTTCAAACGTAATATCAGAATTTTGTCATACGCTGACATTGACAGTGTTAAGAAAGGGGTGTTAAGGGGGGGGGGGTACTTAGGCAAATGGAGGGTACGGTATTTGCCACCCTTAAGGGTACCTTTTTTGGACTTTGGAAGTTCCGCTAAGGGTTGGAAAAATCAGAAAACTAAATTTCAGTCCCACTAAGGGTCGGAAAAATAGGAAATTTTCAACTTTTTGCCCTCTGAAAGATCGAAATTCGGTCAAAATTGGTCAAATTTGTCCTGCTAAGGGTCGATTTCCAAAATTTTCCTTTGCTTTCTCCTTTTTAGTCCTGGTAAGGGTCCAAAGCTCGAAAGTCAGGCGGCACCCCCGTCAGCTCGCAACCCTAGTACCCCCCCCCCCCGGATCGTAGTATTAAAAGGACTTACTAAATAATCATTGATGAGATTTGTACAGTTTCCCCTTTGGCACGGATTTGATTCACAATTGTCAGTATCTGTCTCGCATTGATCTCCTTCAAAACCAACAGCACAGTCACAAGAGAAACCGTTCACTTGATTGACACATGTTCCTAAATGAAAATTATAATGGTATTTTTACATATGGAATATTGCTCAGGAGTTGCCATAAAGCCATTATGGTAATAACCGGGAGGGCACATTGCTATACATTGCATATGGAATATTGTAAATATTAGTCAAGTAAGAGTGAGCATTAAAAACACAGTTTTGTATATGCAACGTTTACTATTAATCAAGGAAGTATGTAGTAGTAAGTAAGTTCTGCTACAGTGGTCAAAGGATGGTTTATCGTCTGTGACGTAAAATGGATTTTACACAGCGCAAATCCATTTGAGATAAAAAGAACTTTTAGCACTGATGTTAGTGGGATACAAATATGGTTATAAAAGAACACATAATTGAATATCTGCCAACTGGTGAATTAAGTCATAATGGGAAGACAAATGGGAACCCTTATCCACGAAATATTCCTAAATTTTCCTTGCGCACCGTAGTAGTTGAGTCAACATGAGGGATCCATATTTAGTATAGCCCCAGAACAATCCCGGGACACTTGAAATTATAATGATTCAAATGTCCAGCAAAATAAAGAGTTTTTTTGTTTTTTTGCAGTGAAAAGCCATCTAACTCATCTAACATCATAGCCTGGATATCCAGGCTGTAAACTATTTCACAGTCTAGTTTTTTATATTTAATGTTCTGGTTTACACCCTGGTCTCTCCCTAGAGCGATTTGCATTCTCTTTAAGAGAATGCAATCCGCTTGCTTGCGCTCACTTTGCTAAAACCGTAAGGGCCAATCTACACAGCGTTGAGCAATTCTAAAGCAAAAATAGGATAGTCCTCCAGTTGCTAGTGAAGATAGGGCTTTCTGTTACATGAAAACATGAAAAAGAAGAAAACAGAGGCAAAAAGTTCATTTTCCAAGAAAACATGGTTGGTCATGATAATGCATGCAAACTTTTTTATGGACTTTGGTGTAATCTTTGGATGTTTTAAATAGTTTTAGATCTTGTAAGACTGCTTTTTATCAATTTCTGTTTTGCTGCCCTGGGTTGGCTAGGATACATGGGTTTGCACTTTCATTCTCTAGGAAGACCAAGCTCTATAATTTTAGAACTTTGTATGTTGAGGTAAATCTTGTTTTTTCTAAAATTTTCAGCTTGGATATCCAGGCTACTAACATCATAATATCGACCATAGTACAGGGTGTCCCTAATTAAAGTATCGAGTCGAAACACAACTATGAGTAGAAAGTTTTATGTGTGTATTCACAAAATTGTATTTTAAGCTCTCCCTCTTTTTTCTTTGTCATTACGATTAATTTATACGTTGTAACTACCTTTTGTAATAAGCCTGTGTGATGGAGAACGTTCTTATATTTTAGCGATAACACACACAAACTTTTCTACTCAATCGCATGTTCAAACTCGATACTTTAATTAGGGACACCCTGTATAAGAAAGCCTTCGCTGGAATGATAACATCTGAATTTCTGTTGTTCTATCTCTGTCGTATTTGATGACTATTTGTTGATCAAGAAATCAGTAATGTAGTATCTTTAATGGTAAATTTTATTGGTTTGTCGTTAATACTTACTTCTCAATGCGTTTTAGACATTAATGATATGCCCTTGATAATACGCTTGCATTATAAAATCATTGTAAAGGAAAAATCAACACTAAGAAATCGCGAGGTGCCTCGAAATGCCTTCACAATATTTCAGTGAAATCTTTTTAGAAATCAATGAAAGAGCACATCAAGATAATGCTGTGAAAATTTCAAGCCATCACCTTCAAAATTTATCATTTAAACTGACAAAAAGTTGTCATCTTGAACATAGTTCTTATAATTTCAATTTCGGCGAAAAACAATTGTTTCCACAAAATACCCCTAAAATATGTCCAAAATTAGTTCAAGTGTTCTATTGGGTACAGATTCAAAGATATCTAGCAACAAAAAAACTTTTTGTGAAGGAAAATAAGAGAACAATTTCAAAAACTATCTACCAATAATAAACTGAGCATCTTGATGTTCTTATAAAGCTCGGAGACAGAGATGGAACAGCAATTAACTAAAAAGACAATGCGGTACATATTCCAGCCATGGCTTTATTCTTATACTATGTATCAACATTTCAGTCTGGGAGTTAAATGGGTGTTGCCATGGCGTTTTGTGTCAGTTAGGGAGTATATCGATTATATAGATAGCAATTATAGTATAGAGAGTAAAATTGACAGAATGGTCTACTTACCATTGTTGGAACAAGGCAATGACTTGCATTCATCGATATCTGATTCACAGAAGGTTCCAGTAAACCCAGGCAAACATTGGCAAGTATAATTTAGATGTCCATCAATACATGTACCATTGTTACAGATATTCTTTTGAATAAGACATTCGTTAATGGGATTTTCACAATTTGTTCCGTTGAAACCAGGTTGGCATATGCACTTAAATAAGAAATTAACGGTTGTGCTTATAATCACACCATAAATTTCTATGAATTAGTTTCCAGTCTTACTCTAAGGGATCTAATAGTAAACGGGGTCCAAATAAAAGGGGGGTCTGAAATAGTTGGATGGGGTCTATTAAATTATTAAATATAGCCTTGCTTTACGTCTTATTTCTCAAAACTTTAGTAGTATGCGTTTCTCCAATAACTTTCAAAATGTTTATCTACCTCCTTTTTCTGTCGGCCCCTTGCTCTCACAGTTAGAAAGAACCTTTCTAGCGAAATCCAGTCGGGCTGGAATAATATCACGCAGAAAAAGTGAGCGTAGGAGTTAGGTAAGCGTAGGAAGACATATTGTCGGTGGTAAGGGCTGAAAGTCTGTTAATCAGCAGCCTCTTACCAACTTTTTCTCGTTCTTCTACGCCGCTTCTATTATAACAAACGCCCACTGCGTATATGTTCCCGCCCTCTGACATGATTACTTTAAGGGAAGAAACTTTCGCGGGCAGAAAGTTTCGCGAGACCGAAAAGTCAGAAACTTTCGCGGTTTTTTGTGAATGTTCAATTTTAGTAGCAATAATTTTCACGAGTGGCTAGGGAAAGTGAATGAAAAATTATTATAAATCTCATTTTTTTCTTCAATCGAAAGAGTGATATGCTAATAAATGAAAAATAAACCAGCTGCGCTGGAAAGTCAGCCCAAAAGGCTTAGAAGGCTTAGAAGTACAAATAAGAAATCTAGCTTTGTTTTAAAATCTGAAAAGCTTGAAAGAGCGTATCTATTTGCTTGAAACGTTCAGACGAAAAAGTAGTGGTGCATAGTGGGATCCGTCCAAAGCAGAAGTCGGTGAAACAAATTAATACCATTGCTGTATTGAATTTGAATTTCGCTCCTCAAAATGACAGTTGATGAATTAGCCAATGAAAGCTTGTTTTAGTTTCTCTTTTCAAACTGCCTGAGAAAAAAGCGCGATTTTTGGTGGTCCAGTCGTTTACTCATTTTTATTCAGTGAGTGAGTCCTGTGCTTGTTCAACTGTTAAAAATGTGAGTCCAAAATTGGACTCACAGCTCGAACCTGTCTAGTTTATATCAGAGATATCAGATTATAAAAAACACTCGACGGGTGTCTTTTCATGACAATAAAATAAAAGACCCAAATAGAAGAATTTCTACAAGTAGTATACAACTTAACATTATTCAAAGAAAAGTGATTTCTTTAATACTCACTTTCTCTATAATTAGTTCTCTTTCTTTATTTACAATGCAAAAGTATCTTTTATTAACTATTGAATATGACGCAAAAAAGAATCTTTTTCCTTTTTTTCTTATTCTTAATTATACGCGTCTTTTTAAAGTCTATTCACGATAAGTGTGCACTCTTTTTTCATTTACCTATAACTTTTGAAGGAATTCTTCGATTTTTATAAATTTGGTATCATTGGAAAGATGTTAGTGAGTGGAACAATTTGAAATTAAAAAATCTTTAAAAAAATTATAAAAATGAAGATGAAAATGAAGAAGAAAAAAATGAAGATCTTGTAGAAAAGTGATATGACTTTCATTTTCACTGAAGTGGCTCCTTGATTATCGAACATTATCACTGTGAAAAAATTTCTCAAAAATAATCATTCAGTCAAAAGATATCAAGCAAAGTTATAAGCTGATTGACGTCTAAAAACGGTGTTTTCTGCTGTTTTTTGCTGTTTTTTGGGGTCAATCACTTATCAACTTTGTATCATAACTTTTTAATGAATATATATTTTAGTAAAATTTCTTCACAGTGATGATCTCCTAAGATCAAAGAATCTCTCCAGTGAAAATGAAAGTTATAGCACTTTTCTACAAGATCTTCATTTTTTTCTTCTTCATTTTCATGTTCATTTTTAGAATTTTTTTAAACACTTTTTTATTTCAAATTGTTCCACTCACAAATATCTCTCCAACGATACCAAATTTATAAAGATTAAAGAATTCCTTCAAAAGTTATAGGTGAAAGAAAAAAGAGTGCACACTTATCGTGAACAGACTTTAAGTTATGTGTTTTTCTCGTCCTATTTTATCTTACTAAGAAAAATTATTTTCGCGCGCTAAGTAATTCCGAAATCCTGTTTCCCAAAAATAATCCGAAATCGGAATTAAAACTTAAAGTCTTAACGACGACGACCAGCGGGAAAAAAATCGTCGAACCGATTTGAAGAGTCACCTGGGCTGACTAATAAACTATTTGCACTTCCTCCTCCCATTCCGAATCCTAGTCACTGCGATAAAATTGATAATATCGACTCTCCTCGGCTTTTAAAATTTGGAAAAACTTTCGCAATTTTTAGGAAAATTTCATTTTTCGTGAAATTAACTTTCGTGAATTTCTTGTTTAATTTCTTACCTGGCAGAAACTTTCGCGAAAAAATGCCAAAAACGCGAAAAACACGAAAGTTTCTGTCCGTTAAAGTTTCTGCCCTTAAAGTAATTAACAGACTAGTTTGCTAGTCTATCAAAGTACTCAAATGGTCAGGATGAAATCAACGTAAATTTTTCATTTTTATTTTTCCTACCGTTGACGTAATTTTGGGGTGACACTGGATCCATGACCCAATGTATACACACTTACTTTGTAATCATTCACCATGTCTTTACAATCTCCATATAGACAAGGATCCGGTTTACAATCATTGATATCCACTTCGCATCGTTTGCCAGTGTATCCTTTCACACAATAACACTCGAAATCGGCAATTTTGTCCGTACAATTTATGGACTGGTCTATCATTATAAAAAAATGAGGTATTATCAAAATTTGTAGAAAGGTGTGTACATTGGGTATTAAAGGCAAACTTTTTCATATAGAAAGGTAACGTGCCCTTAATGCCCTTTATTTATACAAATACTTACTAAGACTTTTTTAATTCTTGCTCCCCTTTGATAGAGAGAGTTCTTTTGGCTCGTGTTTACCCGGAAACCATCGCGTTCTAAATTGTTCTGAATTTAGAACGCTATGCCGGAAACCCATTTTACCTAAGTGCAGTCCTGGAAAGAACCTTTAGGGGGAAAGCAACCAAAAGTCACAAGAAACAGAAATTAACGAAAATTCTGTCGGTCGCGATCACCAATGCTGAAAGAACCTGGAAAGCCTAAGCTTTACGATACTAGCTGTAAAGATCAGGAAGAAAAAGAATATTAAGCCTTTAACTACCACGGTCAAGTTTTTTAAAGAAAATCGCTAGTTCAAACTTTAAATACATATATCTCCGGATCTAGAAGGATTAGAAGCTCGTTTATAGTTCGTTGGATAGCTTAGAGTCTCTTCTTTCTTTTAGGAGCCTTCAGCGCCGCCAGATTTAGGAAGGGTGGGTTGGGCGACGGTAAAAGGGAGGGTAGGTAAGGAGAATTAAAGCAGTCAGGCCCGCTGCGTGGACCTGCCTGAATGATAGTAATGGTACCCAGTAAAAACATCATACTAATTTGCAAGAGGACAGAATCAAGTAATGCAGGGAAAATTTTCACTCGTTGACCAAAAATGATCAAAAAACAGTCGAAATGTTTTAAAAGTGGATTTTTGTCAAATTTTTGCATTTTTTGACTTTTTGGTATAAAATCTCACTGGAAAGACTCACTTTTGTTTTTTGTTTTATTTGCTTGACCATGAAACCCAATCCAATTCCTATGAGTTAGATCAAAAATGACGATTTCTAACTCAAACTTGACATGGTACTTAAAGGGTTAAAGAAATAATAACTCAAGATTCATTTCGAGATTTTAGAAGCAATATCTGCAGTTGATCAGTTGACGCTCTCTAATTCGACGTTCTACTATTCGATAGGCTCCCTCATTCGATGAAATTTCAAGTAACCATCAACAAGAAACTCTCATAAACGACGCTCACTTATTCGATAAGCTCATATTATTCGATGAAAATTCGATTCCCCTTGAAGATCAAATTAGAGAGCGTCATCTGTATATCGAAATCAATTTATAGAAACCAACCTTTTACACAAGGTTCAGCCGGAGTTATGCACTCGTTGATTTCACTGTCACAATTCTTCCCAGTATAACCTTTTGGACAGTAACAAGTATAATCTGCGATGCCATCGTTGCAATTTGCGCCGTTCTTGCAAGGGTCTGGATCGCAATCATCGATGTTGCTGCCACATTTAGGGCCTTCATAGCCATTCGTGCAATTGCATTTGTGATTTGCAACAAGGTCCTAAAGTGTAAAACATGAATGAATGATAATATTCCATAAGAAATGTTTTCAGTCTCTAACAATAATTCCCGGGGGGGGGGGATACTTTGGAAAATGGAAGGTACGGTATGTGCCACCCATAAGAGTAACTTTTTTGGATTTCCAAAGTCCCACTAAGGGTTGGAAAAAAGCAGAAAATCAAATTTCAGTCCTACTAAGGGTCAGAGAAATAGAAAAATTTCAACTTTTTACCCCCAGAAAGATCAAAATTTGGTCAAAATTGGTCAAATTAGTCACAATAAGAGTCGTAAAATTCACAAAATTTTCCTTTGTTTTTTCCTTTTTAGTCCCGGTAAGGGTCCAAGGGTTGAAAGTTGGGCGGCACCCTCCCCTTCCTCCGTCAGCTCGCAACCTTAGTACCCCAGACAATAATTTCACCATTATTCCTCCCACAAAATGGTTTATTTGAACATTTTTGCCACCGCAGGAAGCCTAAAGCTTCCGAGGATGGCATTCATAGCTTCACGCATAAGGAAGTTGGGCAAACATCTCATAATTTTGCGCGTGTTTTTCAGTATTTTAGTTCCGGTTAAACGGTGTACCGGTAACATTCTTAGCTTGACTGTATTTCTATTGTTTTATCATCATTAAAAACACTTTTCCAGATTTGTTTTGATCTGATTACTCATTTTCAAAGAAGCTCTATATATGTATTTTTATTACCTCAGGGAGTCGAATTAGTCGAATTAAGGGAAATTTCTTTTTTGTTGGGAAATTCCCTATTTAAACCACAAGTAGTTATTAACCGCTCTGAGCAAGACAAATTAGAAATAACTGCTCTTTCAAAAACTTGTCGTTTGATTATTACAGTAAAATGGCAGCTTACTACAGTAGCGTTTAGTATGATATAAATAAACTATTATACTATACTACTATACCATTATTTTGGTAATAAAAGAGATGACAAAAAAAACAGATAAATAACTTTATATTATCTCTATAAGAAGATATCTATGAGATATAGATACTAATATTTGTAGACTAAATTTTGCTTCAGATGAGATGCCATTCTAACAGAAGTAACGGCTATCAGTAACATTTCTTTCCAAATTCAACAACTTATTTGATCGTTCTTCTGCGGTGGCACTTTAATGAAAATTATGGCTAGTTGTATTATTGACCCGGTCAGATGTGCCCCAATGGATAACCCGGTGAAAGATTTATTTTTTAGCCCAGTGGGAGAATGAGTAAACTCTCTCAAAATTAGTTGAAATTCTTCACCCCCATCAAAACTAAGAAATTTATGGTGTTACAATAGTTAATGATTGTATTAACCCGGTCAAAATAAAAAATATAATATATATTTGAAAGTGGATTTTTTCCCTTACATTCAGAAAACTTCAAAATATCTTCAAAAAATTTGGGGCGTTCCAAAAATTAGTCTGGGGGTAAATGTCCTGGGACCAATTATCTGTGAACAATTGTACTAGGGGCAATTGTCTACTGATAATTGTCTTGGGGGAAGTTGTCCGAGGAGCAATTGTCCCGGAGCAATTACCTAGGGGCAATTGTCCTGTCAATGGTCATTCGAGGATAAACAAACATTTGTTTGCTATCTCTTTCAGACTATTTAGAATGCTATCTACATTGAGCAGTGTCGCAACACAAAAAGACTGTACCTCACATTTCCCACCATTTAAACAAACAATACCTTCACAATCGTTAATATCTATACAAAAAAAATAAAGAAATAAAGTAGTAGGTACTAGTTTACAACAAATCTTTCAGAAGAGACACTACTAAATCATGATAAGATTTCGTCCCAATAATCCGATCCTATGCAACATTTGTCTTATTTAACTATCCTAATATTTGTTGAACATTCAAGAATTTTGAAACCTTTGGATGATGTTCTTGGCTTTTTGAGAATGTTCTTAATATGTTCTTATCACCACATTGTGAATATTCTTGTGCAATTCCCTAAGAACTTGAATGTTTAAGAGTCCACGAAGCCTTAAAATGTTCTTAACTTGTGCATAATTTTGTAGCCATTGAAGCCTTATGTTCTTTATAGTTCGTTCTTATAAAAACAACGTGTAGAACTGAGAGATAGAAAAACAGACTCACTTTCAGAGCAATTCCTTCCAGTATATCCAAGATTACAGGAGCAGCGATAATCAGTGATCAAGTTGAAGCAATGTCCTGTTTTCCCGCATGGGTTGAATTTACATGCATTGTTCTCTAGAAAAGTACAAACAATTATATATTTCCACAGATGATTATGATGCTAAACTGACGCTGTTAGCCAAAAGTCTGGCTCTGACGTTTTTGATGCTATAGTGTTGGCGAGAGACCCGAATCCGTCGCTTAAGCAATCACCATCATAAAAATCAGAAAGTTAGGATTCAGCAAAAACGGGTTTCATCGCTAGGTTTCCGGGTTACGACGCTTTCCACTAATTTAAGAGCGGAAGGCCAACTGAAGCGAGAACCTGTTACAACCCTGTCTCACAGCCCCGGTGAAACTTTTTCCCCACAACAGGGATAAAAATTCTATTGTTCCAAGGTTAAAAAATCCAATGGGGATGGTTTTGGACTGCAATTTTTAAACATTGAATTTCGAATGGGGATGAAATCAAAGTCAATTTCTCAGTAGGGCTGAAATCCTAAGACATTTTCCCAACCGGGGACGAAAATTTTCCAGTGAAGCTGCGGCCTCATCGGGTCTGTGACACAGGGGTGTCCTGTTATAAGCTTATCTAAGAAAAAATAAAAGAATGATAAATATACCTAATTGACATTCATTGCCACTATAGCCTTGTTTACAATGACATTTATAACGATCTAATCCGTCGTTTGTACATCGTCCTCCATTTTGGCAAGGTGATTTTCGACATTTGTTTTTATCTGTCGATAAAAAGAATGTCTTTTATGTCAAGAGTTATAATAGAGTGGAGTCTCGATAACTCAAACACACACGGGAAATAGAAACTTGCTCATTTGTTCGAGTTAATGAGATTTCAAGTTCAAGTTATGGAATAAGCATAGTCCGTATAAAAAATTCCGGTCTGGAAACCTTTTGTTTATTCCATTGTTTCTTACCTGAACTTGCGTTGAGAAATTAGTTTGTTTTGCTCACTTTTTCATCACGTGATTAAATCTTTAACCAATCCCAAGAGGAGTACTTGGTAACGTGGATCAAAAACTGAGCAAATCGATTTTTGTTCTTTGAAAAAGCTAACAAAAAGTTAAAACAATAAGCTTCCAGACCAGGGTTTTTTATAAGGACTATGGAATAAGACATTGTTAAGTGAAGGGACCAGAGAACTTGTCCAAAGTTAAGGAGATGTTCGAGTTAAAGATCCCTGTAGTGGAGCTAAAATGTCAATTGTGTTTATACAGACTGTTTTAATAGAGAAAAATATTGTTTAAAAACAAAACTTGATGTATTTTTTTGTGTCGTATATTTGTATTACTATGCCTGTAGAACGGTGATTTATTGCGAGCGCTAGGCTCCAATAACGTGTCAATCATTAACCTTAACGCCTTAAATAAAACCAAAAGGGGACGGCGTAATTAGAGTCCATAGTACCTAACCATAGTACCTAACCATAGTACCTAACCATAGTACCTAACCATAGTACCTAACCATAGTACCTAAGCCATTGCTCATACTTGAAGTTTGGTCTCTTTAGTTGGAAACCCGTTGGAAAGCTAACAGTCATTTGTTGAAGAATTTATGTAAATGATCAAGTATACTTTCTCAAAAATATTGCGTAGAAGTTTAAAGGTTTAAAGAGTGCCTTAAAACCAAAAAGATTGCCCAATTAGGTGGTGTGCAAAGGACGTTTCACCAAGTCCTCTTTGAAAAGTGTTTTACCAATCCTACCCAAGACTTTGGGTGGGCAATGAAAAAAACTAATGAGGTATGATACTCATGATATGAGAAAGGGATGGCACGATAAGTAAAAAATCGTAACATCTATATTGCGTGAGTGACAAATAGCTTTATCTGCTTGACTGCGGTAGTCATGCAAAAAAACATTGAAATTTGAGCTGTAAAAGAAATTCAACGGGACACAGGGTCAAGTCAATAAAACCATACGCATTTTTTACAAACCACCGGATTTTATGACATGCCTTGTTTTTCATCATCTTACTGTCAACACACACACAAAAAATTTGATTGAAACCCGAACTATTAACCTTACAACGTAACAGAAGCAAATAAACATTTTACTTTCATTCATCAGGGAGTCCTATTATTATAATAAGTACACCTTTTTTTATAAGGAACCTTAACTTGGCTCCAAGCCTGGAGCTCCTTCTAAGTCTGTGCAGTTCCTTAACAATGCCTTAATTTTCAGACCATTTTCAGCCTCGAGTTCCTTATAAACGTGTTTCTTATAAAAAATACAAGTAGCCGAAGTGACATAAAGACCCAGCCACCTAACAATAGTCAAATGCTCGTACACACGTACACTTTGTACCAACAGACACAATTGGTACTTCCTATAAACTTTAATTTTAAAAAGTGCTGCTTCTTAAAAAACACACATATTGCAACACGAATATTTATCTGATATTCCGATGGTGGATTGGCGGCCACCCACGCTAAAGCTCTAAAGGAGCGGGCCAATTTCACTCCATCGGAGAGGAATGACAGTCGGCCTTTGATGGGTCGCATCCCTAGTCGGGTTCAACTAACCTTACACATGTAAAGCTAAAAATATTTCGGTTGAACCCGCTAATCCTGAAAATGAATCTCCCGCTGCAAAATCCCTGACGCGGTCAAGCCAAATTCTATAATAATAATAATAATAATGTTTTACAGATTTCCAGGCCACCGTGCATGCACATGGGCCTCTATAAATCGCTCATACATTGGTTTGGTTTATTACAAAGATTACTAAACCGATCTTGTTTTACAAAATATCTTTTTTAAATATAATCCTCCTTGAGGACTTCCTCGCACTCTCCATTTGTAATCGCTCTGCGGCATTGCTCGATTTCTCTCGTTTGCTTTACTTCTCCATTCTTTTACTTGGTCTCTTTCCATTATTGTTAAATCGTCTGTGATGCTCATGTTGGCGTACTTGTCGTACTGCTTCAATTCCCTTAAGTTTCTCATAATTTGTATTTTTTACATGCCCGCCATTAAATACAACTTTGATTGGTCGTGTACGATTTGATTCTTTACCAATACGGGAGACGTAAGTTGGCTCTGTGTTTATTTTAACGTCGTTTAGGAGTTCATTTACGAAATCATTTTCATCTCTATTGCCTTCTCTTCCACTCCATGGATGATGATGTTAGCTTCCCTTGATTGCTTTTCTCTCTGTTCTTCCATTTGTTCTTCGACCTCGACCTTTTCGCTGCGAAGTATTTGTTTCATGCTAGATACATTTAACTCGTCATTGGTTTTCGTGATTTCGGCAAAACTTTTCTTTGAATTTGTTTTCGTTTTGTTATCTGTAGGTTTCGCATTCATTGTATCTTCGATTTTAGTGGTAAGTTTAGTTTCCAGCGCTAAAAATTGAGCTTGAATTGTATCGGCAACATGGTTCCTTTCTTTAACGTATCCCTGACATCTAGCTTGTAATTCTTTAACCGCAACATTCAACTTTCTTTCATTCTCGTTTTTCACCTTGATAATATTTTCGCACGCTTCAATTTCTTTACGGCTATGTGTGCAGCTTTTGATTTTCTCTGATTGGTCCAAGATTTTTCGGTGTAGCTCTTGATCGATGGAACAGCAATTTATGCATTGGTATTTTCGATAGCCTTTATTCAGGAACATTTGTATTTGGTAAGATGGTAGTCCTGTGCATGCATAATGCAGTGTTCGTTGACATTTATGACATTCTAATCTCATTTTGTCGTCATCTTTTATGCAATTTTGTTCTGTACATCGATTTCATCTCTTGTTGAAATTCTGCTAGGCGATACCGTTTTTTGTTGAAATTTGGTCGTTTTTTTCATGTTTTTGTATTTTATTGTAACCTACACCTTTCAGATGTTGAAGATTTTTCCGACCTTCAGAGCTTAAGCGTGTCAGATGAAAATTTTTGCATCTGGGTGCCAGATGTACACGAACATCGACGTACTAATGGGCCGATACTGGGCCAATTACCGTGGTGTATGTGTACTCTCTCAACTCAAAATCAGTGATATTGAACCGATAAAAACTAAGCGAGAAGTAGTGCTCACAAAAGACGAAACGACAATATTTCAGGACCTTTTTAGCTGGGAAGTTTTTTTACTCTGCAAAATATAGTCAGAGAAGTGATAAAAGAAGAGAAACGAATGGTTTATAATCCGTGTAGTACCGTAAAATAAGATGATGCGATAACTTTTACGGTGGATAATATCACTGACCTTTATATACCCTGGGCCAAGTTTCTTAATCCCGGCCAAGCAAAATCTTTGATCGGAGTTCTTTGAAAAGTGGTACCCTAATTGTGGCACTACTCAATAGCGGTGTAAATGCATCGAGAATGCTAGATCTACTTTCCCTCGAAAACGTTTGAGGATATAGCGCAGTTAGACGTTAATGTTTTAACACTGCAATGGCTCCTTTACCAATTCAAAAAAAACTCGATCAAAGATGGCAGATATAGCTTGGTCCAGGGATATATACTCGGATATATAAAGGCATGAAGATAAAGGTCAGTGGATAATATTAATTTGAATATTAATGTAGTTCAGTTTATCTACTTACAAATATAAATGTCAGACTTTTTTTAATTTCAGTCGTCTAGCATAATGTAGATTGTACCTGAATCAAAAAACGTGGTCCGTGCGGGTTTTTACTATCTCAGCTGAACGTTATGAAGGCGTTAAAAATTTTTTTCTGTTTTGACGAGCCTAAAATAATTCAATCTTAAAGGCTGGTATTTTGTGAACAATTCTATTCTCTTAACCTCTAGCGCTGAGTAATTGTTGTAAGGATAGGTATGACGAGGTATAAACATAATTAACTTAAAGAATTCTAACCACTTCACGTAGGAAAGTAAAAGTCCTTTATTTTTAAGGATAACAAACAAAAAATCATATTACCCACGAAATTAGCACCTCTTACCACTATAAAGCAAAAATTCGTGGCATTTTTTAAGAACCTAAGAATTGGTATGTGGTTTGACGTAAACGTATGTTTGTTATTTTAGACTCTTGTTTGCTATAGGTATTTTCAATTGTTTGGCAAATAAAGTGCCTAGATATTATTACAAGTGTCCAGTAGAGTAGACAAGGGGGAGGGCGTAAAATTTGTGTAGGAGAGTAGATTTTTATTACACCGTAATTACTCTTGTCTCCCGAATAGACGTCCCCCCCCCCGCTAATTGCTAAGAGACAAAAAAATCCATCCCCCCCGCTCTTATTAAGACCCCCCCCCCCCCCCCGCTAATTAAATTTGAATAATTCAAAATTTTATTACAGTGTAGATAGACCTTAAACTTGTTAAAAATTTTCTTTTTGTTAGTATTGGTTCTTATTTTACGTGTTTATTTGTTAAAGTTTCTTTTTTGTTGTTGAAATTGATATCAGTTTAAAAAAATTCTGTCTTCAAATTACCCCCCCCCCCCCCCCCCCTTATTCCCCCCCCCCCCCCCCCCCGCTTATTAGAATTTAGAAAATTTTCCTACTCCCCTGCTTATTCGGACCCCCCCGTCTATTCGGGAGACAAGAGTATCTTTTTATATTGAATAGATAATTACAGTGTCATAAGAATTTACTCTCCTACACGAATTTTGCGCCCCTCCTGTCTACGATACTGGCGACCTCCTGGAATTTCTTCGCCTTGTCTTCATGATTTAATTGGTGCATTTATTGTCCTTTTATACATTTTTCCTGCCGTGAGAACATTTCTGTAGCCTGTCGTCACAGGTCTGATTTCATAGAAAGCTTAAAATGGGATGGTCGTTTTATTCACAAACACTTAGTTGTGTCTTGTGTTATTGATCTTGGCAACGATACGTTAGGTGTAATCAAAAATAGTCTGGATCTGACTCTTTTCTACCAGATACTGTTAGCAAGAGAGGCATATTACACCTGCACACCCCTTTCCAAATCTTGATGTGACGTAGAGAATTACCAAAAGTCATTTCGCGTAAAATAATTGTTTTCTCGATATTTTTTAGACTAGCAAGCTAGACGACAAATTCAGACATTAGTAGAAATAAAGCAAAAAGTAACGGAGGGAACAATTTTAGTCGTCTAGAAACCTTTATGCACCAACTCCAAACAAACAAAAAAGTGTCAATATTGCAATTGTAATTTTTTCCTGCTCAAAAAGAATTCTTGAAAAAAATGTGTGTGGATTTTGTGTGTTAAAAGTTTTTCTAGCCGGGGATTCGTCCGGAACACCAGATTCCTCCAGTCGTTTATATAGTGTAACGGCGCTCAAAACATGATTACGACTTTTCTACCGATCGAATTATAGTGCGATACTTGTTACGCAATGACCTCTCATTAATAATAAGATATAAGATATTTTAAGATGCAGGCAATGGAGCGTTTCCAAAACTAACACAGAACACCAATAAAATGTCTCAAAGTACCTTGTTTCCCTCTTCTTTGTTCTAATTTTATTTATTTCGAAATAAATTTTTTATTTATAAATTTTGGTTCTCAAGTTAATCTAGTACCCTCTTCAATTTTGTTGACAGGAAAAAAGTTGTACTTGTTTAAACGTGAACAAACATGTAAATTTTATTTTCTCACTGCAAAATAAAGATGCCAGATTGTATGTTTTTGCAATCGAAATTTTGCCTCCGGATTTAAAATTCTGAGTAATCGATTAATTAATTTGTATTTGCTAGCCTATAAAATACTAAACATAGCCCTTGTTGATGTATTTATCTAAGTCTATATTTGAAAGAAAACAGCAGATTAGCCAAACCTTATTGACCGTAGCCGCCAATTGCCGCGCTGGCATTTTTTCCCCTAATCTCGATATAATCTTTTTTTGACACCTTTTTATATATTGTCTATAGGTGCGAAAAAAGACTGGGACAGTTTTAGGGTGGTAAAACGGACAAAAAATGCCCGCGCAGCAATTGGTGGCTACGAAGGTATATTTGAAGAATGTCATTCACTAACCTTTATCACAATTAACACCTGCCCAGTCCTTATCACAAACGCAATCATTTCCTTTGACACAATAACCATTAGCTAAAACAAGAGAAAGATATAAAATTATTGCAAAGGAAGGTCAAACAAGCTCGAAACAAACTACGATAGAATCGAAGTTGGCCATCAGGGGGTACAGAGATGTGTTGCTGGACAGAAAACTCTAGTAGGATCATCATGCAAACTCAAAGGCACATTCTCATCAATCATTAAGGCTGGAGTCGAAGGGAACATTTTTCTCGAGATAGATAGACAGAATAAGGTGCCAATGTCGAGTTTATTGGACATGGGATATAAGAATTTAAAGTTTGAAATATAGTGATTTCTTTAAAAACTTAGAAAAAAAGGACCGTGTAGCACTCAAAGGTTTAATGTAAGTTTGATTAAAATCGTGCAATGAAAATTGAAGGAAATCTACGTATACATAGAAAATTTTAAAGTCAGAAAATACTTTACCACAGCTAGGATTAGCGATACATTTATCACACAACTTTCTATGATCTTTATGTCTCCATCCAGGCTTACAGCTGAGAAAAGTGGAAAATAATACAATCAAAATGTAGGGCCAATTCCTATGGAGAAGCTTTATATACCGATTTGGCAAAATCCAGTTAGGATCTCAATCTTGAAGCTGCCTGCTCCTAACAGACATAAATTTCAACCACAAAACAAAAACAAAGAAAAGCTATATGCAGGTCCAAACGGAAAATACTTGAAAACTATGAGATATCAAGAAGTTACTAAATCATCCTGTACATAGTGGATCTAGTGTCGCCTGGGGAAGGCTCTACTTTCTGTACGGATAGGCCCCGTAGCGGAAATACAGCGCTCTCCGGGTGTACGGAGCCTCTCCAACCCATCCAGGTTGCCTGTTTTCATTTGCTTTTTTAGCAACGTTATATAGTTCGAAAAACGAAATTTTAATATACATATTGTAGTTAAACGCTCTGTATATATTTTTAAGGGGCATAACATATATATACCAAACCGTATTGGTGATGAAAGAGAATTTAATAATATTTTTCTACCATTTCTTAGGAAGATGGCCGTTCGTGGGTGGAATGACGCCGCACGGAAGGTCTATATAAAACCTCTCTTTAAGAGTGGGATACTTTTTGTTACTTGATTATCAAACGTTGCAGAAGTTTAAGCCCAGGTTCCAATACTATATATAACTAGCCATAACTTTCATTAAGGTGCCACCGCAGCAAAACGAACACATAGAGTTAAATTTGCGTTCAAAAGGAATCTTGGCCCTACAAAGATTTTTGTTAAGAGTGACCTCTCATCTGAGAGAAAATTCTTTCAAATGCTAACAAATGTGTCAAGGGAGTGATTTACAGTCTACTTAGAGTGACAACCGTACCTTGTCTTACACGTTTTTTATAAGAAGAATTTCATAAGAATACGAGGCTGAAATTTGACCAAAACCTAAAAACAAATTAAGAAGAATCTGAGCCTCAGATTTCAGAAATTACTGAGAAGTACAGGTTTCCATTTTAATTAATATTGACATTTAAGCCAGAAAAACTCATATAAAATCAAGAGCAGCCCAGCCAGAATCATTTGACCTACTGGTTTTTCCTATAAAAAGCGTATATATCTGAAGATACTGCTCTTCATATGTTATTTTACTAATGTACACGTTTAACAACATAACTGTTCGAATACTTTGAGTAGAGTAATGAAGAGCGCTTAATAACTACTCTTGGTATAAAAAGGGAATTTCCTAGAAAAGGGAATTTCCTTAGATTCATTAACTCTCCAGGGATAAGAAAAAGACAAACTGAGATTGGGCTTTTCCAGAAAAAAACCGTATACCCCCTGTTGAGGAGGTCCATCCCTCTGTGGCTGGAAATGCTGCAACCCCCTGGAATTCCAGGCAATTTCAGGTTTAAATTTTAGTAAGATTTAAAAAGCTACCCCCATGGAATTCCAGTTATTTTTGATCGATTTTTGTATCTCCCTATGGAATTTCGCCACATATCAAACCTTACCCCCTTGGAACGGAAATGGACCTCCTCAACAGGGGGTATACGGTTTTTTTTTCTGGAAAAGCCCATTTCAAAATGAGTAATCAGATCAAAAAGACTCCGGTAAAGTCTTTTTGATGATGATAAAACAATAGAGAGACCGTAAGACAAGAATGCTACCGTTAAGCAGGACTAAAATACTGAAAAACGCGCAAACGCAAACGCAAAATTATGAGATGTTTGCCCAACTTCCTCATGCGTGAAGCTATGAATGCCATCCTCGGTCGCTTTAGGCTCCCTGCAGTTGCAATTAATCGCTGTCGTGGTCAAGAAATAAACCATTTTACTCATATATAATTTCTAATTAAATCTCAAAAAAAATAAAAGGCATCTATGTTTGTTGTAAAAGTTTTCTGAATGAAGTTTTTTTAGCAAGAAATCTAATCCAATCCAGGCATGATAAAGACTACCCACGTACCCAGAGCCACTTGCACCACTTTTCGATTTTACTGATAGATGGGATACAACCCTTTTGTAAGGGCTATCAGAATTATAGAAATGCGAACAAAAGGACTGGGTTTGAGTTTGGAGGTAAACTACTTACTCGCATCCAAACGGTTGAGAGCATGTTGCGTACGGAACATTGCAGCCTTCTTTACATCTAGCTGTATGACAAAATGATATGTCATTGATAGATAGTTTAGAATTACGAATCTGCTGATTGATATCTTACCCAGAGCCACTGTACCACTTTTTAATTTTACTGATAAACTCTCCATGAGTGCTATCAGAATCATATAAACTAGCCAGTACCCGGCGTCGCACGCCGGTTAAGCTGTAGCTGAACGCACTAAAGTCCTTTGGATGTTGAAGCTGGCTTAAAAAAGCGATCAAAAAAAAAAAAGAAGAAATCTCTACAACGTTTAACTCTAACCTTCCCCGGGTGTCTTATATTTTAACCATATTTGGATCGTGTACTGCCCCCCCCCCCCCCCGTTTAAACATAAAAAATGACAGACTAAACGACGACTTGAATATTTTTATAAGAAGAAAGAAGTGAACTAATTTCTTCTCTTGCTTGATATCGCCCTTTGAATGCTATGTTGTTGTCCACAAACTTTTTGATTTTTATGTTTTGATTTACTTTTGAAATATTCTTTTCTATGAAATGAAATTGTTTTGTTTCGAAAAGAATTCGAATGTCATTTATAAATACGATCGTTAAATACATTCGAAAACATTTAAAACAAAAGAAGAGAGAAAAAGACAACTCTGGGCAGAAATTAAAATTACTAAAATGTAGATGGGCCTTAAATTTCAAAACAAAGGCTGAATAAAGTCTAAACTAAGCTCTATCCGATCTTTTGCAAATGGCGCGAATCCAATGGAACAAATTTGTGGAGCAAGAGACTAAACGTCATAATTTTAAAACACAAACAAAGCGAAAACGAAAGTGGTGACACACAGACACACAAAGCACCGCTATTAATATATAGAAGTGTACAAGGAACTGGAAGAGTATTATTGGAATTCAGGCTATATTCTCAGACTTATTGAATACACCCCTGTGTCACAGACCCACTGGGACCCCATCCCCACTGGAAAATTTGATAAAAAGATGGTCCCCGGTGGGAAAATACCCTGGAATTTCAGCCCCACTGGGAAATTGACTTTGATTTCATCCCTGTTCGAAAATCAACGTCTAAAAATTACACTCCAAAACCATCCCCACTGGAATTTTTAGCCTTGGAACAATACAATTTCTATCCCTATTGGGATTTCGATAGAGATTTTTATCCTCGCTGAAGAAAAAAGTTTTGGAGCTGTGAGATTGAATATTTTTGAGCTTTTCGATCCCGAATGTTCAAGAATTTTTAGTTCAAAAATTAATTTGTTGAAAGATCATTTAGCGGAAATGAATGGCCCTTGCTATCAAATTTTTGACTTTGGTAAAAACATTACCTTGTAAGCAGTTGTGGCCACTCCATCCTTTTTTGCACATTTTAGCACCATCTTTAGGGTGACATGTATAGTGCCCTTTAATACTATCATCTGCTGGAATACATTTAGTATTACAATCGACATCGTGAAAATGAGTAGCACAATAAGCTCTATGGTAGATAAAAGAATAGCTTAGTGTTAGTAAGGTTGTATTGACCTTGACGGCAGAAAGAGACGTGCCACTGGAGTTTGAAAAGTGGACCCTGTCAGATGAGAACTTTTGGAAAATTTGGGCTCCTTTCAGAACTAAAAATCTAAATTTTTACCCATTTTCACGCTGTAAAGTAGCACAAAAATCGAGGCAAAAATCACTGAAAGTAGACAAAAAATTGTCCAAAATAACCAAAAGACGACCCTCTATCAGATATGCATCCTAAAAATTAGTAAATTTGGAACTCTGTCAGATTATCAGAAAAGTGTACCCTGACCAGTGGCACGTCCCCGTACCAAATTTTGCCTAGATGTCCCCCCCACCCCGGATTCAACCTATGGTTGTCTTATCTCAGACTCACTGAGACCCCCGCCAAACTGGAAAATTTGGCTAAAATTTGTCTATGGTAAGAATAGGAAAAATATGCTATACAATTTCAGTCATACTTAGAAAATTGCTTTTATTTAATCCGAAACCATTTCAAATGGATTTTTAAACTTTAGAAACAATTGAGATTTCGATAAAAACTTTCATCCCACTGTGGGAAAAATTATCACCAGGCCTGTGAGAAAGGGGTGTAAAAGTGTTGAAGATATATTGCCCGGAGGGGTACACACCTTTACAAAGTTTATCAATATTTTTCGACCTCAACAGTTTGAAACGTTAACTTGGCACTTTTGAAGCTTTTGGTGATACAAAGCAGTGCCGTAGGAAGCATTTCATATTGGGGGGGGGGGGGCTGAAGTTTAGTGACACCGCGAGGGCCAACCATGGTTTGGCCCGAGGGGGGAATTTTGAAAATTTGAGCTCTAGATTGCTTGAAAATACACTCAATTGTGACAATTATGACAAATTAAAAAAGAAAAACTTTGCATTTTGCAAAATAACCATTTTTGAAAATGCCCCCCAGTTGCTACGGCACTGCAAAGACATTCTGAAAATTTGAGATCAAAAGCTTTTTCCGTTCCTTTTTTATGGCTGTTTTACGGTCAAACCTCTCTTAACCCTATTCATACTAGGCTTTTAGGGGCGGTTCAGAACTAGGGGGGGCTTTTCCTGTACCACCCCTTAACTTTTGATCTAGTGGGTCTTTTTGGATGAAATTTGGCACACAAGATCCTTGTGACGTAAGGTAACTTTTGACAAAAATTTTTTTTGATGACGTCACTCATCATGCCCAAAGTGAGTAAAAACCGAAAATTTCCTTTGTTCTTATAAATAGCTATTGTATTCTAACAAAGGCTTTAGAAAAAAAGTTGCCTGAGTTTAAAATGCTTATTTTATCCTAAATATTCAATAAATTACGGTTTAAACGATATATTTGACAATGAAAATAAATTTGTATTGGAAAAGTGTCAATTTTTGTGACACCTTACTGTCAGAAATGTCATCATGCTCAAGGTGTGAAAATATTTAGGTGTCAAATTTTTTTTTATTTTGAAGCTAAATAAAAGTTAGGAATTTACAGAAAATTTCACGGCAAAAGCTCTATTATTTCAGGAGCTATTAGCAATAGTTTGACCTCCGAACAGAAAGAGTCCCCCCCCTAGTACGAATAGGGTTAAAAGATATTTTATCCTATCGGGCCTCGTTTCTATTCCGTTTCCACGGGATATTTCCACTTTGAAATTGAAAAATCTGAAGAACCGGAGGAGCTTTTTTTTGAGCTATATTACGAATCTCTCTATAATTCGAATGACTTAGACTTCACATTCGACTTCAAAGTAACACAATAAAACTAATACCTGATAGCGAAAGTGAGCACAGCATTTGCTCTATTGTTTTGTTGGTTGAAAACCTTCTTAATTGAAACACTTCTATTTGCCTTGGGCTCGATATCACCATTTGAATAGTCCAAAACGTACTTGTCTATGGTCTCATCTGCATTATTGGGTGGCAAATTGTCTTTGGGAATGAAATTAACATGGTTCATTAAAATGCCAATAGATAAACCAGTCTAGAAATAAATGTGTGTACAATCGAATTTTCATAACCCAAATATGCATGGGGAGCACGGATTCATGTGATCTGTGAAAAATTCGAGCTATATGGAGTAAGGTTTATAAGTCATTGCTAACAGAAGGGATAAGAAATTTGTTCGAGACATTAAATTTAAGGAGGTTCGAGCTAAAGAAATTTCACCGTATTTGAAAATTAACGTCTTTAAAAGTTAGTTCATCTAATGCTTCCAGCTCACCCAAATAGAGACTTATACGCATGCGTAATATATCGTTCTTTAAACCGCTATTTGTCAGATAGCGTGAATACAAAAAGTAATGAATATGAAGCGGTGGTAGTCACTGACGGCGGAGTATGTCGTTCTTTGATGGTTGGGGTTAGGGTTGGGGTTTGTCGTTCTTTTTGTCGCTTTTTAATAGTTATTTATTGTTCTGTTTAGATGGTCTGGAAACAGACAAAAGATGAACAGTCTCCAAGAAATTTATACTTACAAAGGCACCTTTAAATGTGAACTTCCAAGGGTTGATTACACCAGGACGCAGCTCTAAACCATTTTGGAATACTTTTGGAGAAGCATTCTTTTGGCTTATGGAGAGCACTTTAGTTTTCAATTCATGCAAGCCGCAATTGTCGAATGGGTGCGGATTGAGATAATTTTTTATACAAATATCAAAAAAGGCATTGCAGGAAAGATGACATCTTCCTCTCATTTTTAAGTTGAAACAACATTCACCGTTTAATAGTCTGCTTCCTGGATTGGCGTATTTTTTTAGTTGCAATTCAATAATGGTATCAGCATCTGTCATCTGGAATACAAAAAGTGAAATTTTACCTCATTTTGAGCCTTAAGCCTCCCTATCTTAACAATTGTTCCGCGCCGGGCCTTGGTAGCAGTTAGTGAGTCACAGTGCTCCTAGATTGAGACCTACAATATATTAGGGATTTTGCTTTATATTTGATAGGCTGGTGAATGAAAAATTAACTCTGGCGAATTCTAAATTTTAGGCCAGCGATTTCTTATTAAGCCCAGTGTATTTGTCGGCGTGGATATAAACTTGTTTAGACCGAATTGTAATTTTAATCGTGTCTTGGACTGGCGAAATTTTTCCGTTCGAGTGGCTTAACGAGCACTTTTATCTTAAATTGTTAAACGAATAAAATGTTTACAAAAAATATTACCTTAATATCCAGAGCAAAAAAGCACCAAAATAAGAAAGCCAGTAAATTAGAATACATTCCCTCAATTAAAATTCAATACAAACAATATGAATATTTCACTAATCGGCAATGAAGTAAGCTTAATGAATGAATTTACAAACAGACTGATGAAAAAATACACAGTAAACAAAAAAAATAGTTGAAAACAAATGGTGACAAACGAACTAATCACAACAATAAACACATCATTTAGAAGGATGTTTTCATTTGCATTGTTAAGTAAACAATAGTCTCCTAAACTTAATGAATAAATAACCAGTGAAATTTTATTGTACCTTGAATTTTCCTCCATAGTTAATAATCCATTACGAAATGAATGACATACACATTTCTTTATAAGAACATCCCAAAGTTTTGAAGCCTTGGGATGTTCTTATGGATTTCAATCCTAAAAATGTTCTTAACATTTTCTTGTTTTATGACCATTTTTACCCATTTTCCTAAGAAAAAGGGTGTTTTTGAGTCCACAAAGCCTTCAAATTGTTCTTAACTTGTTCTTAATAGTTTTGCCATCAAAGCCTTATGTTCTTATATAGTTTGTTCTTATAAAAAAAATCGTGCAATTCCACTCAAGAGTGCGAGTCCCTTTTTTGTATAAAGAGGTTCTTCAACATCTCTGTCATAACAGAAGTACAAAAATATCGCCATACACTCTTTTTTAATATAAGATCAATTAAATAAGAACAGACAGGCTCAAGAATGATGCCGATAAATAAGAATAATTTAAGAACAAAATCGAGTCTGGAATAGGCAAGTTAATAAAGGAATGGAGTTTTTGAAAACTAGATAAAATGTCAAAAAGAAATCCAACAATATATCCTTATAAAAAGAAAAGTTGAGGCTCTAAGTGCCAAAAATAGATTGTATTACATTTGAATGTTGCTAAAACGTCTATAAAACATATTTTCAAGATAATTAAACTACCAACTTAGATATAGCGAAGAAAAATCGAGCAAAAGAGTGTGTGTTGAAAGAATAATATACGAGAATGTGGATCTATACTTGAGTGAAGAGGACTTAAATCTACCGTCACCGTTAGGGGTCCAAAAACAACACATTTTTTAGGTTTTTGTCTAATTTGACTGAATACCTTACAAAGATTATTTATAAGAACATCCATAATAATCGGATTTTTTTGAGTTCTGAGGCAGAAAGTGTTCTCAACATGTTCTCATATTTCTTAAAATCCCTTAAAATGTTCTTGATTTGTTCTCAACATTTTGGCCATCGAAGCCTTTTATAATTTGTCCTTAATAAAACATCGATCACCACTTGCAGCTTAAACCATATACCCATGTTTTCAGTCGTCGTTGTCTTTTTGTTCACACCCCTGTCTCACGGCCCCGGTGGAACTTTTTCCTAAGCAGGAATAAAAATCCATATTGAAATTCCAATGGGGAAGGAAATTCTATTGATCTAAAGTCAAAAATTCCAGTGGGGATGGTTTTGGAGTACATTGAATTTCAAATAGATATGAAGTCAAGGTAAATTTCCCAGTGGGGCTGAAATTCCAGGGTATTTTCCCACTGAAATTTTTGACAAATTTTCCGTGGGGCTGGGGTCCCAACGGATCCGTGAAACAGGGGTGTTTCTTCGTAAGTAAGAAAGCCTTGCCTGGATACCAAGTCATACAGACCATTTTCTTTAATTTCTGATTTTTTTTTCGATATTCCGGCGATGGCGGATTTGCAGGCGCCCACGCTAAGATTCAAAAAGAGCTCAGCCTTTAATGTGCCGCAACCTCTCAGCAGGCGAGCTTAGCGGCCCTTACGGGTAAGAATGTGTATTTAATTTTTGTATTTTATATACTCTCTCATTCATCGATATAAAAACAATCAATCAGGCAGACCACCTATATGTCAAGACAAAACAAATACGGATGTTTTCTTAATGTCTAGTTTGACTTCGACTTTAACGTTATTCCTTTTTGAAGAAAGTCGATAAAACATTCGACCGTCTTAGGTCAATCTAACGCCTACTTGTGAACTTGATGCAATGACTTTTCTATTCCTTTTTCTAGCTAAAATTTCAAAATGCCTACTTTCTGTCGGGTTTACGTTGCAGGAAGGAAACTCTCCATTTGAAATTATCTCTGGAACTATCAAGTATGAAAGCTACAATCTCAGTCAAAATATAATGAGAATTTTGGTTAATTCCTAGTATTTAATAATTTAAAGATGGGCGAGAAAGTCGCTTTTAGGCTTTTAGGCGGACCCTCAGGTTCTAAGGTCGTAAATCTTAAGTTTAATGTTAAAACTACCCTTCTAATCTAAGTTGGATCGCTTCCAAATCATTTGTGGCTATAAGATCTCGTGGGAATTGTAGAATCGTTTATAACCTGTCAAATAGTCGAAGAGGATTTCGAGTCGCAAAATCTAAGCTTTTCAAAATTCTTATATAAATACGCAACAATAAAAAGAAACATAAAAATTCGGACTTGATTTTTCAGATGCACTTTGGAGTTTTTAATCATTAATAAATAGAGTGGGTGGAGAGAAAGGTGCTGGAAAGAATGTGTTTGGAATGGTGAAAAGTGATATGAAAGTGGATTGATCAAGATATTGCTTCCGTTTTAGCGCAGATATCAGACAGATCTCACGATGTCATAAATGCTATAAATAATAATGTTATTATTTTATATAAACTTTCCAATTTTGTTTATTTCACCCTTTCCGACAACCAGTGAAATGCACCTTTGAAGAAAAATTATAAAATATTTCGCACCGACATCTCAGGTTCGTTTAGTAAACCTTTCTTACTCAAGGTTTCTGCTCTTTCCAACGGTAGCTGAACGAATTCTTGGGAAGACTTAGCTCTTAAGATATTCTCGTTTGAAGTATGGTCAGTAATTTTGGCCACCCAGTGGCAATCGTATCCGGAACGGGTTCAAAAACTATCATATTATTATAGAGTATGGAGTCTCTTTATCTCAAACTTCTAGAAGAACTCGAATGTTTCTCAACTCAAATAAGCGTTACGATCCCTTCACTTTATAATGTTTTATAAACCATACTACATAACTCGAAATTTCCTTAACTTGAACAAATTTGTGTTCCCCGTGCGTCACGGCTATTCACAGCGGGTGGAGGTGTTGGGGATGAGGGGAGTTTTAACAAATTAAACAATTAACAGATTAAAGCAAAATAGAAAAAGAAAAATGCAGTCTCTCGAGACTGGGTTGAAAAGATTAATAAAAGATTTAGACAGTTATCTATTTCGTACTCAAATCAATTGTTAATTTTTGTCACTGTCGAAAGCCGTGTACGACGATACGTTAACGGTATTATCATACGGTATTAATATTATTCTTGATATGCGTAAGTCATTTTTCTAGCGGAAACACCCTAAAAAGCCGGGATTTGACCTCTCTCTGTTACTAAAAATAGAAAAACAGAGGTCAAAAACCGGCTTTTTGGGTGCTTCCGTTAAAAAATATGACGTCATCTTGACTTACGCATATCAAGAATTAGTATATAACTTCGAATAAACACCCGCCATCAAACGCTCTTGGAGAGGCGTTTTTATTAAACAAGCAGTAATAGTAGTGTAAGGAAGAATCATTCCGGGGGGGGTACTTAGGGGGGGTTTCAGGGGGTACCCGATTCCGCAATTCCGCCAATTCTTTCTCCAATTTCCGTCAAACCGTCTAAAAATGAACCGAAATTCCGCCACCGAAAATTCCTTTGAAATTCAAGGTTTTTGTCAAAAATTCCGCTAATTTTGAATATTTTTTGCCAATTCCGAAATTCCGCAAAATGTTTTGCTAAATTCCGTTTTTCCGCACTAAAATTGTCTATTTTTCCGTCTCCGTCGAAGAACCCAATTTCCGTAATTCCGTCTAAATTTTCGCCAAATTCCGCCACTCCGTCCGAAAAAAGGGCCGATTCCGCTCCTCCGCCAACCATGAACCCTCCTACTTAGGCAAATGGAGGGTACGGTATGTCCAAAGTCCCGTTAAAATGAAATTGCAGTCCCACGAACGGTCGGAAAAATAGGAAAATTTCAACTGTTTACCCCTGAAAAGATCGAAATTTGATCAAAATTGGGGAATCATTCGACGAAGACGAAGGGATATATCTCGCCTCGTACCCAAAGCAACTTGTGTTGCTTTAGCACTTTCTTATTTAATCGATACATATGATGGGGGCCTATGATGGAAGTGATACGCAATCACCTGCAGAATTATCAAATAATGAGATCAACGCCTCCTACCTAACGCCTGAAAGCTATGTCTAAAAGCGAAACAACCCGCCCCACTAAAACCAAAACATCGAATATGCCGCTAGCCGCCGGCGAGTTTCAAATATAGCCACTTCGGGGCTTTGAAATCAATGTCTCCGAGTAAGTTGAACACGAAAGTTTCTTCTAACATGCTCCACAAAACGCCCTTGATAACACCATACACTTTTCACCACCGCCTCAGATATTGCACTCGTGCTTCTTTCTTGCAGTCTTGCACCTCTTGGTGCTTTGGACGTTGGAGGAACCTCTTGCAAAATGTGTTGGGTTTTGTTTTATGAAGGATTACGTACTATTTAGCTAGTGTATTTCTTTTTGTTTTTTATTTCTTGATTTTGTTTCTCTTATTTCTTCTTCACTGGATTGGCGTTTGTTGTGTATAGCTCTCGACAGACTGAACCGGACTGTCCGGCCGGTGTATTTGTCCGGTGGCAAAAAGTATCCTTTCGCTACACTGGACGCAATAAGTCCGGTGTTGCATACAGGGAATTTTGGACGCCGGACATTTATGAAACAAAAAATTAAGAAACACCGGACGCACCAGACTTGTCATGTCCGGTGTTTTGATTGTCCGGTGGGAAAAAGTATCCTTCTCTGACACCGGACATCCGACTTCCTTAAGTCCGGTGTAGAAATTGTCCGGTGGTAAAAAAAATTCTCATTTTACACCGGACTTTCGCGTGTCCGGTGTTCGTTAAGTCCGGTGCGTCGGCAGGGTCCCCACAGCACAGGCTGACAGGTGCATATAATTTCTATTTCTATTTGGTTGAGTTGCAGGAGGCTTTAGAGGCCTATTCTCACAACTAAAGGCGCTTACTAATGAGCGTCCCGTCAGCACCTTGAACTGACTACCCAATTCCCCTCACATGGCATGATGGGTTGAACCGGGCGAAGGAACGTTCACTTGCCAAGTCAAGTGAACTGCCGTGAGTGGGAATCAAACCCTGGCCTCCTACACAGAAGCCAAGGTCGACTACCACTATAGGCCTTTTTTCAAAGAGGACGTCCTGTTGAATAATTATGTAGTCCAGCCATAAAAACAATGATAGAGCCATGCATATACTGTATCATCAGTCAGGGAAATCCCTCAATTGCCGTATACTGCAATTGCGGTAGTTTTCATTCGTGTTTAGCCTACAAAGGCTTATAACGACTACATATAGTGCTGGTCGACAAAGATAAACAAACATCGACTATAAAAAATCGTACGAGAAGAAAGCTTTTCTTTATTAAAAGAATCTGATCTACGGAAAATATATTTTGTCTGTGCGTTAAAAAGATATGATCAATTATGTACAAAAATTGCCTGTTTTTTCCTTGAATCTTGAATTCTGATTTTTGAATGTACTGCAATTGTATATGAAAATTGTAAAAACGTGAGGTTTATACTGCAATTGCAGTAAAAATTTACTACCGCAATTGAGGGATTTCCCTGACTGATCATGCATTATTGTAGTAATAATTATGCATGGTTTTATAAAACCAAAAACATAACATCTGAAATTCAATCAACAATTTTTAAATTTTAATCCCTCTTTTTTCTTTTTTGATAGATTCTTGCAGCACTTGATAAAGAATCCCCCTTATTTTAAAAAAATTACGAAAATCCCCCCCCCACCTTTTTTTTAAAGGCAATTTTTTTACTCCCCCCTTATTTTAAAGGGGCAGAAACCATGTTTTTTCCTGACAGCCTGAAATTCAGCCTGAACTCCCAGGTCTTTAGAGGATAAAGATGAAAGTTAACTATGTTTGGTTTACATCTTTTTGCATAAGATTTCCTTTCCTGTACTAAGATTCTTGTGACTTTTTTGGTATATTTTTCTGCTATTTTTCCCGGTTTAGCATGCTAAGCCGACATTATAGCTAAACTTCCTTTGGTAACAGTACCTCATCTTCATTGAAAACTGGAAAACTCAAATATGGATCAGTGGTAGGTATATGTATAATTATGGTTTTTGAATGTTACCTTTCAGGTTCTTGAACTAGTTATATCATTGCAGCAGTGATGGATGAAAATATCCCTGCAATAAAAAAACCAAGTGTACTTTTGAAAGTTGAACCCAATAACAACTTGCAGAAACAATTACTTGTAAAACCATTGAAAAAGGGGATTCCACCGTCAGATTTGAAAAAAAATACATATCGAATTGAAAAATCGAACATTCTAGATCAAGTGAAGAACTTTTTACCACAATTAATCACATCAAATGAAGCATTGCTTTCGATGGACACTGAAGAAAAGGAAAAACTAGACATTGAAAATGTTGATGAATGTGATAAAGTGATTGAAATGAACCTATCTGTTGTTGATAATGATATATTGTTGTCCGATACTGATTCTGAGTCCAGTGATGATAGTGAAAACGAAAGTGAACCTGAAAATTTAAATCAACCAACGCCAAAGCTGATTCAAGAAGTTCCGCGTGCAACATTGAATGATGCTGCTAGTAATAACATCAATATTAACTCCAAAACGTGAGACAGAAGTGTGTTGGAAAAGTTTTAAATCCAGACTTGCTTTATATGGCCAGTTCTTCTTGACTGCTGAGCATTTTTAAAGCTTTTTGCCTCTGTTTCAAACACTGCAATTGATAAACGCTTATTATTTGCATGGTCAATGTTTTATAAAATCAAAGGAGTTATTTTTTTGAAGAAAACTAAATGCATTTCCATTCGGACTAAAATTGACTATAATATTGGGCCAACCTTGTTTGATTCATAAGCATTCGATCTTCTTTTAAGTATATATTTTTTGTACATTGAGATGTATTACTTTCATGCTTACATTGAAAAGAATGTTTATTTTTTACAAACTTTTTCTGTTTTGTTTATATTATCCGAAAGGTAAAGAATTGCACAATTAGGGTGGAGTGTGTTCTGCAAAACCTTTGATCAATTTCTTAAGTCATGATTTCACAGAAATTTACAAAAGGTTAAAAACAAAAATGAATTTGTTGGTTTCCTTAATTGTGTTCACACAAAGACTTTACTTGCTGTGCGAAAGAATTATGTTCGTTTTTTGTACTCCTGAAGTTTATAAGAGTTTGAAAAGCTTTTAACAATTACAAAGGTTGGCTTTTGGTTTAGTATATAATCTTTGCACATTCAGGGCTCGAAATAACGGTCGGACATCGGACATTGTCCGACCCAAATAGCTTCATGTCCGACCCAAAAATCATAATTTTCAAGCTAAAGCAACCCTGATCGGACATTTTGTCCGACCCACTTGGAATCGTTATTTCGAGGCTTCCATTTTTTTCTTCATTTTTTCTAAGCAAAAACAAACAAAAATTTATAATTCACAATATTCAAATCTGTTCAAATCAACACAAAATCTAAATATTAGTCAAAAAATACAAACAAAAGCATGGAATCGATATCAAAAGATTGGGTGGATATGGCTGATACAGGGACATGTGATTCCCGATGGATCTTTCGTGATTACAAATGTGAGAAATACATGTTTGCTGAAGACTACGATCGCAATGAAATCAAAATGAGAGTATTGGAATCCCATAGAGTCAAAGATACTATTGAAAAGGCAGGTTCATTTTGATTTGAGTCTACCCTATATAGTATAGTTCTTTAAACATTCTTTAAACATTCTTTAAACACAGTTGTGTGTATGCAACGTTTCGACGGTTTGTCTAATTTTGTTTGTTTCTCTAATTTATTTTTAGAACCTTGGCTTGGATAACATCCCCAATTAATAATGATTTCCATTTAATCATTTAGAGAAAACGAGAGACGGGCATTCACCAAAGTCAATCACTTCAAGAAGCAGCACAGATCATAGATGAAATCGCTCACACGTTCAGTCTAGGGACGATCAGATTCATGGCTTATTCATTGATTAAGATTATCAAGAAATTATTCCAAAGAGTCTTGGTCAACAAAGAGGGAATAAAGCAAGTAAGAATCTATTCGTCCATTCATCTATTCGTTTATATATTCGTCCATTTATCCATTCGTTTATCTATTTGTCTATTCATCCATTCGTTTATCCATTCGTTCATCCATTCATCCATCCGTCCATCCATTCATTTGACCCTTCATGAAACTTTCCTACTTATTTGAAGATTCTGATTTGCAGATCGAAATCTCAGATTCATTAACTTGTTCTCCATTTTTCTTTCACAATAGTTCAATGAATGCGCAAAGATGACACCCATTGTCTTAGTTCCAACACATAGCAGCTACTTTGATTTTTTGCTTGCGTCAGCCATTTGTTTTGCACTCGACCTACCTCTACCAGCAATTGTGGCCGGACAAGGTACGTCAATTTCTGATTTATCAAATGTTGGACTTATTTACAACCTTTCAGTAAAAAGAATTTTCAAATACTTAAAACAATTATCCCCTCAAAATTATTTTCCCCATGAGCTATTAGAATTACTGTAATTTCTTTCTGTCATAAGTATTTTGAAAATATTTTTGCCAAAATCTTATTGTCAAACTATATGAAATGTCTCATACATCTATATATACAGTCTGAGTCCATTGAATTCTTTTCCCTTTTTCCACCCTTTGTGTTAATTTCCACATCAATGTTGCATGATTTGAACTCAAAACTTCTACCAGCAAGAAATTGTAGCTAGGTTGATTAGATGTTGACATTTCTTTAGTCATAGAGAGTATCAGTGTTGTGTTTTTCTCAACGATTCGATTTTGAAAATATGAGTACAATCAGAAAGTCTCAGTACAAATGGTGCCCACCGAGACTTAAACGGAGAAAAAAAATTTTGGGAATTTTACGACCCTTAGCAGGACAAATTTGACCAATTTTGACAAAATTTCGATCTTTCAGGGGATAAAAATTTTCCCATTTTTCCTACCCATAGTGGGACTGAAATTTGATTTTCCGGTTTTTCCGACCCTTAGCAGCCCTTAAGGGCGGCACATACCGTACCCTCAATTTGCCTAAGTACCCCCCCCCCCTGGGAAATGGTGGAGGAAAACATCCTTCACTGTGCCCGATGGTGTACGAAGTATCTCTCGAAACGTAGCCATACGTAAATCTCCTAATCCAAGCCATGATAAACTTCTGATGCGAATATCACTGGGTCGACAAACTCAAACCGGTTTAGAGATTAAACAATCTACACGTTTTATTTTTTATTAGAACCCAGTTTATAAGAACATTGAGGCTAAAATTTGTCGAAAAATTAAGAACATCGTAAGAACATGCACAGCCTCAGTTTGGGAAAAAAATGACAAGAAACTACAATTTTTTCTTCTTTTCAAGTAGTTTTAACCGAACTTAGGGATGGATTTTCTAAAATCGAGAGTCAAATATTGTCCAAATTTAACCAATTTTAGGTGCTCTTTATTTTGCATGATATTGTCGATTTAGAGTAGTCTGAAAAATCAAGAACGCATTTAAGAACATTTTAGGCAGTTTTAGGCAAAATAAGCACATCCAGGCTCAGCCAAATTTTAGGTGTTCTAATAATAATAAAAAAAACGTGTATTCCCTTCTTCTTTTTCCAGATTTTTTGAACATAGCTGTTGTTAACCATTTGCTTCGTGGTTCGGGAGCTTTCTATATGAGACGATCGTTTGCGTCGGATACGTTTTACAGAAGCATCTTCACTGAATATGTTCAACAAATACTGTGTATTGGTGAGCGACCTGTTGAATTCTTTCCTGAAGGAACGAGGAGTCGAAGTGGAAAAGCTCTCCAACCGAAACTTGGTAAGTTACGATTCATGACGTAACGGTTTAATTCTTGATATGCGCGAGTAAAAAGATTACATCATTTTTCATATCGGAAACAGCCGAGAGAAAAAACGTAATTTCACCCATGTGTTGCTATTTTTAGTGACATTCAAGGCTCACATCCGGGTGTTTCCGATAAGGAAAATGATGTAATCTTGACTTACTAATATCAAGAATACGGAAGCACCCAAAATAACCCCGGCGTCTGCCACTAGTTTTACATACACTCTTTTTATTTTATAAGAACAGTGAGGCTCAAAATTGCCGAAAAATAAGAACAATTTTGAGTCTAGAATCACTCAGGTCCAAGCAATTTAAGGGGTCAAAGTAGTAAAAATTGGATAAAAAGCCTAAAATAGCTCGATTTCAACCATTAGATAAAGACTGGAGAAGAACAATTTGAGGCTCAAAGTGCCAAAAAATTTAAAAACAGCTGAGCCTCATAAAAAATTTACTGGTTCTTATTAAAAAAAATGTATTGTTCAGATTCAAAACTAGTGGCAAACACTTAGTCGTTTTTGGGCCCTTCCGTTTAAAACATTACCGCAATCGAAGGCGACTCGATGACTCCTCTTCTGAGTCTTTATGCCTCTCTGTTTGTTGACTTATACTTTTTGTGTCAACTGTTATGTTGTGTGCCATCACAAAGAAAAACAGCTTTTGTTTAAGTCTCGATAGCTCGAACACGCACGGGGAACGAAATTTGTTCATGTTATGGAACCTAGTTAATGAGGCATTCTTAACTGAAGGAACCAGGAAACTTGTTCGGGTACAGAGACATTCGCCTAATAGAGGTTCGAGTTACGGAGACTCTACTGTATAACTTTTAATTTATCTGTTCTTTTTTTGTAGGGCTTTTATCCATGGTACTGGAAAGTTGTTTTCATGGCTTCGTGAATGACGTGTCTTTCATTCCGATGAGCATCAGTTATGAGAAGATCACCGAAGAAATGTTGTATGCGTTTGAATTGGTCGGCATACCCAAACCTAAAGAATCTCTATCGGTAAGCTGCTTTTCTATTTGTTTTTTTGCATACAGTCAACTCCCTATCTCTCTAGTTCGAACCTCCACTATTCGAACTAAAATATTGATCTCCTCTACTGAAAATTAGTATAAAATACTCTCTGTAATTCGAATCTTTCTCTAATTCGAAGTAGAAAATCGAATTAGAGAGAGAGTCAACTGTACTTAGCTTGTTATGACATGAGACTTTCGGAAACATTCTTTCGTTCTCGGCATTCTCGACCTCAATTGGACTAGAATCTAACAATGTCACTCTATTTTGCTGATCTGTCTGTATCCTCAAAAATATTCTTTTTTGGCTAAAATTTGGTCTCCTTCTGACTGAAAATTGCCCAGTGAACTTAACAGCGCCATCCAGTCTATCAAAAAGCTATAAGTGGCCCCTTGGCTAATTCCTTTGGTGAATTTAATTCCTTAACTTGTTTCTTGATCTCTGTCTAAACACTGAAATCCTTCTCCTCATCCAGGGCCTTTTGAAAGCGCGTTCAGTTTTGACAACAGATTACGGGACAGTTAGCGTGACGTTCGGCAAGCCGATGTCGCTTATGGAATATTGTGGCAAACAAATTGATGGCATGGACTATATTCGAATACCGAGGTATGCTTTTTCTTTACGCTTTCCCTAAAAAAGCGTGCACTTTCATATTGTTTTCCTAGAGAAATCTTCAACTACAATGGTTATTGTACATGTGGTGTACAGCGGCCGTAACATGAAGGTAGAGCTATAGGTAGGTGCTCAAGGTCATGGGTTCAATCTCTGGCCGGGTCATACCAAAGACTTCGTACTTAGTAAAAAATGGTAATTGATTCCTCTCTGCTCGATGCTCGGCAATTAAAGAGAAGTAAAAGAGTAATATAAGTGGGGAAAAGAATGGTGCCCTCACCCAACCCCCTGCCTTACTTCGGGTAAACAGCTAAAGAAAAGGGAACTTTCTGTGGTTGCAAACTCACTTACTTACCATTGTACATGTCCTCGATGAAAAATGAAAAGAGTAAGTTTGAAGAGAATCCATACCATACGTTTCAAAACAGCGACAGGATTTCCATAGCCTAGTTAACTAAGCCCGTATTCACAAGGAAAGGACACACAGCTAATGACAATATTTTTCGACTTTAAAGATTTTTATATTTACGGATTTTAAGTTTTGCCTTGGAATACTGTAGTTATTCAGTCACAACTTACCATCATATTTATACTAATGACTGAATCAAACTAGCTTAGATGTCTAAGCCAGGATTTCCATTTTCTTTTTAGATGTGAGCGACATCTAAAAATATTCGGCCGTGGAGCTCAAGAGATGAAGATCGCAAAATATTTTGGTGAAAAATTGATTTTTCAACAGCAACAAAACTTGGTCATTTATCCTCGCGCTGTCGTCACTTATATAATGATGAGTCAGCACAATGATGTCTATGTGGGTATGTTTTGTTTTTGTGTCACCACTTTCATTTTCGGAATATTTTGTTTAAAAACAAGACTTAAAGGTGCAGCTTGCTCCACAAATTTATTCTAGAGCCGGGTTTAACTTCACTTGGCCCTTGTTTTGAAATTATTTTGAAATTTCTGACTTGGCTTGTTTGCCCATTTTTGCCTTTTTTTTTCTCTTTTCTTTTGTTTTACACTTTTTCGAATGTAATTAAAAACGACCTCATTTGATTAAAGACATTCGGAATAAATTGGAATGTCATTAATCAAATGAGGTCGTTAATTAAATTTAACCGCTAAAAATCGAGAATTTTTATGCCAAAAATGCATTCAAATATAGCGTTTTTGATTCTCTAAAACAAGCAAATAAAATTTTCGCAATTGTATTTGACTATCAAAAGTTACGGGCATTCTTGTTTCCACTGCAAATTATATCTGGATAGACTTTAAACATGAAAGGGGTCGCGGAACGAGCGTTACGTTTTCGCAAAGCGAAGAATCGTTAACTCTAGAAAGTTAACGCTTGCTGCGTTAGCTTCTATAAGTACAATTTGAGTACGTTTTATTACGCCATGTCACAGCTCAATTCCTAGTTTCCTGATTTTTTGTTTAAAACCGCCGCCGAGTGGAGTGCAGCTGTTGAACACATTATAAGCACTTTGGATAGTAGTAAATAATTATATCATTTTTATTATAAGTGTTGATTACCAGAAAAATTTAGCCAAAAAGGGCAATTATCTGAGATGAAAGAATGACAAATAGGAGAATATTTTGAAATAAGAAAACCAAAGGAAAAGTTATATTTAAAAAAGAGATGAATCATTTTCTACACTTTCATATATAAAACATTGGAAAAAAGGTCAACAATTATAGTATCCAAAAGATTAAAGTAAAAAACTTTCAAAACAGGGAAACAATTTCATAATATTCCAACAGAATGCAAAAAAGAAATTCCCCTAACAGAAGCCATTTTATAATTTCCAAAAGAATGCTGGAAAAGCAAAAAAAAACTTGGAAACAATCATAATTTCCAAAAAAATAAATGTCAAAAAGGAAAAAGTTGTCATGCCTGGAAATCACTAGAAACAATTTTGAGGCGAACATAAAAAAATGTTGTGTTTCCGGAAACCGGCCGGGTGAAAAAATGTTGTTCTAACCCGGCCGCAGACTTTTGGTTTGTGCATTTTAATCATATTACAAAACATATTAAAGATTAAAGAATTTAAAATTTATATCAAAGACTGGGTAATTACTGTTACACATTTGGGAGTCAGTGAAAGAAGGATTTCTTTATCCAGTCGCAAAACATTGAATATGCGATTTCTCGGGCTTCAATCAGTTATCAGTGGTAATATTTCGTTCTTTGGGCTTAAAATTCAAGCTTTTTTATAACTTCCCCCACCATATAAAGGGCTTTATCGTGTGTAAGCAACTCTCAACTCGGCGGGTGCGACGCCGGGTGACGGTAAGTGATTTGCGTATGATGTCCTTTGTCATTTCATTGACATAAAATAGAGCATATTTTTTCGATAAGCATACTGATTAATATTGGACTACATGTATCTTCACTCCATATCTCGAAATCGCCATCTTCGTTCATCGTCGGCGATTCTGTAAAGTTGTCATCAATTATGATTCTGATTGTATTGTTGAATGTAAAGGGTGGCTGTTTGAAGTTAGGTTTCTTTTCTTTGAAAAAGGCAATCACATGAACTTGGTTATCACCTGCGATCTCTTTTATTTCCTGGATTATTCCTGTGGTGTTTGTTACTGTTGTTACGCTTTTTTCAGATGTTGTGTTGTAGTATGGAGTTAGATCTTTGAAGAATATCCGTATCCTGCATAATATCTCGGTAAAATTTCTACGTGATTTGTAATCGTCTGTAAGTTTATCAGCAGAATATATCGTAGCGTTTATGGGAAAGTCATATAAAAATTTCATTAGGAATTTAACATCTTGAAATATATTCATAGTAAAATCAAACTCATACAAATTCCATATGAATACATTTGTGTCGTTTGATATTTTGCATTCACTTTTTATTTCTCTAGTATACCTCTCGCGCCAATTGTGTTGAGGGTTCTTGGCGAGATCAAGTAAGATGTTATGTAGGTGAGGGTTGAAAGCTGTATGTCCCAAGAATCCATAAATGACTTTTTGATTGCCAAGCCATTTTTCGCCTTCGTGGCAAAGTAGAGATGGCGTCGCACATGAAATAACAATGTTATGTTTTTGTCTTATTTCTTTAAGTTTTTTCCCAAAGTTGAATTCCCCTTTGGATAATAGCTTCATGATAAATTGAAAACTAACAAACAACAATGTTTGCTTCATTTCATCATTGGTTTGAGGTATATGTGATAAAAGATTCAAAATTTCGTTATCATCTGTGTTCGTTATAGCCATCCACTCTGTCTGAAGAAATCGAACGTAATTTTCTTCTGTTTGGCGTATACAACGGTTCGAAATTGGTGAATAGATCCATATTTCAAAACAAGAATCCTCAAGCAAAGACTTGATAAAGTATCGTAATTGCAACGAAATATTCTCAAGCATCTCATTCCTTGAGTAAAATATCGAATCGTCTTGAGTATCACTATCGGCAATATGAGGGATGATGGTGATATTTTTCCTGTCAGTACATAACAATGATTCCCCGCAAACATCAGTTGATTGTTGAAAAGTGCAGATAATCGCAAGAATTCTGATCAATTTGAAGACGTTCATAATGGCTTCTCTTGAAAGAAACTACAAAATCATTTACATCGACACAATTTATATTGAAATTTTAAAGAGCTGTTTAATGAGACACTATTGTCTTTAATTATAAGTTTAATCGATTCCTCATTATTCATGATATGCACCACTGCAATGTCTTCTGACATTACATCATGGACCCAATAGCTGATTGGTTGTAAGTGACGTAAAATCAGTCAGTACGTCACTTTCAACCAATCAGCTGTTGGATCCGTGGAAGACATTGTAATGGTGCATATCATGAATAGAAAAATCTGTATGTTATGTTCTGAGATTACATATCTTTCATTTGATCATTAATTTTTTATTTTTTGTATAAAAGTGGTAGGTAAATTTTAAATCTATATATTAATAGCCCGGTACTAGGTTTGCGAGGTGACGGGTATGTCCGAGTCGAAAATCGAAAATCGACCCTTTGAGAGACAAAATTTTGGTGATTTTGGGACCCTTTGAGAGACTTTTTCCTAAATTTTGGTCCATTTTTTCCAAATTTTGGTTTGATTTTCACCAAATTTTGGTCAAAATTTTTGGAAATCATGACCCTTTGAGAGAGAAATTTTTGATTTTCGTGATTTTGGGACCCTTTCAGAGACTAACTTTTGAATTTGTACCCCTTTGAGAGACTTTTGAGGAATGAGAAAAGGTACCCTTATGGCTCGCACATACCCGGCACCCATTTTGCCTAAGTACCCCCCCCCCCCCGGGATTAATAGCCGTAGTCTGTATGTCTGTTTTATGTTTTCTGTTTGTCACTTTCGTTTTCGCAAGCAATGTTTTTGTTCTCGATAAGTTTGTTTTGATTGACAGATGGGATAGAGCTTGGTTTAGGCTTCATTCAGCCTTTGTTTTGAAATTTAAGGTCCATCTACATTTAGTAATTTTAATTTCTGCCCAGAGTTGCCCGCGCCTTTGTATTTCTCTCTTTTTTTGTTTTAAATGTTTTCGAATGTAATTAACGATCGTATTTATTTATAACATTCGAATTCTTTTCAAAACAAAACAAATTCATTTCATAGAAAAGAACACTTCAAATGTAAATCAAAACATAAAAATCAAAAAGTTATAAAAACATTCGTTACAAGTCGTCGTTACTGTTAAAAAGTATGTACGTCATTTTTACATGTTTTAATTCGGAAAGTTATGACAAGGGTTTAAAAAAGCAACTTAGAATTGTCTTATTTTTTTCAATCTGATAAAAACAAAGAGTTACACTATTCTTTGTGACTTTCCCACGTTTTCCTGTAGAATTGTCATTTCAACTGGACGGCATATTTAACGCGAGCGAAGCGAGAAAAATAACCTGCAGAGTCGTTTCAAACGCAGTAAACGATGCTCTTTCTGATAACTTTTGACTTAAACAACAAATTATGTCAAATATGGTTAAAAGATAAGACACCCGGGGAGGGTCAAGAGGGTGAGAGTCAAACATTGTAGAAATTTCTTTTTTTTATTTGATCGTGCTTTTTGGCCGCCAGCTTCAACATCCAAAGGACTTTTAGTGCGTTCAGCTACGGCTTAACCGGTGTGCGACGCCGGGTACCGGCTAGTTATTTTATAAGAACCAAACGAATCATTTTCTTAGTCTGATCAATTTGTGATCGATTCGTCGAATTTTTCTGACTTTGACCACAAAGATGTGTATCCATAAACTCTCGATTGTGATTGAGCTCAATTTTCGATTAATAAATTTCGAATAATGTAAAACCAGAGATGAATGGTAGATTCTACCCCCTTCCCCACCCTGGGGCTCAATAGGGGTAACCTTTTTCATCTACAATAATTATCGATGTTACTCACGACCGTGTAATAATAGATGGCCAAAGGTATTCATGATATGCACCATTGCAATATCTTCCACGGACGCAACAGCTGATTGGTTGAAAGTGACGTATCTGGCTAATTTTACGTCACTTACAACCAATCAGCTATTGTTTCCGTGATGCAATGTCAGAAGATATTGCAATGGTGCTGCATATCATGAATTATTACACGCTGCAATGCAATGTCTTAGACTTTTGACACGTCATTTCTTGCTAAAAATGGAGTAGCTTCCTATATTTTCTGAGGTAGTTTTCGAAAGGGACTTTCTTGCTTTGGTTCTCTGAAAATAAAAATAACGATTGCGATCGTCTAGTCTGATGCTCTTGTTCTCTTTCCTTCTTAGAACATTTAGCGTTCAAAGTGGACAAAATCGGACACCTGTTGAGAGAATTAGGTTTTCGAACTTATGGATTTGAAGGTTCGTATGTATGAAAATGTGTAATGGGCTTTTCCAGGAAAAAATTTTTACCCCCACTGTTAAGGATATTGATTTTTCAAAGTATCGAACCCCCTGGATATCCACTCTTAAAAATATGCTCAACCCCCTGGATATCCTCTCTTATAAAGATGCTTACCCCTTGATATCCACTTTTGAACGAAAATTGTTAACCCCCTGGATATCAAATATCCTCAACAGGGGGGCACGGACTATTTCTGGAAAAGCCCAATCAAAGAATTCATTCTCTTCTCAGTTAAAATTGTGTTCTAGATACACTGTTTTTTTTTAACTTTTATTGATTTGTTTTATTGGTTCTATTGGATGTTAAAAAAGAGTTAATTAGGACGTTGTCTATGTAAGATGACAATCCGAACCATGAATAATATTCGAAATTCGATAATACAAGTAATGTTATCTTTATCTCTCTTTCTTTTATATTCTCTCCTCATTAGATCTGTTAACAAATTCAAGTGCCATTGAACAAGCGGTGAAATTCAGTGACATGGTTCTCACCTGTGATCACGAAACTAAAATAATATCACGAACAACATCCGCGTTCACCGATCCCAAGTTACGTACTACAGCACTGTATAACGCGTTCGGTAAAAGCGAGGAACTTCTTTCGAAAAGTTTGGCGTACATTTATTCATCATGTCAACGCAATAAACTGGTCCATCCGTTCTTGCTCCCCTCGTTAGTTTTACATTCCATCAAAGTTAGGAATGATTTGAATGGAGCACGGAACCTGTTCTGTTTCTTGAAACAAGTCTTCAGGATCGAGTTCATCTTCGATCCTGACAAAACCGGTGAACAGGTAAACGTTGAATGGTTTGTAGCCTATTCATGATATTCACCACTGCAATGACTTCACGAATATATGCAACCTTTCTGGTTTTTTTTCCACCAAATACGTCACTTTTTCTATTGTTTAAGTGACGTATTGGATGGAAGTTCTCAAAGTTCTCAGAAGGCTTTCCAGTTGTGCATATCATGAATATTAGACGTCACGGCTTTTTATCTACGTAGTAACGTCTATTCCACTTTGCGACATTTCCGAATCTTTGAAGTCCAGGTTTTCGGGCTCTGAGCATTCGATTTTTTTACCTCACTTTAAACTTTCAAAGCTACTGCAGTAGCAAAAAAATCGAATTTTCGTCAGAATACTTGAAAGGCTTCTTTTTTTCATCGTCATCTTGACGCTTATTTAGAATTTGCCATCTTTTGTTTTACTCCAGATTTCACTAAAAGGGGGGAAGGTGAAATTAAATTTTTATCGCGTGTAAGATACGCGTTTTTTAGATAGGAGCATCCAAAATTTTTGAAGCTTTCTGGTGTTCTTAACTTTTTTAGTTCTTAAGCCTTAAAATGTTCTTATTATTTTGGTTTGGACATCCTAGCTTTATGGTCTTTTATAGTTTCTTCTTATAAAAAAACGTGTAAAACTCATGACTTCATGAGTCTGTTCTGTTCCTTAAATATTCTCAAGTTTCAATTTGTGTCCCTTTATATGATAGGATTTCAATGAGACATTACCAAAGCTGCAAACAATCGGTTTGGTTTCTATGACTACCGCCGATAACCAAGTGGAACTGTGCCCAAAATGTTCATTCGAAATCGACTTCTTAATGGGTCTTGTGCAACCTTTCCTGGATGCTTATATGGTATGAAAACTATGTTACTAATTACCGGGCGAATGAATTTAATTTTTGTCTACATAAGTTTAAGATGTAAGTTACTTTAATGGGTTAAATTTTGAAATTTCAATCCTCGTATTCTTTTTCTAGATTGTATTGGTGAGCTTTCTACATGACACTTTTGAATATCCTCTGAAAATGAAACCGATGACCAAATTGCTACAACTGCAAGCTGCCAAGTTTATCAATTCTGGTAAAATATTAATATTAATTATAAGATTAAGGATCTTTACTTCGCAAGAAATGAAATTGAAGATCATTTGACATATCTTCCTTCATTTGCTTACACAATATTAAGAAAGAACAACTTTCTGCACTTTCGGTTCCACGAGAGCAAAAAGAATTGGTACCATGATCAAATGAATCACGTGCACATGCTAACGTGATCACGTCACGACATGTTGGTTGTTGGATTACAAGTAAACTCCTCTTTTTGGGATAAACGATCTAATCTGGTAATTTAATCAATACTTTTAACTTAAAATTAATTTAATTGAATATATGCCTCTTTACCACAATGGTAAGCCTTTCTAATTTTAGACAGATTAGCCGGATAATGGATGAGCTTTCATTGAATTTGTCACGAAAATGCTTACTACATTATTTAGAAGTAGTCAAGAGACTTTGAGAAACACGAAAAAATGCATCCATGTATAAAAAGGATCTGACAAACTCCAAAAATCTATTTTAAAATTTACAGAACTCGGATAAAATAATGCTCTCTTCCGCGGAGTGTAATTCACTCTCAAGCTCCCAAATTTCCCCTGAATTAAGTCTCTGCGGAAAAATGCCTCATTTTGTTCCTGTGCGGGGAAACAAAGATTTTCTTTGGAAAGTTTGAAAAACTTCTGCCTGATCGGTTCAGAAGGTGTTTTCATACACTAACATAGACTGGAGTCGTTTATAATGCGTGTAATACTAATAATACTAATAATAATAATAATACGGGATTTAGTTTGTATAAACGACTGGAAGAATCCGGTGTTCCAGCCTTATAGATACCCCGGCTAGCTACGCAGAAACTTGCGTAGCGAGAAAACAATTTATCAAGCAATAACAAACTCTCAAAACAAAATCAACTCAAATGAAAAACTTTCAATACACAAATCCACCACATGTTTTTCTCAAGAATTATTTTGAGCGTGAAAAAATTATAATTGCAAATATTGACACTTTTCTTTTGTTTGGAGTTAGTGCACAAAGGTTTCTAGACGACTAAAATTGTTCCCTTTATTACTTTTTGCTTTATTTCTACTATGTATGAATTAGTCGTCTAGCTTGCTAGACTAACACTAACACAGTTTGTTTGAAAAGATCTCAAATTGCGCCTATGAAACAGACCGACAATAAATTCTAAAATGTCTGTAAACATCAGGTTTGGTACACCCAAGCAAATTTTTAATCTTTTTCGTTTCGGGCCCATGTTAAATTCTTTTTCAGCATAATTTCCTATAGCAAAGAACAGTATTTTGGAAATTATAGAATCCAACATAGTTACGTTCTTTTCTGATTCTTTTCAGTGCAAATCTCATCTTTCGAATCGCTCTGTTTACAAACGCTGACCAATATCGTCACTTCACTGTGTAAAAATGGACAATTGCAAACCGTCAAAAAGTAAGTAATGCTTATAGCCCGTAAGAATATAACAAGTTTTACACTAAGTACTAGACACGTTTTATATATGAAGCCATAAATCCGAAGATATTTCATACTTAAAGGACATACACGTTTTTTTTTTTTAAGAAACTAGTTTTACCAAGCAGCCTCAATGTTTCTTAAGAAATCGGCCTTTTGAGCCTTAAATGTTTCTTACATGTTTCTAAACTTTTTGACATAATCAGCCTCATGGAAGGCTGGATTGGAAGGTTCTTAAGAAAAACCGAATTAAAAAATGTTATTTTCTAATTCTCAGCCTCAGCATGTTTCTTAGATTGTTTCTTATTTTTTAGGCATTCTGAGCCTCATGTTTCTTAAAAGTGTGTTTCTTAAAAAAAAAAACGTGTAATTTAATGTATCTCCTACCATTTACACAACAAAAAAAATTTCTACTTCGGCGCCGCGCGAGCAAAAATTTTGGAAAACCATTTTGTTGGCTTTTGTTTTGTCAGCACAAAGATGCGCCTCCTTTCTATAACATAAAAAGACTGTCTTTAAATCTCATGACCTATCAATTTTTCGTTTAGTGAAAAATTTGAAACGTTGATTAACGATGTTGACACGAAGAAATTGGACGCCCTGAAGAGATCTCTAGGTAATTCAAATTCTAAACACCCTCGTTCTTAATAACCTCTCAGGTCATGTATGTGTGCGAATACCTTAACTCACCGATCTATTTATTTTTCTTAGCACCATTCGTGTCAACGGAAATCGCACATCGAGTCGATCGCTCGAAACTATAGCAAACTATGGACGAAATTGCTTTAAAAGGAGTGAGTGAATTGGACTGCACGCATCCATGATATTGTTTTTTGTTATAAGGGATGTGAATCAGACTCAAAGCAAGCTTTTGGTATACAGTGGAGTCTTCATAACTCGAACACGCAAGGGAAACCCAAGGTTATTCGAGTTAAGGAAATTTCGCGTTATGGAGTAAGGTTTATATATAAGACATTGTTAACTGAAGGGACCATAAAGCTTGTTCGAGTTAAAGAAGCTTTCAAGTAATAGAGGTTCGAGTTAAAGCGACTCCACTGTAACTTTTTTCAACGCGAAATTGAATAAAAATGGTATATTCATGATCTTTGCATACCTACCATAATATCCTTCCTCGCGAAAGATTTTGATAACGTCAACGATTCCCAGTTCAAATACATGCATAGGAAACAATTGCGAAAGCGGACGTTGTTTTTAGTTCGATTCACATCCTTTATAAGAAAATAAATCAGAAGGACGCTGGCAGATATGGATGATAGACTTTTAAATTATCACTGGTAAATCGTTTACTCTATTTGCGACGCTGGATTTTCCCTTTCTTTTTCTAACAAAATTATATTTTTCTAATGAACCCAAATAAGAGATACTTTCATCAGTAAAAGGCGTGTGATTTTACTGGAAATAGACCTTTTCATAAATTACGTCACGAACATCACTTGCCTCGTTTTGAAATTATTGCCATGGTGATTAACTCCCAGCGGATTTTATTAAAACTACTTCCTATTCATAAAAAAATCATTTAATGCCTCAAGGGACATAATCACCATTGTAATTGTTTGAATGCGAGGCAACAAGTGATGTTTGTGACGTAATTTATGAAAAGGTCTATTGTAATGGTCACATCAAACTCGAACCCAGACCCTCAGTTTGCTTTTTTACGATTCTGATAGCCCTAAAATCAAAAAGTTGTGCAAGTGGCTCTGGGTACGAGATTGAGTTCACACATTAACTTCCTCTTGGAGGAAAATGATTTGTTTTGAATATTTATTCAAGATTTTCAATATTATGACGTACTTATTTGAATACTTTGACCAATTCAGAAATTTTTGAATCAAAAAAATTATCTTTCGCCTTGGTTACTGTAGTTGGGTTTTTAAACAAATTAATTTTGATCACGCCTTCTTTGACTTGAGATTCTAATGTTATGTTTTATGAAAAAAAATGGTAAGATGGGGTCGGACTGAGGACTTTTAGACTACTCTAATATTGAGATTTAACTTTTTGTACGTGATTGGTCTTCACTAGGAGATATGAAATTTGACTTTTTTAATTTTGCTTAAATTTCGTGATTGAAATTTGATACAGTTTTTTTTTCAGTTCAGTTTATAGTTTTCTTTTTTTTTCGAATTACAATTTTTTATAAATATAGGTAATTTTCTATTTGATATATTTATTTATATAGTATCTTAGTGAAATAATTTTTTGGGTATAAAATATTGATTAGTAGGAATCTGCAATTCAATTTCTTTGATATTTTGGAATGGTGTCAGACATGCAATAGAACTAGAATAGACGGTCATAACCTGGGGAGTAAAGCAATGAGACCTTGAGCTGGAGGGGTATTACCTTAAGGGAAGAAATTGTCTCGGGATTTAATTTCGCACTTGAGAGGGATTTTTGTTTAAAATATGGCTTATTTTGCCCCCAAAACACCAATAAAAACCATGAGAATATTCTTGCTCTTGCTCGTCAAAAAACCGCGAAATTAAATTCTGCGAAAATTTATCTACCCTTAAGGTAAGTTGGCGAGATGATGGGTATGTCCGAGTCAAAGTTCGAAAATCGACCCTTAGAGATACTGAACTTCGAAAATTTTGTTCATTTTTGCCACTGTTAGAGACTGTCTCCCCAAAGTTTCAGTAAAGGTTTTCAAATTAGAGTCCAAATTTAAAAATTAAACGGATTGAATCTAGCGTTTTCTTGTTTTCACGTGGCCCATATTTTCAAAATCTTACAGTATATTTTACGTTCATGCATCAGTATCGGGTGGTTGTACCGTTAAAACCGATCGGGCCGCACAACTTACGTAGGGAATAGGTGGCTTTAAAGCCTACGTAGACAAAAATGACGGTTTCGTCCGTGCTCGTTGGAAAGCTATTCAAGAGTGGAATATTAGTGAGTGGTCAGAAATTGTTTACTTGGAGGAGTGAAAGATATTCTAAAAATTCGCAGCCTCACCTCTAAACCCCTTCTTCGAAAAATTTAAAGCGGAAAATGAAATTAGAAATAGAAAAAGGACAAGAAAAAGATCAATATCTTGTTGTGCGCTGTATAACGAATGTTTTTAGCTTTTTGAGTTTCAAGCCTAAAATGTTCCTATTTTCACCATTTTCAGAATATTTTATCTATATTTAGGCTGCGCGCATCCCCAGAATTGATTTTGATGCATCAAAAACTATTAACCTTTAGACACCGCTGTTTTTAAAAACAGCGCGCGCTGCTGCCGCTGTTTTTTTCATGAAAATGGAGGTTTCGCGGAAAATGTCATAAAATCTGAACCGCTAAAGCTTAAGTAAAAAGTAAACCCATTTTGAAAAGCTAAGGATCTATTTTTTCAGATAATACCAAAAAGACGCCTCATCACCCTTTTAAACCTGACTACACAGCCTCAAATCAAAACAGTAAAAATTCCATGTTTACGATTTTTTCACTTTTTTTCTTTTTTTTGACAAATTGAATGAAAAAAGTGGGTACAAGGTAAAGATTGGTCCCAGAAAAATTATTTTGTTTTAGTTTATGTTATAAGCCACCATTGTGTGAAATTTCAGGGCTGAAGAAGAAGCTCATTTCATCTCAGAATCTAAGTTTCGGTGAAGCACACTTTTCCACCAAAATCGACACTCCGGCCACAACAGGTAAATTAAGTGGTCCCGTTGCTCTAAAATTGGCCCTGCACTTACCCTAAGCCTGTAAAATTACTACAATAATCATAACTGACTCTCTATCATGTAAATTCAAGCAATAAAACACCAGAATAGTGGAAAAACTGAGGCAAAACAGCCCTGAGTTGTTGGAGCTAGAGATAGGCATGTATGTCAGGAAATACCCCCTAAAACCCCTTCAAACCACATAGAAACTGCCAATAAAGGTTCTCTATCTCATATAATGATATTTATATGCTGAAACCAAGAAAAAACCAGACATAAACATGACTTTTCAGTCCAAAAATCCATCAAACACCCTCTGTCCACCACTAAAACGATGTTTTGTTGACATTTGAAAAATACACCGACATTGAGTTCCGATATCTCGAGATGTATAAAAGCAGGACCCGTAAAATTTTTAAAAAATGAACCTTCACCCCTATCCTGTCTGCTAAATTTTACAGAATAGAAAAATTCAAACTGGTCTTTATTTTATTAAACTTTGAAAGGACCCCAGTATCAAAACGTACGTGGTACGTCTCTCGGCCTGTATATATGACGTACGTGGTACGTCTCTCGGCGGCTAAAGGTTAAAGGGGATGAGTTCAGCCTAGAATTATATATAAAGTGTTCCCGTTTCATATCTGACGCATGTTTTATATGAGACCGGTGTCTTCTATTGTTATAAATTGTTCGATTTCGCCCTGAATAAATACAAAATTCGAGAAAAAATTGCTTTTTTTCTTCATTCTTTTATTAACCAATATTGCTCCACGTCCGTGTCAATTCAATATGTGAAAAAGCTTGTATGTAATTTAAAATTGATGAATAAGCAAATGATACCCAAGTAGTTTAAAACAAAAATCCTGTAAAATCATCATCCCATTATTTTCTTTTCTCTGTTTGTACTCTGCTCTGTAAATTGTTTCCCGCGTTTTTTTCACCACGACACTGATTACTCTCATATCACGTGACATAAGTTTATTTTCATATCGTTCCACGACCTTTTCATGTTTTGTTCACGTGATAATTTAACAAAATTCCCGGGAGATTTTTGTTCGAATGTGGTGGAGCAGATGATTTTTTTTCTCTCATTCTCAATTTGACTTGACGTTGAGACAGACTGTGTCGTACCTCTTTTCAGCAAATTACACCCCAGCCCTCATTGAGGATTGTTTATTTCCAGAAAGATCATATATTGAAGATGACAACCGAACGTGTAGCAAACTTTTTAGCTGGACCAAGCTCACTCCCAGTAGAGGTATGTTGTTGTTTTTGTTTTTGAAAGTCATAAATTTCATTTATTTTTCCTAAATTGAAAACACTTTTCTCTTTTTCCTGTCCACACCCCAGTTTTACAGGCAAATATTTAGAGCTACAAGGAAAAGTATGTTTACACAAAAATTTGAATTTGAAGTGTGTAGAAATTATGACGAAAGTCTAAGGAATCACTGCAATTTACACAATTCATTGCTTTGCTAATGCCCAGACAGACAATCTCCTATTGAACCGAATTAACGATTGCGCTATAGTCAAACCAAATCAACCAATTGAAATTTGATAACCAAACACAATAGACCTTTTTTCAAAGAGGCCACCCTGTTGAATAATTATGTAGTCCAGCAGAAAAACAATGATAAAACCATGCATAATTATTACAATATGCATGATACAGTATAATTAACTTAATTTGTTTTTTGAAATATATTGCTAGAGGAGATTTGTGGTTTGTTGATGGGCTCCCCCAGGGGCTGACGTGACATGTGAATGAGCATTTTTTCTGCCATGAACATTTGAATTAGATTTTTTTCAACGCCTGTACGTGAATGGAGATATCAGTCATGGACCATATCAAAAGTAGCCAAAAGTAAAAGATGATAAGGGGCTTTGGCAAAACCAGATTAATGCAGGTTCCGTACCACCTTAGACTGGGGCAAGGGGCCATGATCCCTCACTTTTTTGCAAAAAATAGATGTTTCTAATTCTATGATTTACCTTGAGGGAACTTATTTTGGTGAGAATTAATTTTGGTGAAATTGGTGAGCGAACTCAAAATTCACCAAATTTAGTTCCCACCAAAATTAATTTTTTAGGTAATTCGCCAAATTAAAGGGATAATCAGATGGTCTGAGATATTTTGCCTGCAGATAGCTTCTAGGATTTTAGGAAAAACCTCTAAATTTTTCGGTGTACTTATTTTCCTAACTCAAGTTATGCCACTTTGAAATCTCGAAAAATGGGACTTTTCAGGGACTTTTCACACTTTTTTCTATTGTTTTCAAGCAAAGGTTCAAAATTTCAAAGTGGCATAACTTGAGTTAGGAAAATAAGTACACCGAAAAATTTAGAGGTTTTTCCTAAAATCCTAGAAACTATCTGCAGGCGAAATATCTCAGACCATCTGATTATCCCTTTAAGTTCCCGCCAAAATTTAAAAAAAATCGTTGATTCGCCAAAATAAGTTCTCGCCAAAATTAAGAAAATTCCTGGTTCACCAAAATTAGTTCTCACCAAAATTAGAAAACAAATTTAAATCGACTGTTTGTCAAAATTAGTTCTCACCAAAAAAAGTTCCCTTTTAAAAGGTCACTATAACCTTAGCCCACTTTGAATCAAGGCGCGGACCCTGTTATGTTAACACCGTATTAACTTGGAAACAGAGGGGAGGGTGTTTACTTTTTCAATAACTCAATTTCAGTAGTTTTGAAAAATCAATGAACATTATTAAAACATTTTAAAGATCAGCCTCATAGATAATTATGCATCTGCTCTTTCAAGTATCTAGGCGTTCTAAATTTCAAAAATATTTCAAAATTAGCACGTGGACGCATTTGTGTTGCAAATTGAATTTTCAAAATTTTTTAGCAAAAGTTAAAACACAAAAGTTAAAGTTCTTTCTGAAAAAAGTTGCAAAACTTTCCTCTTCTACAAAAATTTTATCCCTCAATCGCTGACATGAACACAATTCATGAACATAAACTGAAATTCAAGAAAATTACCTAAAGTTTTACAATAACAGTTGTTTGACTGCTATAAATGAAAAGAACTTTTTTCACCCTATGGATAAGAACTGAATAAGAACAAAGTGAAAAAAAAATAAGAATAGCTGAGCCTCAGAAAACTTTACTGGTTTTTATGAAAAAAGTGTATGTTATACTTATTTAGGCTCTAGAATACATTTAAGCACTTTCAATCCAATGCAATGCATTCCTTTTAATATTTTTTGTTTTTATTTTTCAGGTACTTCAACAAGCTGCTTCAGAAATGCTGAATTATAGAAAACAGGGCTTTGGTGTAATGGGTATGTTAAAGTTTAAAATTTCAAATTTTTACATATATCTTTTTGGAAAATTTACAATCATTATTTATGATCAATAAAACCCTGTAGAAGAAAATAGTTTAGGAGGCTGATTCAGAAAGACAAGCTTTTGTGAAAATCATAATGTTCAAAATTCGGTTTTTGAATGTTTGTCTCACGAATGTTTCATTTTAGAAACTCAAACATGATATTTTTGAACGTCCATTGATTTTTCATTTTTGATTTTACAGCTGACTTTGTGGCTGGGTACACTGCCGAAAATGTAGCCACCTGAAACACGTTTGCTTAGAATTGGCTCTATGGTAATGTTGTATTGAATATTTCTTGTTTTACAGAGATGAGTCATCGTTCTAAAGAGTTTGCTGAAATTTGTACAGAAGCAGAAGCTGATATGAGAAAATTGATGTAAGTCGGGTGACTTTTTTTTCTGTTTTATGGAAATTCCATTCACTATAATTTAGTTTGTTTGGTTGGGCGAAGAGCTATTTTCCTTATCAAATAAAAATTGAATATTGCATTTTTTTTTAAATTCAAGGGATCAATATAATATATTGTGGCATTTTAAATCTTAATATCATAGTTTTCTTTTATAATTGTAATATTTCTTATCCTTTTTTAGGAACATGCCAAAAGAATACAAAGTGTTGTTCTTACAAGGAGGTTGCACTGGAATGTTTGCTGCTGTTGCAATGAACTTCCTTAAAGGTTGGTAGTTTTTTATAAATTTTACCACCTTTGCTTGAAATTTTAAAATTAACTTCACAAAGTTTAATCTTGTATAAATTGTTTCCAAATGGTTTCATGTTATAGAGCTATATACTTAAAAGTTCCCAAACCGAATAATTTTGAAAAATAGATTCTTTTATGGTACACTATGTATATATTGGGTCACTTCTGTATTTTAAATCTGTATTTTATTTAAACTTGCATCATCTATGTCTTTTTCTGAAACAATTTTTTTGAAGAGGTCGTTAACACTGTATAATGGTATTACAGTTTGAAAAATATTTTTCACAATTATTTCTCATGATTTATTATATTTATTTATTAGATTGTGACCGGGTAGCTCAGTCGGTAGAGCATTCACCTTACAATCTACGGGTTGTGGGTTCGATCCCCGGTCACCGCCAACTCAGCGGATGAGTAGCTTAGATTGGGTAATCTAATCTAGGCGGTAAGTTACTGGGAGCTGAGAGTAGGTGTGGCGCTCCACCTCAGCATTCGATCTCCCAGGTCTAGCGCAAATAGAAAAGGGGATAGACTCCCTCACTCCCGGCTCCGCCGACAGCCACCAGATGAATATACTTACTTTTTTTTTTTATTAGGCAAAGCTGACTACATATGCACTGGAACATGGTCAGAAAAAGCTGCCAAAGAAGTGAGTAAATAATAATACCTTTATATACATTGTTTGTTTTGAACATTTCATGCCAAGAATACTGCAGATTCAGTAATCAAAATCTGTAGTTCTTCTATAAAAGGCGAGTTTCTAATGTCCTAAGCTAACAATAAAACTTGTTTCAACTCATTTAAGCTCTGAGAATAGAAATATAATCCGTCAATCAATTGATAGCACGCGTAAGAGTTTTGAAGAAATAACATAGAGGGTTTTAAAATTTATCTGAGAAAGATGTCCAGAAAGAAGATGGTGATTGATAAATCTGTTACTTGGGACTAATTCTTGTAATGTCTCGGACCTTTCTTTGATGATCCTTCATTCATTTCCAGTGATGTTGAACGAATTGCGAGTTTTCAGAAAGAAATAATATTGAGAGACATTATAGGTTTTAGTCGCAACTATTCTTTTCATCTCCTATAAAGATTTTCAACAGTCCTGAAATATTATTGCTGTATCTCGAAGCTGTGCAGACTGTCACTTTTTATATTAAATGTATCGAATATTTAATCTGACTGTTTTGTTTTTTATCTCTAGGCTGAGAAATACGGTCAGGTCAACTACGTCGTTCCAAAACCAGAAAAATATTTAGGAGTTCCATCGACTGACCAGTGGAAACTTTCGCCAGATGCTGATTACGTTTATTATTGTTTCAATGAAACTGTTGGAGGTAAATATTCATTGTTGTTTTGTTTAACAATGTACTGTACAGTACTAATTTGCTCATGATAGGCCATAAGTGATACTTTGGAAATATCAAGTCAAATTGTTTGATCTAGACAATAATGGACACTATTATCCTGAAGGGCTCATTACATACACAAATTCTGTCGATCGATTTTGGGAAATCTCGTATAAAAACTTGCCTCCTTGCAACGATTTCTCATTCTGTGAAATTATTGCAGATCTGTTTTGCTAAACTTTTCCTGCCATACACAATGTAGATGGAGGAAAGCATTTTTTTCTGTAGAGTATAAAAATTTACTGAACATTATATTTACAATCTCATAGTTTACCACTGCTTGTCTGGTAGTAAATTTTCCCGTCGATAATATGTTGCGTCTCATACGGCTTTTCATAAATTATTGCGTAATACTTGAAAGCGAGGCTAGCGATGTTCCGATTTTTAAAAATGGCGGTTTCAGTACATAAACACAAGGAAAACTGGCTGACTGACTCGAAGTATCTTGTCTGAAATTCAAACTGTTATCATCAAATCATTGCTCACAACTGTTATTTTTACAACAACTATACAACTGTTATTTTTATAACAACATATACAACTGTTATTTTTATAACAACATAAACCAAAACTCAACAATGGCTCATAGCACATTGGACATAGAGAACCAGCAGCCAGAGGATTATGAGCTGGAAACTGAAGATTTTGAAGAACTCAAAATCGTTGGTGAGTCAATTTAAATATAACTGAATCTAGACTATGCATGAGCTTCACTACTTCAGTCAGCTTACCTTCTTCTTCTGTCTGCAAGTGCTCCTTTAGCTGAGTGCAAAGCCCCTCTTCTGGACTCTGGTCTGAATGATCTCTGATTCTGATGTTTTATGATCTGATTCTTTTCTCAGGGTAAGGTTTGTTTGACTGATGTACATAACCCTAACACTACTTTTCTCTCTTTTCTCTACAGATGCTGAGTCTATCAAGTTGACTGAAGTAGATATTGACGATCCACACGTTCACGTTGACATGTCAGTATTATCAAAAATACAAGGTTGAACATTTAAAAAGGTGGCTGCTCTATCGTGGTGACAAACTCCACAACATCGAAACATTAAAAAGTGCCCAAGTCAGAGTTTTGGATTATTTTGAAAACAATACGCATGGCATAATTATAGATCCAACAACGGACAAAAAATGGATCAGAAAGAAAGCAGATTCGATGGGAGTGATATTGAGCCCCATTTGGAAGGTTAAAACTTTACCATCTACACCGTCTATACTTGCTGATCAAAAGCTAAACGCAGCTGAAACAAATATGGATGGATGGTCCAAATCTCTTGATGGTATGCCAAATTTTACGGTTGACAATATCAAGGCGTATAATGAAAAAATCACCAAACTATTTTGTCAAAAATCGACAGCAATCAAAAAACATTTCATTAGAGGAACACAATTTTCAGAGGAGAGGTTTATTGACTTACCCTCTACATTTTCCAAGTCAGACGAGGATTTATTTTGTGTAAAAACTATAATTGGCGCTAGCTTGAAAAAAGACTGTCGCTGGGCTGTTGTCGCTCTGTCAAAAACAGATGGGGAGATAAAATTTGCTAGTTGTGCCTGTGTTGCTGGAAAAGCTGGGACATGTTCACATAGCTATGCATTAATGAAAACAATTTTGAAATGGGTTATTGATCGCCGCACCATAATCCCTGAGGAGAAAGCTTGCACTTCGCAACGCTGTGCTTGGAACCAGGTCCAAATGAGGAAACATGAGGAAAATATTAATCGCATGCCACTTAGTGAACTGACATTTAAATCACCGCCATGCTTAAAGCGTAAGAGATCTGTCAATAAGGATGACAAGGAGGAGCCAGGACCATCCAAAGAATCAAAAGGGATAACTTCATCTCTGTACGAATCTCGAAAACACCCTGCTGCATGTCCACCAAATCTTGCAGTCCTCTCTAACCTATTAGGTGGAATAATCGACATTCCTGGTCCAAAACTGATTAATGCCAGCCCGGAATATTACCCTACCGCAAAACGACCTTTGGTGATGCACCATCAGGATCAATGTTGAGTTACCAGTGCCCGTTGATGCCACCTAATTTTAAGGTGTATTGTAGCATTGAACGTGAACCTGTTGACTGTGAGCCAAATTTTTACTACCCAACATTTCCTTTTAAAGAAATAAATAACAAAATGGCAAGTTATGAAGAGGACATACATATTATTGAAATAAAGAAAATAACTCTTTTGGAAAATTTAAAGATCAGTGCGAGAGAGAGTGAATCAATCGAAGAGGATACCAGAGAGCAAGCCAGTAATCCCAAATGGTTCGAATATCGAAAAAATCGTTTTACAGCGTCGTTGTGCAATCGCCTTACAGGGAGAAATGCACCGAAAACCCCCAGAGGTTTGACAACTCTGGCTAAAAATTTTGTCCATCCAAAGGAAGTGAACAAAATTGTAAAACTTAAGATGGACTACGGGAAATTTTATGAACCGATAGCCATAAGACATTATGAAACTTATATGAAACTTTCTGGTTTCAAAATCAACGTCGAGGCTTCTGGCTTAGTGTTGGATGAGACCAATTACATTCTAGGTGCAACACCTGATGGTAAAGTCACTTGTGATGGTGAAATGGGGATTTTGGAAGTAAAATGTTCTGACCAGTACAAAGATATTGACCCAAAAGCAATATGTGTAATTTCGCCAAACCCCATGGTGATAAAAGATAAAGACGGTATTTTCCGAATTAGTAAGGAACATTCTTACTATATAACCAAGTACAGATGCAATTGGCACTTACTTGTCAGACTTGGTGTGACTTTGTTTTATATACATCTCAAGGACTGATTATTGACAGGGTGAAATTTGATCCCCTGTACTGGGAAGTATTACAAAAAAAAATTTTAGATTTTTATTTTACATATATGTTGCCTCAAATTGTAGATTCATAGATATTATTTATTATTTTTATTTATTTTTTTACAGGTTTTTTTGTCTTTTGGGCTTGAAAGTAAAATCAAACAGTCCTAAAATCATTTTCCTTTTATGTATACATGATAAAACTTTGAGCTTTATCCTGTGTTTTAAACAAAAGTGTTGGGATCTCTCTCTTCTTCTGGAAAAGGTTCTCTTTTTATATTCTGACTTTTAAAAGTAAGAAAATAGCGTAAGGTTTACTATATAAGGAGTAATCTAGTATTTTTTTTTTGTAACTTTTGCAAAACTTTGTATTTTTAATTCCACTAGGGAATGTATTTACTTCAGGACTATTTTAGTATTTTAAGAAAGTTGACATTGAATCAAGATTCTTACTCTCCAGTTCCTCCAAGAGACTACGGTATGCTCCCATTCTAATGAAAAAACCTTTAAAAGTGAAGAAAGTCTTTCGAATTCTGTGTTATTATGTTAAAATGTTTGAGGTTTATTAGATCCATAGGGTCAAACCAAATTTATAAAACGATGAACTTTTTTTTCCTGGAAGAAGCCTTTTTGGAAAAACCAATTTGAAAGTGAAATTTTGGCAAAAATTCGATTGAAAATGGTAGCTTATTTTTAAATCATTAATTTAGACCCAGCAAGTAAAGAGAGACAACTTGAATACAAATTATAAGTAACAATATATTTCCAGGACCTCAGTTGACTGGTATAATGAGCACTAATATATACAATAATAAGAAAAATGATACATGAAAAATAACTAGTTATACAGTGGAAAAAATGTCAAAATTAAAATATAAATAATATATATATATAAACCTAGTTAAAAAATGACAGACCCTCTCATACCAAGAAATATGTCTCTCAAAGAGTGAAATAATGAAATAATTCATGTGATTTACAAGTTTAAAAAGGATAGGAAATTTGCAAAATCATTCTTTATTTACATTTTGCAGCATTATTTTGAGGTGATGAAAGCAGCCTTCTAGTGTTATAAGTTTTCACAGTAGATTTGCTTTTTAACATAGTAGCTTAAAATATCTCTTTCTTTTCTAAAAAAGTAATCCATATCTAAGATATAGGAAAAATTTGTAAAAATCTTTATAAACTTTTCAAAATAGGTTCTTGAAAATTACACAAAAAACCACAAACAGATATCATTTGATTCAAAGATCCCAACATGTTCACAGGGATAACCCGATCAAAGATGTGAAAACATTTTAACCTTTGAATCATTCGCTCAACATGAATTCTCTCGCTAGCAATTTGTTGAGTTCGAACCACTTCTTCTGCGTCCAACTGTTCACGTCCCTTCAAAAAAGAAGGTATAATTAAATCAACTCCAATGGGCTTTAAGTAGTCATCAATAGTAAACCCCCGGTCAGCCATTATTGCATCCCCTTTTTCCCATAGTTCTGGGTACAGTAGTCCACTTTTTATCACAATGTTCTTATCTGAAATACTCCCAGGAAATGCAGATGAAATAAACGTGAATCCTCCTCCTGGAGCAATCCCTACGAGCACTTTAACTGTTGTGTGACTTTTATAGTCAGACCACATCATTTTGTGGTTAATCAGTGAAGAGGGTACTGCCACTTTAAATTCAACACCATCAATAATAACCCTTGTTTTAGGGAATTTTTCTTTACAAGATTTTGGCATTGTGGCATCAACTTGGGCCCTCGTTGGCCAGATACAGATTGAACTGAATTGCGAATACATAAAATTTATCCACGTAATCACAGTATTGCTGACTGATCCCTCTGAGATGTCAAACAAGAAGCTCAAATGTTCAACATCAAAGTTCCTTCTAAGGCGAACAACGGTTAAAAGAAAACTTTCAAAAGCAGATAAAGTACGTGGTCTACCAGCTGCTGATAAGCCTTTGACAGCTTGGTTATTGTACAGAATAATGCTCTCTCCCATGTGGCCAGAGTTAAGTGAGAAAAACACTGATTTAAGAATCTCCACCGTTGGAAAGGCGGTATAGTGTTTACACATTTTGTCACTTCCCATAACGTGGTCAATAAACCGACGTTTCAAAGACTGACTCGATTTTAACTGTTGTTTCAATAAATTGTGTTCCTCTAAAAGTTCATGGTATTTTGCCTTCCAATCGATTGATTCTTCCATTTCTGGTTCTGGGACTGGATCCTGTTGTGGTTCAGGAAAAGCAGGAAAAGGTTCTTGGGTTTCTCTACACTTTTTTTGTGGGGATGCTCTTGAAGTTGGTGGCTTTCGCTTTTTTGAATTTGTCGTGTTTGTTGATGAGCTCGCATCTAAAGCTTCATCCTCAGTAAAATAAGGGATAACAGTCTCTTTATTTGAAAGTCTCTTCTTTGTACCTCCTGGAGGACGATAGATATCTTCTGGTCTGAAATGTTTTTCACACAGTACCGTTGTTTTGGTTACTTTGAAGTTGTCTTTTCCATTTGCACGTTTGATACGAGAGCACCAGTATTTGACTCTGTTTGCATTGTCAGGGAACGTAAAAAACGATATATTTGATGTGACTCTTTCTCCCCCTTCTTCTTTAAATGTTCTATTATTACATCCATAAGCTGCACATTGTCTTCCAAGTGATTGTTTGTGTTTTCTTTTTGGTTTTTCATTAGATATCTCACTGCTTCCTTGCTTGTTGTCCGCCATTTTCGTTTGTTATGATTCCGTGGAACATCGCTAGCCTCGTTTTCAAATATTACGCAATAATTTATGAAAAGCCGTATCAGTTAAGATAAATTTAATAATTTTGATTCAAAAACTTACGTTATATTACATCAAATCTTTCCAAATTTTAGGAGTGGAATTCGAAAATATCCCTGAAACAAATGGTGTTCCATTGATTGTTGACATGTCCTCAAATATTATGACAAGAAAAATCGATATCACAAAATTTGCAGCCGTCATCGCAGGGGCGCAAAAAAACCTGGGACCGGCTGGTTTGACAATGGTTATCGCACGTGAAGATATGTTGGGAAAGGAACAAAAGATTTGTCCAACGGTTTGGAACTTTAAGAAACAAGCTGATGCGGATTCGAGGCTGAACACACCACCTTGTTATTGGTCAGTGACTTTAATATGTTTCAAATTTCCATTGATGAAAAGGGTTTACATAAAAATAAATTAAGGGCTGGACTTTAGTTTAGCTTGTTTATCATGCCTTATTGTGTTCCCAAGGAACTTTATTTTTATTTAAGTTTCTTGGTGTTCCTAATAATTTATGAACATTATGATTGGACATTCATTTCTTTCATTCAGTTCAATATTTTATACCACTCAGGATTATCTTTTAAACGAGCCTTAAACCGATATCTAATTCAGATTCTATCGAAAGTTACAGCTTTTCTTTATCTCCTCTGCAAATTATATTAAGACAGACTTTAGACATTCATTTTTTCTATCATTTCAGTATTTACATGACTGGTCTTGTCTTCAAGTGGATTCTGAAGAACGGTGGGGTCGATTATTTCCACGATTTGAATACCAAAAAATCCAAGCTTTTATACGATACAATCGATGATTCTCTCGGTTTTTATAAACCGATTATCAACGAAGGTTCTCGATCGCGAGTCAATATCGTTTTCCGTGTCGGAGGACCGCAAGGAGATATCGATGTCGAGAAGAAATTCGTCGAGAAAGCAAAAGAAAATGGTTTGTTCGGTCTAAGTGGCCACCGGTAAGGTTTGATTCGTTTTGTTTGATATTTTTGTACTTTTTCTTTCAAACCGCTGTTGTATAAAACTTAACCAACACTGATAAGGGAAATTTTGATATAAAGTTTTAAAGTTTATAGCCACTACATAAAAAAATAGATTTCCCTAATATTTTGTTCATTTTGAGAAAGGATGGTCATGACTCCGGGGGGGGGGGGTACTTAAGCAAAAATGGGTGCTGGGTATGTGTGGACGGTAAGGGTCGGTTTTTTCACCTTTCAAAGTCTCTCTAAGGGTTGGAAAATTCACGATTTCTAGGAAATTTTTTGGATTTTGAGTGAATAAATTAGAAAAATATCTCTGTAAGGGTAGGGTATTTTTCAAAAATCGAAGAAAAATCTAAGGGTCACCTTTTCAGCAACAATCAGTCTCTCTAAGGGTCGGCTTTTGGAGGTCCCATTCGCACATACCACTCATCCACCAACCCTAGTACCCCCAGGCATGACTCCGGTTATAAGACAGTCTGATCTAGTGAGGATTTTCATTACAAACTACTGATCACTTAATTTAAAATGGCTGTTTTGTCTGAACTGCCCGTAATAGCTGTGAATCTTTTTATAATTAACTTGAGGGGATTACACTAATTAGCATGTCAAAGCCATTTGAAATGATCTCGTTTTGTGATGATATTTTCATCAACCATTTATATTTAACGGACAAAAAGTTTTTTTACTGGAGGTATGGCGTTGGACTTTGAACTTTAGAAATGTATGGTATTATAAACCTTTGATACATTAGATTCATTAGGAACTCTCCTCTATTGCTACAATGAGATTTCTATCGTCCCATATTTTAAGTTCTATTTTCTGATGCAACATTTTTACACATTGCCCTTTTCTATATTATGTAATTTTACTGCAAGTTATCTCATCCCGAGGCAAAGATTATTATACTTTAAGTTTTTTCAGTAATCACTGTGTTATTAAAATGAGCTTCGTCATCTTGCAAGCTAAAACTTTCAGTGTATAAATCTATTTTGGTTTATGCCAGTGATGCTCCAATGAAATAGAATTTTTATACTTTATGCACCATGAAACCTCGTGATATTAGTTATTAATTGCGCTAATTCCCAGAAAATACGAAAATAAGTTCTTGCCCAGAAAAAGTTTTGATTTTTAAATTAGATAATTTTCAAATATCTTTGTTCAATTGCTAAATGAATTAATTCCGTGTTAAGTTCTTCCTTTTGCCCTTTTTCATTTTTATGTGACAATGTTGAAACATCTCTCGATGGGTCCTTTGTCTCCACATCAGGATAAATGATGAAATATCTAACCTAGAACGTCGAATTTAATTGAAAGTATTTAGCCTGGATTAACTGATTATTATTCAGTTGAACATATTTTCTTTCGAAAGTCCTCTTACATAAATAATAAAGGTGTAAGGCTCTCATTTGTGACGTCCTTTTTAGGGACACGAGACCTAGCCAAGAAGACTTCAAAGCTACAGCTATCCCGGATCTTGCTTTTCTGCAGGGGTCTTCTTTAGGCCGGCAAATTTCGCCGGTCCAAGGCACGAAAAAAATTCCAATTCACTGTTCGAAAATTTCGGTTCGCCGCCTCAAGTACATATTTACGCTAATCAATACACTGCACTTGCTGAGAATTCACCGGGCTAGAGTCTAGAGAAGTCGCCAAAGTTAATTTTTCCTTCGTCAGCCTACCAAAAACAAACCATAGCCCTCCTGATCCGATATCTACGGAAACTACTTAGTTAGAATACCGCGCTACTTTATACGTCAGATATACTCTGGTACATAGTACTAGGGTATTGATTAACAACGGTCTTTATTCTAATATGTTTTTAATCTTATCATTACTTGTTCTTTTTAGATCTGTTGGGGGATGTCGTGCTTCTCTTTACAATCCTGTCACTCTGGAACAAGTTCAAAAACTGTGTAAATTTATGAAGGATTTCCAAATGCAAAACCAGAACTAAACTTTGGTATATCCTTGACTGTCAGAAGACATTGTTGCACTTTTTCTGAAAATGGTAACTCGTTTCTGCATCCAAGATTTTATTTTTTTATACAAGACGAAATGGAGGATTTGAAAAGAAACAAAGGACAGTCAAACTGCGAGAATTTGGAAGATTGTAATGCGAGTGCGGGAAGGTACATTTTAATACTATTTATAATATTTAGATTATTTTAACAAAATGTCAGCACACATTTTAGGCAATTTTATGACAAATTTACAATATCTATCTTGTAATTCAAATCCTTGACTATTTATAGTGCTTTATGCTAACATTGCCTTTTTTGTTGCAATTTATACCGATATTTGTTAGGTAGTTTTAGTTTTTGACATTTCTTTTTAAAACTTTTCAATAAAATATTTTAAAAATCAACGATTAATAGTAAACTGAAGCCTGAAAATTTCGAGAAAAAGCAATCATCAAATATTTATTTGAATTTTCTTTACAATTAAACGGGTAGACAAGCCACAAATTTCAAAATCATTCTTATATGAACCCCTTAGTGTGCTTTTTGAGTTTTAAGCCTAATGTGTTCTTTTAATGTTTCTTCTTATTTTCACCATTTTGTAAGTATTTTAGAGCAATTTCCCAAGAAATTAGGTGTTTTAGAGTCCCTAAATAGTTCTTAATTTTGTCCTTGATATTTTATCTATCGAGCCTTATCTTCTTATATAGTTTACTTTTATAGTTTAGTTTTCATTTTACTGAGGTAATTTTGGGGTCTGTTACCTACTCGTTGCACTTTTTTCATCCGACATGCAACTCGACCTGACTAGAGGCTAGGTAAAGCAACAAATCAGCCTTAAAATTTCCTGTGTATGAGAGTCATTTACGAAAGACTTTTGAAAATAGCTAAAAGTTAGTTTACAATTTATGTCTGGTAGATGAAATACACTGAATTTGTAGGAAAGGCTGTACTCAAGAGCAATTTGTACTAAATTTAAGGAACGATAATGTTAACTAAATATTTGATTATTCTAAAAACCGCAAAATCTAGATCTTTTTTATCTCAGTATGGGATGAACACCTATTTTTTGGGGAGTTTCTAAACATCGACCAGAAATGGCGACCGCGACCAGCGACCACGACCGGCGACCAGATAAATTTGGATTATCGAGTTTTTCTTCTTTCTCCACCGTAGAGTCTCACTTATGATCATTTATTTATCGAATTGAAGAGTAAAGTTCACCCCTGTCAGTCGGAACCACTCCATAGAAATGGCAACTATTGCTTTAACGGGAAGGTGAAAAACTTTCCGAAATGGATAGAGTTTCTGAATCAGGAAGTTGACCAGTTGACCAGAAATCCACCGGGTAATCACTTCTTAATTCTACTTTCCCCATTCCCAATTAAAAACTTCCCGATTTGGAAACTTCTTCTCGATCGGGAAACAAAAATCAGCTTTGTTTACAAAAATTCAAGCTCCCGTTCGGGAACAATGAAAAGTTCTTGACCAAAACGGGAAACAGAAAAGTGATGAAATTTTCAATATGGAAACAGTTTCCTTTTTGGGTTATTTTCACCTTCCCGCTCGGGAAATATTTCCCGTTAAGGCAATAGTTGCCATTTCTATGTAGTGATTACGACTGCCTGTTTCACCTACAGTGATTATAAAGCCACGTGCAAAACGTGTAGAATAGCCATTTCAACGCTCTTGGAACTTGAATAGATTGTCAATTTCTATCCTTTTGTATTTTCGGCATCAAATTGATTAGTGACAAAATTTGTGCCGGAATTTATTTAGGAAGCTTTTTATTTGATCATCAGACCATTACTTTGTCAAAATAAGTCATTTTGACAATGTAAGGACAATGGAATAATTGATGAGATTCATATCTGGCCTTCTTAAAACTGGCCTTCCCAGCTTTTGCCTACTGACAATTTCTATCTATCCATACTAAAGGCATATCTCATTCGGTACAATTAAAATATTTGGTATAATAAAGTTTACAGGCATCACACTTAATTGCCCTGTCAACATTTTTGTCAAAAAGTGTAACTTTGTCTAGAAAATGACTGGTAACGTCAAATGTCACTTTTAGTATTCTCAGCTAGAGTAATCCTCAGCCACGTGCTCAGTGGTTCATTTGAAAGCCACATCAGGACTCGATTGGATGTTCTCTACGGTGGAGAGAGCAGATAAACTCGATAACCCAAATTTATCTGGTCGCCGGTCGTGGTCGCCATTTCTGAAGAGGGATAATCTAGAAGACGGGAAATATTAGAAAAGCGGGGTTTAGCCCGAGGTGGAGTATAAGGGGTTTACTTTAATTAGCAAAATTTAAGATAGCAAAACTTCGTCATCTATTCTTATGACCTATCATATAAAACATTGTGGTTTGCTTTTGAAAGCTCTATAAATATTTTTTCCTGGTGTTTGTACTTTTAAATTGACGTCATCAGAAAGTCAAGATGCCCAAGATGTCATCAGAAAAAATTAATTCCATATCTCAAATTGGCTATTTTTACCCCAAAAGATCCACAGGCCTGTACAATGGTAATTTACTTCGGGGTGGTAATTTCTGGCACAAAATTTTCACAGGGCTGTTAAATGGCCAAAATCAGTGTTCCTATTGAAAACATTGATTTAGTCCGTTAGAAAATGTTGAGAAAAGGAGCATCAATTCAAAGAATTGACTGGGATCGGCGGGAATTTAATTTGGTGAATTAGGAATTCGGAGACACTGAAATAGATGAGAATTACAACTAATTTTTCACGTAATATTATTTTTGATAAATTTTGCGGGAATCAAATTTGGCCAATGAACGATTTATGAAATCTTTGCGAGGATCTAATTAGGCAAATTTTGTCTGGAAATTGAAAACTTTTGAAACTTCAAGTAACATTGGCAACTCTGATTTGTACCTGGAATTATTAACAGCCAACATCCAATTTCCAAAATTATCGTTGTCTAATTTGATTTACAATCTATTGAAATTGATACTTATTTACAAAAGAACAAAAACAAAATAAATCTTGACATTATTTTTATATAAAGCCATCGTTCATTCGGCCATTCCATTTTATATCTATTCTATACAGGGGTGGACGAATTTCCAGAGGGTAATCCGAGAAAAATTTCCAGGGGGTGTTTTTTCATTTTTCCAAGGGGGTAAAAAGTTATTTTAAAATTTCCAGGGGGTAAAAGATTGCTTTTATTTCGGGATGAGCTTGATTTTCTACAAGATCCTTCACTAATTGGTCATTTGAAGTGATGGAGATGACGCGTTCTTTAGAAAAAGTAATAAGATTCTTTTATTACATCTTAACGACCAACCAAATCAAATAAGAGCTTGTAAAAACTCCAGCTTGTCCCTTTAGTTCGTCCACTCTCACCTTAAGGTATGAAAAAAAATCTTTTCAAGGGTATTTTTGCACATTTTTCCATTTTCCAGGGGTTATCCACATATTTCCAATAATTTATCTTAGACTTGAAAGGTTCGTCCACCCCTTGTATGTTTTTTTTAATGGAACACCCCCCATTCCTTGCGAATAGTCTTAGAATTTATTAACGTTCATTAAAAGTTTATTTTCATTATTTCTGAAGTTCCAATTAGAAACTCCCATTACTGCCAATCTTCTTGGTACGTTTTTTGTTAACCATCAATTTTTGTTGTTCTTGATTGCATTGTTGAACATGTTTACGCATGCTCGAAATTTGTTTCTCATATTTTAAACGACTGTTCTCGAAACCTGATTGGTTTATCCTTAATTGACATTTCAATGTGTCCGCTTCGCTATTGACACGTACTATTTCGAATTTCAGTTCTTTGATTTTCTCTTTCTGATCACGGTTCAAGGAGCGCACTAAATGTAATTCATCGGTTAGCGCTGTATTTGACTCCCTTAAACATTCATTAGCACGCTCCAATGAAACAACTTGGGTTTTAAACTCACGTTCGATCAAACGTCTATTCTTTGAGCTATCAAAATCGTTGATTGCTGGTCCCAAGGGTGACGTTAGGTCAGCTTTTTTCTCACCCCGAATAAACGCCATTAAATCCTCATATTTGATTTCTGGTATTTCGATAATTTCAATGTCGTCATTTTCTCCGACAGGAACACTTATATCGACACAGTTTTGTCCGACGACGGCTTTAATGTCGCTTTTTGTGACGTTATCTTTCACGAATGTCGATTCTCGGTGAGCAATCTCATCTTGAACTCCATTAGAACTAAAATCATTTGTTGTTTTTGAGGTTTTAACAGGTGCCAAGCCATTCATAGAATCTAGGTCAATTTGTCCAAGTTCCTGTGTCAAAAGCTCTACATGTAGTTTATTTTTCTCTAGTTCTTCGTCTTTCGAAACTAACTCTTTTTCTAAAGTAGTGATTTTCTGGGTCATTAATAATCGTTCTTGAAGAAGCTCTTTGGTTCTTGTCGTTCGACAAGTTTTAACCTCCTTGGAGAGAGTGGTGAGATGGTCCCCACCACTCTCCTTGCGCAAGTTTTTCACTGTTTCTCGGTGGTCCCGTTTCAACTCGATTGCTTTCTTGACCAAAGGTGATGAAGCTCTTGAATTACTGGCGCGAGTCGTAATACTTCGTTTGGATTTATTCCCTGATTTCCCACTGGTTGATTCAGGAGTGATGACGTCATTATTTGGCGAAGAGCTAGATTCTCGCTTCAGTATATCCAGTTTAGATGGAGTTGAATCAATTGTTATCTTATCTTTATGTTTGGTGACTTTGAATTTGATCTCCATAAGGGCTGATTCGTAACGGACATTTTGATCGATCATAAAAAATAAATCAGATTCTAAAAGACCTAATTCATCCTTATTTGCCGGTAACCAATGAGTAGTTTCCAGGTGTTTGACAACATCCAGTGTACCACAAAGGTAAACAACTTGATCCAACAAAGTATTGTTTTGATTTTCAATCGATTTCAAATCTGTTTCTAATTGCTTGCATTTCAAGGAATTCTCTTCGATATATTCCTCAAAACCAGCTATTTTTCGTTTCAACTCATTTCGTTCCATCAATAAAGCTTTGTTTTCAGCTTGTAGTAAATTGTTGTCACTTTCAAGAGCTGAAACATCTTTTGCCTGGTGATTGTAAATAGGTTGTTGACCAGTGGAGATTTCGAAACTGTTACTTGTCAACTCATTCAATTGGTCAAAACTCATCTCCTCGTAAAAAAGCTTGTTATACAGATTGTGTTTATCGATAGATGCTGGTTCCTTCTCTTTATCACTATCAAAGGAACTTCCGAAGACTTCACGGTGTTTCAAATTGACCAGTGTTGAGAGTTTCTGCTGCATGAAAGCATTTGCATCTTTAAGGCGTTCATTCTCTTGCATTGCTTTTGTGTACATTTGTTGCAGCATTCCATGTTCTTCTTGGAGAGAAACATATCCAGTTTCATCTTGTGAACTCATTGTCACCACACCGTCATCAGAATCTTGGTGTTGATCATTGAAAATGGTCTTTGGTAAATGACCAGAGCTGAGATACTTAAACGGAACACCTAATGGTGTCTCTGTGTCTTGGTCTTTCTTGATTTTGAAAGCTGGCGATCGTTGTAGCTTTCTTGGTGATGGAGTATTCTTTGATGTAGAATCTTCTATCTGATCGATCGGTGAATCTTGGTCAATTACGGATTCTGGTGATTCTTTTGGCAAATCTGCCGACGAGAACGTACTATTCATCAAAGAATAGCTATCTTGTTGAAGATTGACACTTTCGGCGGATGTTGCTTTGAGTTGGTTTCCAGATATCAAATGTTTTCGAAGATTAGATTCAAGGAATAGACGTACAACTTGGAGCATTTGCAAAATGTAAAAGAGATATTGGGTATCCAGTAGGTCAGCTGATGTATCTGAAAACAGAAATACAAAAGTTGTCATGAAAGTTATCACATTGCGAATTGTTTTGACCTGGAAACTAGGGTTATGATATTAGAATTCTAATGATTCCGTTTCATAGCTTCACCATATTGTTAAATAGTAGAAAAATCAACTTGTTCAGGATGAAATATCACTTCTTACTCATCCATCAGAGGAAAGATTATCAAAATTTCAATGCTGACTGATGATTTACACTTTCTGATTTTTTAAACCAAGGTAATCAAACTCATAATTCGCATAATTCAGAAACTTTCGACTTTTGAGGATTTTCATCCGATAGACCTTTTCATAAATTACACGTCACGAACATCAATTGCCTCGTATTCAAACAATTACCATGGTGATTATTTTTTTTATGAATATGAAGTAGTTTTAAAATCCGCTGGGAGTTAATCACCATGGCAATACTTTCAAAACGAGGCAAGTGATGTTCGTATCTTATAATTTATGAAAAGGTCTATTCTCACTGGCAATAATATTTTCAGCAGGGCAGTGACAAAGAGATATGATTTCCTTTTGATGTAATTATTGATTGATAATGAAAATAAATACCTCTGCTTGCATTCTTCAGATCTGCAATAGCCATTTCCACTATTTGATAAAAAGAATTGGTGTGCTCTGAAATTAAAGAATGGTAACATGTCAATCTCGTATCCAGAGCCAATTGCAGCACTTTTTAATTTTACTGTTGGACATGATATACCCGGTAGTAGGCATTTTCATAAATTATTTGAAGTGCAACTTTTGCCTCGTTTTGAAACCATTACCAAGGTGATCAAATTCCTTGAGTTTTCGAGTGCTACTTTTATAAATAGAGTCTTATGAACTCTTCTGGGAATCAATTAGATGTAGTATTTTGGAAAGAGGTAAGCGTTGCTCGTGACGTAATTTATTAAAATGTCCACTCTTTCAGAATAAAATCAGAACTAAAAGGTGAACTAACGGACGCTGGAATCGAGATCAAAATCGTATATTATTGAGATATTATTAACATCTTATTTCTATAATTTTAAAGGAGTAATCAGATGATTTGAGATATTTGACATGTGGATTCCTTCCAATGTCCTCAGCAATAGTTAACAAAAAAGCATTTCCGTCGAGATATTCAAGTTACAATTTTTTATACCTTTAGCAAAAAATCAAAAGAATTTTGACGTAAGAAACGTTTTTTTATATAGTACCCTAATGGTTCCACTACTCAGTATGGGTGTAAATGCACCAAGAAGGCAAAGTTTCACACAGCAGGCTTCAAACTCTGATCAAACAGGGGGGTTAAAGCAGTGTATACACTATAGAAACAAATTTGACATACCATTATTATTCATTCTTCTAGTTGACGAACTGACAGATTTAAAAAAATCCCAAAGTGCATTTTCAATATCGGTACAAGTCTCATTGATGCTGTATGCTGATTCCCTGAACAGATCATCGGAATCCCCTAGATCAATGGAGTGTAATTCCCCGAGTAGAAATCTCAATTTCTGTTTTGTTTCGTTTAGAATCTGCCGTTTGAGATCATCTAAAGAGGACGGGTACGTTCTTGGCGAATCTTGAATTTTGCTGGGAATATCTTTTAACCGTTTCAACACAATATTGATAATATTGGTTAACCGTAAATGCGATAACCGATATCCTTGGTGAACAAGTTGTGGTTGTTCTTCTTCAGTTTCTAAAACTGTGTCCAAGAGCTCTGATATCAACAAGGTTTGGTTCAGCTCAGACCATTGATCTTTGTGAGAGGGTGTGGTATTGTTATGGTGTATCTAAAAGGATAAAATATTAATGATGCAAAAAATGTTTACTCATACAGATCTTTCCCTAAAATTGTAATCTCTGTGACATATAGAAAAACCTTATTTCGTTCATTCACTATCCATAACTTTTAAACTAATACATGTTTTTTTTTTATAAGCAAGTGTCTGTCCCTATGTCAGGCTCGCATTATGCTTATTATTCTATTGTTCTCAAACAATAGAGCCATTGTTTAGGTACCAAAAACTGAGCCTGCATATGCTTATAAACGTTATGCTTATAAAAGAAAAAACATGTAATCATCTATAATCATTTACTCTATTAGAGCCGAATTAATGTCCGTGAGATTTAATTTCGCATTTTCGCGAGTTTTTGCCTTTTTTCGTGACAATAGAACTCGTGAAACCGCGTTAGATTGCTGTCTCGCAAAATTAAATCAACACAAATTTTTTAACATCAGATTTTTTATTTGAAAATAACCAGTAAATTTCCTATTCGTGACAAAAATCAGTCTTTCAAGGTCATTTTTAACTGTTATCTTACTTGGATTTAGAAAGTTTGAATTTGAAATTTTACCTGGTTTTGTGAGGTGATTGTACTAAAATGTTTGCCAGATGAATTCAGTTCTTTTTCTAAACAGTATATAAAGGAAACAATAAGGTTGATGTCAACAGTAGAGTACACTTTTTTATAAGCAACCCCAATTATTGGGCTCAAAGGCTAACTCTGATAAGAATTTTTTTGAATCCAGGTCTAAAGTTGCATAGAAATACTGCTTAAAAATTTAATATTTCTTAAATATGATTATGATTGTGATGAGTAATAAAAAGTTGCATTGAGGATTTCAGGGCTCAGATTGATTTGCCCAGGTACTAAGTTTGACTTCGGGACGGGGACGTGTCACTTGAGTGAAAAAAGCCGCTTTAGTGAAAAAAACAGAAACCATAATTTGGGAAAATTGGACCCTTTCGCACAAACATTCGAACATTTTTAAAAGCTATTTTAGTAATTTTAAGCAATGTGCATTTTACGTCAAACTTTGTTTAATAATATCATCAACAAAAGCGGACGCTTGAATTAGCGGACACAAGCTCACATTGAAGACAATTTCAAATTCTAGTAAACCCCTCGGACTTTTTCTAGTTAGTTACTACACTTTCCACCCCTCATTAATTTTTTTTTCTTTATTAAAACAAAGACACGTGTACACTACAAACATATATTACAAAACATTACTTAAACATAAAATATAGTCCCTCCCCCCCGCTAGGAACTAACGTTATATCGCCAGAGGTACTAGACTATGAAAAAAAAGAAAAATAAATAAAATAAATAAGTAAATAAAAAAAAAGGTTTTGGAGAAGGAAGCTACAATTGCTAGGTAAAAGCCTAAAATAAAGCACCGCTGAACCTTCCAGTTTCGTTAAGAAATTCAACAACAGAGGACTGTACCTAATTCTTCGATTCTCTTGGACATCTTTCGAGCAAGGATTCGATAGTCAACCTAAAACAGAAACTTACATCGTAATCAAAAAGAAGATTTTAAGCTTTTCAAAAAAGGCCTTTATCTAGATACATTTCAAACCAGTGTACTCTTAGGTGCCAAATAAACGCCTCCCCCCCCCCGCTTGTTAATTTTTCGAAAATTTTCCAACCCCCCCGGACCTTATTAGGACCCCCCCCCCCGTTTATTAATTTTTAAGAACATTTTCAGTTGGCAAAAAGAAGTCCCCTTATTTTGCTCCAAAAATCCTAATTTTAGCCTATATTTAACTTATTTTTGGGTTTTCAGAAGTACAATTTCCGACCCCCCCGGCAATTAGGTCCCCTCCGTTTATTAAGATTTCGAAAATTTTCCAACCCCCCCCATTTATTCAAACCCCCCCCCCTCCCGTTTATTTGGCACCTAAGAGTACCTAAATAACAAACAATGAGCTACTTATAATTAAGCATTTGCCACCCTAACGACACAAAAAAATTCCTAGTAGGAATCAAGCAAAAAATAATATTTTTTTAGCATTGTTCGACCTATGGGAATCACTTTAATTTCGAATAATGGGCTTTCGAATCAGAAAGAGGTATGTAATCTTGGGACCTACAGTGAAAAAAATTAAATAAGATAACGTACCTCAACGTTAAGTGTGACACGTTCTTTATTTGTGATCGTCCTTGCACGTGCACCGAAATTCAAACTACAGCGTGTTTCATAGGATTCGCTTGCGGACGGTGCGACACAAACCTGGTGATCAGATATAAGCAAGAGGTTAACAACCAAGTATAGAGTGGTCTTCAAGAGTTTGATTTAAAGAGATTTAAAATTATGGAGACTAGATTTAAGCGTTTGATTTCTCACCAGATATTCATTCAACAAAACGTTGTGAAAAAAGATTAGACTAGCTAACTACTTTAGGCATACAAACTTTCGCAAGCAGAAACTTTCGCGATTTTAGCGAATTTTGGCCCTTTTCTCGCGAAAGTAAATGTCTTTGAAAATTCTAGGAAGGGCCATTCGCGAAAGTTTATGATCGCGAAAAATTCTTGACAAAATAGAAAATCTGTAAAACTTTGAATAAAATGTAACTTTTATGACACTTTTTAGTCTGCTAAAAGGCTAATAATAATAAGTCCATGAACAAATGTCGCGAAAGTTTATGCTCGCGAAAAATATTTTTCCGTTAAATTCGCGAAAGTAAATGTCGTGAATTTCACGATTTTTTGTCCTCGCGAAAGTTTGTACGCCTAAAGTATTCCGTTTATTAATCATGTCAGTGGGCGAGAACATAAGGACAGTTGAAAAACTTACGATGAAACTTGTGAGACATTTTGATCCAAGACATTCTTGGAGGAGACGTGTCAATGTGGAATTACGAAAAGGAACGTGTGTCATTTTACCACTGGACAGTGAATTGATGACATTACTGAGAAAAAAGTAGAACAGACATATTATTAATTTAGTGGTTAGTCTTGCGCGTTCAATTGCGATTTCCCGAAGGTTGTCTTTTTACGTTAAATTTTGATCTCAATAACTCTACTAAGCGTTGACAACTCTTAACAATATTGAGTTAGAACAAAATATAGCGATTTTCAAAATAGCTAATGATGGAAATAATATCAAAATTATCGACATACCCTAACTCGAGTAAAGAGGAATTTATATGTCTAGCTTCCACTTGGTTGACACCTTCCACCATTGTTTTGGCCAGCCGTTCACTTCCTGCTAAATCACATCTAAGAATAAAATAAGTTTGAGAAAATTCAAGAAATTCCCCTCGACCTTTAGGAGTCTAGTTCGAGCAAAACACAGATTTTTTATGCTAAAAGAAATCCTAGCTTGGAATTTAATACTGAAATCTATAATATTATTATTACAAAGGTGTCAAAAATACCGAAGTTATTGCCAAATTGGTAGCTTAAATATAAAGGTTTGGGTATCATGTAAAAAAAGTAATGTTGTCTACAAGGCTGTCATTATTCTCACATTTGCATTTTGGCTTTCAATGTGATTTCATCTTCAAGAACGATCAACTCTTCAAAAATGAAAGATGAATCTCTGCCATCTGGTGTTTGAGAGCTCACTAAAAACGAAAGGTAAAATGATTGTGATTGAGAGTCATAGCGTTAATCTATTCAATTTTCAGTTATTGGAATTATCTATTCATCACTTTCATAAAACTAAGTGGAGTCTCCATAACTCGAATACGCAAGGGGAACACAAATTTGTTCGAGTTAAGAAAACATTCCAGCTGTAAAGGTTCGAGATAAAACTAAAAGAGACTTCACTGTAGTACATAACAGTGACCATTGTCAGAGATAGATCTAAAAACATTTCATGAGATTCTCCTACAATGATTCCCAAGAATTTTTAGTCCCAACAAAACATGAAAGAGATGTTGAAGACGACTTAAGAATTGTCTTTCCCTTACCTTCTTTAGCTTTTATCTTCCGTCTTTCGATTGTAATTTGAAATACAGAATGCGATCTGAGAAAAGAAATTGAAACAAGAAATTTACAAACTAATCAGCTTAGATTATAGAATGCCCTGATTTCTTACGCTAAAAATCGTTCTCCGTCCCGAAAAATGAAAGATTAAAAAAAATCTGAAGGAAATTTACCCGGGAATCAAGTGTGCAAACTGTCTGTAAAGTCGGAATATTTTTTAAGTTTCCTTTTGTTGGAGGGGAGGGGCAGAAATTTTAGATTTTATTATTTTCTGGGATTTGATGGTTTGCAATAAAGATACCCTTCCAGCCCCATCTATTAGCTTCATTTGCAAAGTCGACTCGCTGGTTCAAAATATAGAATTGAATAAAGAGCTACCTGCTTGAGTGTCGAACCATGTTAGTTTCAGCTGTAACCAGTAATTCCTTTCCTTTCTTTAACAAAGCAAAAACATCTTGACGACATCCTACTTCTTCGTGTGTTAAATTCTCAACGTACAAGCCTATAGATAATATAGAACAGAAGAATTCCAAATTATAACACAACTGTCTCACAATCAAGGTGGAACTTCTCTTTCTATCGAAATCCCCATTGGGATCAATATCATATTGTTCTCAAGACAAAATATCTAGTGTTGGACTTTTCAACTGAATTTGAAATATGGGGATGAAAATAAAGTCAGTTTTTCAGTGGAGCTAAGATTGTAGGGTATTTTGCCCATCAGGGACAGGATTTTGGCCAAACTTCCAATGGGTGGGGGTCCCACCGGGTCTGTGACACAGGGGGTGTATTACATGATGTCAATCTAATGTTATCATGAGCTACGTTGGGTTCGTTGGGTTGAGCAACTTAATAACTAATACATCCATAGCATTTCCAGTGGACCCAAAATTCACACATTCACACAGTCCACTTTCATGAAGTAACCAATTCTTGTTAACATATAAGTTTAGAAGAATAGCTAGACACAACTTCAGTCAGCTATCCTGACTGTTTATCCATGTATATAAAGAATATTAAATCATGTAGTCCTTAAAATATAAAATCTTGTCTTTAAAATGTACCTTTCTTAGGGTGTTCGCGCACCAATAGCTCGTCATGATTATCATCATTAAATAAGTCATAGATCTTTTCCAGATAAATTTGAACAAATGAACAATAAATCTAAAACAATGGAAAAATGTTTGATAATTTATGAAAGAATTATGGCCAGCGGCGGGGAGTTGGCCTACAGATATAAATGTTACATAATGTTCCTGCTATGAAAATGATGAAGAGACCTTCCGCCGAATTATTGCCCGCATAGTTAAGTAAGTCTGCGACTGCTGTCGGAGGCGACCCGAAGGCTCCTCATTCGATAGCTAACTACCAAACGGTTGGGGGAGGGCGCCGCTCTTTCTCCTTGGATTACTCCAGGGCTCCATAGCTAAGTCATTCAAAAAGACGATTTGATTTATGAAAAATACCAAGATTGGAGAAAAATTAGTTTGACCAGACTGATTTGTTCTCAAATTTTGTTGCTATCCAATCAAACGGTCACAAACATTTGATAAGTTGAGAGAGTTCTATTTCAACTAAAATCTTTTCATCTTTGAATCTGTCACTTCTTTTACACTGTGTAGAATATCTATAATATGAGCCTCTAACAACTCAATTCTGGCCTTAGTTTGAAGGATTTTCTTGTTCCTTCAATCCTTCAATCCTTGAACACAGCTCCATAGCTCGTCGCCAATCTTACTTTGTATTCGTGAAGGACATCCAATTTCCTTAAATCAAAAAGTTCTTCGATAGCAAACTCAGTGATACAACCATCTGCCATCGCTGTGTATGTCTTCCCTAACGAACAAAAAAATGTTTAGAATAATCTTTCCTTGTTTTGTAGCTTTAGTGCAACAAAAACGGGGTTAAAAACCATTTACTTGGCCATTTTTGAAATAATCTGAGCCTCAGATTGTTCTTAATTTGTTCTTAGGTATTGTCCGGGATTCAACCATGTGTTCAAAAAACTAGGCCGATTCGGCAAAATTCAGTTAGGGACAATCTTCAAGCAAATCTCGAGCAAGCTGCATGTTCCTAACTGACCGCATAAATTTCACCCATGAAAAACTATGCAGGACCAAACGGGAAAAATTTGATGACTTTGAGCTATCAAGGTGTTACTAAATCATCCTGCACATATCCTTTCTACTATTTCTTAGAAAAATCGCTGATCGTTGATGGAAATGACGTCACACAAAATCAGCTTATTCGAACTTTCTTTATTTTCAAATCTGTCAACAAACTAAAATGATTCTCGCAACCCCTGTCAGGGTGAAAATCCCCATAACATAATTTCTTTGATTAGAATTTCTCTGTAATTCGAACAAATTGAATTTCCAGTTCAAGTCCGAATTAAAGAGAGGTAATCTAAGTTATAAAAAATTAGGTTAAGCCTATAGTATTCTATTTCATAGGGAATTAAAACTGACCTGATCCAGTTTGTCCATAAGTAAGTACAGCACAATTGATGCCGTTCAGAAATGTTCGCAACAGTGGTTTTGTTGTCATTTGATAAACCTGGTGTGAAAATAGAGGAGAGGGGTCTGTTTACTAAAAAGTGGCATGTATCCTGGGGGGGGGGGGTCGAAATAAGGTATGGTAGGAGGTATGAGGTATGAGGGTCGAAATTCAGATTCTCAGCTTATAGTATCTGTGTACTATACTTGGGGTTTTAGGGTCAAAACTTCGAATTGTCTGTTATTACTATTTGTGTACTCTTCTGTAGTTTGGGACAACAATCAAGCACATTTTGTTGGATAAATAGGGGGTGTATGGGTATATTCGGGTATTCGCTAGATAGTCTTTTTTTGTTTTATACAGGGGTGTAACTGGGTGCAAGTGTATAGTTAGAAATTTTCTGGGTACTATTTTGTACTATACAGGAGGGTATTGGGGTATATTTGGGAGTTTGCTGGATAGTATTTTGTACTATAGGGGTGGGTGGGTGTTTAGAAGCGAAATTTGCCTCAAAGTACTGATACATGCCGTTGTGTTGTACACAGATCCCCTTGGTGAAAACAGCAATGATATCTGAGATTATATTGAGTCATTAGTTTATTCTGGTCTGAGTAATCTTTGGACATGGACCCAGGCGGGCCGTTTGAAGTGAGGAGCAAAACTTTGAGGAAAAGAACCAAACTTAAACATTTTGTGCAGTGAATGCGATTTATAGTCATTTATCCATCAATATTAGTGTTACATCTTTTTCTGATATTGCACCTTTTCGGAATTTGTTTTCTCTTATAAATTTTCAAAATTTCGGCTGGTAAAGAATATTATTGTTACCTTTTGGTTGTTATCTTTACCAGCAAACACACCATCAAAATGATACGTCATCTCTTGTGAATGTCGTTCGTCCAAAACTTTGATCTATCATAGAAAAGTGAAGATACGATAATGGAAATATGCACTCGCTGACATCTGCCTTATTACACAAATATTACTAGGCAAGTATTCAACGGCCTTGATATTTGGACGATCTGAAATTAACACGAATTTTTCAGTTTTTTCAAGGAAACAGCGGCTGGTCTTAATTAAAGTGTTAATAAAATGACTTGTAATATTCGTGTAAAGCTACTCTTTTTTTCAGCGAGGTTACGCTCTCTTAACCGTAGCTGACAGTTCAATTGGAAAAAATAAAGAATCGTTCAAGAAAATGTTTTTCTATATCTTTTGGTATCCAAAAAAGGGCAGGTTTAATTTTTACTTTTCTGTTGTAAAGAAAAATCTGGAGTAGAATACTCAACCCAGCTGGCACAGTTGTTTCAACGTTTGTCTAGTGTTCACAACATCCATTATAACGTTAGATGAACATTGAAACAACGTTGTGTGCCAGCTGGAAAATAAAATGTATATTGTCTTGACACAATGACTGTTTCCAAAACAGCCTCATGACATCTCTCATGTTAGAAAGTTGAGACAAAATTTGTCGAAAAAAGGATACATACTGAAGACTGGGTGAGCTAGACATGGAAATTTAGCTTTATACAGGTTTAAGTTATAAGACAATCCAGAAATTTTCAAGCCTTTTAGGACGTTCTTAAGTTTGAGTTTTTGGCCTAAAATATTTTTAATTTCACCATTTTATCTGTTCTATTTCCTAAAAGACTTAGCGTTGTTAAGTCCATCAAGCCCTAAAATGTTCTTTGTTAATATTTTAGTTATCAAAATCTTATGCTCTTATACAGTTTGTTTTTAAAAAAGATTACAAAGTGACAAAATACCGCAGCACTGCTTACCCTCTTTTCATCATCGAACGTTTCGACAGCTTGTTTTTCGCACCGACCAATTTCGTCATCGTTGAAGGGGCGAACACGTGCGAACACTTTGATTGGCTTCTTGATATCTGAAGAAAAGGGTGATAGTTCGAAATTATTATTCTAGGTCATTTTCCTTAGAAAATACAAGAGATGACTTACATTCATTTTCTTGGGAAATGCAAGAGATCATTTAAGTTAAAAATAATTTGAAAACGAGGTTGGCAATGATTTTATACATATTATGAGGATAATGGATCAAGGGCTCTTGGTTATCAATATCAGTAATAGCAGGGTTTCTCAATCTTCACCATGGGGTTAACCATAGGCAATTACTGCATGTTTTCTTCGGTGAAATTCTAGTTCAATTTCACTAGTTCATTACTTTTGTAATCGTCAGCCGTGCAAAATTACTCGAATCTGATTGGTTTAGAGGAGTGCAATTAATCGTTAATTGCACTATTACCACTTTTTGCACTCTTCGGCGGGGGGTCACTTTTGTCCCTTTATTCTTTTCTCTCCCAAGTCCTGTGTCAGAGACTTTTTTTTACTATATAATAAAAAACAAAGACATTTTTTTTCTTCAATATAAAAAAGAACAAAGAAATTTTACGTTACAATAGCTTCTTTTAATTGAAAACAAAGATAAATTACACTGCAATGTTTTCTTTTTAAAAAAAAGAAAAAAGGAGGTTTTCGAATGTTTACAAAAAGGCATACTGGAGAAGTGGGACGTGGGACGGTGGGACGCTCAGGTGGGACGCTCGAGTGGGACGCTCAGGTGGGACGCTCAGTGGGACGCGTAAGGTGGGACGCTATGGGACGGTGGGACGTAGGGGACGCCTAAACGGTATATGGGACGCTAAGGTGGGACGGTAGTGGACGGAGTGGCGCTAAGGTGGACGGTAGTGGGACGCTAAGTGGGACGGTAGTGGGACGCTAAAGTGGGACGGTAGTGGGACGCTCAAGTGGGACGGTAGTGGGACGCTCAAGTGGGACGGTAGTAAGGGGGACGTGTGGACGCTAAGTGGACGAATGGGACGCTAAGGTGGGACGTGGGACGTGGGGACGCTAAGGGGGACGGTAGTGGGACGCTAAGGTGGGACGGTAGTGGGACGGTAAGGTAGGTGGACCTAAGTGGGACGGTAGTGGACGCTCAGGTGGGACTTAGGGGACGCTAAGGTGGGACGGTTAGTGGACGCTCTCTCGTAAGGCTTTTGTATTTTTGCTTCTCTGATAATTATGTACGAGTAAAAAAAGAACTCAATATGAGTAATGAATACTTTCATATTAGCTGTTATCTGATCGGAATACTCTCAAATGATTACGCAGTATCGACAAAATAACAATGAAAATCCTGCCTATTGTTTGTATGCGCGAATGAAAATGTTTTACGCAATTACATTACGTCATTTTTTATTACTTTTTATGGTAATATAAAAACATTTGCTCTCACCGAAGAAACATGACTATCTAGCTCAGTCGGTAGAGCATCAGATTCAAATTCAGGTGGTCCAGGGTTCGATTCCCCCACACGTATTTTTTTTTCTTTTCTAAACTAATCTATCCACAGGGATCAAAAATATTTCAGACCTAATCAAAAATATTGATTTTTCAAGCACGGAGGGCGAGAAATTTATCTTTTTAAATAGCAGATCTTGTTGTTGTCCTTTAATCTTTTGATACTTTTGATACAATTTTCATCCAAAATCTGTCTTTGAATCATACAAAGTTCCAATACACTTTCCTCGAGATATACATGGGGGGTATGGCAAAAAGGGGTNGGCTTTTAAAATGGTAAAAAAAAAATCGAAATAGCCGGGGGTACTAGGTTTGCGAGGTGACAGGTATGTCCGAGCCAAAAGTCGAAAATCGACCCTTAGAGAGAGTGAAAATTGGCGCTTTTGGGAGAGACATTTCTCAAAGTTTTTGCAGATTTTTGCTTGTTTTTTATCCAAACTTTTGAAAATCGCGACCCTTTGAAAAAGGAAATTCGATTTTTTTATAAATTCTGGACCCTTATTACAGAGACTCAATTTGCTTTTTAACTCTTTCTGTACGGTGGAAAACGTAATTTTCAAGATTTTCTCAAAAGTGGCGATTTGCAAACTTCAAATATAATTTTCTCGGTTTTAGCTGATGCAAAATAGGTCCTGTTTGGGTTCGTTAGAAAGCTCTTTTCACGGGCTATCTTTTCAGCGTGCCACTTTTTTGGATTAGGTCCTCAATTAAAAATTGCCGGCAGCCCAAGGTATCGTTCCAAAATGAACGAAATTTGGCTGGTCCGTATGGGAAGAGTTAATGGTTTTTCTACCCCTTTCAGAGACTTTTGACTTGAGGTTGTGAAAAAGGAAAAAGTTCGTTTGGATGCAATCAAAATGTTGCAAAGCCGAAATAATTTTAAAATGTCATTAGTCCGCGAAATCAAAGAAAGTATTTTAGTTACTTTGTCTGCATTTGTTCCATTAAAAAACAGACATCTTTTTTCTAGTTACAGTTCATATAGTTGCGAAATTAAAAAAGAAGGCCTAATTCGCGAAATTTAATCCACGCGAAATCTTTAAATCTCTTTTGTCTCGTGAATAAATTAATCCACGTATCAAAAGTCTTGAATCGCAAAGCGTTGTCCGCCTCTGCAAAGATGTAATTGTTTTTATAGAGCCAATTAGCATTGGGATCTCTGTTAATTTAAAACTCCTTTCATTATTTCTACACGGTGTCCCTAATTAAAGTATCGAGTTTGAACATGCGATTGAGTAGAAAAGTTTGTGTGTGTTATCGCTAAAATATAAGAACGTTCTCCATCACACAGGCTTATTACAAAAGGTAGTTACAACGTATAAATTAATCGTAATGACAAAGAAAAAAGAGGGAGAGCTTAAAATACAATTTTGTGAACACGCACATAAAACTTTCTACTCATAGTTGTGTTTCGACTCGATACTTTAATTAGGGACACCCTGTATGGGCCAATACAAAGCCTATGTACAAAGAGTCTTGAATCGCTAGGCGTTATCCGCTTCTGCAAAAATATAAAGAAAGACAAGAAGGGTACCAGGAACAAAAAAAGTGAAAAGAAAATTAAAAAAGAGTACCTTACCGAAAACATCGAAAAGAAGAAAAATACCAGACGTTAGACGCGTAAACGAGGAATCAACAGAAAAGCCTTTTGACATTTGGCAAGCTGAATCAGATGAAATATCCTTTGCTGTCTAGATTCAGCTATTTCATTCTGAAAACCAAATATTTTTATAGAGTGCTTCATTATAAAATATTATTGCTATACTTTCAAAACAATTTACCAAATGACTACTTTTTTTATGAATGGGCGACAGTGTCTCGGATTCCGAATCTTTGCGCCCATAAACACAATCCAATTCCTTTCAAGAATATCAAGTAAAAACTTTTGAGCTTGTGATTCTTATACAAAGACTGCCTAGCCACAGTACCTTTTCCATTCAGAGAGAGAGAGAGGTGAATTTTTTTTGATGGGACAAATGCAGGGCAAGGCAGGGGATGAATTCAAACAACGGGTCAGATTTTTCTCGGAAGATCTTTTTTGTGCGAAAATTGAGAAATTTTTTAAAAAGTCGGCCGAGAACTCGATGTGAAATTTTTGACTTACTTTATAGTTAGGTCGTTTAGCACAATTTACAAAAAAATAATAATACCTAGTTGAAACTTTCTCCAGACCTACTCTATAAAGATGCCTATGCCTCAGGAAAAAATCCCTGGTGGAACATCCCTTTTTTGGACAATTTCTCTTTCCCCCAGGCAAAACCCTAAGGCCGAAAATTTTTGAAAATTTCAAACTCATTTTCAGACAATATCATGTATACCATTCGAAAGCTCTCAAAAAACTATATAGAAGGCTTTTAAACGGGTATAGTCGATTTCATTACCTTACTCGAGATTTACGCAGAGGATGCAATTTGTGGTCAATTTTAGACCAAAAGGTAGTGAAAAGTGGAACTTGTGCATGAAATATCTCAAGTTAGGTAAGGAAATCGGCTATAACCGTTTAACAGTCATTGAGTTCTAGCCCGAATGGCTAAAGGCGACTCTTCTGGATGGGAAATGAAGCCACTTATTTCCCATCCTAAACACCCGCGCGTAGTTTTTACACAAACGCCGGATTGAAACTAAAATCTATCGCTAGTTTTAAAAAATGTAGTCCTCCAAAACAAAAGAGCCACTAGATACAATCCGTCGTCATGATTACGGCGCGTTCTATGCGCGTTTTAGATGGGAAATAAGTGGCTTCTCAATTTTTCTTGCCTGAGAAAGGTTCCCTTCGGGCTTGAAACTCAATGTTGAAAGTACAAACAGCCTGTATTTTTGTAACACGACCACACACCACACTATTAGGAAAAACCTTTTGGAACCGACTTGTAAAAGGTTCGTGGATTTTCCGTTTGGAAGGGGTTTTCAAGGAAGATAAAAGTTACTTTGTTTTTTAATATATTTGCAGTATAAACCATGTAGATATATGATTCATTCATATTTTTGTAAGTACGAGCCATTTAAAGGGATAACCAACGCAAGGGACATGAGAATTGTGCATATAAAATCATAAATAACCAAGCTCCGTCTTACTTACGTAACTATCTGCCAGCAAGGCTTACAGAGCCAGTTAACATAAGAACAAGAAATCCTACTTATCCTCTTAATATACGAACTGAGCGTTTTCGTAATACTTTTTTTCCTTACTGCATATCACAGTGGAATGTCCTGGGCGCGAATATAAGAGATCTACCTTCTGTTAAGACCTTTGAGAATGCAATTTTAAAATTTTTGAGACCCAAACAATCTCGTGTTTTTGATGTTTCTGACAATCAAGGTGTAGTCTTTCTAAATCGACTTCGGGTAGGTTTCAGTCATCTGAACGAGCACAAATTTAGGCATGGTTTTCGTGATACTTTAGACCCTTTTTGTGGTTGTCGAACTAACTCAGTTGAAAATACTCAGCACTTTTTTCTGCACTGCTCTATATATTCCCTTGCGAGACAATCTCTATTCGACAAACTACAAGACTTAGGTATTATTTTCCTCCCACTGAACCCTTCTTATTTTGTCGGTTTTTATTATACGGTGATGAAAGCTTGACTTTAATTTTAAATCAAACTATAATTTTTTCTGTCGTTGAATATATCCATGAATCTGGAAGGTTCAGTGGTGCGTTATTTTAGTCTACTACAACCATAGCTCTCTCCACGTCACACCTTGTTTTACTTTTTCCTTTCTTCATAGCCTTGCCTCTGGCGATATAACTTAAGTTTCTAGCGGAGGGAGGGACTATATTAATGTTTAGTAGTATTTTGTATTATATGTTCGTAATGTACCCTGTGTTTATGTTTCAATAAAGAAAAAAAAAAAAAAAAAAAAAAAAGAATTGTGCAGTTTTGGACCTCTTTGCGCCACATTTGTCAGCATTTATTACAGTAGATTTTAATTATAGAGTTGCCTTATGGCCTAATCATTGAGTCCTAGCCCGAAGGGCTAGAGGCGGCGACTCTTCTGGATGGGAAATGAAGCCACTTATTTCCCATCCTAAACGCCCGCGCGTAGTTTTTACACAAACACCGGATTGAAACTAAAATCTATCGCTAGGTTTCAAAAAATGTAGTCCTCCAAAACAAAAGAACCACTAGATGCAATCCTTCGTCATGATTGAGGCGCGTTCTATGCGCGTTTTGGATGGGAAATAAGTGGCTTCAATTTCTATTGCCTGAGAAGGGTAAAAAATTGGCCTCTATCTATCCCTTCAGGCTTGAAACTCAATGGGCCTAATGTCCAGCCTCTCGCTCTCGGGGCCTTTTTATTCGGACGAAATTTTTCCAAAAAAAATTCAAGTCTCAGTGAGGTAATACTATCGACTTATTTATTACCCGCCCCTTATTTGCCTTTTCTAGCCTTGCGGGGCGTTTTTCGTTTGGACAAAAAACTTAGAAAAATTTTCGGAAAAAAAGGAAGACTTAATAATAATAATAATATTGACGCAAATAATAATTTGGAATTAGTTCTTGTTCCCTGTTCACATAAGAATGGAGAGGAGGGAAGCAACATGCTTGCAAATTAACTGCAAAAGGTATAAAAAATTGAAGATGTAAACAATTTCAGGCACCAAAACCAAAAGTTGATCTGAGGGGGGACAAGGGGTTTTCATGAAGGACATTTTGCCTAAAAATTCTTGTATGTAATAAAGTAAATGAACCAATTCAGATTTAGGTAGCTAGAAAAAGTTGGGGATAAATAGTCAAGAGGAATCCAGACAAAGCAAAGGTTTACTTGACCAAGCATAAAATATGTTTTAAACATTTTATTATTTATATTAATTTAAACAAGGTATCAAAAACAAAACAAAAAACCCTAAATCCACTATACCAGGGGATGTCAATCGAACGTTCGATTGCCAATCGAACCAATCGAATTAATCGAATTTACTCGAATCCAATCGAATGATTGATTTTCGATTAGCCGAATTGATCGAACGCCAATCGAATTCTAATCGAAACCGAAAAACATGTGAAATTCGATTGGTTTCGATTGAGTTCGACGAGCTTCGATTAACGTTCGATCAACTTCGATTAACGTTCGATCAACTTCGATTAACGTTCGATCAACTTCGATTAACGTACGATCAACTTCGATTTTACTTTAAAAAGTTTAAATTTTGCGGGGCTAAATTTGGAAGATTTTTTGTAACACCACCATGAAATTCCCTTCCCGCTAAAAGAAGTTAGCGGAAGAATGTTTGCTTAATTCCTGGGGGGGGGGGTACTTAGGCAAAAATAGGTGATTGATGGGTATGTGCGGACGGTACTGTAGGACGGGGTGAATCGGATAATTTGTTTAATCGCCATTCTGTTTTCAGATCCCGTTCACTGATCGATCAAGCTATCAGAAAAATATGGCTTCGAAGATTTGGAACATGTTCTTCGGAAATTGAAGAAGAAAACCTTCTGATTTTCGGACCCTTTTTTGAAATGCCGAAAAAGAAATAATGAAGCGACCGTGATTGGAGATTCCTTTGGCATTGTGTTCAACGAAAGCCAGTTGTATACAGTCTTTGGTTCACTAAACGAAAAACAATGTCTATTCTTCGTATTTTCATTCTAAAAATTCGGAAAATTGTTCGCGTTAAAACGCGAATCGCCCATTTGCGCCCCAAGTTGAAGGCGTTGTTAAGTGATACGGAAAGGAGTTAATTATTGAATAATTAAAAAATATCAAATGCCGTGATCTTGGTCGTGTTCACACTACAGACCTTCCTTAATAAAAATGTAGTTAGGAGAATCTTTTGTTGACTACAATACAGAACGTGCATTTAACAAAGAGTCGAACGCGTATTATTGTAATTTTTAATCGATCTTCATTAATTAAGAGTCGTAAGCTCTATTGTCTTAAGGGTAGGGTAGAGGCTTCCCTTAAAACAAAAGATTTTATTAAGGAAGCATAAATAAAGAATGCGTGCAGTGAACAAAAGGTTTTATGATTTCAAAAATGAATGAACTGAGGAAAAAATTAGAAATAGTGCAAACGGTGTTGTTGATGTGTAAGATGAATGCAGTTATTGAGTAAAACCATTAGAACAAATATGTTTGCGGATTTCAAGTGATGTACAGGGTGTCCCTAATAAAAGTATCGAGTTTGAACATGCGATTGAGTAAAAAAGTTTGTGTGTGTTATTGCTAAAATATAAGAACGTTCTCCATCACATAGGCTCATTACAAAAGGTAGTTACAACGTATGAATTAATCAATAGCCCTTTTACTATTCCCCTGTTGCATAAATGTACGTCTTTAAAAATCAAAATTAATAAAAATTCAAATTCCCTCGTTTTACTTTTTTATTGTTCCATACATTCCATTTTTATTATTTTCATAGTTTTAACTACGATTCTTTACAAACATGTTTTAATTGTTGCGTTTTTCTCATGATCGTAATTTCGTTGCATTTGTAAACAGGCAGAGTATGTTTTTATTGTTACGTAATGACAAAGAAAAAAGAGGGAGAGCTTAAAATACAATTTTGTGAATACACACATAAATTTTTCTACTCAATCGCATGTTCAAACTCGATACTTTTATTAGGGACACCCTGTATGGATACCAATATCAACCAATCACATGTGAAATCAAAACTCTCAATAAAAAATCAACCAATGAGAAGCCTTAAGCAAAATCAATTACCGTGTTACAATAGATCTCGTGAACCTACAAAGAACTGTAATAAACCAGTGTATTCATCCATCATAAATCTCTTTGTTTAACTTTGATAGATTTAATTAAGTAAACTTTTCAGTGTGAACGCGCCCCTTGTCATTTTTAATTACTGCCACACTATCCCAAGAGGCTTGTTGGTGTTCAGAGTAGCTAGGAATAAATGTTCAAATGTTAATAGTCACTCATTGTTCATGTGGATACAATGTCTTTGTATATTTTGTATAGTGATAATTTAGGAGTTTATTATATGCTATGTATTATTTTCCATAAGAAAATAGTGGGACGGGTAAGGCTACATACAAACACTTTACAACAAGATAAGAACATTTATTAAAGTAACGGACGCCGCGGTTTCTCGTCCTTCCTAAGAAATGTCTTTGACGAAAGGAATTATTTCTAAAGGCTTGATAATGAGACAGGGTACAGTATGAAGCAAGACTTAATTTCCCGTTCGCTCATATGCTGTTCCTTCTCTCGGAGGTCTCGCATCCCCTGGCTTAAATCATCTCTGAGACAGGGGTGCAAATATTTCTGCAAGCGGAAATTGGAAAAAGGGGCAAGAAAGTATGACACGGTGGAGCCCCTTCCTAGTGGAACAATTGGCAATAAATAATCGGCCCGGTGAGAAAATATGCCCCAGATATTTAAGAACCCGAGAAATTTTTATTTTCTATATTCCTTACCGTTTTTTTATCCTTCATTTTTCCAAAGGGTATAAAAGTTCTCACCGGGCACTGAGAGAGACAGTTTTATAAAGTATTTTCTTTCGCTAAGAAAAGAATTAAAAAGTACAAATTTTCCAAATAAGAGCTTAAAAAGTTTGCTGCCAACTACGAGTATACTATGCATCTGAGCATTGAATACCATATAGAATTAATACTGTCTCCTGTCTTTGTGTTCATGGCGAGTCCACGCTGGTTCTGAATTCTTTAAGTGCCACCATAATACCCATGTCTCAGTAACTCAGTAAAATTTGAAATCGACAATCGGAGAAGTTACGAAACAAGTTGAACTTCACACACACCGAGTCTGTATTTGTAATCTCTTAATTCTCGCCGGAGTACGGGAAAATTCACTTTTATTAAGCATTATTCCTAGAATTCATTAGTTTTTTTTTCAATTTTGACTGAGTTGACCTAGTTGTAGTATAGGTGTCAAAATACCGACAGTACTCTAAAGGGCCATAACCTTTAAAGCAAATACTTTTTTGCTTCGTTTTTGCATTTTTGGAATCTTCCTCAAATTCTGCGTCGATCGGTAGGCAATTTGTAGGCACTTAAAGCAGAACGAAGGTCACCGGAGCCTCTGAAAGTCAAACTTTCGATGAAATTCAATGAGGTCAAAATTCTTAAAGTGGCTTGGCAGTGAACGTGTCAGTGTTAGGTAATTTTTTGTATTTTTTCACCGGTTTTTATCGGGACGGATCCTTGACCGGGTCACTGAGACAGGGGTGTATCGTACGTTTTCTTATCATTTTGTCAACAAATCTTAGAGCCAACCAGAGCGTTATTGATAATCTTCTCCCGTCTCTGAAGTATCTGAGATTGTTAAGTACCTGAAATAAAGAGAAAACAAAAATATACGATGATCGGATTAATTTCTCTATTCTTTTTATTGACTCAGCTATCACACCCAGTATCACTGCGAAAGTAGAAAAAGTTAGCTTTTCAGGGGGCATTTGTAGCGGTCGAATGATACTTGAGACAGGGGTATTCAATGGACACTAAACGTCAAAACAGTGTTCATTTAAAATGTCCGTAAACAACGGGATATGAACACTGGTTTTTTTTCATGGCCTGTGAAACAGGGGTATGGGTGTGGGTGTGCTAGACTCTACTGAGGTAAAAAAGAAATACGCACCTGCTGGGTGTGATAATTTTCTGCTTTTAGATTCAATGCTATCTATCGTAACCGCGGAAAATAACGACCATATAACATATGTTTGATGACTCTATCGATCGATGCTTCGTTGAAAATTTGATATTTTCGTAAGTGCACTTCTTTTATAATCATTTATTTACTTCTCCCTTTTCATTTTCTCTGGAACGAAACGCAAACGTTAGATAAAAAAACAAACTTGGATTTAGCTAATGTAGTCAGACCTTTCAGAGACGTTTCATTTTCTTACATTGCACTTTCTATTGTGCATTCGATGAACACTTTTCATAGCGCACACTAATCAAAATTTTATTATCAATGATACTAAACGTACTACCAAAATATATGTCCCTTAGGTATTACATTTTTATGACGCTCCATCTAATGAATAATTACTTTGTGAGAATTGCATGAATTCAAATTTGATAACTGTAATTTTTGAAAAATGGTATTGCTCCACCACAGAATATAGAGAGTGTTTGTTTATGTTCCGAATGGTGCCCCGTCAAATTCTACCGACTTCACCCCGAAACGAGTGACTCGATTTTCTTGTATTCGATTGAAGATTGTTCCTCGTAGAAGAAACTTTTGAAAATGAAATTTTCTAAACTCGCGAATTAGTCTCATTAGACCCCACTAGTCAAGTTCTGCGGTATAATTAGGTGGTAGATCTCGTCGGGAAGAGGTAATTTGCCCAAAACCTTCCAATTCTATCCGATTCACCCCGTCCTACGGTAAGGGTCGGTTTTTTTCACCTTTCAAAGTCTCTCTAAGAGGGTAGCAAAAATCACAAAACTTCATATCAGTCTCTCTAAGGGTCGGAAAATTCAAGATTTCTAGGAAACTTTTTGGAACCACGAAAATCGAAATTACAAAGGAACAAAATTTGATCGAATGCCAATCGAACATAAATGGAATCAATCGAATGCCAATCGAACATAAATCGAAGTAATCGAATGCCAATCGAACGTTAATCGAAGTTGATCGAACGGTAATCGAAACTAATCGAACGTCAATCGAACACCAATCGAACGGTAATCGAATCCAATCAAAAAAAAGATGTGAAATTCGATTGGCGTTCGATCAATTCGGCTAATCGAAAATCAATCATTCGATTGGCTTCGATTAAGTTCGATTGATTCGGTAATCGAATTTTTCGATTGACATCCCCTGGACTATAAAAGGTTACACCAAATTAATTTCATTGTTTTACAAGCAAGACCGATCCTTTTTTTTCAAAATCAAAAAGATTATAATACTGTATATACTAAATTGGAGGAGACTCCATAAGCTTTTTTTAAAGATATTAGAACAACAACTGAACAAGGTGAAAAAGTTAAAATCCACCTCAGATTTTGGATAAATTAAAAGAGGTTCTATGCCACAAGAGATCTTGACACAAAAAGTAATTAAGGTGAATGTGACACTTTATTGAATAACAAATTACTCCACATAAATTATCTGCCCTCAGCCAGTAAAAACATGATAAATGATCTCGTCATAGGTCACTGCTGTGGAGCAAGTAGTTTTATTGTTTCAAAACCAATACAGAACCAACATAAAAACAGTAAAAAAACACAAAAAGTAATTTAGGTACTTTGGCTGAGTCCAATTATACTGTATTTTTCAATTTTTTCAATTCAAAACATATATTTACCCAAAGGAAGGGACACCAAGTTTAGAAACCTAATTACAAATGGTGCAACCTAATAAAGAAATGAAAATTATTAAAATAAAATAAAAGTTTTTTAAAATCTATATAATCTAAATAAAATCTAATGTATGTATGAGTATAAGTTCATGTAATGTTTCCAGCTCACCATCAAAAGTGAAACTTGTAAGCATGCATAATTTCTCATTCTTTAAACCACATACGTATGTTATTACCTGTGATAAACAAACACAAATGAATACTACGTAGGGGGTGGAAGTCACTGACCAAGGTCAGGGTTAGTGATGGCAAAATAAATTTTTTTTGTTAGGAATTGCCGTTCTTTATTTTGTCTTTCGATAATTTGTCTTTCTTATAAGAGGGTATGGAAACGTTAGATGAACAATCTTGGTCTCGTATAGCGCATGGTGTATGAAAGTTTCACTCCAAATACAAATATTGTCAAAAGATTTGACAGCAGTATATATAGAACAACAATCATATTTGAAATGTTTTTTAAATCCATTTTTTAGTTCAGTTGAACAAAAAGCTTTTTGTTCGTAAAGGATCATTCTTTTTTCATCACTACCCACCACCACCACACAATGATTCAGCTAGAAATGTTGAAGGTTTTACTGGTTTATTCATCTGTCATCCATCACTCTCATCAATGCCACTTACAGTAAGGTGCACTGGTTTAGAAATGATACAGTCTCAATACCAAAGAAATGCATATTATCTCAAACAATCCTATTCTCTTCTCTGTATGGTGATAGATTGATGTATTATTTTCCATAGAATAAGTTTTTTATGTTATAGGTACCTCTGGCTCTGATGCAAAACTTTTTATGGCTTCCAATCCAAACACTTTAGGCAAAAAAAACAGCTTTCTTGGTTCTGTCACCCTAATGTCATTGTTGTACCTATATCATCGTTTAATGTTCTAGTCAATGCAATAACTCCTTTTTCTTGTGTTATCAGCTCATTAATTTCATTTATCCAATTATATCCTCACCAATTTTTTTTCCATGAGAATAAAAATAATGAATGAATCACAAAAATGTAAGTGTTGAGAGTACTTGAAAGTGTCATCACAGCACCAATCATCAGGTATAGTAAGTAAAGTTCTGGGTTTATCAAATATACTTGGGCGATGTCAATTCTTGGATCACTGACAAACTGATTAACTGTGATCTTCCAGTGTGCCAGAGTCATTTTTCCCACATTTTAATTTTTACTCACTCAGAATACTGGAATATTTTGGAACATCAAGCCACATCAAGCCATGTCCCATGCGAAAAACACACGCAGTGTTGATGACCCCTATAGCGGCCCAATATAAAAACTATAAACATTATTGATGTGCCCAATATAATATAGACACATAATTTCGAGGACACAATATGCCCGCTACAGGGTTTTTTTTTTGGACCTACGGGATTTCTTTTTTGGACCCACGGTATTTTTTTTGGACCCACGGTATTTTTTTTGGACCCACTGGTTTTTTTTTTTGGACCCACGGGTTTTTTTTTCGGACCCACGGGTTTTTTTTTTGGACCCACGGGTTTTTTTTTCGGACCCACGGGTTTTTTTTTCGGACCCACGGGTTTTTTTTTTTGGACCCACGGGTTTTTTTTCGGACCCACGGGTTTTTTTTTTGGACCCACGGGGGCACGAACCCACGAGGGCACGGGACCCACGTAAATAATCACACTCCCATGGTGATTAACTCCCGGCGGATTTTATTAAAACTACTTTCTATTTATAAAAAACCATCTAATGAATGTCTCAAAGGACATAATTACCATGGTAATTGTTTGAATACGAGGCAAGTGATTTGTCACGTATTTATGAAAAGGTCTATTGAGGACAAAAAGGAAAAACACTGTTGAATTTTCTGGTGGTGAATTTATTGAGGAATAATTTAGGATGAGGGTGTGGTGGTGGCTCCGTCCTCTTTGGCATAAGCTTGAAGGATTTCGGCACGCTTTTGTGCTTGACGTTCTTCTCGCCTTTGTCGGGCAGCCTTGACTTTGTTACGTCTGGCTTCGGCTTGATCACTGTAAAAAAGGAAGGAACGATGACAGTTAGATTTCAAACCGTAAAATCCTTTTCTAGCTTACAGTAGAGCTCAATAAGGATCAGGAAGACTCTTTTAGAATAGACCTTATCGGAGTTTTTGATTTTTCTAAAAAAGCGATGCATTGTGGGATTGTTTCAAGTGTATTACAATAGAATTCCCAGAATTCCCTTGAGTATTTTTTTCAAGTCCACTCGCTTTAAGTGTGCACCAATTTCAGTTTTTCCAGGCAGATTATAATCAACGCAAATCTGTTTAAGTCATACACCGTTGAAAAGATAATCCAGAGTACTACAAATTTTGAGACAAAAAAATTGTTGAAAATAAAGATGAAAGTATAGAAGAAAAGTATGGATGAATTATCGTTCTAACGATATATCATTTGATAGAATTGAAGCATTGGTTGAAGAATGACAAACAAAACAAAAATTAGTGCACACCTGAGCTTTTTTTACATGTACTCTTAGGTTCCAAATAAACAGGGGTGGGTTCGAATAAACGGGGGGGGGGGGGGGGTACCTAATTGCTGGGGGGGGGGTTGGAAATTGGCCTAGCCTCGAGATCCATGCTATGACTTTTTATTTTATATACTAATGGCTAAATTTCCCAGCACCAAATGACAGTCGAAAATACAGCTAAACAACGCTAAATTCGTATTTGTACATTTCAGCCAAAACCTGCAGTCAGGCAGCCGAGGTCACAAAAAAATGGGATACAGAGTCCAAATATCTAGAAGTTATCAACCGGATCTATCCAAATTAAATATTTAACTGACATCCCCAGTAACATTTTCAGTCCCAGATGATGTCATCATAGACTCAAGCTAACGAAAAATTTTTGTGAGTGTCTTCAAACGTAGATTACGAAAAAGGTCAATAACTATAGTTGAAAATTTCTCTATAAAAAGCTACGTAGGGTTCTTTGTGCCTGCAACGTAACTTTTACCTGGTCTGGGAGGAAAAAATTTCAAAATTCAAACTCTTCTAAATGGAAATCAAAAACCACCATTTGAAAGCTATCAAAAATCAATATAGAAAACTTTTAGGTGGATATATTTGATTTCTCAACAATGTAACTCTAGAATCTGAGAAAATTACAACCCGTTTTAACTTTTCATGTAAATCTTCAAATGTTGATTCTGACCTTTCTTTAATTTATGTCGAAAATTGCGTTGATTGGTGTATAATATGTTAATAATTTCTTTCTTAGATTTTTCGTTTTGCTTGTGATGTCATAAAAAACAGGAATGTTCCCGGACACCCCTGTTTAGTAATTTTGATACTGTTCGGTTGATGATTTTGTGATCACAATGGTCATATTTATTCAAAACAACCATTCAAAACAACCAACAGAAGTTTGTTTGAAACTAAAGCACTTTTTATGTGACCCCAGCTGACTGACTACTGTCCAGTATATGTCAGATTATAAAAATACAGGATGGGTTTGCTGCTAGCAGCCCTACCTCAAAAGGTTAAAAGAAATCATAAACAATTCGACAAAAATAAAACAATATTTTTTTTTGAAAATTCATTAATGGTTTCTGTATTGATGATGTTTAAAGTGACTCAATACCTTAAAGCCTTTATAAATGGGGGAGTTTCCAAGGTTTGCATAATGATACAAGTAATACTTGTATCATTATGCTTCATTATACTTAAAAATCAGCCGAAAGGTTAATTTCCATACCTGAGTTCTTTGCTTCTCTTCTTTTCAGCCTTCTTCTTGTGAATATATTCCATCAAGACACGTTTATTTTTGAAAACATTACCTTTGGCTTTCAAGTAGAGTTCGTGGTATCTGAAAAAAAAGAAAGATTAATAAGCCTATTGTCTATTACAGTGTTGCAACCAGGTTTTGTAACTATGGACGGAATTTGTTAAAAAATCTTTGGTTTAGCGAGTCCTTTGAACAAAAATCATTACTGCTAAAAGGACGGAAATAGTGTATTTGTATCACAGCTGGACGGATTTCCGTCTACAGACGGAAAAGTTGCAACACTGCTATTAAGCATGTGAATATTTCCTTAAAATTTTTCGTATTTTTAGGAATTTAATTTTGCAAATTTTGACTTAATGAAGTATCTAAAAAGAATGTATTTCAGAAATCACGAGGATAAAATAAAAATCTTCCTGCTTTTGCTTATAAAATTGGAGAGGGAAAGTGTTATTTCAAAAGAATGTCAATGTTCTATAAATGCATTATTACATAAACACAATATTGATTAAAAAGGCTGAACTATTGAAAATTTTGCATAGTTTGTAAATTTAAATTAGGGAAGTCAGAAATCAGGGATCATACCATATTACTTCGAATAAACGCCCCCTTCTTTTAAATGCCCCTTAGAATAAACGCCCCTCCTTAAAGCAAAATTATTTAATAAAGGCCATCCTCAAATAAACGCCTCCTTCGAATGAACGCCCCCTCAAGGGGAGGGGCGTTTATATGAAACTTGTGACTTTAATACTTCAGTACCAGTATCGATTGGGTTTAATAAGGAAGATTTTAGTCATTTCTTGTAACCAGAGCAGTTTTCGATGCAATTTTAGTCGTTGAGCCAAAGAAATTTTGCACTAAAATCCTGACAAAGAACTAATCCAAAGGGTATATTTGCTCTAAATATTCGACTTTAGACTAAAATAATTTAATAAACGCCCCCTTCTTTTAAACGCCCCTCCTAAAATCGAAAAAAATTTGATAAACGCCCCGGGCGTTTATTCGAAGTAATACGGTACCTTATTACATGAAAATAAATATGAAGTATTTAAAGGCCTTGAAATTAACACGCAAAAAATTAACACAAATTTTATTTGCTTTTTAATAACACCACGGCTGGTTTTAATTAAGGGGGGTTTTTATTAACACAAAAATTTTTAATTTGTGTTAAATACTTCCATATTTATTTTCATTTCAAACTGAGAGTTTAAAAAGGCACAATTTTTTTAGCTTTCGCAATACATTCTAATCAATATATGATACATTTTCTACTCTTAAGAATAATATGCAAGCAAAGAAACAGTTGTATTTTCACTAGGGGTCGTTTTACCCAGGGTCGCATTGAAAGCTGCGTCAGGACCCCCACGCCCTCCTAATGCTTTTTATCAATGAATTCTTTTAGACAAAAATCATTGGAAATTGAATTCTCAAAAGGTGTAATTCTAGGTGACTACTCTCTGGTACCTAATAGCCAGGGGAATTGGAATAACTTTCAAAACTTAATAAGCGGGGGGGGGGGGTTGGAATAAAAATGTCCTGGTTGGAAAATTTTTGAAAAGGAGGCTAATACTGGAATTAATATCTCCGTAATCATAATTAACAGAATAGCAGCATTTCACAAAAAAGACCGATGGTTGGCAAAATTTAAGGGCTGCTCAGACTGTCTAAACAAAAGGAACATGAGACATAAAGATAGGGCCGTTTGTTTTGGTTAAAATTGTTCTATAAAATAGCGAAGCGAACCAAGGAATATAAATATGGAAAGTAACATTTGTCACAGAATAGACATCTCAAAAATCAATATTTATGTTGAAATTTCTTAACGTCACAGTCAACCCCCACCCCTTCGCCTAATTTGATGTTAGTCGTGGGAAGAATCGATATGTGAATGACCCCTAAATGGTAGCAATGTTTCAAGACCCTAAGCTAAGTTTTGAATATTGACTCTAAATACCTTCTTTAATGGAACCAATAATTGAAACAAAGTATGTTTTTTTTGTTAACAGTTTTTGAGATAAACTGAGTGATTCTGACTATGTTTTTTTTCTCATTAAGGAGAGGTTGCCCGAGACCACCCTTATTGGTCAAAACTCTTATTTCTAATCTGGACGAACCAGTGCTTGTCCACTATTTCACTCTTAGACAAGCTGACTCAAACAGCATCAAAGAAATGTCAAAGCATCGGATTCAGCAAGTTGGATGAGCTGTTCAAGCAGAAGCTACAAGCTGGTACAGGTACACAAGACCCTGCCTATGCCCCGGGCAGTCCGGGGTTTTTTTTATGCGTGCCCGGGGTCCGTATTATTTGTTTTTGAGAGACTACCCCGGACGCCCCAGAAGCCGTGCGGTGCTTTTACCGAATCGCTGACGCGGCGGCTTTTTTCTATAGTCGGGTAATTATGGCGCAAAATTGGAGCCCCAGCCCCAGAAATTGCCCTGGACTGTCCGGGCAAGGCGGGTCGTTGGTAAACAATACCTAAGAACTTTAGCACTTTGGCCATTATATTACACGGACAAAAGTCTTTAGGTGGCTATTTTAACCTAGTTATAACATGGTTGTGTAGAAGACATTAATCTCAATTTCTAAGTACCAAACTAAAACACAGCTAAAAAATTACTAAAATGTTGCTCAATCTCTTTGCTCCCGATATTGCGTATAATCTTCGAGGCCGCGCATCTTTCTCCAAAATTTTTTCTGCTATACGTGCATTTGCAGTACCATGACGTTTACCGTATCCCTTATGTCTACCTTTACGTTTAGCTTCTAAGTTTGCTCGTGTGCGAGCTCTACTGTGTACGACTTGTGGTTTTTTGATAATCAAACCATCTTTAACAAGTTTGCGAATGTTTTGTCGTGAATTAGCATTTGCAATTTCTGAGGATTCATTAGGGTCGAGCCAGATCTTCTTTTTGCCACACTTCAATACGCTGGCGGCCAAGCGTTTCTGGAGCCTGAGGGTACTGTAACGAAAAGAAGCATAGCCAAATTATTAATAATAACATCATCGTAGTACCACCAAAATAACACAAAAAATGATTCAAACTTTGAATAGTTTAATACCGAATGGTCGAGTAAAGGTACTTGGTTTTCAAATCACATTGTAAAATTATAAAACATAAGCAATCGAGATACGAACCTCATGGCTTCACACACCGATTAGAAAAGAAAGCCATTTTTGCACGACGAATATTCTAATTTACCAACCCCGACCCAATCCTCCTTACCTTATCCTATATAATATTTCTTATTAGTCACGCTGCGCGGTCAAAAATGGCGGGGCGTTCGGTGAGGGGCGAGGGCGGATATGAGTTGAACATCTAATTTGTCGCCGCCCCTGCGCGCCATACACGCACGGCGTTAAAATGTAGAAAATAGTTTTTATCAGGCAATGTAAACACGACCACTTTCATTCTCGAAAAATGCTTCCAGCGCCACGCAAGTTGCACCACTAGAAGAAACTTCAGACCCAAAATTTGTCTGCAATATGCAATCTGCATCATCAATGGGGCATCAATGTCAATTGAATAAAAACCTGGTCTGGGGAAGTCGGGTTCAATCTCGTTCCCGTGTATCCCAGGCTTTATTTACGTTACTTATTACTGAGGTTAAGCATACCAGGATAATCACGACGACGGACGAAAAATGGGATCAGGTCTAGGCTGCTGGCATCCACTAACGGATTCGTGCTCCTTATAGTACCAGGGGTTTTGTAGAGGTCTGCGATTCAGACTAGATCAGGTCCGGTTGGACTGGTCGCTGGTTGGATTCTTGACCAGTTTTTGAAACTGGTCAAGAAAATGTACCCGAAACTCATTTTGCTGACCCAATTTCGTAAAATCTTACAAAAAACCTGGTCAAGAACCCACCCCTCAGCTGGTCAAGAAAATCTGACTTTCTGGTCAAGAATTTACCCGTGATCTTGTCAAGGACCTACCCCCCAACTAGTCAACAATCCACCCGACCTGGTCAAGGACCTACCCCCCAACTGGTCAAGAATCTACCCGACCTGGTTAAGAACCGACCCCCCAACTGGTCAACTATCCACCCGACCTGGTCAAGGATCTGCCCCTCAACTGGTCAACAATCCACCCGACCTGGTCAAGGACATGCCCCTCAACTGGTCAACTAACCACCCGACCTGGTCAAGGACCTGTCCCCCAACTGGTCAAGAATCCACTCGAGCTAGTCAAGAATCTACCCCCCCCCCCCAACTGGTAAACAATCCACCCGACCTGGTCAAGGACCTGCCCCTCAACTGGTCAACAATCCAACCGACCTGGTCAAGGACCTGCCCCCCAACTGGTCAACTATCCACTCGAGCTAGTCAAGAATCTACCCCCAACTGGTAAACAATCCACCCGACCTGGTCAAGGACCTCCCCCACAACTGATCAACTATCCACCCGACCTGGTCAAGGACCTCCCCCTCAACTGGTCAACTATCCACCCGGCCTGGTCAAGGAAAGTCGGCTTTGCTATTAAACGATTTTCCGCGATTTTGCTTTATTGTTGGTGTTGGGATGATATTGATAGTGTCGATAGTTTAGTTTTTTTCTATTAAAATTCTTAATTTCTTAATTTAATTTTTAATCTCTGAAATCGTCGTAAACCATAAAATGGCTCAGTTTAGCTATAGTGAAATGATCAAAAAGTATTCAGTCCCCTAACAAAGGGACTGTAAGACTTTGGCTATTTAGTGTAATCGGGACTTTTTTTCGCACTAAAATCCGTTAGAAAGCCTTTTTTACATGTCATATTTGATGTTTATGTTTGCTCTTTTTTATATGCACTTTCGATATGTGCAATAGTTTTACGTTTTGCTTGCGGCTTAGATCGTTAATAAACGGCGCACCTACCCTTGATTGAACGTTCCGCGTTCAGTCGAATAACATGAGGCATATATTTCTTTTGTTGATCTCGTATGAAGAATTCTAAGTCACGTGTATGACAAATTTCGTGTAGACGTTGATTAGATATCATTTTTCGATAATCTTTTTCAGTTGGATTTACAAACTTTTGACCATTGTATCATTCGCCGAAGAAAAGAACGATAACTAACATTCAATCTATCAAATTGGTTTTTTGTTAGGTTCCAATTTTGACACGCGTACGAAAGTCGACTTCTCACAAAACTATTGAGGAAGTTGATTCGGGTGTGAAGGTTGATTCGCTGATTTTGAAAGAGGTTTGACATTTCGTTGAATTTAGCAGATGCCATTTGAATACGGTTATTGACTTCTGCATTTCCGGTATTGGGCTCGTCATGGCTGATGATTATCGATCCAAGATATGTGAATTTGGTGACGTTTTTGATTGGTGTCTCGTCGAGTGAGATAATTGTGTCGTGATAGTGTTGTTCAACAATCTGGTGATTCAGAACCATAGTTTCTGTTTTGAGTTTGCTAACTACTAGCCCAAAACTTTCAAAAACTTGGTTTAGAATTTCAGAACCAGATAGAAGACTTTCTTTGTCAGTAAAGAAAAGTACTAAATCATCCGCATATCCAATCCATGGGAGTTCCGCTTGTCCAAACGTTTGGATGTTTTTATGTCGTATTTGGTACAACGGTTCGGGTGAGACTTTTCAAGTTGATGCGATATTTGTGTTTGAATAAGTTGATATCATTTGATTTTTCTTTGAAGAGTCTCGTGACAAAGTCAATATAGAGATTGAACAAGAAGGGACTTTCTGGTCCTCCTTGTCGAACACCAGATAGAGGTTTGAAACGTTTTATTTGCATCTTCGTAAGTCAGACTTGTATTTTGATAAAGGTTTTCAAGAATGTCGAATATTTCTTTATCTTTTCAAAATACTTCCGTACCAAGTTTCTACTACATTCTTTGTTCTTTTCGTGGTGTTATCACTAATAAAAATGTACGATATATCGCAAAATGCAGGTTTGTGGCCCCATAGAATGCAGGTCTCATCGGCAAGAAATAATAGCGAATCGTGGAATAAAGAGTAGTAATGAATTTTTGTCAGAAAAGATAGCAGGGGTATTCAGACGTCCTTAAGAGAGGAAAAGAAAGTCTTTTCCATTCAGATTATGCCCGTTTACGTTTGTGAACTATGTCGTAAAGAAAGTGTAGAAGATACAGTCAAAAGTTGGACCTGCAATCTCCCTCGAAATATATTGAGATTTTAGTGTATTTTAACGTTTTTCAGAATTTTAATCTCGGGCGAGAATTGCTATTTTAGCACTTCCACTTTCTTCCATTGAATATTTCGATTTTAGAGGGGTTTGGTGGCTTCTAGGCTATATTCCAAGCCTCATTCGAGCAAATTTGAGCTTTTAAATCCTGAGATCCGAAAGTCCTAGGTCTTGTGTTAAATCTCAGAGTTAAAACTCTACTTTCCAACTGTAGTTTAAGGCGCTTAAAAATCAATTGTGGTGTTCAAAATTACACCGGGAACTCCCCTTTGTCTCAAATATTTCTTGAAGGATTGTGGTAAAATTTTCAACGCTGCGGTGCTTTTTGTGAAGTCGATTTTATTGTAAGATACCATCGAATAGAGTGTAAGATTCTGAACAAGAAAATGAACAGCAACTTGCTTCTTACCTTAAAGTACTAACGCAATTACGGCGTTTCAAAGCTTTTAAAATCACGGTAAAATGCGCAACTTGGAATTGACGTCAAAATTAGTACTTTACGTCAAAAAAGTCTGAAAAACTGAAAATGCAGGTCTCAATTTATCGACTCCACGTCTTTGCCTTGACTTTGATATATTTTGAAAGCTGATACATCAGCGCATTTTTCTGTACCCCTTTTATCGACTTATCTTCAATCTAGCGGTGAGCAGTGAAGAAATTGTAAAATATTCGAAGAAAAAACACTCCTCAAAATTTCTTAAATCCTCAAAATTATCGTTTTATCCTCGTTATATTTTGCTGAATTCGGTTTTTTATTCAAGAACACAATGTAAAGTATCAGTCCGACTAATCAAAAGTCTTCTAAAGCGTGTTTGTGACTTGTAACTGACGATTTACGTTAGACCTACATTCTGTGGGGCACCTGCATTCTGTGGGCCAGGGACTGTACACGGGAAAAAATTCTCCTTCCCCCTTTCCTGGGTGTCCATCAAAGTAGGCTTTTTTCACCCCGCGTTTGCAATTTTGGAGGTCCCCCCAGTCGACCCTTAATTTACGTATTCACGCGCGAAAAAAGACCATTTTCACGTTCACGCGGTAATTTTGCTTTTAATTCTTTTGTTAAACGATTGTGACCTTATTGCTCGGGTAAGTTATGGCATGTCTTAAAATTACCATAATTTTTAGATCGCATTAGCCGACAGAAAACGACCAAACAAATGACTGAACATGAAAGGTACTATAATGTAGTTTCTAACCTGATGTGTAACCTAATTGTTTTTTCGCCGATTTTCGCGAAAAACCGTAAAAACTGATTATTACGTAATAATCGATGACGTCATAAAAACTAAAAATTGAATTTCTCAAGGGCTTTTTATACAATCTTCTTCAAACTTTTACCAAAGATGTATCTCACTAAAATCGATCATTTGAAAAAAAAATTATTTCTAAATTCTGATTACGTCAGCAAAAAATAAGATTTTTTCTTTTTTCCTAATTTCTGCTGAAAACATCAAAATTTCGGAAAATTTTATGTTTCAAATGATCGACTTTGGTATGATACATCTTTGGTGAAAGTTTGAAGACGATTGGATAGACCATTCTTGAGAAATTTAATTTTTAGTTTTTATGACGTCATCGATTATGACGTCATAATCAGTTTTTACGGTTTTTCGCGAAAATTAGCGAAAAAACAATTAGGTTACACATCAGGTTAGAAAATTCATCATAGTACCCTTCATGTTCAGTCATTTTTTGGTCATTTTCTGTCGACTAATGCGATCTAAAAATTATGGTAATTTTCAGTTTTTGAGACATGCCATAACTTACTCGAGTGGGCTAAATACAACCTTTTTATGGCCTCTTTTAAAGCTGTTTGACCTATTCTTATACAAAACATTTTCGCCAAAATGAAGTTTTCTGCAGTTTTGTGACCTTATTCTCGATAGCGTCGACCCTTTACGGCAATGGTTTAGGTCTGTCACGCTAAAGTTACAAAAAACTACCTCTCTGGCGTACGGTGGTATAAACCCTGCTTGAATTTACTGGGAGGAAAATGCTAAGTTAAGCCTTAGCTTTAAGGATTTTCCCCGGATTTTCTTCGTCACAGACGCGTATAAAAATCTTTTATATTGAGGATAAATTTTAAATCGAGTTTTGGCCTAAAATCATGGTCTGGAAAGTCGCAGGCTTTAAAGAGGTAGTGCAACCAGAGGCCCCAAATTCCAGAGTAAATTGTCTCATAGAAGGAAATTTATGTAAAAGAAGAACGCGAGCGGAGCGAGCGCGAAAAATTTTCGACAATTTCCACTCTTTTAAACACGCTATTGTTACCCAAGTATGCCTTCTTGGTCACACAATTCATTCAAAATTTTTGATTATATTCAATACTGACCATTTACTGGCAAAAACCTGGCACGGCGAGCAAAGTACCTGTCGTACACATTCATAGTTTCACGCAAAAGGAAGATGTGAAAGCATCTTATAATCTTATGGCTAGTTTAGAACTACCTACTTTTGCAAATCATTGAAGGAACTGTCTCCAAGTTAACGCGGTATCATGTACTGCATTTAGTAACAATATACGTGGCTACAGAAAGACGACCATCATTAGCTCCGACAGAGAAAATCTTCTCATTTAGAGTCTTTTGTATTGGATCAAAACACTCTCGTTAGATGCAGTATTTGCATCACAAAAGTTGTCATTCAATATTACAAAATGCGCCCTCAGAAAAATAAGGAAAAAATATTTGTTTATCTTTAAATTTTATAAAGTTTTGATTATTTTGAACAACTTTACAATGACAATACGTCAATATATCCAAGATTGTGTCAGTGAAGCCGGTGAAGCGAGCAAGAAAATTTTACAGATTTAGGTTTATTCAGTTTCGTTCTAGACAATAACTTGCTTTTCAATTTCACGCTAAAAATCTCGATTCACGAATTCACGCTGGTAAAATCTTATTTTCACGTTCACGCTGATATCTCAATTCACGTATTCACGCGCCGAAAAAGTCCAATTCACGTATTCACGACAGAAAAAAGGGTCATTCACGTGTCACACCAGCCCCTAGGGGAGCCTCATTTAGCTGACTTATCCCGAGTATCCACCACTCTGGGTTTACAACTGGGCCTTCTCTTATCCCGAACGCCTATCACCCTGGGTTTACAATTGAGCTTTCTCTTATCCCGAGTAACCATCATCCTGGGTTTACATTTGGACTTTTCTTAATCTCGAGCGCCTATCACCCTGGGTTTACAATGAGGTTTCTCTTATCCCGAATGACCGTCACCCTGTTTTAAAAAAGTGTTTACAATTGGGCTTTCCACTTTCACACGTACACTGAAGTTGAGCCCATACTTTAGCACGTTACAGTATTTTGTGACGTTACGTCAAAAAGAAGATGCTCTATTGTCATCAAATTTGTTGAGTGGCGTCAATTTTTGAATATATAACTTCCACACAAGCTATATATTCGAAAATATTGGACTGTAAAGAAGCCAATGAAATGTCGCTATTTACGCGCGTTGGGTAATAATCACGTTTATACGCTTCTACTTGTACGTTCTCTAGCTGACCCAACTACGTCAAAAAATATATTGATTAAGATGATAAATAAAGTTATTTTCGTTTGAGTTTACGAATTAGAAAATAACCAATGTCTTTACCTGAAGCTGAGCGCTTCCAATTTGTTCGCGATTTTCGCGAACGACCCTTAAATTCACGAAATCAAATTCCCACAAAAAGTTGTTTTGATCGACGCAAACTAATTCCTAAGAAAGGCAGTTTTCTGATTTTCTTGAGATTATTAGGACATGAAAACGGGGTTTTAAGATTAAGTTGGAGACATGTATGGATTGTTGACCAGTTGAGGGGCAGGTCCTTGACCAGGTCGGGTGAATTGTTTACCATTTGGGGGTAGATTGCCTAGCTCGGGTGGATAGTTGACCAGTTGAGGGGCAGGTCCTTGACCAGGTCGGGTGGATTGTTGGCTAGTTGGGGGTAGATTCTTGACCAGGTCAGTTCGGGTGGATAGTTGACCAGTTAGGGGGGCGGTTCTTGACCAGGTCGGGTGGATTCTTGACCAGTTGGGGGGCAGGTCCTTGACCAGATCAGGTGGATGGTTGACCAGTTTGGGGGCAGATCCTTGACCAGATCGGGTGAATAGTTGACCAGTTGGGGGGCAGGTTCTTGACCAGTTATGGCGGATTCTCGACCAGTTAAGGGGCCGGTTCTTGACCAGGTCGGGTGGATTCTTGACCAGTTGGGGGGGTAGGTCCTTGACCAGGTCGGGTGGATTGTTGACTAGTTGGGGGGGGGGTAGGTCCTTGACCAGATCACGGGTAAATTCTTGACCAGAAAGTCAGATTCTTGACCAGCTGAGGGGTGGGTTCTTGACCAGGTTTTTTGTAAGATTTTACGAAATCGGGTCAGTAAAATGAGTTTCGGGTACATTTTCTTGACCAGTTTCAAAAACTGGTCAAGAATCCAACCAGCGACCAGTCCAACCGGACCTGATCCGAAAAATGTAATAGGCTGTGAAAATACAAAATTTGATTGGTTGAAATTCACTAGCCTATTAAATTCTCGTTCGTCGTCGTGATTTTACCGATTTACTTCGATTACTTAACCTCACTATTGACTTATGGACGCCAGAGATTGAGAATATTATCTAAAGTCTATTCACGATAAGTGTGCACTCTTTTTTCATTTACCTGTAACTTTTGAAGGAATTCTTCAATCTTTATAAATTTGGTATCATTGGAAAGATATTAGTTAGTGGAACAATTTTAAATAAAAAAATCTTTAAAATAATTCTAAAAATGAAGATGAAAATGAAGAAGAAAAAAATGAAGATCTTGTAGAAAAGTGCTATAACTATTATTTTCACTTAACACATTATTCAATTAACATAATGTTGTCTACATCGTAGACTTCTGTTTTTCAACACCTTAGTGGCTAGGGAGCACAAGTCCGTTAGTGGGAATATGATATGCCAATAATTTATGAACAAATACCTAAATTTCGAAGCAACAGTTCATGGATTTCCGATACCGAAACAATTTCAGAATTCCGAAATACCGAAGGATTTTTACATGATAGTCTTGTCTGGTAGATGTAGGCCTTACGTTTGTTCTACTTTACATACCCCTTACCCGCCAACTCTAGTACCCCACCCCGGAAAGTTTTACTTTAGCACGCTTGGGCCACTCTCAAATTACGCCACAAGACAAAGTTGGAAACCTAAGAAATCATTTTTATTATAGCACCATCTGATTTAAAAGAACGATATTTTATTCATTGATCCATATCTTGGTGCTTGAAAAAGGGATACAAAAGTAGGAAAGGTTTTATTTCAGAGAAAGCCGAAATGTGATGCTCACGGTATTTCTTGCATTGCAGGGTAAAATAGATAAAGGGAAAAGGTTATAGGTTCATTCTTTTACCGTTTATAAGGTTAGATTTCAAAAGATCCAAAAATATAGCAGATAATCCCCTCCCCACAGCATAGCATGGATGAGGGCCGTTGGCGTACGGGTTTGACGGTGTGACGGTATTAACCCTTTTTTCCGTCGGTGTTTCGGTGTTTGAAGAAAAAAGTGACGGTATTTCGGTGTCAAACATGCCATGCGGTGACAAAAAATAAGGATTTTACCAAATTTTGCTGTCGGTGTTGACGGTAATCCAAGAAATATGCGTCGGTATTTCAGTGTCTGCGACCCCCGTACGCCCCCCTCTGGATGAGGGCCGCTGGCGTATTTCAGAATGGTTCATGAATGACAAGAAAGGGAATATTTATTGTTTTGTTTTTAAGCATATTTCTTTCGAATAACTACAAAATTAAAATCCGTATGTAAAACAATATCGTTGAGAAAAAATACATTTGTTGTTTTGTTTTTAACTCGCTATTTACAAAAAAACATATATCATCAGTATAGACTCTGCAGGTATTGAAAAACCACATTTTGGAGTCTTAGGTCGTTTATAGCGATATCATTTGAAAGAAGATTTCATTCAGACACCTTTTGAATATTTTGAGCATTTGAATAAGAAACTTAAAGCCTCTATTACAGTTGAAACTCTTTAATTCGATTTTCAAGGATGGATCCCTAATCCGATTTACGCGAGGTAAATATTGAATAATAATAGAGTTGATGCAGAAAAATACAAAGCAAGACTCGGTGTCATTCGACCCTAACAACTCGAGTTTTAGGTTTGTTAGGCTGTTTAGGAGACTTTTGAGCTAGCATAATTCAGAATCTATTGTGACTTCTTGGCCATCGAAAAAATCGTTTGGTTTAAATTGGCTTAAAGACTTTTTGACTGAATGAATGTATAAAAACTAAAGTAAAACTTCATTAAAATATATATAAAACTTTCTGAACGAAAAAAAAATAAGAGTAAAATTTAAAGGGGTCAAAAATTTGAACAAAATTTATTATATATAACCAGCATAAAATCACTAAAAAATCAAGCTTTTTTGTAAAAAATCGGGATAAAATAAATATATCTTTTAATCAAAATTTACGAAACCATTTTTAAAGGATTATTTACTCTATTTAAAAAATCTGCATTTGGCAGCATCCATTTCTGTAAAAAAAATCGTTGTTTTGAAATTACTTGAGAAATAACCCGGAGAAAAACTCACTGCCTTAGAGCAAAGGCGATTTTTCTTTTTGATCAAAAACCAACTCAAACAAAATAATCCTCAAATAAAACCACTTTTTAAACTACATGAAAATTCTAGAAAAATATAATTTGTATCAAACTACTTTGATCAACCAAAATATAATAAGTAAAACGTATTTCTCTTTTTTTTTTAAACATTATTTAACTTCCTAAAATTTCTGTGTTATTTTTTATTCTTGAAAAAATAGATTTTGCTGGGAACAGCAATTTGACTTTTTAATGGCGGAGACATCGAAACATTTTCTCAACGCGCTGAGCAGAGTTGACTCGACCCTATTCGAAATATTCATGAAATGATCTTTTAAGCTTTTTTCACATGTACGTAAAATTTTACTTATAACCTTGAAGAGTGGGGAATTTCCCTAAGCTTACGTAGTGTTTTAAGGTCTTATGTAGAGTTTGCTTACGTTCAAAAAGTTTCGAACGGAAGGAAAAGTCACGTAAGACCCTCTTAATCAACAAAAACTCTACATAATGTCGGGGAAATTCCCAAAAGACAGCCTTACGAACGATTTACCGTAGGTCTTAAGTAAAATTTTGCGTACATATGAAAAAAGCTTTATAGGGAAACACCTGAAAACGGCAGGCATTCTACGTCGAGTTCCGTTGTTTACATTGATTACGGTATTCGGACATCTCAAGTATAAAAGATAAAATCGTGAATATCGTGAATAGGGTAACCCAATGTAGACCAAGTTCATGGGGACGACAGAACACCTCTACAATTCGCAAACGAAGGACAATCGTCCAGTCTTTCAAATACATAAAACATGCACAAAAACTACCATATAATAGGTGAACTTGAAGAAATTCGTTCCGTCCCCTTCGCTAATTTACCAAAACATACCAAAACGTTGAAGTAAAAAAACGGACTAATTCAAAGTATTAATCAGCAGTCCCGCCAATGAAAATTGCGATATCTTAAAAGATACACTCTAACGCAACATATCGAGTTGCCTGATTGATCAATCGAGCTCGTTTGTATTCGATTCGAACGACAAAAACGTCCTCCTTTTTTGGTTAAGGACTGTTATGTAGCCTGAATCTTTTTCAATCGACTAAATTTTCTCTGGCGCCTCACTTTCTCATTGAACTACTCACATAACGAACTAATTTCAAATATTGGAGAATTAGTGTTTCATGCAGGTTTTTTGTACGTCTGTGGACTCATTGAAACCTTTTCAAGTATGGGCACCGGACACCCTTCTCTTACACCGGACACCCTTCTCTTACACCGTATAACTTATACCGAACCACTCAAACTTCACTTGTCAACGAAGTAATATGTCATTCTTCTTTGGAGAAGTTATTGTTCCTTTCAAATTCACCAATACGTTTCATCAATAGTTCTTTATAGTCTTTGTACCTATGAAGAAAATAGGAAAAACATAATACATAATGAAACGGCAACTTCGTCCCCGTGTATTTCAGGCTTTATTTACGTCACTGGTGGACGCCAAAGAATTATCTACCGCTATCAACAAGCATCAAAAAGCTGATAAATACACAGGGAACGAGGTTTAATGAAACTGCAGATGAGTACAATTATTTAACACGTTTTCTAGCAATGTTGACCACCGTATTTTGGTTAATTAAATGGTTTTTAGTCTTCCGTGTACATACCATATATGGTCTACCGTGTTGACACAGAACGTTTTTTCAACGTCCGTAAATCCTTAACTTGTTGACTCGTTCATAGAAGAATTGATATACGTTTTATTCTTATAAAAAGAAAAAACTTGTACATAAAAGTATCAAAATTTCTTACTTTTCACGTATTCTTTCGACTTCTCGTTCTTCCTCTTCATGGAATTTCTTGACAAACGTTTCCAGCACTGAAGAATTGAAATTGATGTATTGTGCCACCTGTCGGAAAAAAATACCAAAAGATAAAATGTAAGTGGAAGGGGCCACCTAAGTGTAGCTTTATCTAAAATCTTTTTAAATTAGCTGTCAGATAATTTATAAATGCAAATAGCTTTTGATTAGACTTTGTATTACATTATTGCATTGTATACTCGTTATTCGTAATATTAATTTCACTGGCAGCTAATTTTAAAATCTTCAATGCTTTGTAACATGAAAAAACAACACTCAACAGTAGTAGTCTTAAGCCTTTAGTGTTTAACCTAGAAAGAGTTTAAGAACTCTGATGAACCCTGACAATGTTTAATAAATACGACTTTAAAAATGTAATTCTGTATAAAAAAATTGTATTGGGTACCCGATTCCCCTCGCATTGCTTGACCCACTAGGAGGTGCTTTCACATTATTCACTTGCCAAGCAAATCTTCGCACCCATGGTGAGTATCGAACCCGGATCTCGCAGATGGGAGTCAAAAGCGATGAAGATTACATCACTACGTTTAATTAAAACTGTAACAAATAATTAACCCTTTTTACCTCATGGGTTATTTCTTTTTGATCCGCTGTATCCATTATAAACAGCTTAGCCACGTCCTGAAAAGTAATACAGAAACTTAAAGAACAAAGCTTATCTTCTCTAGAATGGGCTCTTCCAGAAAAAATCTTATTTTTTTCATGAATTACCCCTGGACATTTTGATTTTTAACCCCCTGGACACGGGCTATACCCCTGGACAAACATCAAATCAACCCCGTGGACACAAAAAATTACCCCTGGACATTGGAATTTACCCCCTGGACATTGCAATTTTTTGGTATTTTTTCAATACCCCTGGACAATTCATCCTCCACCCCCATGAACGGATTTTTTTCTGGAAGAGCCCAATCTAGGTTCTGTAACGGTCAGGAATTATCCCCAAAGACACATCTACTAATTGCCAACTTGAGAGACACTTAGATCATTCCGGTGTGAATCAGATTTGAAAAAAAATGCTTCTCAGTATGGCCATATTCCTAGCAACCTAGGGATTGCAGGCATTCGCAACAAACTCAGCGAATGAATAGTTTGATTTCTTAGTCCAGTCCTGATCAATATTCCTGATTACCTAACCCTATTCAAAGTGAAGTGCCACTAAACCATGCTCAATCGAATAGAATGCACTCACCTCACAGGGACCAAGATTGACTCGACTTAACAATGGAAATGAATCGTTTCGCAACCTTCTTTGACCTGAAATTTTAAACGAGATAGCATGAGAAATAGTATGAGAAAAGGTTTTTAAGAAATAGGATCTGGATGAAACGAAATCAGGAGTGAGAAGATGTGTTAATCTCTTTTTTCCATTGATTTATAATGAATATCAACTTGCTTTCTCGCGACACCTTTAAATAAAGCCTGGACTCTCTCCATATTAAAAACGTCTTCTCTAGAATCGTATAAGCTGATCCGTCGGCTAGGGCTGGAGTATTTTGAAAGCCCAATCTTTCTTATATTACAACGATTCGCACAAGGTTGGCACAAGTTACGGTCATTTTCAGATCGTGTATGCTAAACCCACTGGAACTGAAAGTAACCCCATTTTGTAGCAACAAATCATACACGAATGTCTGCAGAAAACAGAAAATACACGCACATACCTCCGCTTTCGTAGACCGTATATAAACTAAAACGTTTTCGATTATCTCGTATCTAAGGTTGAAAAAAAAAATAAATATATAAAGAAATTTTGGAAGAAAATTGAAGAAAAAATGTCTCGGTTACGATTTCTGTTACCGACAACATTTTTTTGCGGGACATTTTTTTTACTGACAGATATTTCTTAATAGACCATTTCACAGTCGCAAAGCGTAATGGGTAATCAGGACCACTGCGTGCTAATGACGACTTACTATTGTTCCAAAGTTTTGAAAATTTTTGAAGAATTTTGCGTCTAGCCAACAGAAAGCCGTTATGGAGGCGCAATTAGTCCTGATTACCCATGATCCATTTCGACTTAAAATGGCCTATGATGAGGTAGCTTTGTTTTGAAGACCACTAGTAGTGAAAACCAGGTTAAAATTTATAAGAAGCAGATTAAATTGAGTCCGTATATCTGTCTCATAAATTTCGAGACTCTTTGTTGCAAATGTATGTCTCTAGAAAAAGTTATCTCCAAAATTGCTTTAAAACTCTTCAATTAAAATATGGCTAAATAAGCTTGTACAGTAGAAAAGAAAGTCTTTGCAATCGCTATTCACAAATATAGAAAATTTCATTTCCTTATCAAAAAGACACTGATAAAGAGAATATATAAACAATGGTCCCTGAAGTATATTAAAATTTCCGTAAAAACAGACGTTCATAAAAAATAATTGTTGGAAGAAATCGAAAGATCTTTTTCTAGTCTCGTCTTTTCACCGTTTTCAATGACATCCTATATAATTTGTAATATTCAAGGAGATTCTGATTACTTCGCGCAGGAACGTATTCACACTTAAGGCCAAGGCTCTGTAAGAAAATCTACCCTGGTTGGCTTTAATATTTTTCAACCAAATTTGGAATGAATATTAAGTGATCTTTTGAGCACGTTGATTGGCTACCATAAAGAAAAATGTTCGCACCAAAAAAAGTCGATCATAGAAATAAACATAAACATGAGAGACCACTTTCGTTTTCTTTTCAAGCAAATGGCATTTCGGTTTTGTATGTTAAACCATAACATACAAAACCAAAATGCCATTTGCTTGAAAAGAAAACAAAACCATAACATACAAAACCGAAATGCCATTTGCTTGAAAAAGAAAACGAAAGTGGTCTCTCATGTTTATGTTTATTTCTATGAACAATTAGGTTCGATCATCTCATTCATCACACCCCTTAAGAGCAGAGCGTGGTATAACATTCCCGCATGGAGTGACAGCAGATTCTCTAAAAGCGTAATCCATGTATCTCAATATAATTACCTACCTGGAATTTTTTCAATAACATATCGATAACAATGGGGACGGTGACGTGATTCGTAACGCGTAAAGTGGTCGGTGTTCCGTACGGCGGTATGAACGACGTCACAATCTGTTGCAATGAGATGACAAAAAATCAAGGTTTTTATCTTCGAGAAGAGGTTGAAGCATAGAAGGGCTAGATGTTGTGTTTTAAACCATCGCAGGCAAAAAAAGTGAATATCGGAAAAAATATTATTGCTATTGTTTTCGAAAACCCGCGAAGCTTCTGATTGGTCAAGCGCTGAAATTCTATTGTAATGTCACGTGACCTAGGTAGGATTTCCTACCTAACTACGGCACATTTTTTAGCTAACGTACGCCATCTCTAGTCCTTCGGGCTTTATAAATCTATGGGATGATGGCAATAAAAGACGAATTTTAGGGATTCCAAAGACAAACTCAAAACAAGCACGGGGAGGGGACATAAGAAATTAATGTTTTAACGCCATCGACCCCTGAGAGATTACCGAGCAAATAGACCAGATTTCCATTTTAATGATTAAAGTGACCTCAAAGATAACATACCACACATATCGATTTCCATAAAATATCACCCCAGAAGACGACCCTTGGAATGGCTTTCAACGATACTCTGCCCTACTTATGTAATCTCAAGTTCCAGTCTGTAGTCCAGATGCTATATAATCACCTCTATACATAATAAAAGTTGGCTATAACTTTAACCTAATGAAATTCTGAAAAAGAACGAAATATGGTAAACAAAACAGTTGATTTTACTTTTTTGTTCATTGATAAAAATTTGACGTTATACCTCAGTGTTGTAGATGCTATTATTGCAAACAGAACAACCGAGTCTTCGTTTAGGACCATCTCCATTCGAAGGTGACCCACTACTCTCTTTCCTTTTATATTTGTATTTATTGTCGTGTTTATGTGGTGGTGGTTGTCGCATATTCTACAAAAAGGAATGTGATTGGTTGAAAGAAGTACACAAGAAATCTGATTGAATGAGGTGAAAGTAAAGATTTTTTTGAAAAATAGTGAAATATCAGTATCACACTAGGTGCTTCACCATTTTGTCTTTGGGTAACCAAGCTCGGGAAGATTACTCCACGAGCTTTTGTCTTAAAAATAATTTTTTTTCGTAAGCGTCGATCATAATATATTTGTGAATAAATCAAAGGCGTCGACTTTTTGGCAAAGCACGAATGGTATATTTAAAAACCATAACTTATGAAATGGGTGGTCGACAAAAGGAAATCAAGTGAGATAAAGTAAACATGCTCGTGACCAGACGAGGGCAACCAAGGGGCTCCCGTTTCTTTAGCTATCTACCCGAAGACCGGAAAAGGTCTCACTCCATTCACTGAATTTCTCCACTTATTCCCTCTAATAATTGTCGAGTATCAATAGCATCAAGTACATTTTTCAGAATTGATACAAACTTCATGCGACGTCGGCTATCTCCCTCACCACCCCAAAAAGTATCGAGTTTATGTATCTCTATGATTTAAGCGATTTGTGACCCCCAGCTCTGACCCGCAAAATTGAGGACGGTAGAAGTGCTGTTTTACCATCGTTCTTACAGTCAGGATCTTTGAAAGTCCAAAACTAACCGTCTCCATCGCAGGAAAAACGTCATACATAAACTCGTACTAATTTATTTTCCGATACTCGGAGTTTCGTGCCGTTTCAGGCATAGTCGCGCGGCTGAGGTCGAAAAACGTTTCGTTTCGTGATACATATTTTAGATTCCAAAAAAAACAACGGAAACTCGCGAATTAGTATGTGTAGATTACAAAATCAAAAAGTTTCCACGATATTATCGTGCAAGTAACGAGTAATTGGCGATTTTTTGCGTTTCCAGGCAAAATTGCAAGGCCTGGAAATTCATGATTTTTGGGGGGTCTTCAAATTAAAAAAATTCCTATATCACATGATAGAGCTCTTCAAACTGAGCAAAAAAGTGTATTACACCAAAGTCCCAACTTCTCTAGATCAAAATTTATTGGCCTATTTGTGGTAAAAAACTGATGGAGAACAGGGAATTTCCCCACAATCTGCATTAATTTATGCAAAATTAAACACCTTTTTGACCACAAATAGGCCAATAACTTTTGATCTAGAGAAGTTGGGACTTTGGTGTAATACACTTTTTTGCTCAGTTTGAAGAGCTCTATCATGTGATATAGGAATTTTTTTTAATTTGAAGACCCCCCAAAAATCATGAATTTCCAGGCCTTGCAATTTTGCCTGGAAACGCAAAAAATCGCCATTTACTCGTTACTTGCACGATAATATCGTGGAAACTTTTTGATTTTGGAATCTACATATACTAATTCGAGAGTTTCCATCGAAAAAAGTGGAATCTAAGAGGTGTATCACGAAAATCATTTTCTAGCCACTTTTTTCGACCTCAGCCGCGCGACTAGCAGTCTTCAGTCAGAATAGACGATATCGGATTTAGATAAATGCAATGCATTCTGGTTTCTAGGGACTCTCAAAGGAATTATAATAGATCAATTATAATAGATTATAATTCCTTTGAGAGTCCCTAGAAACCAGAATGCATTGTATTTATCTAAATCCGATATCGTCTATTGTCTCTATTCTTGACTGATATATCGCTCTACCGATGGTATAGAGCACTTTCTTGAATAGTAAAGTCAGATTTGTAAATAAACTCGTACTAACATACGTACTAACGTCATACAACAAACCTTGGGTGGTACATTTTCAGTATTATCCAAACGTTTCGTGCCGTCATCTGGTTGGAAATGTTTCCAATAGTGCGATACTTCACTGTCTGCCAATGTAACTGGTGAACGGAGTCCCCAATACACTTTTATAACACCTTCTAATACGAATTTATCGTTGATCTAAATAAATAAATCACATAATTCGTGTTGACCGATGTGGTGTTAAAATTCTGCGTCTTAAGCAGAAAATAATTCAAGACTTTCAAAGAAAGACCAAAACAGGCACAAAAGTGTAATTTTTAGTGTTGAAAATTCTGTGTTTTAAGCAGAAAACCTTTTAAGACCTTCAAAGAGAGACCCTTGATAGCCACAAAAAGAGTTAATTTGTTCATGAATATCTGAGAATTATGTAACCTGGAGAATTAGTGATCACTGCCCGGGTCCCAAAAAACAACAACAAAGTTTGACATTCATAGTAAATTCATAACCTTTAAAGAAAGACCCAGAAAACCTTACAAGGCCATTGAAATAGACACAAAAAGTGTCATTTTTGGATTATGGATTGTCCGAGGTGATCCGGGTCACAAATAAAAACAAAGTTTTGACATTCAAAGAGAATTCGGAACCTGAACCAAGGTGATTAAAAATATTTCATAATTGGAATCTTTCTGTTATCAGAATTTAAATAATTGACCTTTTCGGGTTGGAGAGTCTTGCTGGAGACTTATTCGAAGAAAATAATTGGTTCTTTATAGGTCGAAATAAAAAGAGTTAAAATTTCTTACCTCTCGACACGATATTTGACAGGGTTTTTGTGAATAATATGTGTTGTATACGCGTAATTTTGGTATTAAACTCGCTCGAAAACTTTTCTGTTCATTTGATAAAGTTGATATCCCCTCCATCGCGTCGTCGTCCTCCCTTAGGGAGCTAAACAAACTGGAGTAACATGGTACGTTGCAGTAGGATAGACCACCATGCTGGAAATTAAGGAGATAACGTTGAAAATTAAGGAAATAAGCAAACTAGCTGTAGTAGAATGGAACATTGCAGTGGGATTAACAACCACGCTGGAAATTATGGAGATAATCGATTTACAATCACATCACAACCAGGGTAGACTCGATTTTAAATCTCCGTTTGACGACGACAAAAAGGTGCTAATACAGTTGATGCTCTCTAATTTGATTTCCAGTAAATAACAGAGTATCGAATAGTAGAGCGTCGTTTATGAGAGTTTCTTATTAACAGTGACTTTCAATGTTATCGAATAACGGAGCGTACATTGAATAACAGAGCGTCGTTTATAAGAGTTTCTTGTTGAAAAGGGGCTTTCAATATTATCGAATAACGGAGCGTACATTGAATAGTAGAATGTCGAATTAGATAGCACCAACTGTATATTTCAAAGATGACATTTTAACGGAAATAAAATTTGCTTTATTGGTACAAAAAAATTACCTCTGAAAAGAATCCTGATTTGAGCGATTTATTGCATTGGAAACAAGATTTACCAGTGGCCGGCACTGCGCATGCGCGCTTTCGTCCGGAATTTCGTAATGGTGTCAAACGTCCGTAAAATGAAGCTAAAAATAAAGAAAACGATACTTGTTCCATTTTTTCGAACGAAAATTATCCTTGTACTTGGAATTTGTATTCAAAAAAATTTTACTGTTACTTTTAATTATTATTTATTTATCTATAAATTTTATTAAATTTTAATTATTTTTTATTTATTTATATATTTAGCAATAGATTCAGTGTTGCAGACACACGAGGTTGACAGTGGTAGTTCCTTGCCGTAAAAACCCTTATCGCACCCATTGGTTTTTCCTTGGAAGCAACACAACAGCAACAAACAACAAGCTTCAACAAGCAACTAGATTTTTAAGAAACAAACAAAATCCCAATAAAAATAGCCTCAATATTCTTTTCATTGTCCAATATATACATTTAGCAAGCGGTTGATACGAGATAAATTTGCGCTATATCTTCTTCCATTATACATTCAGTATGGTGTTCATATCAATTACATTGCATGTCCTGTTAATTCAGCAGTCATGGTCAAACATTAAGATAATAATACACCTTTTCGACCGTAGTCGCGCGGACATTTTTTTGTCCGCCTTATCCCACTAAAACCGTCCCAGTCCTTTTTTCGCATCAATAGACAATAGAAAAATGCGTCAAAAAAGGATTGGGACGGTTTTAGTGGGATAAAGCGGACAAAAAATGCCCGCGCGACTACGGTCGAAAAGGTGTGATGAGATTTATGTCAGGTTAAGACATTAAATCACCCCACCCCCGGGCACCAGATCTGACTTCCAAACTGCAAATTTAAGTCAAAAGTTTTTACGATTTCAAATGCAAAACCCATGGGAAAAATATTTTCCACCATTCAAAAAATTGTTTGGGATCTTAAAATCGTTAAAATTTATTGGGATTCAAACCTGGTCTCATGTTGTCCAAAAAGCAAAATTTTCTCAGCTGTTATATATCAATGTCATATTTCCAGAACTTTCTACAACTGAAAAACTATTTAGTCGGAGGAGCACTCGCCAAAAAGCCCAAAAATATTCCACGTACAAAGTCTACTTTCATTAACCTGTTTTAAAAATTTAATCTTTGAAGAGTAAGCCACCGAAAGCAAACACATTTAAAATATTTTTCTTAAAAAGTTAAACAAGAATTTTTCTCTTTAAACATTTTTGTAAATCATGCTGCGATTAAAAAGTGAAATTTTCATAGCAAAATTTTTACGAAAAAAAAATCAAGAAAAAACATTTTCCCTCAGTGGTTTTATAGAAAAATGGTTCATTAATGATATCATCTTGTTGCCTGGTTCAATTCATTGAAATCTTTTGCATTTGATTTCGGTAAGTTTCACAAACATTTTCCATGCCCTGATTCTTGGGATAAAGGTCCTTAATCATCAAAAAATAAAATATAAAATAAAAAGGTGTCTTTAAAGTTGAAATTTTTCAGTAGAGTGGCAGTTTCGACAAAGCTTTTCACATGAATTTTAAGTGTTATGTTAAGTGATTTTTGAAGGTTTTTGCATTATTTACGGCCCTTATCGGCGTAAGCTCTCAAAATTTGGATAAGATAAGCTTAATAAAGTCCATGCATTTTGCCGAGACATTCAATAATGTATGAACCTTTTTCTGTTTGAAAATCGTTCCATTCTTCCATTCAAATTCAAACTAGACGGAAGGATTTCGAAAGTTTCAAAAAATGAATCCGAGGTGTTAGAAAAGTAGAAAATACAGCTCTAGTTTATGTTCAACAACTCAAACTTCAAATCTCTACCCTTGAATATACGCTGGAATCAAGCTGTATCGTTTAGAAGTTTTCGCCTTACCTGTCGGTAGATCATTGTCATCCTTTTCGTCCGCGTCAGAATCGCTCTCGTTCACATGTTCTCTCTGCGCAGGAGTTCGACAATGTTGTGATTTGGCTCTCCGTCGTAAAATTTTCTTGCCCAGACTGACTGTTTGTTTGTGAGTGCGTATGTTGGTGTTGTGTATGGATGAAAAAAGGAACTCGTCAAAAAAGATTCTCAATTTGTTGTATCAGTATTAGTTATTGTAACAGTTACCGTTCAGTTTAGTTTCCAAACTAACGAAGCAATTCTATAAACATATATCAATCCTTAGCGGTGTGGTCAGCTTTTTAGGGGACTGGTAACGAATTTACAAGGAAGATTTGTTCTCGGCGCACGGCATTCTGAGACTTCTTCTAAAAGAAATCAAACAAATTCCCGCTAAGACTCCATTCCATAATGAGAGACATTTTTCCCTGTCCCTTTGTGGTGGAATGTATACTATTTTTAGTATTGAAGTTCTACTAACTCGGCGAAAAAAATTTTCCTTGTAAACTCATTACCAGTCTCCTTTAAAGCTAACCGCGCCACTAAAGGTTGATAGGTGATTCAATGGAATGATTTCGTGAAGTTTCGGAACAAAACTTGGCGGAATTGTTAAGTGTAAACATGGCTTTCGTCAAAATGAAATGTCAAATTGGAGATAAATCATGTCTAAGGTGCTAAGGCTCACTAAGGTGCTTAATAAACGCCCCCGCCTTTAGGTCTATAAAATCTTGCCAACTGAAAATATTTTATCATAATTCTCTGTTTAAAAGTCTTTTCTTAGTTCTTAAGTAACAACTCCGATATTTCACCGTAAAAACCTGAATTTAAGGTCAATCTGTTTCAACTTTAGCATTTACATAAAGCCAACGTAAAGATAAATCTCAAAACAGGTTTAAACAACAACTTAAGAATCATTAGCCCTCCCCTTTCCCATTTATTAAGCACCTTATAGAGCAAGCACACGGTTCTTTAAGAAAAGTGTGTTATATCGAAATGTGTAAGTAAAGCAAACAGTCAGTGGTGATTAGTTTGTCGAACTCCTTCAAAGAGAAATTACGAAGAGCGTTCATCAGTTAGATCATGTCTGTCATAAGGTATGGATTGTATGAACCAAAAAGCCATTTTGGTAAAAAGATCGAGCAAGCTCGCTCACAATTTTCAAAAGTCTGTATAAAGTTTCTCCCATATTTGTTCCCAATTTCGCTAAAAGGGCATTTTACGATTTCATGACAGCCCAAAAAATTCTAACTTGTGAAAAAAGCAAAACCTTATCAATATTCAGTTCCCAATCCTTAAAAAAAGTCAGAATTCGTATTTCTAGATTTACAAGATCATACTTTTAATTAGTTATGGAAAAAAGCTATTTCAGCTGAGGCTAAGCATGCTTGGCTCATGCATTAGTTTAATTTAATTAGCTATTAAGAAATTCGAGTCGAGCGGACAAGCAGGAAACGCGGCATTATGTAATCCAATTACATGTTAATTAGTATGCTCATTATAATGATTAATCTATTAATTAAACCATTGTAAAGTTAAAGAGTTTTAGGAGTTAAGTACTTAATAGTTAGCCTTGTATTAAAGTATTAAGAGCATAATGAATTTTGACTAGCAGTAAACATACGATGAAATCAAGCAAATAAACCATATGAAAACATTCAAAACGAATACACACACAGGCTGAAAAGTCGTTATCTTAAGGAGGTCACCTATAGAATTTCAAATATACAGGGCTACTATATGACTATTAGCGAGTTTATGCATCCAAACAAGTACAACCCGCAATTTTGAACCCCAAAAACGAGGAGTAGTATAAGCGCTGATTTACCGTTATCCTTAGTCAGTCAGGATTTAGACAAATGACAAACTAAGATGTCTCCACCGAGAAAAATAAAGGATACATAAACTCGCTTTTATCAAACGTTAGAGGTCTCAAAAAAGTATCAGTCCTTATTGAAGAGAGTGTGTTCAATATGAAAATAAATTCTTGAATCAAACCTGGTGCAGAGCTTCTCAGCATGTTATCAGCACTCTGTGAAGGTTTCTTTAGTCCGTTATTTGTGCCATTTGATCCACTGCGAAATCTCGATCCTAAAAAATTGGCATAAAGAAATTTTGACATTCAGAACTTCGCGGTCAGTGACCTGGAAGATTCTTCTTTGAATCAAGCCTAGCGTTTGCCGACCCCGAAATTGCATTATTTCAAGTGCTTAAAATAGTATAATCTCTATGAATTTTGTTTTTATTGGTTCGATTGCTATTTTCAATCTGGATTTGTATAAAAAGTACGCTATTTCGACCTCTATACTTGGCCATTAAGATCACACTAGCTAGAAACTGAGAGCAAACTAGAGGTTAGGCTCAATCTATGAGATCTAGGAAACTAACTATAACAGGGACGAAACTTTTGCATTCATACCTAGGTTCATGGTTTTAGCAGATTGTGGACGTAGTAAGCCTTTCTTTTTACGTTCTTCAAGTTCTTTTGCCACCTTCTTCGCTTCCATTAGTAGGTGAGCAGATTTGTTCAATCTATAAGATTATAAGAAAATTGAAATAAAAGAACATTTTGTGTCAGAGGAATGAGAGGGGTAATATTTTAGGTAGATAGACAATTGATTTCCAAACGTTCGAATTCGAATGCCACTGCTGCAACCAGAATAGAATACAAGATGGTGGACTAGTCAGCTCTAAAACTTGGTACGATTTTTTTAATATGGGATGCCCGATCCCGTCAAATAGTTAGAGTGTTTCATTAAAGAATAAATAAGATTGGTGTTATATCAAGAACAGTATAATAATAGTATATCCTTACCTGGGTTCAAGCGCAGGTTGTTTATTCCTCCGCAGCAAACTTGGTGATGTTGGAGCGCTTGTCGAGTTAAAAGATTTTGCTCGTTTGATACTGGCACCATTTTTGCTTTGTAATTTACGTTCTACAGCGCTACTACTTGTTGGCATTTTTCAACTAAAAGTAAATAACAAATTATTTGGATAAAGCGGTCTCACTCGCATATCAACTATAACATTACAAGTGGATTGGGTTCGAGTCATAGGGTTGACTGAAAGAATTCTGTTTGTGTGATTGACTCAATATTATTCGATCCTTTCAATCACGGAGCTTTTATGGGGAGGATTGGAGAACCGGATTATATTTCAGATCTCTTGTAAGAATACCAATATACAGGTAAAGTGTTTCGTACACCAGCTACCATTAGCGAATACCTCACCAAAAAGTGTTGTTTCTTGGTTAGTTCTACTTTGACCATTTCGTTTTGACGCCAATTTCGATTTTTCGCTATTGTAAAAGCTTCAAAAAATTAAATACTAAGAGCCCGAAAACCTGAGCCAGCCTGAGCTCCAAACATTCGAAAAAATCGTGGAATCAATGTTATTGTGTAGAAAAAGGTTGTGCTGTCTAGTATAGTCTAGCAAATATCTAATTTACGCCTCATATACAGCCGTAGATCCATGTAGATTTTAGGTGTTTATAAAACATATATCCGAAGAGAAAGAGTTTAAAATATGATCTCTAATATAATATTCCAGTTATTCTGTCTAATCAGGTCTAATCAACAAAGCTGAAACCGCTAAATTAGATAACCTTTTAAACCCATAATTTTTTCTACTATTACAGAAAAAATATGATGAGTAGAGACGGAACAAACTGTTTGATTTTCAAAGAAAATTATGATCATAAATTCTAAGCTTCAGCAAAATCATAATCGTTAAAAATGAACAAGGTTTAAATGGACGTTAATTTCTAAGCGTATGACATTTTCTGTCATTCTATGTCACGTCTTACATTTAGTTGAGTATCAGGAAAAAAGGTTATCATTAATGTTATTGGAGACCAGCCTTAACACAGCATTTTTAAACGAAATGGAAAAGAACAACTTTCTCCTCTCCCCCATCGCTCAAACACAATAATTTGAGAAGAATTCTGCTTCGTCAGCATACAAGGCACGCCTAGTTTCTATATCATAAAAATTACCTTTAATTCATGTCCCCAAAATGATTCTACTCGTCACTTTCTTGCCTCTCAATCAAAACTATTGCTAAACAAGCTGAGCTAAAAAGTATAGAGATTTATACTTCTTCGAAGTGAATTCGGCATAAGAGCTCTGACAATAAGTAGAAGGCCGACTTTTGAGATCCGTCGCATATTTGTAGATTATCTACTTTTTCACCAATCACATGCGGTTGCATACCACTAAAGGTGCTACGGGTTGAAAGTTTTGGCCCCTTACTATATAAAACGTTAGATGAACATTGAAAATCTTAAAAACCAACAAGCTGAGAATCCTCTGTTTGTCTCCCGAGCTAGTAGAGAAAAATGATAAGATAAAAATATCATTAATCGAGGGATAACATTCAAGCCTTTTCTCTCCTGGGCACATTGATAACCCAGCTGCCACACAACGTTTTTTCGACGTTTATCTAACGTTCACAACGTCCATATAACGTTAGATGAACGTTGAAACAACGTTGTGTGCTAGCTGGGAAGTAAGTCTGATATTCATTCGAAGTGTCTTAAACAGCCTGATAACAAAAACTCAAATTAAATTTAGAGCTTAGGAAATAAAATTCTATGAACCATTTGCCAGAACCTGAGTGATAATTTCAAGTGAAACCAATAGCTGAAAATATAGTCTAAAGTTTGTTAGGTACTGGCTAAAACCACAAGTTGAAATGAAATTGGTCTTTTTGAAGAATAAGTAATTGACCTTTTTGTGAGGTTAGACCATATGATTACTAAGAGGAGATTGTTTTATGGATTATATGCTAGCTGGAAGATATTTTCATCACCACAGCAAATGGGTCAAGTGGTATAGAAATGTACTAGACGGTTCCCGTCGTCGCAAACGCCGGTTAACAGTTTTGCTTGCACATCAAAATCCTTTAAAATACTATAATGTGGGTTAATGCCTGACATCATTTTGGCTTAAAATGCCGAATACAATAATAAAAATTATACTTCTAAACTTTCTACATTAGTCAAAATTTTGTGTCTGTAAGCCTCGATGATATGCGGTTAGTGTAAAACGCAGGTCACAGGTCACAGGTCGCAGGTCACAGGTCAGTGATGACAGGTTGACTCTAATCAATGTCATTGCAGAGGAAAATGTTTGGAAAACACAAAGAATTATCAAAGACATAATTCTCAAGCAATTTCATCCATATAAAACCATTTCAAACATAAAAATTTAACCATGTGCTTTTATCGATCTTTCGCAGTTTGCGCCGTGTAGAACGCAGACCAGAAAATATTTGAAACCATATCATACGTATAATAGGTATATTACATATTGTAATGTTTGTAATGTTATATGATGGTTACATATAATAAAACACATCGCTCTAAAACTACCTTCTCAGAGAACTCACGAGCTTCTGATTGGTGTAATTTTATATCCAGTCATATTGTTATCATCACATTCGGTATGCTAAATATTTTTGGTGTTTTTCTCTTGTAAGACATGATATTTTGTGATTCTGTCAATATTTTTGTCAAAAATTGTCATTAAGACATTAAAATAATAACTGAATAATTAATTAGTTTCATTCTTCTAAAACCACTCTCTTAGGGACATTGCAAGCTTCTGTTTGGTGCCATTTTTTATCCATTCACACCATCCACATCACATTTTGTATAATAAATATTTTTCGTGCTTTTGTCTTGTTAGGCATCATATTTTATGATTTTGTCATTATTTTTGTAAGTAAGTGTCAATAGGTTGTTATTCTATTCAATTGTCATTTTATAATATCTAAATAACATGTATTACTTTTTTGTAATTTAATGCGTTATGTATTGATGTTATTTTATGTATATGTTATGATCTTATTATCTTTTTCCGGTCTGCACTTTGTCGACCTGTGACCTGTGACCTGTAACCTGTGACCTGCGACCTGTGACCTGTGACCTGCGTTTTACACTAACCGGATGACATGTCTTTTTAAGATAACGGAAGTTTGAGTTCAATGAAATGCCATAGTGACCCTGTTAAAATTATCGAGGGTACCCGTCGTTGCAGACGCCCAAAGGTGTCTGAGGTGGTGAGAGGGTTGCTTCTAGGAAAAGAAAAAGCCTTAGTTGTGAAGGAGAGGCTCGCGCTTTGCGATCGAGCACTGAAGGTTTTCCCGTTTGTTGGCTTCACATGCGGACAGCTTAAGACCGGCACATATGCAATGCAACCAACATTGAAACCTTTTTAAATAATGTTAGACGAAGTTTAATCATCAAACAACAATGTTGGATTTTGTTGCGAGTGTTGATATAAAATAATTCGAAATCGTGCAACAAAAATGCCACACCTTTTTATTTGAAACTTTGTGACGTCGCAGTACTTTTTCATGAAATTGACGTCAGAACTTTTTTCGTTTACAAATAGCAGTGTAGAGTCTTCTCTAATCCGAGTTTTCTACGCTTGTCAAACTTAGCGCGAGACTTTTTGTATCGAAGGTGGATAGGTTTTCCAGCCGCGGCGTTCAAATTTTAGAAACCTTAACATATGTTACTGGGCTAGCGTTACAGACATTTTTCATAAACTCATTTAGTATAGTAAGATTACGAACAATGATTATTTTTTTGGTCAAAATTTTCTACCCTTCTTAATAAAATATTCGCAAGATATTTTCTTCTTAGCTTAATTATAACAGACTTTTTTGACTATATATTTCATTGTATACTTTTTGGACAAAAGTAATTCTTTAACCCTTTAAGTGCCGATGTCGTATATATACGACATGGGCTATATAGGAGGGCGAAGCCCTCCTGTAATGCCCAGTTTGAGTTAGAAATCGTTATTTTTGGTCGAACTCGTAGGAATTAGATTGTCCTTTATGGTCAAGCAAAAAGAATTTCAAAAATGAGTCTTTCCAGCGAGATTTTAAGCAAAAAAGTCAAAAAAATGCAAAAAATTGACAAAAATTCACTTTTTTGAGATTCTGACCGTTTTTTGACTATTTTTGGTCAACGAGTGATCCAAGAACCTCCAAATTTGGCCCTGTTTTACTTTATTCTGTCTTCTAGTGAATTGATTTGAAGTTTTACCACTGGGCACCTTTCCATCAGTTCAGTCAGGTCCGCGCAGCGGGCCTGACTGCTTTAATTCCCCAAACGTACCCCCCCCCTTGGCCGCCGCCCACCACGCCCTTCCTCAATCGGGCGGCGCCGAAGGCGCCCAAAAGAAAGAGGAGACTCTAAGCTATCCAACGAGCTATATACGAGCTTCTAATTCTTTCTAGATCAGGAGATATAAGCCCTTAAAGTTTGAACTAGCGATTTTTTAAAAAAAAACTTAGAAAAAAAGACCCTGGCACTCAAAGGGTTAATATTTTTTAAGAAACTGCGAAAACGAATTTGAAAATTTAAAAATATTTGGACATGACTTTATTCAAACGAATTTTACTTGCAAGAGAAAAAGACACAGAGTCAATTTAAATGTTTGTTCAATCTAGGAATAATTTGAGTGATGATTCTTGATATGTTATAATCAAGGTTGCTCTACCAGAATACACGCTTTTTTTTAATAAGAATACATTTTATAAGAATGTTCATGATGAAAATGGCCAAAAAATTACGAATAATGCTAAGTATATCACTATTATGGAATTTTTCTGCTCAAGCAGAGCATACTCAATGATAAATTGCCAATATCCCCAAGTAAGGCTCACTCTTTTCACAAATATGCCATTTTATGCTTGAGACGTATGTACTAAATGTTAAATCTAGTCTGAATTAGGATCTTAACCTAAGAATGCTGTAAGAATATTTTAGGATGATTTTCCCAAAAAAGTTAAGAATATCCATGATGAAATGGATTTACACCATTCTTATAAAAAAAGCGTGTATTTGAAGTAATTCCTTCAGATTCCTTGACTCTTGGTGTAAGCCTTTTGCATTCTACCTGACTTTCTCCTTGAAAACAACAAGAACAAGAATCCGGTCAGGAGAAACCAACTCAGTGTACTGACCCTTAGCTGTTGAGGTAGTGTATTTTTAAGCTAAATTTGAGTTAGTACAGTGCACTAAAATAAAAGGGTGGAACTAAATAGCTTGCAGCGAAAAAAATAAGAATAGTGTACTAAAAAGGGTGGTCTATGTATTTGGAAAAATCATAAAGCCAAGTACCCTTTGGGTTAGTACACTGAGTTGTCACCACCCCCCCCCCCCCGATTTGGTATTAGAGTTAGATATTAAACGGACGAAGTGGCAACATTAGACTTTCCAGTGCATAGATCAAGGGTAACATTCCAAACAAATAAAATAATGATACAGTTAGTCTCTTTAACTCGAACCTCTATATCTCGAATATCTTATTAACTAGAATACAGTTCCGGGTCCTTTCAAGCAAACAAGTCTCTGCAACTCAAATGTTCCATAACTTTAACAAATTTTTATTCCCCGTGCATGCTCGACTTATAGAGACGTCACTGTAATATAAATAAGTTAAAAAGAGTCTATCTAAAACACAAGGAAGTAAAATTTTGAATATGTATCTATTTAAATCTGGCCATATACCGAATTCGATAATGCTGCTTTAAAGTTTTAATAAATTTGAGCATATAGGGGGTTGCCAGAACAAGATACATTTATACAACAAAACTTCAGATTGGTCAGAAAAAGAAAATAATGTTTTCAACAGGAAAATATTTTATCAAAAGTAGTCCTGAGAAATTAACAAATTAAATTTTTTGGGAAAGTTTGTTTCACTAGTTAACACCTAGACACGACATTCCTTTCAAAAGGGAGAGAGTCTTTAGGGGAAAGAGATGGGGGAAGTATTTTAAGACATGTGTAATTTATTAAGACATATAACAAAAATAAATTCAGGGCACCAAGAAAAAATTGAAAGACTACTACAAGAACAAGGCATGAACAGCATTTTTCTGCACATGAAATAATCTCAAAATGTTTTACTAAAAACTTTTACCATAATTGTCCAATTTGCAACAAAATCATTTTCATTTTTTTCATCTTGAAATCTATATATTATTTTTACTTAATGTTATTCTGAAACTAACCTATAGATTTCAAAGCAAAGTACAATTGATCTGGATTTGATATTATAAAGGCTTGTTTTATGAATGCACAAAAAAGTTTTGTATGGTTTTAACATCAAATTATATGTTGTTTAAAACGAAGTATTTTACACAGTAAAAACTACAAGAATCCCCCCGTTAAAGACATATCACACCAATTTTTAAAGCCATCTTTTTTTCTTATTGTATTACTTCTGAAAAGAATTATACCTACCAGTATCTAAAAGTATCAGTCACAGAAACGATGTATTTTTTCTTTACTCCCACAAGCAGACATTAAACATACCATGAGAATAACATAGCATGACCAGGACGACGAAGAGAAGATAATTTTGTTTTTAAGAAAGTAAATTTCCTCTCAAGCTGCTAAACTTTTAATGTAAAAACATGTTTTTAGCGGTATGTTATGCCTTGAAAATAGGTATTTCAAATTTACATTCTAAATATATAACAGGCATTTCCATTTTGGATAAGTTTTCATACAAATATAGTCTCCAGACTTGCTTTGCTATAAGCCTATAGACCAAAAACAGAATACAAGAATGTTCTTATTAGATATATGTAAGTAGTGTATGTAAGTATTTTTCACATACATATACATTGGTATCATTGACAAGTTTTAAAACACCTCATTTGAAAATAATCTGTAACAACATACACGTTTCTTTTATAAGAACATACAAAGTTTTTGAAGCCTTCGGATGTGTCTTAACTTTTCGAGTTGAGCCTAGAAATGTTCTCAACATGTTCTTATTTTTACCACTTTCTGAGTATTTTTGTCAATTTTCCTTAAAAAACCAGTTAACTTGTACTTAATATTTTGGCCATTGAAGCCTTATGTTCCTATATAGTTTGTTCTTATAAAGAATACGCGTAGTAGCGTTCATACTGTTTATTTATAAGGTCAAAAAGTAACAGAAACAGATACATAGCAGGCTTTTAACAGAACATTATAGCTTCTACATTATAACATTACTTGTATCCAAGCTCTGTTTAATTTTGTAGACAGGCAAAAAAAAACTATTCTTTGCAGAATTATTTCAGACTTGCACAGCTACTGCAGAAAACTAAGTCCACTTTCAATTGCTCATTATAAATTTCATTGTTATATTTCAAATTCAAGCTAAAAACACTAATAACCATTTTATAAACCATTTTATAAATCACCTTTTTGCTTTTCTTCTATGAAAGATTCAGAGTAGGTAAAATTAAGGGACTTTAGTTAGCATGCCCACTTAATTATAAAAATGATGTGTGTGATTTCAATTAAGGCTCCTTTAATCATAACCATTTTAGCATTACACTATCCAGTGAGCTAGCTCAAAAACAAACGATTATAAATCATTCTCCCATGATAATCCTTATTATTTATTGACATGTAAGTTTTTTTGGCTACTGCAAAATTACTTAAACTTTATAAAGTCATTTGCTACATGTCTCTACTAATAACAAATGATAAGAATTTAGCTGGAGATTTTTGTTTCAATTTGCAGAGATCATAAAAGAAGGTTCTCTAGATTGCCAGCATTTATAAATATTTGAAACTTTGGAAATGTTCATTTTTTATACATAGTATGTTATAGAGAGCTATTCAACAAAAACGAAATAAACAAAAATGAAGAATTGAACAAGAACAAAACCTAAAAACCGAAACAATAATAAAAACACCACAAATTTTACAAGAAACAAAAGCAAAAACAGCATGAAAAAACGACGTGGAGTTTGACATTTTAATTACAAATCTTATTACTGAAAGGTATTCAAGATATCTTTAATTGACATAATGACATGATTATAAAAATTGATGTGTTGTCTCGAGAAAGAAATGCTTTTTTTGAACTTTTCCTATTCATCAGTAGACCTTCTTAATTTTCATTAAGAAGGATCTGCCATTTTCGTTAAAATAAGGAAATGATACTAATTAAATGTGCTTTGGAGATGGAATTCATCATCACACATTATATGCATAGTCTTCACAACAAAAAAATCAAAATGAAATTGTTGAAATGAGACTAAATTGCTTATCTTGTAAATCAGAAACATAGCTATTCCAGCAGATAAGAATCTTCGAAGAAGCGTGTTTACATTTTACAAAATGATTTTCAATAATGATACATCATTTTGAATTCAATAATCAAGCCAGTTATTCCAGATGTTAGCTGTTTCTTCTTTTTAATTGCTTTCTTTCAAAAGATAATGAACATGTAACATTGAAACATGGTTTTCCTTGAGCCATGAGTTCTCAAAATCGCATTGCAGTAAAAGGCAGAATACCATTTAACTTTGATAGAAAGTATAAAAGAAACTGTTTTCAAAATAAACTCTCAACAAAAACTGTTCAGGGCTCTTTTCTTAGAAGTCATTGGCACTTCCCAGATTATTTTTCCCAGTTGTGGTCTTTTAAAAAACGAGTACTGATGCAAGACTTATAAAAGTGGTAATTCTCAATTCCATTTCAAACCATTCTGAAAAAGGACCATTTTGAGGCAAAACATGTTTGGACCCGTTTTTAAGACTCCTTAAAAATACAGAGTGGACAGTTAACGAAATCTGCCTAAACCTTTGCCAAAGAATCTTGCTCTGACATTCTTTCTTGCTATACTGTTGGCAAGAGAGCCAGATAACACCTACACATCACTTTATAAGTTTATGTTTATAAATTTATGTTTAAAAAATGTTTTCCTTTTCATCTCTAAAACATCCTTTGTCTTTTGACATGAAATAAAGAATTCCCAAAAATATTCTAAAACGCTTGCGCTACTGAACGCTCTTATTGCATTAATATTAAACTACAGACACAAAAGGATCGTTCAGAAGCATTCAGGAATGTTGCCAAACCTTCTCAAAATTTTCTACCTGTTGTCTCCAGATGGTATCAATCAAACAAGTTTGAATGAAAACTGTATTTTTCAAACCAATCGAATGTAATCACAAACTGTAACGTGCTAAAGTACTGGGCTCAACTTAAGTGTACATGTAAAAGTGAAAGGCCCAATTGTAAACACTCCTGAGTATAGTACCTTAGGAACACGTGTCTCAAACTTCAGCTCTGTAGGCCAATTATCCCTCTTTATATACTTACCCAAAGTTTGCGGAAATCACACACACATATACATTCTGAGATTCTAGCTTAACTGAAGTTGAGAGCAATTGAATAACAATTATGTTTGATTGGTTATCTGCCCCCAAAAACACCTGACCGCTTTGTGCACTAGAGCTATAGGATTCTCAAGCAGCTTGGGAAATACTGTATGTGTGTTTTATTTTTGATATAAATAAGCTCTAATATTATTTTAACGCCCCCAGACAGCTGACAATTAGGCTTGGGTTGACTTACTTCTTTTCTATTTCCTATTCCAATAATACAATGCTTACATAGTTGACACATAGTACACATCGACAGAAGTTTTCCCCATGCAATGTTTATATTGAAATCTGCAATGAAAACAAAAGTGGTCTATTTCTTCTCAGTGGCTTCCCTAATGTAAAAAATGTAACTTTATAAATATAACCTGATGTAACATTGAAAAAAATGCTGAAAAATAACTTTTTGGAATAACTCTTCATATTTTTTGAGTCAGCCATTGAAATTTCAAAGGGCGATAGACCTCAACGTGGAGATATGATTGAAAAAAAAAAGTTTTGTTATTTGAGTCAAGATTGTGGCTGTAGCAGGCTGAAGTTCGAATATCGTCGCATCAAAATAAGAAAGCCTTAAGTCCATTTTTGTAGTTTTGAGTAAATCAAGTTTAAAGGTTTGAAATGGCTGCCATTTTTGACCATGTTGGGCTAGCTAGCTGCTTTTTTGATATGAATATAAATGAAGAAAGATCTTTCAAGTTCTAAAGTATCAACATTGTCACTTATACCATTGCGGAGATATGAATGCTTCTTCATAGCATGTTTTTTCGAGAATGGACTTAAACCTTTTTTTCTATGTAAATTTCCTTGATTAAAACTGAAAATTTGAAAAATTTCCAGTGAAAAAGTGTCTTAACTCCAAAATGGACTTAAGACTTTCTTGCTTTAAACTTTCTTAACTTTTTTGAACTCTTTAACTAAAACCTTAATCTAAAAGGTCCAAAAGTCCAACTAAAATGACAATGGACTTAAGACTTTCTTAACTTGAGAAAATTTCAAAAATAAAAATTCTTATTTTTCAAAAAACTTAAAATTAGGCCGCTTTAGGTTGGTTTTTGTGGATTTAAGCCAAAAATTCGATAAAAAATGGGGTGTAAAGCATCGGTATGGTCATAACTCAATTTTTGAAAAAATGGACTTAAGGCTTTCTTATTTTGATGCGACGATATATATTTTTTTAGTGTAAACCACATGATATTGAAAAGTGATCTCTAAATGGGACCTCCTAAGACTTGAATTTTCCAAAAAGTGTTACAGGTAAAGGGACCTCAAAATGCAGTGGGACCTCAGGATGTCAGGTTTTGAATTAAGTTGAATGGAACTCAAACTTTTCTATTTAAACTAAAAATGACAAACAATATGAATAAAGGGTATAATATTACATAGTAAAAACAAATTGTATTACTTGCTACCCTAAAGGAGCATCCTAAATGAATAAAAAGTCAAAAAAGTTTCAAAGACTTCAACAAAATTTTTGGAATTAATTTTGAATTCTGCAACTCCTTCTAAAAATAAGTTTGTAAAGCGTTATGAAAAATGTTCTTTTAGGACTCTAGAAACATGGTAAAAAAGATGGTTTCTCAAAGTTATTACAATTTCATCTAAATAGACTCCAAAACCACCTAGCGTTTTGAGGTGCCAAACCTAGCGTTTTGAGGTACAAAACAAAAACGCAAAATCTTCTCTTGAATCTCCTTTGAAATTGTAACAAATAACTCTAAATAACTATATAATGAATAAAGAACTATAAATGAATAAAGAATATGAACATTTTTGAAATTTTAACAATACATTTAAAAAGGGACTGCAGAATGCTAGGTAGTTTTCTTGAAAAAAATCAGTCAAGTAAGGAAAGCCTACTTGAAATAATAATGTGATCTGTTGTCCATTGTAAAGTTCTCCACCTTTTCAAGGTCTCCTCTCTCTCGTGAATCTAAATCCTTTTCTTTTAGGACCCACCATTTACTTCTATGCTCAAAATAGTTAAGTTCTGTCTCTCCGCCGTATCCATCGCCAGTTACCAATGCAAAATATCCAAGATAATTCCCCTTAACTACCTTGACACAATCGCCTCGTTTTAAACCAACTTGCTGCTCATCACTGCTTGAATCATGATCCGCATTATCAACCACCTTTTCAGAGCCACTCATATCGTCATCATCTACATCAGTCAAGTTGTCTTCAATTCCGATGTCATTTTCATCATCTGATTCAAAATGAAGGCTTTTCTTTGAACCATTATCACAAATTGGCTTGATCATTATTGGTTTTGAGCCTGATTCATCTCTGCATGAAAGTTTACTGCATATAGATTTTAAAACATTATGACAACATGGGCATTCTCGAAGCTTACTTGCAGCAACAAATATTCTTACCACATGTACATTGATCCCTTACACTTAAAGAAAGCTTCAATTTGCTGCTGTTGATTAGATTTCTTATCTTTCTTTAATTGCTCCTTTTTGGCTTTAGCTTCCTTGATTTCTGAAACTTTTTCTAATATTTTTTTCCCCTCCATTGAGCCCTGAACCTGGGTAACTCGAACATTTTCTTTGTTGGGTTTTGGTGTTACTTTGGTCACAGGTAGCAAATTAGGAATTTCCTCTAGTGATAGTGCTTTTTCAGATATTGTTTGATAAGCTTTCCATGGCACCATGATATTTATGCTTCCAATAGGCTGCAGAGTCATAACGAACTTGTTTTGGAGATGAAATGGTTACTGAAGAAGATGAAGGTTGTTCAGTATTTTTGGTAATACACAGCTCGGCTCTTGCAAACTTATCTGCTTGCATCCATTCAACACTGAGGCCTTTGCATGAGATGCCAACCTTTTTGCCTGCATTTGTAATTGTCTCATTTGATGCCCACTCTGGCCACAACTCTGCAAGTATCTTCATGAAACCTTCCCTGTTGATTGTCATAAATGGAGAGAAAAGTTCAGACTTAGCACTTCTGTACTCAGAGTGCAACTTTTGATTTATCTGATCAAGGAGCTGGGTAACACCAGTTGTATCAGGAGGGCTGATGAAAAGTCTAATGTTTTTGTTTCTTATAAATGTCAATACATCACTGTCAAATCGTGAAGAATGACCATCAGATAAAACAACAACAGGTCGTTGAATACTATTCTCATCTAAATAGTGGTCAAACATTTCATAAGCACTCAGAAGTGTACTGTGATCTTGGCTGCCACTGTCATTTGAGGAGATTAAAAGATTGGGAATCTTTTCGACTGCTTCCTTTGGGGCCATATGGGCACTAATACCTTTCCCCTTGAAGATGATATGGCACATAGCTATTTCTCCTCCAAAAGAAACGAAAGGGTGTAAAGTTACACACTCCCTATTTTCTCTTATCATTTTCTGGCAGCTTTCCCCTCGCCCAGCATATGCTAAACCATTTGGAGTACCATCTACTCCATAGTTTACAAACTGGGGAGTTTCATCATGATTGAAAACTCTTGTTGTATCAATATGCCCCTGCCAAACACCAGTTTCTAATTGGACTGCATCAACAAAAATATCAGTTTTTATAAGCTCTTCAGCTAATTCATTCAAATGGTTACAAGCCATTTCTCTTGTGCAATTTAAAGCTCGATTTATTGATACAGTCCCTTGTCTTTTCTTTGTGATCTGCTTTTGATACTTTGAATCCCAACGCCTCCAAAAAGATTTGCTAAGCTTTTTTGTTGTGAGTGCTCGTAGTGCATTTGGGGATAGTTTCTTGATGTTACGTCCGCGAAGGTTTTTGTAGGCATGCTTTCTTACTTCCAGAACATTGAGCATTGTCCTTGTCAACTCTGTTTTGTTCAGTCCTTGGAGGCATCTAAAATATATGAAGTTTAATTATAGAGGATTTCAATGTTTCTTGGAACAAGAAGAGGAACTACAGGAACTTAGGAAAGATTTTCCTTAATTCAGCAGAAATGAAGATAAAAAGGGATAACTTTCCAAGTCCAGTGTATGTTGACGTTTCGTTTTACATTTAATTATTTCCAAGCTTTAAGAAATATTGCCAATATTGAATCTTACCTATTTTTGTTCTTTATATATTGAACTAGCGCGACTCTTCTTCCTCTGTGGTGAATATTGAGCAATACTCCTTCTCTTTTCCAGTCTCAATGATACCATCAAGCCGTGCATTTATTGTTCTTAGATCTTTGACTAGTGGAAATTTTCCTGAATTAACTGCAGCCCAGCCACGTTTTTTGTTAACTCTACACCATTCAACTGCCTCCTCAATCTGCTTACTTTTCATGTTTATGTTATCTCTTAAAACACTGCATCTTGATTTGCTGGTGGGTTTCACTCTCAGATTGAAAGGCTTACCCATTTCTTATCTATATTTTCTCAATTCTTTACTCTAGAGGAAGATCAAAACTGCAGTAAGTTAACATATTAAGCTAGATATCCATCTGTCATGCATATTTCTTTACTAAATAGCTAAAAGCAAAGAGAAGAAGGAGAACTCTGATTTCTATTATTCTATTTCAAAGAACTTTCTTAATTATAAACCAAAGTTGGGCAAACATAACCCATAAAACAAAATATAGAAGAAATAATTCATAAACACCTGAATTAAACAGCCTATTAAAAAGGCTGAAATAAATTGAAAGAGGGAAATTGATAGTTGAATTGTGACAAGAATATCCATGTCATTATGTGAAAAAAGAAATTGAAAAAAAGATATTCTTATAAAAAAAATGTATATTTAGTTTTATTTACCTAGCATTCTGAGGTTCCTTGACCTAGCATTTTGTGGTGAAATAGAGAAAATTTTAGGCATAAAAGAACCAAACTTTTAAAATATACTCAACATTGAAAAAAAAGGTGTTATGCAAAAAATTGTCATTATCTAAGCAAAATTGGCAACATTATTGACTAATATGTGACCTAGCGTTTTGAGGTCCCTAAAGAAAAAAGTATATATTAGAACATTAATTCAAAATGTATGAAAACTGTATCGAAAAAGTTTTCAACCTTTTTGGCATTCAAGCAGGTATATTTTCCAAACACTTTAAAGTGAAAACCAAGTGTCTGGCTAAATTTATCAACTTTGATGGGATCTCAAAAAACACCTAGCATTCTGAGGTCCCTTCACCTGTAATTGTACATACTTTGGTGTTGTTAAATGTACTTTTTTGTGGTCTACCTGTCAGCCACACATTTTACTCACACTTTAAGCTTTGATATATTGAAGTTGAGTAAGCCACAAAATGTTTTCTTTTTGCAACAGGCAGATAGATTATTCAGCTTAACAGTGGATGTATTTTGACATGTAAGCCACATGATGCCCTCAAAATAGTGGATGACATCAAAAATGTCACAAAACAGGGGTTTATTTTTGATTAGCATCTAACGACTGGCCCTAATTTCTAGCGCAAATGGCTTTTTGGCACCTTGAACGAGGAGCAGTCATATAACTTTATTTGTTTCAATTATGATTCTGAGGGTTGAATTTTTTCTTATTTTAGTTCTGAAACAAAAGCAGGAATTTGATGTGAGCATTATTTTTTCAAAGAATCCTTATTCTGATTGGATGAAATCACTTTACCTTCATTTGATTGGACAAAAAAACAATTGATATTGGGTGATTGGATAACAAAATATTTGGCACTTTCGCGAGTGTTTGCGATTGAACGAAATATATCAATCTAGATATTTTCAGTTTTTTTTTTAGTTTTAATAGAATCTGCTGGGAGTTAATCACCATGGCAATAATTTCAAAACGAGGCAAGTGATGATCGTGAAGTAATTTATGAAAAGGTCTATTATCAGGAGAGACAGGGGAAGAATAAAAGAAATCTTACTCAAGCTCTTTCCATCACATTTTTTCTATTGCTTATTTCACCTTTGCCACTTTTTAAGATTTTTAGTTTTTCTTTCTATTTCTTCATGTTGCCCAATCCGAGGAGTCATCGATATACCATAGGAAAGATCATGAAACCCGCAAACTTAATTTTGAGTTTGTTAAATCCCCAAGATTGGCGAACAACCATTTTTTCCTACTTATATACAGCTTTTCTCTTTGATCTTTCATTGGTTTCTTGATAGCTTGTGTCATTGATGACTTGCACATCATTTCTTGAAATGGAAACAGTATTTTCCAAGCTGCCAAGGCTAGAAGAACTTCTGTTGTACAGACAGTATAGACTAAAAACTAGTATATCAAGATTACAGGATTTCGAGTGCGGACCAGTTTCCCTTTTGTTTTCAGTGGTTTCAGTTTCGATTTCAACCAAAAATTTTAGCAACGAAGTGCTCGGCCATAGTTTACGGTAGTTTGTGCATTCCAAACACAGAAAGTTTTCTGAATCCCAATTTTGATTTTAAAGCAATAAAAGATTAAACTTTTCCATGTTTCACCTTTTTGCACTTTTTAAGATTTTAAGTTCTTCTTTTATTCAATCATTTTTTATGGCACTTTGATGAGCTCTTAAATTAAATTTCAACTTACTTTAAAGAATTAAAGACAAGAAATAGTCTTCACCTTAGGATCACCGATTGAAACAAATAAAAGAGGTGTCATGAAGGGTGAGATTTTACAGCCGCCCGTCGAACAGGGCATTGAAAGGCCACAGGTGCCGAAAAGAAGGGCCTTGTGAAATGCAGCAATCTTATTGGTGGAAATCAAATAAACAGTCTACGAAGGAACGCCATGAAACAATTAGTAGAAGAGTTCACTTTCGTTCTTGTTGAAGATTTCAATATAAACTTCTCATAATAGGGATTACTACTTGTCAATGTGTTGTGTCAACTAATCAGCATTGCATTGTTGCAAAGGGAAAGATAAAAGACGTAAGACTAGCCTAGTTTCTAATCCTGATATAGGAGTTTAAGTCTAGACTGACAGAATCTGCTTGAATTTATCTCTGAAAAGGGTGTCAAAATTAGAAGAGCGATGTTGACATTAACTTACCATAATCCAAAAAAACCCTCAGATTTCAGAATTTCGGGTACTCTGAGGTTCCAAATAAATGCCCCCCTGCTTGTTAATTTTTCAAAACCCAGACCTTATTAAGAGCCCCTCGTTTATTAATTTTTAAAGAATATTTTCAGCTGTTAGAGTGAGGATCCCTTATTTTGCTCTAAATATCCTGATTTTAGCCTACAATACAATTACTTTATTTTTGAGTTTTAGCTTTATGCAAAAAACTCGTATATACCAAAAAAATTTGAAAATGTCAAAAAATGAAGGTCATCAAATCTCTCTAAAACCTAATTTCATGGGAAGCTAAGGTATTTTCTAGCACAAAGCAAAAAAAGATAGAGCTTAATAAAGTCACTTTAAAAAATTTTTATCCCACTTTTTAGGTTTTTGTAAAATCCCAGGCACAAATAAGAGAAAAAATAATTTTTAAGAATAAGTTTTTGTTCACTTCATTTTCAACCCCTACTTCTAACCATTTTTGAAATCTACATAAAATTTCTGAAAATTTGATAACATGCATATGTGATATGTTCACAAAAAGTCAACATAGGCTAAATCTGAGCTAGATGGGGCCCCGTCTACTCACGATTTTTCCTGAACTCGATAGTAGACGGGTAGTTTAGGACAAAAATTTCTACAATTTTTTGTAGAAACGCTACTGATTGGCCGATTATGTCTATTGTTCTCCCGAAAAATTTATGCAACAAAATTTTGATTGGCCAGTTTTCAAACTTTTTTTTTCTGGTGGCAAATTCAAAATCTCCAATTCTACCATACTAATTTTTATCTCATGTGAGCTTTGTGAAATGGAGTAAAAATTTGTATGGGTCCAGACTAAATCTGAGCCTGCTGCTACGGTACTGAAAAAACCTTTTATGGACAAATTTCTTTCATTTTCCTAGGGATTTTTCAAATTTTTCGATAAAATCAGAAAAAATTGTATTTCGCGGAAATTAATTTTTGCGGTTTTCAACTCTCAAATTTTTTTGCGGGATCAAAAACCGCGAAAAAAGCTAAAATTAAAACCCGCAAAAATTAGTTCCAATAAGGTAGGACTTAGACAGGAGAACCGTCGTGTGTTTTTTTATAATTTGATGTACACAAGACGGGTTCGAGCTGTGAGTCCAATATTGGACTCACATTTTTTACAGTGGGAAATTCGAATTTAGCGCTGTCCTCACTTACTAAAATAAAAACTAAATTTTGAAAGTTGCGCTTTCTCTAAGAAAGTGTGACCAGTAAAAGAATAACAAAATTTGATTGGCTATGTTTTCAACCGTTATTAGGATCTGAGAAATTCAAACTCTCAGCCCATACCATGCTATACATTTCGCCATCAGTTTTTCAAAGAAGAAATAATAGCATGGATTCCCAGGCTAGGTAGGACTTGGACAGGTTAAATCTATGATTTGAGGTCTTCAAATCCATTTTTTCACCGACTAGTACTATATCAGAGTTTTTGTCATGCCGTGACGGAAAATTTTCAATAGCCTGTAAAAATCTATGAGAGTGGAATAAAGTCTTCGTTTTCTCCATGAAACATCAACCAGTGTTAATCAGAAACCTAAAAGAGAAATTGAAAAATCAACCCACAAATTTTCTTTAGCCCTTTTTAGTTTTTGTCACAAGATAAACAAGAGAATAAAGTTGCGAAGTAGTGAGTTGATAAAAAGCAATAGATAAACAAGTGAAGAAAGTAGCAAAGTTAGCAAGTTGATAAAAAGCAATGAATGATAGCAAGAAGTGTTTTCTTGTAATGTTTTAACTTCACATTTTTGAGTTGGGAAACCTTTTTGGGTCGCTAAATCTAAAATTCACTTCGCATTTTGCGAAGTGCGAAGCTATAATTCGAACCCTGGAGTCAATTTTCTCATTTTGATCAAAATGTCACAAAGGCTATTTTTGGAAAAACCCGGCTTTTTTAAAGGATTTATTGCATGTCTTGACTTTCTAAGTTAATTTTTCTCATTCTAGTAAGTATTTATGATAACTTGACATTGAAATAATGATATTTCTTACAAATTTAGAAAAATAATTCCCTATTTCACATTTGTGATTTTAGGTGTTACATCAATTTCTTGGCCAAAATTGCGTCCTTTTTAGGCCGAAATCCAAATAAACGACAAAAGTCCAGGTACCTGGAAATAACCCTATCATGTTACATATCTATGGCGCGCCAAAAGGCTTTTTAATACTAACTTTTTTTTATAATATCAACTTTTTTTTATAATACTAACATTTTTTTATAATACCAACTTTCACTTTTATAATACCAACTTTTATTTTTATAATATCAACTTTTTTTTATAATACTAACATTTTTTATAATACCAACTTTCACTTTTATAATACCAACTTTCATTTTTATAATATCAACTTTTTTTTATAATACCAACTTTCATTTTTATAATATCAGATTTTTTTTTAAATAGCAACTTTTTTTTACAATACCAACTTTTTTTATAATATCAACTTTTTTTTTATAACACTAACTTTCATTTTTATAATATCAATTTTTTTGGTCTCGCTTAGTCAATTTTCTTTTTTCACCATGTAGACGGACCTTTACAGTTCTTCACTGGAAAATCTAAGAATGTGGATCACCACCACAGATATCTGTAAAGCCCGAAGGGCTAGATAGGCAACTTTAAGCTTTCTCCAGCAAAAAAAAGTGAAGCAAAAATTTGACTTTTTAAATTTCGTGCCGATGGATAGGATCTAGCATTTTAATTGTTTTCGGAGCGCGAGATCAAAAAAAGTAGGCGGCAAACGCTATTTCACATCTCTTAAACCGGTGAAATTGCATATTTTAGTCACGTGATTTTGGTAGGAAATCCTTCCAAACCTAGGCTTCACTTTTTGATAAAAGCCGCAAATCTAGCCCTTCGGGCTTTACAGATCTGTGTGCACCACTGGCCGACCACTGGCGAGTCTTCCTACATTTTCAAAATATTCAACCCAATACGTCACTTTTTCTATTGTTTAAGTGACGTATTGGGTTGAATATTTTGAAAATTCTCGGAAGACTCCAGTGGTGCATATCATGAATTAGAGAATCGTGTCATCCAGTCTATCAAAAAACCTTAAGTGGCCTCCAGGCTAGGTGTAATCGCGCTAAGACTCCTTCTACATTTGATCGATTATACACGCATAGTAAGCGAGACAAAAATTGGTGTTATGAAAAAACGTCGAACTAAAAAAAAAGTTGGTACTATAAAAAAAAAGTTGGTATTATAATAAAAAAAGTTGGTATTATAATAAAAAAAGTTGGTATTATAAAAAAAGTTGATACCGTGAGAGGTCCTAAAGCCGACAGCCCAGCCTAAAGCCGATGGGGTCTTTCAAAGATACAAAATAAAATAAAAACAAACCTTTCGCTGTGACGCAACGAAGATACCAAAGTGTCAACTAAACTGACAGATTTGATACACTGAACCAATTGAACCAAATAACAATAATTGCTTCTTATAACAAAACATATTTTTTTATTGCAATATGCACAACGTCATAAATGACAACAGTAGTAACAGCATCATAAAAAGTAACGAGATGTTTTGATTTTCCAAAGCACACGAAAATATAAAAGAGGTCTGTGTACGAGCGTGCTCATTTTGAAACGTTACGTAATCAAGCCTGGTTTCTATTACTTTACACTGGCACTTGGCTTGATTGCGGGGCCAGTACTTTGTGTAAGGATACTTATAGACGACGTATATTACATTATATATTACATGATAAGAATACAAATAGACAACGTATGTTACAATTATTATGTATTACATGACACCTTGCTCCTATTCTAGTAAAGATAATATATGTCGTCAAAGAGTACACTTAAATGAAGAGCTGCCCGATTGCGGGGCCTTCCGTAAATAAACATCCGGACTTATAGGTGGTAAAGAGGGCGTTGATAGTTGCCGCCTCATTGATTCGATGTTTGTTATTCAAATTAGTGCTACCGCATCCGCCCTTTTTTCAACTTCGCGCCATTTTTACAATTTAGTCTGTTTATTTCTTGATGGAAACCAGTCCAAGTTGTTTCATATTTTTCCCGCACAAGTCACTTTTATTACAAAACTGTTATCGTTTTAAACATGAGCAACTGATCCAGAATAAAAGGTAATTATTTTTACAACTCGCACTTTTTAATTAAATTAATTGACATCTTGACATTACAGCTATCTTGTTAGATGTTTTGTTTCGAGAGTCTTAGCAATAGTTTATCGTTCAACTTGGAGAGGGAATGTTTGTAAACATAGAATTTTTTTTCATAACAGTTATTTGGGGGGTCGGAATTAGGCTGGGCTGTCGGCTTTAGGACCTCTCACGGTATTATAAAAAAAAATTGGTATTATAAAAAAAAGTTGGTATTATAAAAAAAAGTTGGTATTATAAAAAAAAGTTGGTATTAAAAAGCCTTTTGGCGCGCCATACATATCAGTGGAAGCAGAATTTTGAGTAGATTTTGAATATTCAAGTTTCATGTCCTAAAAAAAACCTAACTGAAATTATTATGCTTTAAACAGCTAAAAAAGACAGGCCACCCTCAGCAATAAGCCTCCCCCCTGTTTATTGAAATTTTGAAAAGTTTCTACCCCCCCCTGATTATTTAAACACACACAACAGTTTTGTCTGCCATAATTTGACTCTTTATAAAACCTTTTTTTTCAGCACCAGACAAAAAATCTACTACTGGGAAGTCCAGTTTGTAGGCAGGCTTCTCCCTGAACATGTGTGTGGCAGGCAGTTAACGGACGCTGCCCCTCCTGGAAATCACTAAAATTTTGGTAAAAACACAGCCTAAAGCAGAAAAACACAAGAAAAAGTGTCCTTTTTGGCCTCCAACGGACACTGCCCTGCCTTTCTAAAATATGGCCTAGCCGGCCAGTTTTGGTCATGTTTAGAACTTTTTCAAATTCAAATTTTCAGAGTGGCCTGTTAAAGTCCTTTCTTCTATAAAACTAGACTTCGCCAAGGGGTCTTCGACAAAAAACTTTCGAATTTTTTATCGGCATTGGGCCGATAAGCTTCAGACCCCCTCCCCCCCTTGCTCTTATCGGCCAAAATTTTTCAAATCCAACTTTTACATCTTCTAAAAGACACAATTTCCTCAAATCTTGTCGGCCATCGCCTTCCCACCCGGCATCGTCGAATTTTTGTCTATTTGTGCACCAACATTGAGTTTGTTCATACCCGCATTGATATTGTTAATCAAAACGAAAGTTAAAATGACGGGATGAAGTCGCAACATTTCGAAGGAAAAGGCAGCGTGCTGGCCAATGAAAAAAGAGCTTTTTATCAAAGCTAGTTCAAAACTGTACTTTTAAAGCTGCGAATTTGCGCGCAAAGGTGAAAGCAAGTGAATTCATATGCTTTCAGTGGAGTTTGTGGACGAAATCAGAAAGAAATTGGCTGAAAGGATTTTCGTCTCAATACTTGATTTTTTATCGGCATGTAGTTGGACCCCCCCACCCCCTTATCGGCCCAATGCCGATAAAAAATTCGAAAGTTTTTTGTCGAAGATCCCCAACAATAGCTACATACACACACACTCAGTAAATTTGATTACTCTTTTCTACATCAGCTTCTGTTGTCTGCAACAATCAATCTGAAATTAGCTGCAAGGATATTTTTAGCCTCTAGGCCTTTTAAATTGTAAATAATGGTAAAAATATAAACATATGAAATATCAAAAAGATTGACAGATTGAAATGAAGTGATGTGGTCTGATTGAGAAATTTTACCAATGCAATGTTTCAGTGAAAAAAAACACAACGATACGAAATGAGTCTAAAATGATCTTACCTATTATTTGTTTCTCTACTTCTGCTGATCTGTTGATCCTATTTGTGTTTGGTCCTTTATAATCCAAATTTAATTCATCCTGTCACACACAGAAAACAGAAAAATCAAAGCAAGTGTAAAACTGTAAAATGATCAACCAACTTAATTAAGGCCCTGTCTAGACTATTATCTAAGGTTTACACTGCTGTTATAAAGAGAATGACGTCATTAAAAGATTACGTCGTCAAGTTTTTGTCGCCACGAGTGACGAGTCGACGAATGTTACATTTTCATGAAATATCACTTTTTAGTTTAGAGAATGAATTTTTGAATGAAAAAATTGTTTTAAAATGGGAAAAAAATCTTTGACATTTATTACAATAAGTTCTCAAGATATTCTTAGTCCGATTTTATAAGTCTGTATTTTATCGCGCGACAAAAATGTTTACATTGGCGACCGCTCACTATTCACTTTCGTTTTTGATTTGTTTATCTCTAAATCCGCCATTTTTGTTTTGGTTTTCGCTGGCTCAAATCACCTGCCTTTCCACTTTTAAATTTCTCTCCAGCAGTCCAGGACGAGGACCAGGTTATTTTTAGGCCATTTTTATAGCTTCTTAAAAATAATCATTTTATTTTGTGTAAGGAAGCTTACTAGCGACGTAGAGAGATGGCATTGTGTGCTGGATGAAAGTTTGAGAGATAGATGAATATTTTGAAATTTTGCTGCTGCTTTGGATATTGGTCAGTCATGTGATGGCTATGCAAGTTTCCCTCCATTGATGCAATTTACTCGACTCCACGGTACCTGACTAACCAAAGCAATAAAATTTCAAAACAAATGAACCACTCAGCTCCGCTTGCAGCTCTACTCATACCATTTTCCAGTTCTGGAATTCATGCACAGTACGCCAAATGGGCCATTCCAGAATTTGTCTGTAACAGGGGGGCGGACGACACAGGATTTCCGAGGTCAAAAGTTTTTACCAAAATTCGAAATTTCCAAGGTGAGAGAAGAAAATGTATGAATATTTCCAAGGCAATTGAATTAAAAAAGGCAAAAAAGAGTGGAATTTCCGATGCATTTTTCAAAAGTACATGGATTTTCATCGGAATTTCCAACCACCACTGGAAAAGAAAAATTATTTCCGAGGCTATAAAAAATTAAAAAATGCACGTCGTCCGACGGGGGGTAACAAAAATTTTCTGGGATGGCCCAATATATTTGGCGTGAGAATGTCCTCAATTGGGTGTAACCTTCTTGATCCTCAAAATATCTTCGGCGTGGCTTTTGCATGGATTCCACACTGGACCATTTTAGAATCTCATATTTGGGGCTGGAGTAATAAATATTGGCGAGTTATTCGCCGACAGAATATTGCAGATAAATAAAAAACAGCCTGGTTGGATAAAAAAAGAGATCATAATTTTCAAGATGGCGGGAATTTAGACGTTTCTCGATCAGTTCTCGATGGACAGTCTAAACTTAAACTCCTATATCAGGATTAGAAACTAGGCTAGTCTTACCTCTTTTATCTTTTCCTTTTACAACAATACAATGCTGACAAGTCGACACAACACATGTCAGTCAGGACCTCCTTTCACTTTATTGATATTACGCAAACGCCAGTGTGCACTAAATTATTTTGATTTCGCTTTCGATTTCAAGCAAAGTCTTAGCAACAGGACGTTCGTGCATAGCAACGGGGCTGGGTAGAAAAAACTAAAACATAGAATTCAAAATAAATACCGATCATCTTATAGAGCACTAAAAATACCCCCTTTCTATGTTTAGTTTTTTCTACCTTGGATTATAACTGAAAATATCTTCAAATAACCTTTGTCTGCTATCAGCCCGCGCGGTAATCTTTGCCCGCTTCAATTCTTAGATAATGAATAAGAGAGGTGCGCTTAGCTAAGTCGTGCTCGCGGGCGATAAATTTATGTTTACTTATCTTGTATATTTTAGTGGTATTTATCCAATGAAAAGGATGTTGACAAATATATGCACGGCGCTGACAAAATATGCACTGCATTGATTATGACATCATTAAATATGTCAATGTCGATTATTCAACGCCTGTTAAAAAAAAAAAATTTGTAAATAGTTCTTTTTATCATGAAATTTAGAAATACGAGCAATAAAATAATCAAATTTGATATTTGTTTCCTATCTAGATTATAATTAGCAGTGAAGCTGGAACTTTGATTTTTGAGGATTACGATTTTACCAGCTTTTTAGCAATTTTTGCCTCGCTAACCCAAATCTTGCAACCTCTTTACCTTAAGGAAGATCGAAATTAGAGTTTTTCAGCGTTCCGAAAAAAATGCATAACAGAAATTTTTTCATCTTCACAGGATCCATTCTCAACAACAAAATACATCTTTTGGTCTTTGGGTTTGTTTCTGACGTTTTTCTTTCAAAAAATATCGATCACTTTCCTTTTCCCCTTGAGCGCGCGAGAAAAAAATGATTAGCTCACATTCTCGCGCGGGCGAATAAAGATGAGGCGGCAATCTTGCACTGAGGGTGCTACTTAGTTTCCACCCTATTTTGCGCCCACGATATAATGGTTCAAATACAGGGGTATTCCAAATGATAAACTAAAAAGTGTTACTAATAACTGTAAGTGTTTATTTTCTGAGAGATATAAATAGTATATTGAATATTATTAAGTTATTTATTGAAGTATTTTTGAGCGCAAATTTAAATATATGTTACATAAAGAACAAATGATAGCAGCTCTGTTTTTTCCTCAAACCCCCGGGAAAAGTTTTTTGCCGACTTAGCTATTTTACAAATCTCAGAAAAGAACTCCCATAGGAATTCCGATACATACTGTAACCCGATTGGTTTTAATTTCGAAACGGCTTCAAGAAAGTCATAATGGCAGATAATTCGAAAAGTTATTAGCTGACATCACATTCTCCTGCGGGCAAATAAAGATGAGGAGGCAATCTTAAACCGAGAACGCTACTTAGTTTCTGCCTTATTTTGCGCCCATGATAGAATGAACCAAATAGGGGGGTGTTACAATGAAACTCATCTCACTTTGTACAGTAAGTGATTTTTTTCTAAGAGATAGTATACAAAAAAATTGAATATCTCAAGAACTTGTTGAACTAAATTATCATGAAATTTTAAACCAATAGCCATTAGCACAAGAATTGTTTCAATTTAAGATTTTTTTAAAATTTTTTTTAATGATGTCAGCAGAAATTGCAAAAATCTGGTTTTCTGCTATTTTTCCTATAACATCATCAAAAAATTAAAAGATTGCAAAAGCAATCAGAATACTTCTTGTGGTAGTGTCTATCATTGCTGAAAGTTTCATGAAGTTTAATTAACTAGTTCTTGAAATATTCAATTTTTTGTTAAATGACATCATCACAAATGGCATTAAAAACAGGTTTTTAATCAAAATCTCAAAACAGGTCTTTAATCAAAATCTCAAAACAAGTTTTTAATCAAAATCTCAAAACAGGTTTTCTACATAATACGCTTCTTTTGATGTACTAAGGGGATGGGACTGCTTCCAAAAAATTACTGAAAATTTGGAATGTATTAATTTACCTGAGCAGTGAATGAGTGAATAAATCAAGATTTTCAAGCATATTATCACACCCTATCTTTCTAATGTAACTTAAGATATCATTAGAAGATATTTTAAATATTTATTTTTAATAAATAGAATTGTTTGCAAAAAGAATGGTAAAATACACATCTTTGGAAATCAATTCAAATGAAGCCACAACTGTTTATTTTGACGAATGTGAAAGGAAAGGTATGAAACTTTGTTATAAACAACTTTCAGTTGCAGTGCTGCAAATAACGGCAAGTGACCGGTAGCGGTAGTTACCGGTTATTTTGTAGTTTCTACAGACCATTCTTAAACTTACTTTTTCGTTTTACCCGGTTAAAGTTTGAAGGCTATAAGGCTTCTTTCGTAAATTTTAATCAAGTTACCTTAAAGGAAGAAATTTTTTCTTACCAAATTATAAAAATCTATAAGGCTCCAAAATTTTCTAAGGGGGCCCCAAGACCCCCTGATCAAATTATTTTCACTACAAATTAAATTACTGGCCAACTTAAATTTCCTTATTTGCAGCACTGATTTGTGTCTTTTATCATAATCAGCTTACATATGAAAACTTGAAAATAGCTTAGTCACAGTAAGAAGTTCTACCATTTACACTTGCCACTGAAACCCACAATAACTTTTTGACCCTCTTTTTGAATTATTACTTCTTTTAGTGAAGCTCTATATCTCTTATTTTTCTTTACAAAAAATGTCAAAACGGTATTGCTCATTGTTTTAGATGCTGCTGGAAAGCCTTCATATGGACCTTGTGATATTCTCATGTTAATTTTAATATACACCATTTGGTTTATCACACTACCTTTTACGTTCTGTTGTAGTTTCAAGGTAAGAAACAACTTATTACCTTATTGGAACTAATTTTTGCGGGAACTAATTTTTGCGGTCGAAAAAAAATATCCGAAAAATTGCATTTCGTGGGTTTTAATTTTCGCGGTTTTCCCTTTTTTTGGACAAATTTCTTTCATTTTCCTAGGGATTTTTCAAATTTTTCGATAAAATTGGAAAAAATTGTATTTTGCGGGAATTAATTTTCGCGGTTTTCGACTCTCAAAATTTTTCACGGGATCAAATTTTTGCAATTTTGATGAAAAACCACGAAAAACGCTAAAATTTAAAACCCGCGAAAATTAGTTCCAATAAGGTACACTGTTTTTTTCCGAAATTGTATAACTAAAATACGCTTCAGATTAATATGTCACAAAATTTTATGTTGAGTATCTTTCCGACTTCTAAAGATGAATTTAACGATAAGCCAGAAAGTGGAAAATTCGAATTCTTATTATTTTAACAGATAATTCCACAATGTCAGAGAGTGATTGTTTACAGACTTGGCAGAATATTACCTTTGAAAGGACCAGGTATTGTTTATTTTTTTAATAATATGGTAAAGTATTACTATTATTTTCTTCCCACATAGTTTGATTATTAATCCATAGTCTCATTTAGGACATAAGACTATATCATAAACTGATGTTTTTATGAATTTGATGGCTCTGAATTAGAATGATAAAAAATTAAGTTATTTTAATGTGTCTGTACTTTGAAGTGAATTGTACTTTGTAATTCCAAGTACTTTGGTTTTGTCCATTTCATTTAAAAAGCTAAAACTTTGATTATAGTCACAACCAATACAACCTCTTGGTGGTATAAGAGTGGTTTTAAGAACAATGCCAAACCTGGAATGGCTATTAAACTTTTAGCAGGTTTAGAGTCAAATTTGTAAAATCAGTTATTTTTAAAAATGCCACACCTTTGTCCCTCCTAGAAATAGAAGAAGGACAATTTTAGGCTCAAGGTACCAAAAGAAAAGGATGGCGAGCCTCATTCAAAATCTATGGCTCTTATAAAAAAAAAGTGTAAATAGATTATATATACCAGATTTTCTCTTCTAGGTTTGATCACAGTGATTCCATGCATTGATAAATTGAAAAGAGTGGACATGAGAATGAGAGCATTCAAAGTTCCCCCACAAGAGGTTCGTCCATTCACTTTTTTTTACAAGAACACGTTTTTCTTCACAGTTTTTATAAGAACAAGCTTTTCTTCGCAGTTTTTATAAGAACAAGTTTTTTATAGACACTATTTAATGCTCAAAGATATGAGCGAAAGATTTTGTAAATGAATGGTGTTTTCCTTGTCTGAAAACAATTTTTTAAGTTTTTTAATTATCTTATATAGATTTTTTTAAATACTTCAATATGATACTAATGTCCTTGAGAACGGTCTTGAGTTCGAAAGTTGTTGGGGAAAATCAAATTACGATAGCCGCATTAATTTTCACCGCTCAACACAATAGGATACTTAATTTTTTGATTCACACTAAAAAGGGCATTCCCTTAGCAAATTCAGCAAATCTGTCCTATGGTTTTTGTCAAATTTTTTCATAAAAACTCGATCTTCTAAAAAAGTGTATAGGTTTTTTAATTCCTTAAAACACGTAAATATATTGTTGTGATATTAAGTCAAAGAGATACTCTGTTCTGATTTTTAGCGGGATCATTTTTTGTTTGTATTTGCATATTTGCTTGTTATAGTTAAAAAAAGATTAAAATTCGTATTTCTATTAATTTATAAAACAGCAAAATGAAGCGACTGCTTCTGCATTATAATCCGTATTTCTATTAATTTAGATCATGACAGTGGATAATGGAGTATTGAAAATAGGGGCTGATGTCCAATACCGATATGTCGATCCTATACTAACACAAACAATACAGGACCTTGATCACTCTTTGAGAGTCAGTGGACAGGCCTCTTTAACTTCAATCATCTCGTGTAATGATATTGCATTCGTAAAACATGAAAAGCAGCTTTTACAACAAAGACTACAGGTAAATAAATCTATCCACTCCCAACCAAGGGCATAGATTAAACTTCTACCATTTGCTTACAATAAATATTTTTCCATTCTAGGCGTTTCGCGAGCTTACATTTTGAGAAATCCTATATCAAATATCATTTTTAAATGAGCGTGACAACCACCTACGAACTACTAAAATCGGATTTGAGATTTAGTTTTTACCATCTTCGCGAAAATAAATCTCGCATGATTGTTTGAGATCACTGACTCGTAAAAATTAAATCACGCAAAAATTATTCCGATTAAAATACGTATTTTTGAAATAGAACATCCACTAGCACGTACGGTTTCAAAGATGGATTTGAGGGAGTTTATGATTTTACTGATTGTAGCAACAATATTGAGGAACACTTTAATGGGATAAACTTTCGCGGGGATTGAATTTTACGGTTGGGCCTATCCGTGAAATTCAAAAATTTCGCGGGAACTTAATTTCGCGGGTTGCACTATTGAGTGTCAATATTTTCACGATTTTGTGACTTTTACTGTCAAATCATGCATTTTGGTTGTTAAAATACACATTTTTGGCGCTTCTTTGATGTCAGTAAACATTCAAATAGTATTTGTTTGACATATTTTGAGTTTTGTTTAGAAATATTTCGCGCAGATGAGGCCCTTCGAAATTTCCATTGGGACTTAATTTCGCAGATTTTCGCGGATGACACCCAAATCCGCGAAATCCGCGAAATTTAATCCCCGCGAAAGTTTATCCCATTAAAGTAATGCGTGCAATTTTGATCTGTCGTTTTTATTTTCTAAAGTTATATAATTTCAAATAATTTCTTGGATTGTTCCACGAGAAATTGTTCAGAAAATTTGCGAAATCTCACTGACCTCTTATCAGGGCTTAACCTATGAAAAGTGAATCGCTGTCAATTTTTCTTGAACATCTATTTTTATGCTTTAAAAATTCATGATTTTTTATTCCTTTCGTAGAGTCATTTGAATAAAGTTGTGTCAGCTTGGGGTATTGAAATAGCAAGATTTGAGATGTAAGTAAAACTATTTAAGCTGTTTCTGAAAGTTTATGGCGTGTTTACATTGTATCCATGTCACTTTAAAATAGAAAAATAAAAATGATATAAACTGCTAGTGTAACTTATGGCATGTCCAAAAAGGACATAAGTTTGGTGCAAAAAACTGGGGGCCTTAGGCATGTTCATTTATACGTCAAAAAGCGTATTAGGATGTAGACAGGTAGATTTAAGAATTGGCTGTTAATAGACCTTTTCATAAATTACGTCACGAACATCACTTGACTCGTATTCAAACAATTACCATGGTGATTATGTCCCTATGATTTTTTTACGAATAGAAAATTGTTTTGATAAACTCCGCTAGGAGTTAATCACCATGGCAATAATTTCAAAACGAGGCAAGTGATGTTCGTGAAGGTCTATTAATTATTATTTTTTGGGATATTGGATTATTATTTTTTTGGACATCCCATAAGTTGCACGAGTGGAAACAATAGAAAATTGGTTTTTGTGAATTGGAGCAAAAACCCCAACAAGGTGAAAATTTCGCGTCTAGGCAAGTCTTAGCTGCACAGGACAAATAAGAAAATATTCATTCATCATGTCTTGTTCGGCCCTACTAACACCAACAGACATCAACTATGTCAGCCGAGTTTGATAGTATTCCTTTAGAAACTTTTAGTTTGAATCAGCCATTCCATAAAGTAATAAGAAAAGACAACAAGTTTTATTTTATTTTCAGCAAAATGAAAATAAAACTTTTTGTCTTTCCTTTAGAAACTGTTTACTGATTTTTTTCTGATTTTTTTCTGATTTTTTTAAGGATTTCACCAAACTTGAATTTTCTAGGGATGTTCATTCGTTCGACAAAAATGTCGTGTACTGACTGATAAAGTGCCCTCAAGTTGGTGAAATTTATCTTTCTTCTGACTGTAGATTCTAAATCCGACTTACTTTCCAGGGAACATTCGACAGTAATGAAGGAGCGAGGTGGTATCACTCCCTCCTCTCAAAATGATGATGATGAAGTCGACGGCGCTGAGATGATCATGAACCTTATCAAAAGTATACCATATAAAATGCTGTTATTTTTGTCTGGGCTATAGAGCACCTTTCGAAAATATGCCATACTAATTATCGTTATTTTTATCTGAACATCATTTTAAGACCATTCACGGAAAAATTGTCACGATTTTTTGTCACAAGGGAAAAATGTCCGTTAATTTTGAAAGTTTTGCACGAAAGTTTTGTACTTTAAGGATTTTTTCACGAAAATATTCCTAATTTATTTCTATATTCCTTTTTTAGGCGTTGTTTCTCCCGAAGGAAACGTGTTTTCCGGTCTCTCCATACCTCACGTTAGTCCAACAGATGTCTTACCTAACTACACACCAACACTTTCCTCAAGTACACAGAAAGTGGCCGCGCCAGCGTTACTTAATGCCGCCGAGCTATTTTCAATTGCTAAAGGAATAATAGACGAGCCATTGTGTCAGCAAATTAATGCAGTATTTCAATTTCAAATACAATATACAGACTCAAGCACGCGGACCTGGACCGTCGACGTCAAAAATAGCCCCGGATTCGTAATAGAAGGTCCGGTAGCAGGTTTTCCTGATGTTGTTTTTAAACTAGAGGAACAAATTTTTCAAAAAATCTTTTACGGACAATTAACGCCTCGGCAAGCTTACATGAACAGTCAGCTAACGTTCAATGGTAGCTTGGCAACTGCAATGAAATTAGAATTACTAATCAAGAGGCTAAAAGCTATGTAAATTTGATTAATATAGAATCTTAGTTATAAATATAATGTACATACTAGAGGATTTTTTTAGTTACTTTATTTATTTGATTTGTCGCACTATTTTGATATTGAAGATACACCATCTCTTTCGCAGTAAAGGTTTCGTTTTGGATTCTAGCCTTCATAGGATGAAGGTCCTTCTTTTACTATTCTTGTATAAGTTTCATTATGCGCCCTACCGGGTTTTGTAAATAAGTAAATGCATTCGAAAAGTGGGTTAAAGTAACTAAATGGAATCAATTTATTTTTCACCCCGATAAATGGTCTTATACAGTGTTGCAACTGCAATCCCTACCGTAATATTTGGAGATAAAGGAGTATTTATCCTTAAATATTATAACCTCAAGTGATATTTAAGCGCTATAAAGTACGGTTGGAACGTAGAGTTTTATCTCGACTTAAGGACCTCAAGATCTCGTAAAGTTACGAAGTAATAACTCAAAATTACTCTAGATATGAAAAGATTGTAATTTCAAACTTCATCTATGCGTTTATCAATGTGATCAATGTTATCAATATCTACTTCTTCCACACCGGGGGGGGGGGCACTGACCTTGACGGCCGACGGGGACGTGCCGCTGGAGTTTGAAAAATGGACCCTATCATATATGGATATTTGGTAAATTTGGGGCCCTGTCAGGAAGAAAAATCGGCTAAAAGTAGGCGAAAAATTGAAAAATTTTCTAATTTCCATCATGAAAATTGTCGAGGATAGACCTTATCGGAGTTTTTGATTTTTCCAAAAAGCGATGCATTGTGGGATTGTTTCGAGTGTATTACAATAGAATTCCCTCGAGGAATTCCTAAGAGATTTCTATTGTAATACACTCGAAACATTCCCACAATGAATCACTTGGGGAAAAAAGAAATGTCCCAAAAAAAGGATGTTCCACCAGTGGGATTTTAGGGGATTTTTTCCTGAGGCATAACCATCCTATAGAGAAGGTCTGGAGAAAGTTTCAGCTGGATCTTATTTTTTCCCTTAAATTATGCTAGACAACCCCACTATCTATCAAGTGTAATTACTCCTTGTGTGCAAAAATTTGGGATGAAAAATTGGTTAAAAGCCACTATTTTCAAGATTTTGAGACAAAGAAGCTTTTACAAAAACTTTCCGAAAATCCTTTTTAGTTTGGTTAAAGATACACCATCTAGTGCAAAAAAAATTTAAAAATCTCTTTTTTTCGCCGAAAATAAGCTCCTCAAAGTACTTGTCTTCGCAAATGTCTTCATTTTCTTCTTCGTCAAATTTTTTCAATGCAGTTTTTGAATTTTCAGATTCAGGAATAGTTTGCGTTGTCTAACAGAAAATGTATAACATGTCATAGTTTTGTTGGCTACATCAGCCAGAAATCCAAATTTTGTAAATGGCAATTATGAAAAATTCACTATGGTCAGAGAAGTTTCAAAAAGGCATTTACTTTCAAGGAAAAAAAGCGAAAGTTTGTTCGCCTGTAGTAGCATCAATTAAAACCATAAGGACAATGAGCAGTAAACAAATTTATCGTACAATATTTACATTTTTCTTTTTTAAATATTTCAAAAATCAAGTTCCTTGACAAGTTAAATGCAAAAAAAAAAATGCTTTTTACAAAAAAGTTAATTTTAAAAGAATTCCAAAATTTATAATTGAGCAAGAGAGTGACGTAATGTGCTCCGATGAAAATCCTCTTTATATAAATTCAATATTACATATAAATTACTTTGCAAAATCAATATTGGGTAGTAGTAAACTATATAGGTGGGAGGGTACGGGTACTACCCTTAAGGGTGCCTTTTTTAAACTTTTTTGGTCCCACAAAGGGTTGGAAAATTCTCAGTCCCATTAAGTGTCAGAAAAATAGGAAAATTTCAAATTTTTGTCCCTAAAAACATCCAAATTTGGTCAAATTAGTCTAAATAAGGGTCGTAAAGTTCACATAATTTTTCAAATTCTTTCCCCCTTTTTAGTCCCACTAAGGGTGCGAGGGTTGAAGGGCGGCACATCCCCGCAACCCTATCTCTAGGGATATTGCTGTTTTAAACAATTCGTACGAGACTACAGTATAGGTCATACTTAATTTGATAGACTATGTTATAGTCTAAGACGAATCACTATCTAAGAAAAAAGCCCAAAGCCGAAGAAAATTCGCAAACGGGTTTTTTTGCCGAAAAGAGTTAACAGTCGGTAGAGTTGCCAGTCTTAGACTATACGATTTTGGTACAAAATACAAAAACAGCCCAAATCGTACGAATTCGAGTTTCCGAATGCGAGGCCAACTGTGTTCGGTATTCGAAAAAATCAAAACAAAAAAAAAGAGGCGGGAGAGAAACTGAGATAAAAAAAGAGGGATTCCAAGAAATATTATAGTTCTCTTTGGAGACCCTCTTCCTTTTATTCCCTTTATATTATCTTGGAACTACACTTTCTTTTCTTAGAAAACAATTTTTATAAACAGTAATTTTTTAATAAGTTTGTAATTTCTTTGCAACAAGGATATCTATCTAAACTTTCACCTTATAAATTTCTTAAAAAACATCAAATCATGTAAGTTTGTTTGTATGTTGTTTTTTTGCCTGAGGATTATATCCTTATATTTACCCCTTTTATATATTAAATTCCATGTAAATAAAAAGCTATAGTATATTCTACCCACCACCATTTGCCCAAAGACAAAGGATATGTATACAAATCATTGACAGTTTTATAAATACTTGCAATTTCGAATTTGTGACTTTCCTGTTTTGTTTGATAAAAAAATTTACAATAGTGGATGAAAAATCTTATGATAAATTTGCAGGGAAAAAGTAAAAAAGCTCCAGCTTGTAAAGCTTTGCAGTATGTTGATCTTGCTTTGATTTGAGCTTGAATTTCTTTCTACCCAAAAAGAGACATTAAAATGAGGATGAAATAGAAAAAAGAAAAGTTAAGAAATCCCCAGAAATTAGCTTAAAAAATGGAAAAGTACCAATTAGTAAAAACCTTGAGGCAGATTTAAATGACATTAAATTTCTTATTTACAAAAACTGATGAATAGGTAATTCAATCATGATAAACAAATGATTCTAAACTGTCTTCCGACAATACTGTACACGTTTTTTTTTTTATAAGGAACACGTTTATAAGGAACTCGAGGCTGAAAATGGTTCAAAAAATAAGGAATTGTTAAGGAACTGCTCAGGCTGAGAATAAGTGGATTTGAAAATAATGTACCTTATTGGGAATAATTTGACCAAATTTGATCTTTCAAGGGGCAAAAAGTTCAAAATTTCCTATGTAGTAAGGAACTCGATAAGGAACTTTGAGACTGAAATTCTCTGTAAAAATAAGGAACTCCAGGCTCAGAGCAAAGTTAAGGTTCCTTATAAAAAAAACAACCTGTATTACAGTCTCGACTAATTCCAGAAGGCTGATGTAAATTTTTCCAAGTCATAATCTCAAATTATATCAGGACGTCAAGTGAAATAAACGTTGGTGAAATATTCCAAATCATAATCTCAAATTGTACCAGGACGTCAAGTGAAATATTCCAAGTCATAATCTCAAATTGTACCAGAACGTCAAGTGAAATATTCCAAGTTATAATCCCAAATTAAACCAGGACGTGAAGTGAAATATTGCAAGTCATAATCTCAAATTGTACCAGAACGTCAAGTGAAATATTCCAAGTTATAATCCCAAATTAAACCGCGACGTGAAGTGAAATATTCCAAGAAATACTCTCAAATTGTACCAGAACGTCAAGTGAAATATTCCAAGTTATAATCCCAAATTAAACCAGGACGTGAAGTGAAATATTCCAAGTTATAATCTCAAATTGTACCAGGACGTCAAGTGAAATATTCCAAGTCATAATCTCAAATTGTACCAGAACGTCAAGCAAGTGAAATATTCCAAGTTATAATCCCAAATTAAACCAGGACGTGAAGTGAAATATTGCAATTTATAATCTCAAATTATACCAGGACGTCGTGAAATATTGCAAGTCTTAATCTCAATAATAAACCAGGATGCTGTGCCAAATATTTCATTTCTGTATTGTGCTCTCTGCAAATTACTGCCATATTTTCCCATGCATCCAATTTTTGAATTTCTGATTCTTACCTAGAAAATTTAGAATAATAATCTGATAATTTTTACAGGTCAAAATGAGAAAATGTGAAAGTTTTCAAACAAGAAGTATGTTAAAAGCAGTCTTTTAAAGTCCACAATTGACAATAAGTACTTTGTTTGACATTTTTCAAAGTTGTCAAAGAACTGCTAACACAAGATGAAAATAACCTTTTAAGAGTGGAGATATGAGGGTATTCACATATCTAATGAAACACTGCCTGTGATTCATAGGATTCATAAGAAATATACAAACTGACTTACCTACTTAGTTTCTCTGTGTCTTTTTGCTGCATGTAGACTTGTTGAAAAATCATTTTAAAACAGCTTCTACAGAAGCATACTTGAGGAATAAGTACTCCCTTAAACTAAGTTATCTTGTAGTCTCAATAAAACAAATGAACCAAGAAGAAAAAATCCATAATGAGCTGGATTTTCACAGAAAAACCATAGATCCATCTTGTCCTTGTGTCTCTTCCCAGTGACCAGCGTGTTTTTGATCGTTTGAACCTAGACTAGCTTGAACCAAGCTCGGCCTTTAAACTTAGGCGGTTTTCACCACGGATCGACTAACCAGTCTCACTGGTTAGTCCAAGCAAAACCGCAAAATCTTTTTTATGCCAAAGAGTTATCGTCCGTTTCTTCGAAACTCTCCCGCCGATTTTTTCCGTATACCGCCATAACGCCATACCGCCATATTTTCCCGCCTTTATTTACTATCATTGTAACGGACGATAACATCGTCTATTAATTTGACTGTAGCTATTGGACAATCTTGTAACCCACAGAGCCACCAATTTTGATTTACTGACGCTCTTTTAAGCGACTTTGATGTTGGGCAAGAGTTTGGCTGTAGGATGTTGTTTTTCTTAGAATATAAAGAGCTGAAATATAGTGGCTTTGGGCAGTAATAAAGGGAAGAGGTATCAAAAATATATTAGGGTCATCGAATCTAAAATGTTTCGGTATTATTATGTCATACAATTATTTGATTCCATTAAGATTCCTCAAGATCAATGATCCACAGTTTCACTTATCCGTCAACGATTTCCGCATAAGGCCATTCATTGTCTCACGTTTGTAGAGTTTAGCTCCGGAGAGTGAACCATTTCCTTCACGTTTCGTATCAAATTCAGAACGGGCGGTCAAAGCATCTGTAGGCGGCAGAGGGCGTCTGTAGTAAGAAGAGGCGTTCAAACTTTCGTGTAATTGGTCAGTCGCGTGTCTGAAATGATAAATTAATGAAATTTATTTAACAAAAATGTTGTTTAATTTTGTGGTGCAAATAAAACAGTAGAGTCTCCATGACTCGAGAAGTGAGAAGAGTCTGAGTTATAGCTCAGGGGAACCATTTGAGTGATGAATTTTTCTGTACTTTTTTTACCCAGTGTCGGGAGATTCTTCATATTTTAAGTCACTACCCAAACTAGGTCCTTGACCCCTAATGAGGATGGTTCTCTCTTGAGAATCGAAATGTATGCAAATACAATTTAGAAAAATGAACAAGAAGCTTTTTAAAATACACTTTTTCACTAAAGATCTACCAGAATGTAGTTTACGTCCATCCTTCGTGCTGCACTTAATTCTTTTGTAGTACAGTTGACGCTCTCTAATTCGACGTTCTACTATTCGATTGGCTCCTTTATTCGATGAAATTTAAAGTCCCCGTCAAAAAGAAACTCTCGTAAACGACGCTCCATTATTCGATAAGTTCCCTTATTCGATGAAAATCCAATTCCCCTTGAAGATCGAATTAGAGAGCGTCAACTGTAGTTATCGGGTTGGGCCATATCATCAGTTAGCAGACGAGAGCATTGAATTAGAAGCCCCAACCGGGTTTGAAGAAACCTGAAAGGCCTTAACATTTTCTGTTTGAATACTTTGTAATAGTATGAATCTTAGGCTGTAGTTAGGAAAGTCTATTTGCTTTAAGTGTACACTTTGCTTTACTACCATATAGAAACCATGTCAGCGATATTAGACTTTTAACCTTGAGAATGGTTTATACATGGTGGCAAGAATAAGTGCACACTTAAAGCGAATGGACTTTAAGCTTTTTTTCTCATGAAGTTTAATTGACCACTTCAAGGGTTTTAAAAGTTTTGTTTTTAACGCATTGGATTGACACGGATGAGGAGCAAGATTGATCAGAAAAAGGAAAAACAACATTTTTTTGCTTACATAGTTTGCAGAGGGGTATGAACCCCCCTAGGTTTATATCATCCCCCCCTATATACCCATCCCCCCCTTTTGTAATGAAATCTTATCCCCCCTTTTTTTTTACAGAAAATCCGTTTCGAAGGAAACTCGCTTTCCCACCTACCAGCAAAATTATCAACAAGAAAGAGTATGAAGTATTATAGTCACGAGCCAACAATGACAGAATATAACTAGCGTTTTTCATTAATCTTGATCATTTTAAAATCTAATCTAAAATGTGTGTGTTCTGTTGAAAGTTCTTATTAATTTATAGTTTACTTTCGTCATATGATAATAGTTGACTGGAGAAAATTAGGCTGTTTGTTTCTAAGTGAAGTGACTGAAAGCGGGAAATTCGAACGTCATTCCAATATTCCATAAACAAATATGGTAGACTAGAAGTGATTAGTCAAAATTCGATTATCAAATAAAAAACAGAAACAAATATGGCAGACTAGAAGAAGTGATTGGGAAAGTAAAAAGTGGTGTTTTGTTTTGATAGTACATATTTTTTTTACTTTAAAACACAAACTGTGACAATTTGTATTTGATTAGAAAATTGACCAAAATTTCCAAACCCCCCCTTTTTTATTTGATCCCCCCCTACATTCCCATCCCCCCTAGTTTTTTCGGCAGATCTCGGTACCCCCCCCTACAAAGGCCCTCCAGAAAGTTGGCATCCCCCCCTATTAAAAAGGGGGGGGTGCAAACTATGGCTTATATCAGCACAATATAACAACAGGCAGACACTGCCCTGATATGAAATATGTGCCTGATATGAAAACGGGAACACTTATGTAAAAATAAAACCTTTAAACTCGATAGTTTTGAGATAAGAAGTTCTTACCTTGGATGATATCTGTATCTAGCATACTCTTCAAGTCTTTGTGAAGACGTCCTGACCATCTTCCATTGTGCAATACAGAAATCTTCTAATCCACATGTCAACGCTGCTCGGTCGTTCAAGAAGAAACACACTTTGGAAATCTCAGAACTGTGTAACTTGACTTCACTAAACGCACGCTAAAATAGTGGGAATCATAAAAGATGAAAAATCTCTTAAATTTGCTCAAACTAGACTCAATAATGTAATTTCTATTTGGAATAAAGCAAAAATTTAAAGATAAAGAAAATAGGGAAATCTAAGAAAAGTTCATTCCTTAAAAACTGTTTGAGCTAGTTTTCTTGAACCTGATACAATGTTTAATCGGAACAACGATATTCGCGATTTCAAAATTTTAATGACAATAGATGATCTGAGTAAAGAATAATATTATATTATCTTACCCCGTCAAGCCTCTTGCGATATTCCATTGTCTCGACGTCACATGGATATTGGAACAATCTTACGGCACCGGTATTCGTTCCCGTCATCAACATGGTACCTTTACGATCGGCCGTCTTGAAAACTAAACCATCCTCATTGTCCGCCCACACGCCACTTGTTTGAAAAGAGAGGGTGGTCGTTTCGGATTCATAACGCAAATTACGGATGATGTTACGATTGTGTTCAACCACGCGATCTGAAAAATGATAGAGAAGAAAAATATAGATTAAAGATTATATCTCGCAGTTATCTAAAATTTAAGCTCGTATTCGAGGGCTTTTAAGTAAACTGTTTAGAAACCGCTAGAGAAACGAAAGCCTTCCAGGGCTCATACTAGCTTTAATCTATTGAAACGAGACTGTAAGTGAAATTCATTATCAAAACCCCCATGAAACCTCTAAAGAAAATATCAATGTGAAAACGAAACGAAAAATAAAATATTTTAACACTACGTTTTTCAGATTCTTCTCCTATCATCAATCTTCTGACTCATTGAGAAAAATCTTTCGACTTTCCCCACCAAAACTATTGATATCTTGACGAGTTCAAATAAAGCCTTTTTCAAATAAAAACTTACTTTGCATATTCCAGTGTACCATATCGAATTTTTTGTTGACGATTCGAATATGTTTGGAATCAGTTGACCAATCCATGGACACGATCTCATCTTGTGACGCCTGAAAGACAGTGTTGTATAAAAAACTTTAGTATAGCGAAAAATTGAATTTTGAGCTTAGGATACCCCTATTCCTTCCTTTATGTCTGACAAACGATTATAAACAATGATTCTTATTTCGCAATTATTCCATTACAAAACAGCCAACCGAGCTCAAAGATGTGCGGCGCTTTTACCACTGGCTGTTGATTATGTTGTCATATTTGAAAGATAAAAAAATAGGGTTTTAGAAACAATGACAAACTTACCCTGTAACTGATGAAATATTTGTAATCAGCTTGATGTATGCGATAAAAGAAAACCACTCCTGATTCCATTCCGATTGCCACAAAATCGTTCTCAGGTGAAAAACTTATACAACTGACTGCCGATCGGTCGCATTGAAACGAAGCTAGTTGCTCACCACGTGATGCGTCATAAACAAACCAACGCCCGATGGCGTTCCCAACTGCAACCACGCCACCATTAGCGTTGTATGAAGCGGAAGTTAATGGTGATGTGTGTTTGACTTCCCATAAGTCTGCTTTGGTTTCTGTAGACCATGACGTAATCATATTGTCGGTACCGGCAGTAAGGAAAGTGTTGTCTGTTGGGGACACTGCGAAAGCTGGTACCATGTTGTCCGAGATACCTATAAAGACATAAATGTCAATTCAAAATATGAGGAAATTTTGGCATTTTTTAAGGAAGACTGTAGAATGCGAGTTCGAACAATGAAGAAAAATTGAAAAACAAAACATTCGATTTGCCAAGACTTGAAAAGTACAAATTCGAATTATCAAGATTTAACAAAATTTTGTAGCATAAGAAAACTCGTAACAAAAACATACCTTTCACAATACATTCAAAAGCTTCAGTCATCGAACCTGCCAAGATGGAATTACAACTTGTACCAACAACCAATCTCAAGAAATCAAAATCTTTATCGCCACCGCTGAACCCACCGAAAAGCGGCACAATGGAAACCACACCGCCCACGTGCTCTGGTAGCTCAAACTCTGCTTTAGTTGGTACGCTGTCAATAAGACTGACAAGGGTGAGTTTACGGTCGGCTCCGCCGCCTGTGACAACATGGAAATCAGAGAGCACGCGTAAGGTAATGATACTACCAGTGTGGTTTGTGGGTACTGTCGATAGGGTACGCTTCAAATGCGTGTCCCAAACGTGGATGTAACCATTTGAGTCGCCAGTTATGAGACGTCCATCGTGGTTGAAACCGCAGCACGTTACGTATTCCGGCGTCGAGTAATCCTCGAAAAACCCGACACGGTAGACGGCGTCTGGTTGAGAGACGTCCCAAAAGAAGACGTGCTCTTTACCGCAGGTGACGACGGATGTGCTATCGAACGGATCGAATTGGATGTCGAGTTCAGCATAATGGTCTTCGTAAGGTTCACTGTGTGAGAGTTTAATCCCTTCTTCCCAGTCCCAAACGGTTAGATACCATTCTCCGTTATCATTAGCAACCGTTGCTAAGCGTTCACCGTTGTCGCTCTAAAGATTACAAATACGATGATGTAATGAGAATAGAATATAATTAAGTTGACAGCATATTAGCGTATCCAAATAAAATTTTACCATAATTAAGAATCAGCACATCTACAAAGCCACTACCTTATCGGCCAAAACTTGGTCGGCCCTAAGCGACTAAATTTTGGCTTGGTGACTAAAATTAGCGCCGACTAAAAATTTGGGCCAAATTAAAAGTTTATAATTAAGCTTTCCATAACCCACTTTTCATATCGGTATTACTTTAACAAAGAATTTACAAATATATAATCATTGAATTATTAGTCGGCTCTTAGTGACTAAATTTTGACGAGGTGACTAAAATTAGGGCTGACTAATAATTAATGCCGAATAAAATTAAGGCCGACTAAGTTTTGGCCGATAAGGCGATTTCTTTTCTACAACGGTTTTTTAGGTGAGCTTTTTTTGAAGTGCAAAATAGTGTTAAATAGATATCACTTAGTTTAAACTTACACTGCAGAAATCAAGGCATTCCACAGACAAGTTCATCGAGTCAAATTCTAACACATTGAGAGTGACCAAAATCTTGGAATCCCAAATACGGACATGTGCCATATCCCCGCTATCACCTCCCGATACTTGACCAGTGGCGATTTGCCATAAGTTGGAAGGGTGTTGAGCAATTGATCGGATTTCATCTGTGTGCTCTGCGTAGAATCGTTGTGTCTGTTGTTGATCGTTGAAAATGACAACAACCTAGAGTTGGAAGTAAAAATGTTTTACATATCGTGAAATCCCCAGACATAAAAAAATATGAGAATATCAATCCTCATCGAGTTTCAGTCCGTTATTTCTACTCCCACTGGTTGAAAAGATTCTACCGGGTCTGTGAGAAGATGTGAAGCAAGATGGGTCAGAAAGAGTAAAGGGAAAACTTTTTTGTTTATTCAGCACAATAAAAAATGAGGAGACACTATCCTGATATGTGTCTGATATGAAACGGGAACACTTGTGTAAAAATAAAACCTTTAAAAATCATTTTACATTCAATATATGATTTCTAATGTTAATTTCACCACGTAAATGATAGAATTTTCTAGTCGCTCAAAATTAGGAGAGGCAGAAATTTAAATACGACGATAAGGTTGAATTCTGTAATCGACCATGAAAAGAAGAGTACAAAAGTTTATTAAACTGGTGTATCTAACAATTTACCACAATCAGCAACTAATTTTGCTTGAAATCTAATATTTCATCGATTTCAATGGAGCAATGTAAAATATAAGGACAATGAATTCTTCAAGATTTAAGGTATTTCTGATAATATGACCAACTATATTCCTGACTTTGATAGTATCATTTATAAATAGAGGGGAAATTTTACCTTAGCAACGAAATACAACAGTTCTTCACTTGGTAACAGCATGATATTATTACGACAATTTCGACCATTGTAGCCGTAAACCCAATCCAATTGTAGATCGTTGTAAAGCTCGGCACCCCGTCTATAAATTTGATCGTAGTAATCTTGTGACGGAAGTTCGAAAACGTGTGACGTTCCTGCTGCTTCCACGGTGACTTGGTACGGATTATGGTCTAAAAATAATAAATTTAATTTTCTCTTTAAAAAACTATACTCAAACCTTCTTAGCTGAAATGTCTCCAAAATAATACATCCCAAAGACCTAATACAAATTTGTTTTGTAAGAGTGGATGTGTCTTTCCAACCTAGAACTTCTTAAAGGTTTTATTTTTACATAAGTGTTTCCGTTTCATATCAGACACATATTTCATATCAGGACAGTGTCTGCCTATTGATTATTATGCTGATTTAAGCAAAAAAAAATTTTCTTTTACTCTTTCTGACCAATCTTGCTCCACATCTGTATCAATTCAATGTGAAAAAGCTTGTGAATTAAAATTGATGAGTAAGCAAACGATATCACCCTTATTTAGAAACAAAACCTTTAAATATCTTGATTTCTTTAGAATGAGTTAAATAAATTCATCAACGCAAATTGTTGTCTAACCAAACATAACTCTTAAAACCTGACCTGTGCATAATTCCTAATAACCGAAAATAAAACTCAGTTTTTTAGATCTGAAGTTATCTTTAAAGATACCAATATAAATTAAGACCTTGTTTGCGCTTGACGGTTCCGTTTCGCTCCGAAACAAAATGAAGCCATTCTATTGGTTAGGAGTGACGTAACAGTTGAATGTAACCAATAGAACTTCTTCCCCCTGTTTTATACTCATCAGAAGGATTATAGTTTAAAAAAAACGGTGAAAATGTTTTACTTACAATCAGCATATCTGTTGATAGGATCTCGTGTATGCGCATAACGTATGTGACCATAACCATTGCCATTGAAAGATGACGTCATCGCGTTGAAATGGTCGCCTAGGAACAGTTCATCGACACGATTGATCTGAAAAAAATGAAAAAAAAATTTTGTGGAAATTATGAAAAATCATCATAAAACATACAGAAAAGTTGCGACGTCTGAAAAATGAAAATGAAAAATTTTCTCGAGTTCCCTTTTAATGACAAGATTGAATCGTAAGTCTGAAGTTATAAAGTTCAGTCCACATCTCTTAACTCTAACTAGTACCCAAAGCTACACCATCTTTGATTTTTCTGCAGATTAACGTTGAAAAATGGTTAGTGTTAAAATAGTCCTAAAAAGAACTTTTGGTGGTTTGCACCAACGGATTAGAATAGGTGGATTAAGAACTCATAGAAAACACTCCTCGTTAGGTTATCAAACTTTTTTACGAGTTTGCTAGCAATTAAAACTTGATAAGTTGTAAAAAAGTTGTAAAAAATCATTACTTTCAACATTTTCATTGGTCATTACGTATCACGTGGTACATTTTAAATAAGAAAATGCACTTTTTTAGCCCTTCCTATCCAATGCAGAAATTAGCCAAATAATTTGAAATTTATATTCCTAATTCTAAATACAGTCTTCTTTCACCAGTATGCAACCCATTCGTGACCCATCGATAGTTTCTTAGTTATAGACCATACGTTAATTTTCACTTATCTGAAGATTGCCATTGACAAAAGATTAAAAATTTACATTAAAACTGGTCTAGCGTTTGTTGATGCTAAAACTTAAGTGCAGGATTTAAAATATTTGCAAAATCATCAAAATTGATCGAATCATAGGACAAATTCGTTTTCGAAACTGTATAAATTGGAAAATTGTTCTTATAAAAACAATGAAAAAACTAAACGAGGAGTGCGCAGAGTCATTTACAGATTTTTCTTGTAACAATGAGAAGACAATGGATCTCTCTTGGGAGCAACGAGAGAAGTTAATCCACCTATTCTAATCCGTTGTTTGCACCAATTATCAGGAGTGTTAATATTGATTTGTAATAATGTCTTAAATTACTAGAAATTTTCTTCAACAACCTCTCACTTCAATAAATTGAAGGTTAAAAATCTTGGGAAAATTCTTATAAGACTCTACATTGAGGCATATCATAAATAAGGGGACTGGAATCTTCGTTCCCTACGTATTATCGGCTTTTTGATGCTTACTGAGAGCGCCAGATAATTCTCTGACGTCCATCAGTAACGTAAATAAAGCTTGGGATACACGGGGACGAGGTTGGGGGACTGGTTACTAAGGCTCCAAACCAAACTTACCAGTCTCCCAGACATGGTGAAAATCTTTGTGATTTGATTAGTTCTCAGATGTAATTGGAATGAAAGATCTGACATCAATTGTGCAATATTACGATGTCTCGATTCATCCACAATAAACGAGCATAAAGATTTCGGGTTATGGTCTACTGTGATTTTGATATTACAACGACGTCGTTGAGACATCCGTGACACGCCCGTTGGACCACCGGATCCACTCGTTTGGCTATTTGAGCGGTTAGAGCGCACATCATTTATTGTGAGGTTAGAGAGTCGAGAGCTGATTTTATTGGTACGCCCGCTACCGCTTTGGGCGTATGATTGCTTTGATTCGCCTTGGCTTTGAGCTGAACCGTTCTGACTTTTATTAAGGGAACTGGCCCCTCCATTTTTGAGACGGGACCCTCCATTCATTGAGCTTGGACCGTTCTGGAAACTGGCTCCTCCACTCTTGGAACTTGGACCCCCGTTCTGAGATTTTGATGACTCGTTCAATCCACTGACAGAGCTGCGACCACCATTACTCTTAAGGCTATCTTCTGAAAGAACACCTTTACTAGCACTACCTAAAGTAATACAGAAAAGCAAAAGTAAGAGTTGAATTGTGGGAAGAAAGGTGGTATTCTTTACAAATTTGATACTTTGGGAGGTAAGGAGTACTACAGAAAAATCTATAACAATTGAAAACAAGAATTGAGGTGAATGAAAGTTCATAAGTTAATGGGTAAGGAAACTACTGTAAGTACTGTAAGTAAGGGATAGGTACCCAAAAGCTACCTTTGGGTAGAGAGCCGTACAAAAAGCTGAACTCTCGAGTCACCAGTATCATGGGGGTTCAACAAAAACTGGAATAAGCTGGAAAGTCAAAGCACAACAATTGCTGATTTTAGGATGTAAAAAAAGCAGAGGAGCGTCTCCCTTCTATCTCCTCTGACACCGCGCTAATGGAGCTTCAACTTAATTACTCAGTCTTATACAGAGGAAAAAGAACAAACCTTTGTTACTTCCAGAAGCACTTTGAGCAGGGCTGTTAGTTTTACTGAATTGATCATATTCGTTCATATCAAAGATGTGTGCTGGTCCAAAAAAATATTTCCCGCCATGCTCGAATTCATAGATGTTCTTTAAAATGTTCCCTGGAAAAACGAAAGAATATATTTATATACCTAATTGAAACTTACCTGAATGGAGGAGCAAACATTTACATTTGTAGAGGCGACTTGGCCCCTTTGAAATCAAAATGAGTGCTGGGGTATGTGCGGACGATAAGGGTCGGTTTTTTTTCGCCTTCAAAAGTCTCTCTAACGATTACAAAAATCTGAAATTTTCAACGTTTACTTTTATAATTGCGGTAGTTAGGTAGCTTAGTCAACTCGAAAAACCTTTATAAGCATGGTTTTAACGTGGCGGTTAGGTTACGAGAAACGTAGCACCCGAAAACAAAGAATAAACTATATCGTGAAAATATGGTGCATGTCTTGACTAGGCAAGTCACATTTTTTTGCTTTCCTGTGAAAGTGTTAAGATTCGGGTTTAGCTCTATACGGACTCCCCAAAGAAATGCATAACTTAATGAAATAAATCATGGGGTTACTGTATTCATGATATGCACCATATTGCAATGTCTTCCACGGAACCCAACAGCTGATTGGTTGTAAGTGACATATTGACTGATTTTACGTCACTTAAAACCAATCAGCTGTTGGGACCGTGATGTAACGTCAGAAGACATTGCAAGGGCGCGTATCATGAATTAGGGCTAACGATCTTCTGTTGCTCTTAAGGTTTTTAGTCTCACCATTGGGAAGGCAATACGGGAGGGCGATCAGTCCTGTTTACCTATGGTTTATTTCAAACGTCAAATTTAGGCTGAGAATCCACTGTTCTTATTTCTCATGATTTCAAGGCTTAAAATATTCTTAAATCTAAAAATGTTCTTATATTGTTTTTTTTTTCATTTGAGTTTTTGCAAAAATAGAGCCTCTTTTAGGACGTCATATCTTCCTTCGTTTTGAGCGTAAAATTCCTACCCGAGAGTAAAGCCTAAAAGCCTGGTGAAGCTGTCTATTGTATGGACTAAGCCTCTTTCTTATCTTGTCCCTTTTCTGTGGTTCCATTACCATATAGAATGTCCTGTTCCTTGAGGAATATATCAAATGTGTAAAAATCTTCTTTGATTTGTCACCAATTTATCATTTTCTTATGAAACAATCTTCCATTTATCATTGCCGTTTATTTTAGACATAAAGTATGGAACTGGTTTACACTTTTTTTATTCGGACTGACCGTACCGAATAAATAAACTTAAAAATCAAATCTTGAAATTAAAATGAAGGCTTTTTATCTTCGTTGTTTAGAGATTTGGAGATAGGTGAGGCTGTCATCCTTTCTGTATCGTATTGCAGTTTCTTATAGTGTAATTAATCTTATGGAAACTCGATATTTCAAAAATCTTTCGAAAAGTCAGTGTGTTATTTAAACAAAAAACGCGTTATTTAATGAGAGATTATCTAAAATCTCTTCTATAAATGATCGGCGTAGAAACACTCCCTTTGATTCATCATTTGAAAGTCATGGCGTTTGCAATACACATCTTTGTATTTCTGACGTTAACATTGGGTTTAACGAACGGTGAATTGTGCGAAGAGAAGATATGCAGGTAACTTAATTTAATACAGGAAACTTCAACGGTGAAAGATATTCCCGCCAATTTTAATTTTCTCTCAATTCAGTCTAGATTTTTCTTAATGAAAGACTTTCCCTCCATTTCCAGGTAAAAAAATTTCAAAATATAATTCTCCGAAAATTTTCTGTTTATGTTCTGTTTATTTTTCTTCTTTTTTTTTCTCAAAGATATGAGTTTATGGTCCGTGAAGGGAGAAGTATGATGTACGCTGTTAAATACGCAACCGGATGGCAGGACGTATACGATGTAGTCTTAAATGGTTCACGATTGCATTTAAAATCAAACGATTACCATAAAACCGTACCCGATGTTTCACATGAAGAACTTTCACAACATTCCAATCCTTTAGATGGTGTTCCACGAACTCTCATTATGATTAATGGTCGTTACAAAGGTCCCACCATCGAAGTCATGGAAGGGGCACAAGTTGTTGTGAAAGTCGTAAATAACTTACAAAAGCAATCCTTATCAATCCACTGGCATGGCATGCATCAAAGGTCAACCATGTATAGTGACGGCGTCCCGTATATAACTCAATGTCCGATCAGCTCCGGACAAAGCTTCACATACCGGTTCTACGCGAACCCGGCCGGAACTCATTGGTATCATTCTCACACGTCAAATCAAAAAGCGGACGGTGTATACGGCGGAGTCATCATCCACCGGAAACCACCCGTCGTACCATACTCTATTTTCGTAATATCTGATTGGTACCACGTAACCTCAACGGAACTAGAAACGTTGAATCCGTACGCGACGTTCGACAAGGGATCCGGAGTCTTCCACTCACATAATCTAGACAAAGATAACAGTTTTGATGGCGTGAAGCTAAGCTCGTTAACCTACGTCTCCGGCCTGATCAACGGGCGTGGGCGGTATGATAATAACCAAGCACCCTTGAGTTATTTCCACGTGACCAAAGGACAAACAATACAATTTCATATCGTAGGAGCTTTGAGTGAATACGCATATCGCATCAGTATTGATCAACATTCATTGACCGTTATTGAGTCAGATGGTTTCCCTGTGCAACCAGTTCGACTCCAGTCTCTTATTATTTTTGGTGGTGAAACATACGTAATTGAGGTGGAAGCAGACCAACCTATACAATCATATTGGATCAAAGCGGAAACACTAAAAGACGGTGAAGGTGAGAAACAAGTTTTGTTTTCTGAGTTTCCTGTTATAAGAACCGTAGTGTATTCTTGATACTCATGACGTAATCTTTTATACGGAAACACCCGAAAAAACACCGGGCGTTTACCACCAGTTTTATTGTTTGAATTCAAAACTGGTGACAAACTTCCGGTGTTTTTCTGTTGTTTCCGTATAAGAGATTACGTCACGAATATCAAGAATTTAAGACAGAGCCTTCGGCTACAGTGCACAACGTCGTTGGTTCAATCCCTTGTCGGGTCATACCAAAGACTCCAAAATTGAAGTTTAATTCTAATTCGAATCTTTTTGTAATTCGAACAAATAAGATTCCCTGTTCGAGTCCTAATTAGCGAGAGTAAATTGTATCCATAAAAATCATATTGAAATTATTTTTTCTATCAAGGACCATTTGTTCGAAAAGAGGATAAAATGATACCAAAAGCTCAAGTGTTAGCAGTGTTCCATTACGAAGGTGCTGATAACCGAACAGACCCAACAAGCCTTCCTCGAAACTGCACTTCAGCAGAACCCTGTCACGTACTGAACTGCCCCTGGAGAGCCTACCCGGCAAAAGAATACCCGTACACTGAATGTATTAATGTGGATCAACTTAGATCAGATGGCGACAGCCTCAGCAATGCTGAACAAAGCACCGACGAAGAGATCCTATCCCCAACCGCAGATATTCATGAATTATTCCTGAATTTCGCTTTCGCTACCGGTTCAAGTATCAACATGCATCGATTTATTTTCCCAAAATCATCACCGGTTTATGATTCCCGAACTGAACTTACACCATGTGTTGAAGAATGCTTTGATGACGGTTGCAGATGTACAAATGTTCTCGAACTTCCCAAAAACAAAATCATCCAATTGATTTTAATGTCCTACACGACTACAAACGATCCTGGCAAAAATTACACCAGTATGGGACATCACCCGGTGCATTTACACGGTCACAGTTTCCATGTTTTGAAACAAGGTTTTGGTGTAATGGACAACCAGACGAATCTTATAGCCGACTTAAATCAAGATATAATTTGTGATAATAAACCATGTAGCCGACAACACTGGAAAGATGATATGACCCAACGATTGAATTTTGATCAACCACCGGTAAAGGATACGGTAATTGTCCCTTCATCCGGATACGTTGTGGTCCGGTTCCGCAGTGACAACCCTGGGTTTTGGTTGATGCATTGTCACACCATGTTTCATATAACAGAAGGCATGATGTTGGTATTTAATGAATCATTTCCCGACATGCAACAGCCACCCAAATCACTACCACAATGCAATTCGTTTGAAATGGAAGATGGAAGTTTTGATGCTTGGGTTGGTGGAAATGACAAGACACGAAAAGAACCTTTGAAGTCTACGTCGTGCGGTAATACGGAAATACTGTTATACGTTGTTATTACGTTAAGCGTGATTTCTGTAATCTCCATGGCAACCAGTTTTTATTTGTTTTGTAACCGAGATAAACACAACAAAGTGAATGGCAGTATGGAAATGTCAGAAAAATAATCTTAAATATTGTCAAAGAAATACAAAACTTTAGAGATTTGATTTCTTAATCATGATATTAAAGAGGATAGTATCATTTTACTGTTTGTTAAATACAGTATTGCATGTTATATTTGAAGATTTTCTAAAGTTACGTACTCTGCTCTTTGTTATAAGAACCAGTAAACTCTTCTCGAGGCTCGGCTGTTCTTATTTTTTTTGGAACTTTGAGCTTGTCCCAAATTAATCTAGTTCTAATTTTAGGCTTCATACCTGATTCTTATTAATGTTAAATTGCATGAAATTAAGCAATCGCAAGCAGGCATCTCATTTTTTGAGAATTTTGAGCCTCATTGTTCTTATGAAATTGTTTTTCTTAAAAAGAGAGTGTAAATCAGTATGATAATATGAGATTTTATGAAATAGTATATTCTTTATTTCTTCAAAACACTATAAAATTTAATCGAAAAACTCAACGTCAAAAAGCTATCACTTACTTACGAAATCTCTTGTACACAAAACCCCCGGGGTTTGAAATTTGGACTAAAATTTGAAAATCTCGGCTGAAATTTAGGGGAAATAGTCTCTAACCCTTTCCGTGCCGATGTCGTATATATCCGACATGCAAATTTTCACTCTACTTGCCAATGTCGGATATATCCGACATCAATTTTTTTTACCTAATTGCCGAGGCCTTTAAAAAAGAGGCAGCTCTATTGCCGAGAAATCAGCTTTTAGGAAAATGGTTTTCTTATTTGCCAATGTCGTATATATCCGACATAAAAAAATCCATAGTAGTAGTGAAAGTATATATTAAGTGCTCAAAAGATTTATTTCAGGTTTATTTTAGTCTATCATAAAATATATATAAAACAAATGTCAAATACAAATGTCAAACATTGGCAAATAGGAAAAAAATATCCTTGTCGTATATATACGACATGCGGCAACACGAGTTAAAATTTGCATGTCGTATATATACGACATCGGCAAATCAGGTTACTAAAAAAAATTACCCCTCGGCAAATGGATTGGGGTACAAAAACAAGGTAACGGCACGCAAAGGGCTAAGGATGGCAAAAACGTCAAAAATTGACAATATTTTCGAAATTCAGTCCCCCCCCCCAGGACCAAGAAGTATTAATTAACTAAAACCACCTAAAAAGAGTGGAAGTTTTGAACGAGAATAGCAATTTCATAAGCATATTAAAATCAACAATCCATTTTATTATATTCATTTTCCCATCTAATTAAACACTTAATTCCAATGAAAATCCTCTTGAGGAGTGAGATACAGATTCTTTTTAAGTAAGAGCGTCCAGTATTTTTGAAGCATACGTATGTTAACTTTTCTACTTTTAACCCTAAAAATGTTCTTCATTTGATATGTTCTTATTTTCATTGTTCATTTTCCTAAGAAAAGGTGTGGTGTTTCAGAGTCCGCAAAGCCTTAATATTTTGGCCATGTAAGCCTTATGATCTTATTTAGTTTGTTGTTACTAAAAAGACTTATTGGGGGGGGGGGGGGCTGACGGAGGTAGCACAATTCAATTTCTTTTGGCAGATATTATGAGAGCTTCTAAATTCTCCAATGCACGAAGATTCTAGTTAAATTGATGGTTTTTAATTTAAAATTCGAATTCGAATGTAAATTCAATCATCACCAATCGAACTGGATCGAACGGTGAAAAACTCTCGATAAAATTCGATTAGTTCGACCAACAATTCGAATCTGAAAGATTCAACTTGCATTTGACAATCGAGTTTTAGGTAATCGATTTAGTTCAATCGATCTGATTGTTCGATTCTGTCCGATCGACATCGTCTAGTATTAAGGAGATATTCAGATAGTTTTGAGATCTTTTGCCTATAAATTCATCCATCGACCAGAAGCCTTCAACTCTTTTCTTTAAAGTTGAATCATGATAACTAGAAATCTCGAAAAATGGGTTTTCAAACGGTTTTTACGTTGAAATTCTGTAGTTTTCTCGGTAAGAGTCATAAAACTTACAACTTGATATCTCGACTTTGTTTAAGAGTTGAGCAAAAAAAATTGAAAGTTTTGTTTTCCTTTTAGAAGGAATCTACAAGTCATGTATCTCAAACTATTTGATTATCTCTTGAAATTAAAAACGTACCGTGAGCTGTATGGATATACCGTTCACTTTCGCTCAAGAAAATACCACGTCGAAAAAACGTCTCACATACGTCGTCCCTGACGTCAGCCAGTGTACCATGACGTGTCGCCGAAATAATGAGTGTAAGCTCTTGTGTTGAACTGTGGCTACGGAAGAATTGGACCTTCTTATCGGCGAATGGTTCTTTACGAGCGTACGGGTTAGCATGAGAGGCGTAACGCCCGTTGTACGTAGCTGCATCCGGGTAGCCACGTTCGTAAGATATATTTGAAAGACGGCTCAAATTACGGCGTGGCGCTTTCGCGTAAAAGGGATCGGCGAATCGGTCGTATGTACGGTCGTATGTACGGTCGTTTATATTTCTGCGTGTGAGAATACCCTAGAAAGAAAGAAAAAAGATTTCGACTGTTTAAAAACCAAGCTCACAGTCAACTCTAATTAGAGTTATTCAAAAAATCCAAAAAGGTTTAAAAAGAAATATAAAAGTCCAATAGATAAACTTAGTAGGCCTGATTGGTGTAATTATCGTGCAAATTTGGACCAGACATGCCCAATATCCTATGGATTGATATTAGAAGGGCGGCCCAGAAACATTTTAAGGGTCGCCCTTATTTTTGGATCCATTTATTGAAAACCTAGGCTAAGCCCAAGGGCTCAATTGTTATGGAAATTTTAAACTCATTTTAGGCCAAAACCAATTATAGAATACGAAAGCTCTCGAAAAACTATATAGAAGACTTTTAAGCGAGTATGGTCGATTTCTGTACTGTACTGTACGAATTCCAAAACATAAGAATGCTTCCTGAATTCAAGACATCGTCACAATCTAAAGTCAAAACCTTTCGTACGGCTCAACTTTGTCAATTAATTCGTGAAACTTTTGATCAATAGCGTAGTGGCTTGACCTATACTTGTGAAGTAGATTATGCTATAGTCCAAGAATTTGTCACTGTCTAAGTAATAACCCTCTTGTCTTGTCACGCCCCAAAAATCAGCCAAAACCCATTTCACTACTGATTTTGATCTACTGTATTTTATATAACTTTGTCGATAAAAAAAAAACAGTATAATATGAACTCTTTCTATACACGTTTATTTTATTAGAACATCCAAAAAAAACCTTCGGATGTTCTTAACTTTCTCAGTTTCAAGCCTGAAAATGTTCTTAACATGATCTTATTTTGACCATTTTGTGACCATTTGCCTAAGAAATATGGTGGCTATCAAAGCCTTATGTTCTTATATAGAAGTTCTTATAAAAAAAAGTGTACACTGACATTCATAGACATTTCTTAACCTTTACCACGCCGAAGCCGTAAATTTACGTTCTAATATATAGCCGAAGCCGTAAATATACGTTTTTCATGGGGTGTTAAGAAAAGCCGCCCTACCGCCTTAAAGACGCCTTTAAATCCCGGGAAATGTCTTATATGACGGAGAGAAAATGTAAACAAACTATTTTCAATAGTTTGAAACCACCTACTTTCGATTTTAACTGTCAAAACAAACTGGAAAATCAGGCAAAATATTCTTTTGGAAATTATGAGCTCATTGACTGCTGTAACTAACTTTTTATGTTTATTTAGTGGAAAATGGTTTGTTTTATTGGTTGGAAATGTTATGTATTGCTTGTTTGTAGTTTAGTCAGTGTTTGAGGTAAGTTTCTGCCTCCTTATTCTTTAGTATGACGGTACATTAAGGGTGAGGACTGGAGGCTTGTCGGCCGTCATCGACCGTCACCGAAACCCAAGTTAAGGCTTCTGATAAGGCTGCAAAGAGTTTCAAAGTGTATATACTATGTTATTTTTATTGCTTTCATTCTGGTTGATGATAGGAAAGTCATTTTTAGCTGTTTTTAGTGATATTCCCCATAAAAATTACCTCAAGGGGCCTCTGCCTTACGTGCCTCTGATTTACGTGGAAATTTTCTCGAAAACCAAGGTTTTCTAAAAATGAATTCTACTTTTTCTAGTAAAGGTATGATTGTGATTTTTTGGCTAGCAGTTGTAGTTATAATGGTGGAAACAATGAGCCAGAAAATTATGGTATCGCAAATGTTCTCCCCACTTTTTTTTTAACCGAAACGTAAAATTTTGAAAAATATGACAAATTGCGTTTTGAATTTTTTTCAACTCTAAGGCAGAAGACTACTGTGTCACCATTGATAGAGGAAAATCCTTTATTTTAACATTTTTGGAAAGCAGGATAGTTGGGCTTTCCAGATTGGGCTTATTTTTTTTAATCGGTTTAGTAGATCAAAAGTTATGACGGAAAGCGTAAAACTGTCATTTTTCCCAAAACGACAAGGCGTGCACGGGGTGAAGTTCCCAGAGAGAAGGCGTGGTAAAGGTTAAGTTGCTTATATCTTCAAGCAACGGTCACCTGCGATGACGAACCAGATTACGGTGAAAAGTTCTACATTGGGTTAGCCGAACCTAAGTTCAAGAAACGATACGCCAACCACAAGTCATCCTTCGCCAACGAAAAGTACGAAAAAGAAACTGAACTTTCCAAGGAGATTTGGAGGTTGAAACGAAAGAATCGTGCCCCAGAGATTACTTGGAAGACAGTCCGTAAATGTCCACCGTTCAATCGTGCTTCGCTGAAATGTTCACTCTGCCTTAGCGAAAAATTAGAAATTGCCACATTCGACCAACCCGAGAAACTGTTAAATTCAAGGAATGAACTGATCTCGAAATGTCGGCATGTGAATAAGTTCACCCTCAAACTCCACGACACCAAAGACTGAAATGACGTCAATTACTTTGACGAAGACTTTACAGTGTACAGTATATTATTTTTGTAAACTTGAAACGAATTTTTGTATAGAATTTTTGACTGAAGATAGTGACGAAAAGTTGCGTGAAACTTTGAGTATCAAACAATTCTTATCTCAACTTCAATTTATTGTGTAGACATTTCTTACAAACTTTCCAATTTGATCATACAAACCTTAAAGTTAAGCTTAAGAACTATAAAAAAGTTCAGGAGGTATATGTTTAAATTTGGTATTTAAAATTTTCAGAATGTAAAAACAAATCATCGTCCACGCCTTGAATTTGAAAGTTGGGGGGGGGAGAATAAATATAGAGTCTAAGGTAGACGATCCTATCGTCTACACGAGATCACTAAAAAAGGGAATAGTTTAGGAGAGGCGGGATAAATTTGGGTGGAGTAAGCAGTGGCAGAGATGTTTACAGTGTTTGTTCCAAAACTCTACCGCCACTTTTTTTCCCGTAAACCACCCTGACGCCTTAACTCTTTCCCGGGTTTACTGACCTTTAAACGGACGATAGCATCGTCTAAGTCTAAGGAGGCGCAAAGAAAAAAACTTTTATTTTGCAAAAAAGTGTAATGGGCCCAGTCTTGATCAAGATCATCAAAACTTACTTTGTTCAACACGCCACTGGGTGGCGGTGAATTCATTTCCTCATCAGCACGCCTGTCACTCGAGAGCGCCTCTTCATAACTTCGCGCCGGCTTCCCAGCGCCGCCCTGCCCTTCAATTTCCATACTCCTAGGTGTAAAATTCTCCTCGTCTAAGAGACTATCGCGGTCTGCGGACCCTCGATTTGTACCAACTAAGTCGTTGCTGTTATTAGAGAGTGGCGGTAGAACAACTTTTTCTTCATCATCCACAACTTCTTCTTTAGGTGGGGCACTGGGTTCTAATGTGCTCTCCTTTTTACGTGATTTAGTTAATTTACGTCCGTTTTTTGTGACTGTCGTTGCACCTTTCTTTGACTTAAGAACCATAATGTTTTTTTGTTTATGTCAACTTAAATAACTTTTTTTTAATTTTTTGTATTTGCGAAAAAATTTCCAACTGATACAAATTAAAAAGAGTTCCGTCTCTCCTTCAAAATAATGAAATTTAGAAGCTTGATTTTCATAGAATTTCCATACTAACACCACTAGAAAGTTATGTGTATACCCTCCATACGGTCAAAACTTAAACTATAACAACATTGATCCAGATGAAAATATTTAAAGAGATATTCCCTCTCGATTTATTATTTTTGCGTATTGTTAGGTAACCAAGTCAAACTTATCAACCCAAAGTCAATCAATCAGGTGTAACACATTTGATTTAATTCAGGGGGTAAGAATCACTACTCAAAGACAATTATTCAGAGTCATTTAGTTATTGCGACCCCCTGAAAAAGACAAATTTTGATTTGTTTTTTTGACAAAAAATATTAAATTATGAATGATGATTTTTACATTTCTTTCATTACAAGGGGTTTTACTTAAATTTTAATGGCGTTTTTCTTTGATACAATTTTTGAAGTCGCTCTGACAACCACTTTAAAAAAATAATTCGAATAAGCGATAAGTTGACAAGGGCGACGTTTTTGAATATCACAAAATATAAGATGAATTGAATTTATTTTCTATCCAACTTTATTCAATATTCATGTATCAAATTGAATTTTCCGAAAACACTTTCACTTTGTCTTTATTCAGAGTCGTGTTGAATCGAAATCCGATTTCCGGAAGTAAATCCGGAATATTTTCCGGGTCTATTTAAAAGTATATTTCCGGCTTGGAAAACTGCCAAGAAGAGAAGGCTTAAATAAAACTAAAGAATTTTAGAACATTCGCAGACTTCTAATGTGACTTAGCTCTTATATAATAAAATGATTTGGATGCTTTTTTTGACGGAGTTGCTTGTTGACTGATTAAAACACCACCTTCAAATAAACTTCTCATTTTTTCATCTCCTTACATTTTTGTCAAAAAGTTTGCTTACACAAACTCGTGAAAATGAAGACTTTAAAATCACGAGTCCGTCAGGTTATATGGATGCCAAGAAATGAACTTCTTGCTCTAGAACGCTTATGACTATGAACACAAAATTGCATCTTAACTGTCAAGTAATCTCTGACAGTAATCTTTCAAAATCCCGAAAATTTCAAAAACACATACAAATATTATTTGCTTATCAAGACTTTTCTAAACAAGAAACTTAAATAAAATGTTTTATTAAAGTTCCTTGCTCTAAAGAAGGAGTTTACAAAGCCATATCGAACCATTACGAAATCAAGTCGTAGTTATATCAAGGAACTTGGATATATACACCCCTTACTCACAGACCCGGTAGGATTTTTTCAACTAGTGGGGATAAAATTAACGAACTGAAACACGATGGGGATTGATATTCCCACATTTTTTATGATTGGGGATTCTTTTGTTTTCAAGTCAAAAAAACTCAGTGGGGATAGGAAAATAGCATAGCATTTTGCAGTGACGATTAATTTATTGATTATCTTCAGTCGAGACAAAAATTAGAGGATAATTCTTCCACCGGAGACGAAATTTCGGCCAATTCTTCCAGTGGGAAGGGGCCCCAGTGGGTCTGTGAGAACGGGTGTATATATCAAAAAAGGAGCTACGAATTTCGGAATAATCAAACAACACAAGGTATCTATAGATTTAAAACCTCAAACTACTTCATAATCCCTTTAAAAAATCTTTTTTTCGACCACACAATAAGGTTTGAAATTCAAAATTTTTTCCCTACAGGAGAACTAATGAATGAATAGTTTGCCATAATTTGCCATACATCATTAAACTTCATGCATACAACAATTCTATTGGGCACTTCCAGGTCATGTGAAGACGCCGTTAAACATTTTCTCAGTAGTTTTTCTTCTTCCAGTTTTATATTCTTGAAAAATAAATAAATTTTATGGATATAATTTCGCGAATCAATCGAAAATCATTTGAATACACCTTTCCGATCATAGTGGCGCGGTCAGACGCGTGCCGCTTTATTATTTGATTTACCACCCTAAGCTCGATCCAATCCTTTTTTTACACTTTTTTCTACTGTCTTTAGGCGCGAAAAAAAGACTGGGACGGCTTTAAGGTGATAAAACTGACAAAAAAAATGCTCGTGCGGTCGAAAAGGTGTATAAAGCACCAATTTTCGCTAGAAAAAGCTAACTTGCAGAGTATTTTATACAGAATATCTTATTTGAAAATAGTATTTTATCAAAATCTTAATGAAAATTGTTCATTGTTGTAATATCGCGAGCCACCGAGCTCACGCCATTTTACAATATTTATTTTCGCGAAAAAAAAACCTGACTACAATTTGACCGGTTGCACCGAATAAAAGATCATCAGAACTCAAACAAACTGAAAGAGTCTGTTAAATTGCGTGGGTTGCGTGGGTGCGTGAGTGCGTGGGTGCGTTATATTTTTGCGTGGGTCATTTTTTTGCGTGGGTGCGTGGGTCAAAGTATTTTTTGCGTGGGTCATTATTTTTTGCGTGGGTCAAAATTTTTGCGTGGGATTCAACCTTCTACCTCTCGTATCGAGTTATATGCACCTTGTCTTGTCATACATATATCTTAATAATTTCAATATATTTTCATAAATTTATATTTATACCAATTACTAATTAAGTTTTGTTTAAGACTAAGAGTTATAAGTAATTGTAACTGTCAATACCGATCACTAAGTTTCATTCAAGAGTTATAGGCTTGTTTCTTATAAAAAAAAAGCTTACTAAAAATTAAAATGTTGATTATCTGGACAAAAAATAATGACCCGAGCAAAAAATATTTTGACCCACGCACCCACGCACTCACACAACCCACGCACGCACGCAACCCACGCAATTTAGCAGACTCAAACTCAAACAACGACTTCTCGTTGTTCAAACAACATGAAGACGCTATTCCGATTTCGAAGAAGAGTGAAAATCTCCTTCGCATGCACGATTATAAGACCACGTTTACACGCTACGGTTCCCGTTTCGCTCCGAAACGAAATGAAGCCATTCTATCGGTTAAATTTAAGATTTACGTCAATTCTAGCCAACAGAATGGCTTCATTTCGTTTCGGAGAGAAACAGAGCCTAAAACACTACACTACATAATAAACAAAACCGGTACGTGCGAACATGGTCTAAAACGTTTAGAAAGTGACGTTTGTCGAAATTATGACGTCAAATATATATGAGAATTGTAATAAAAAGGCACGAATATAATATGATTTCTTTAAAATCATTTCGATTTTATTTTCCAAGCAAGAAGCGGGCGTTGGAAAATTAATTTAGTTTTCTAAGGGTGTTTTCAAAGATAAAGTGTCTTTGAAAAGGAAAAATCATAACGTGATTTCAGATCACTAATGAACTAATATGATCGGAGGAAGCGATTATCAGTTATGGTCTCTGCACACGAGTCTCTCTGAGACCGTAGAAGCACAACACGGATAGGTCCATTGTGTGGATTTAAGTCGTGTTAAATGCGAGAAAATTGACAGACGACACCTTGCCTGTAGCATACAAACATGGCTTTTTTCTGGACGCCGTTCCTTCTGTAGATAGCCAGCATGGTTTCAGGAAACATCGGTCATGTGAATCACAACTTGTAACAACCATCCAAGACCTTGCTAAGTCCCTGAACGAAGCTAAGCAAATCGACTCAATTCTACTTGACTTTTCAAAGGCTTTTGATAAAGTTGACCACAAAAAACTTTGTCTAAAACTTCATCATTATGGCGTAAGGGGTAAAACTCTTGAATGGATCACCAACTACCTCTCCGATCGTACTCAAACTGTTGTCGTTAACGGCAATTCATCTGAAAAAGCTAATGTTATCTCTGGAGTTCCTCAAGGCACAGTCCTCGGCCCTCTTTTGTTTTTAGTTTACATAAACGATCTTCCTGAATTGGTTAAATGTAAAATAAGATTGTTTGCTGATGATGCACTCATTTACAGAGTCATTGACTCAATTAATGATGCCATAAGCCTTCAGGAAGACTTAAACCAACTCATGAATTGGGAACATGAATGGTCAATGGAGTTCAACCCGGACAAATGTAAAGTTTTACGAATCACCAACAAGCGTAATACTATCATTCAACCATATTCAATGCACAACCAAATACTCGAAGTTGTTGACTCAGCGAAATATCTAGGTGTGTATATCCACAAAAAGCTCTCCTGGAATGTCCATAACGACTATACTGTTAAGAAAGCCAACCAAACTCGATGTTTCATACAAAGGAATCTCAGATCATGTCACCCAAATACAAAGCTTCAATGCTACAAAACCTATGTCCGACCCATCCTGGAATATGGATCAGTCGTATGGGACCCTCACTCAGCCTCCAACATCTATAAGCTGGAAATGGTTCAGAGGAAAGCTGCACGCTTCATCTCGAATGACTGGCGGCAAATGAGTAGTCCCTCATCGATGCTTCGTAATCTTGAACTTAAAACCCTTCAAACCAGGAGAACAGCAAATAAAGTTAAATTCATGCATAAAATTCTTCATGGCAAAGTTGAATCTTTATCCGCTCTTGCACCTCGTGCACGTAACACTCATCTTAAACTTATTCCAATCAATGCAAGGATTCAAACATATGAATTCAGTTACTTCCCGTCAACCATCCGCCTGTGGAATGAATTACCCGTGAATCTCATATCTGAGTTAAATTATGATTCTTTTTGTAAAGGTGTCAATGAGCACTATACTTAACTTGTATGTATCATTTTAATTGTTTACATTTTGCCTTCACTTGCTCATAACTCCTCCTGATTTCAAGCTTTTTATTTTAGCTATATTCCTGCTGTGCCTTAGTATCTAGTCTCAATCTAGTCATCATCCTCTAATCTCAAACTCTCACTAATTCTATTCTTTTCTATTCAGCTCAGCAGCTATGTCGTGCATTCAAGGCAAAAGTTATTTATTTACTATTAATGTTTCTGCTTTCTTTTTAGCCTATATTAAACATAACACTGAATCATAATATTTAATTTTAAGTAATCATATTTATATATTATATAAAAATTTAAATGTATATTTTATATATTATTAACTTCATCAAATCACAAGCCTTTCAGGTCTACATTATCACATTTTAGCCTCCCGTTTACTACATACTATTCTAAGTCCTTGTGGTGGTGTCTTTCAGCTTCAGTCATATCTCGCTACTCCGCTATCTTACTACTTCTTCTTACAGCCACTTTTAGCTTTAGTTATTTTCATTTTATTAGGTATTTTTTATAACTTTTATTTTCAATATCATGATAATGTACGTTAGCGTATTATGTGATCACTTAATAGAATAGAACTAGAACTAGAACTAGCGTTTACAAATATTCTTATCAGGAGTTTTTTTGGGGGAGGGGTGGGGGTAGATTCACTCGAAGCCATTGACCCGACGTCTAGTATAGCCCTAAAGATAATCCAAAAAGAAAAAAAGTTCACCTTATCTCTTATGTACTTCTTTATTTTTTCATCATCCGACATTTTGATGTAAGTTCCGGTACGTTCCAAATTGCTGTACTTTTTCTTTAAATGATACAAGGGCGGTTTTTGGGCAGTTGGATGGTAAGCATCTTTCGGTTTGTCACGCCGCCCTGGGACGGGCGTCTTTTTACGTGAACGTAGTGTCTTCATGGTTTGAATACAGAGTTTCTGCTGTGAAAATAGAAACAAGAAAGATTTCTGGAAAAAACTATAATACATTATAATCGAATATTGTCCCAAGATAAAGATTCTACAGAAATGCAAAAAACTGATATTTGGCTCTGTCACCTATTTGGCATCCTTTGGAAGAACAAAATTGATTCCTAGCAACAAACTATAGTAACATATTCTCAAATGAGGCTCAAAACAATATTCAGCAATTCAAAGTTAGCTACACCAAGGTCTCTAAGATAAAATGAGGTGCGATGACAACCTAATCTCGGGCTAATCTCAGATGCCACTTGCACCACTTTTTTTTAATTTTATTGGTGGACGTGAGAGCTATCGAATAATAAAAAAACACTAAGGAACTGGGTTCGAGTTTAGGGACGAACTGCTCGTCAGGCCCTAAAAAAATATACGAATGAGTCGACAAATTTTCATTTTTAAATTTTCCAGGCTGAAAATAAAAAATCATTTCAGATATTACTCCAATGGTAAGAATGTCCTTTGAAAATAGTCCGAATTTCGAAAGCGACTAATCCCTGTTGGCTGTTAAGGTCAGTGACCTTGACCTTAACCTTAACCCTTCCTGTGTTGAAAAATACGATAGTAATTACCTGAGCTAGAATAAAGCCGCCCAATCAAGCCTTTGTTAAACTTAACTAGTGGACTTCCACACTTTTAAGTTAAGTCAGTTATATCCCATCTCACTTGACAACCAAGATAAAAATATTCCACTCGAAACCAAAACAAATAGAGCAGCAGAAAAAAACAAGAGAAAAATATTGGAATGAAATGATGACAATTTCTGAATCGTTCTTTCCATGCTCGCTGTGATTCGATGACATTTTCTGTATACACATATTCCCAAAATAGGGAAAATCTTTGAATGGGTATGTATATAGTTTCTGACACCAACGTGTAAGAGTTTGACATGTCAATTCTATTTGATGTGTCCAAAAACATTTCGGAATGATTCATAGAAATTTTCAAATAAGAGAAATTTCTTCCGTTTTCTTTACTACAGCTCGCAAGCCAATAGGTGTCCAATGGGTTGATGTTTATTCAAGTTTATTTATTTATTCTTAGTTTCTTGTTTATTCTTTGTATATTTTTATCTGAAAAAACAATAATATATGCCGTCAATTTTTTGAATCAGCATGTTGCATCTACAGGAGTGATTCAAAAACAGCGGGGACAGTCCTTTTAATCAAATACATGATTTATAACATAAACTACGATCTTTTGCAAAGTGATTTAAAACAAATTCATAAGGAAGAATCAAGCTGATCATTGACACAAATCTTCGTAAAGGAAAAATCTTACAAGGCAAAATATTCAAGACGCCCTTTTAGATCTAAAATGGTTCTTTTCACGCCTAGTCAGCCTAGGTATGCAGAAAAGACTACCAGACTCCACAGGAATAATAAAAAAAACTAGATAGAGCTGCACGTTTTTTTAAAAAGCCCCTTGGTCAGGCTCGTGTATGCTTAAATTCTTAAAGCATCCAGGCATAGCTTATGCTTATTATATGTTTATGAATCATGCTTATGATTCACCCCGAGCCAAGTTTTTAGTGAAATTTCAGAAATTTTGTAAAAATTTGTTCACATTTTGGGGGCAGTGGAATGTCTTTTTTTACTTGACCTCTACCAAACCTTTTTGAACAGATAAAAAATAACAACTTGAAAAATATTCCAGGCTGACATATATGCTTATGTTATGTATAGAAATTCTGCAAATCTGAGCCTTCATATGCTTATAAGCGTATGCTTATAAAAGAAAAAACATGTACTCCGTTTTCCCAAGCCACGGCACTTGAAGTAATATAATGGTCTACTTAAAAAGATGGCGTTTTATTTTGCTTAGGCAGGGGCGGAGTAGCTCTATCAAGTATTTAACATAACATATCCGTGAAAGAAAGTCACTCGAAAAATATAAACTCCGATGAAAGAAAAGTAATTTCAATAATTTGAAAATCACTTCGCCGAAGTGAAAAGTCTCCTCTTAAAAAGAAATGAAGTGCAATTCTATCAGTTTATCATAGTAACTCTCTATATATCAGTATCAATAAAAATGACGGATGATATTCTTTTAAAAATGAAAAAATACAAAAAACTCTACTTTCACTAAAAAAGATGATTTTGGCATCATATAGTAATAAAGTCACCAAATTTTAAACTTTTAAAGTCTATAAAAAATAATAACAACAAAACCAGCTTAAAAATCCTTTAACCTTTACCACGCCTTCTCTCTGGGAACTTCACCCCGTGCACGCCTTGTCTTTTTGGGAAAAATGACAGTTTTACGCTTTCCGTCATAACTTTTGATCTACTAAACCGATTCAAAAAAATAAGCCCATTCTGGAAAGCCCAACTATCCTGCTTTCTAAAAATGTTAAAATAAAGGATTTTCCTCCATCAATGGTGACACAGTAGTCTTCTGCCTTAGAGTTGAAAAAAATTCAAAACGCAATTTGTCATATTTTTCAAAATTTTAAGTTCCGGTTAAAAAAAAAGTGGGGAGAACATTTGCGATACCATAATTTTCTGGCTCATTGTTTCCACCATTATAACTACAACTGCTAGCCAAAAAATCACAATCATACCTTTACTAGAAAAGGCAGAATTCATTTTTAGAAAACCTTGGTTCTCGAGAAAATTTCCACGTAAATCAGAGGCACGTAAGGCAGAGGCCCCTTGAGGTAATTTTTATGGGAAATATCACTAAAAACAGCTAAAAATGACTTTCCTATCATCAACCAGCATGAAAGCAATAGAAATAACATAGTATATACACTTTGAAACTCTTTGCAGCCTTATCAGAAGCCTTAACTTGGGTTTCGGTGACGGTTGATGACGGCCGACAAGCCTCCAGTCCTCACCCTTAATGTACTGTCATACTAAAGAATAAGGAGGCAGAAACTTACCTCAAACACTGACTAAACTACAAACAAGCAATACATAACATTTCCAACCAATAAAACAAACCATTTTCCACTAAATAAACATAAAAAGTTAGTTACAGCAGTCAATGAGCTCATAATTTCCAAGAGAATATTTTGCCTGATTTTCCAGTTTGTTTTGACAGTTAAAATCGAAAGTAGGTGGTTTCAAACTATTGAAAATAGTTTGTTTACATTTTCTCTCCGTCATATAAGACATTTCCCGGGATTTAAAGGCGTCTTTAAGGCGGTAGGGCAGCTTTTCTTAACACCCCATGAAAAACGTATATTTACGGCCTCGGCTATATATTAGAACGTAAATTTACGGCCTCGGCGTGGTAAAGGTTAAGATATTTCAGACCATGCTCGCACGTAACGATTTCGTTCCGCCCGAAACGAAATGAAGCCATTCTATTGGTTACAAATGACGTAAACTTGAATGTGACCAATATAATGGCTTCATTTCGTTTCGGAGCGAAACAAAATCGTTAAGCTGGGAGCAAACCGTCAAACATTGTTCTTCAAACATCGTGACGTTTCATGTTTGAAATCAATGTTTGACGGTTTGCGGAGTCAAAAATCGTATCTTTTCAACAAAAAGACCCAAAAATATGTTTGAAACAATGTTTGAAAACAAGTTCATAATTTTTTCAAACATTCAACTTGGGGTTTCCCTAGAAGGAAGACATTGCATTGCTAATTAAACATTGAATATGACTTCGAATGCGTGATTTGAAAAGTAAACAAAAGAAAGAAGCCGCTGTAATGCAACAAAATAAATGTTTGAAATAATGTTGGAAAGTGCCGCGCAAACCATTCAACAAGAAAGTTCAAATGTTTGAAGAACCATGTTTGATGGTTTGCTCCCAGCTTTACGTGCGATAGTGTTGACTCGTCAATCTTGAGCTCTTTCATAAAATACACGAGTTAAATGTTTAAGCGCCCGGTTAAAAGACACCTATTAGAGTTTGGCGTCCGGGGCGTCAAAATCACTGCCATTGTGAAAATCATTATCTAAATGATGACCTTGATCCCCAAGCCCAAGTAGAAATATTCACTAATAGAGACCATGAAAACAAATCTACACGCTTAAAAATTGTCCCAAGGAAAAAGAAACCATCACTAACACTAAAACCTATATTCTGTTGGTATTATGAGATTTTCAAAAAAAACTTATAAAGAGCCGAGCTCAAACAAATACCATGTTAGATTTAATGTAAAAGCTAAAAGATCAAGACGTTGATATTAAAAAAAATGAAAACAGAATTTCGAACAAAAAAACATCATACAAAGTTGTCAAAATTCAGCTTGACAAGTTGTTATCCAGTAGGCACTCATGTGATTAAAGGTCATAAATCGAATTTGGACAAGGTTTCATTTTCAAGCCAGATCCAGAGTTTTTAAGGTTCGAAAAGCACGCTCTTAAACAGAAAACGACTCGTGGTATGCTGAAAGTCGACAATCGATGTCACAGGCACTGCAAAATCTTTCATTTATGACCAACTGCTGAGAAATGCATTTGAAAGACAATTTCGACATGTTAAAGTCAACCAACATCGTCTTTAAACAAAGCCAAAAACTTTGATCTTGATAGCCAGTAACAGTTTACTTCTCAGTATAGCTTTTGATGAATAGATGGGGAGATAGAGACGTGAGATACACGTGTTCGCTGTTGGTAGTTGATGGTCGTTCGCTGGTTTTACGGTAACCGAAGGCATTGGTTGGAATCCTTCAGCACTTGCTGGCATCGCTGGTGATGATGTCCAGAAATAAAGCTGAAGAAAGATAGAAATGTTAAAGTTTTGCGTATCCATATCGTCGTTCACATGACTAAAGGTTAAATCTCATAATTAGTACCTTACAAAATTTTAAATTTTACTGTGGTGGTCATCTTTGAGATTGAGATTGACATTTTTATATGTAGAGGAATAGTCAATGTTTTCATATGACAAAAAGGCCAATCTCAAAGGCAGAACAGAATTGCAAGATTTCCAATTTTCCAAGACACTTATTTTGAGATTGAGCCGTTAGTCATGCGTATCCATATAGTAATTACTCTGTACCAGAGTGCATCTCACGTTTATCACTTCGTAGTACAATCTACGGCAATGAATTTTGAAATTAGCTGTAGATACTGGGTCTGTGTACAGACAATATAGTAATTGGCTATACCTAAATTGGTCTAATGTCGACATTCCTTGTCAAATTCCAAAACCCCTCTTTAAGGATATGAATAATAGGAAGGTCGGAATCGCTGATTGAAACTTTATTTCTTTGCTTGGCTATCAGAGAGGAAAATCTTTTTTTATTCAGTGATTTCGGCCTCACTATTATTCATATCTTTAAAGAGGGGTTTTGGAATTAGATGAGGTATGTCGATAACTTGCAATAGAGCAGCTTATTCAAAGTCAACGCTTACAATATATTTCGAAACCCCACAATCAGTCGAAGGGATCAAATGAGATTCAAACGAACGAGATCCATATTCAACCAACAGATAAATTTGAAAATAAGAGCATACATTTCACCATATTTTCACAAGACCACGAAAAAATGAGAACGAAGCTATTGTAGCAGCGTTTTATATAAAAGTAAAGGAGCAGAGAAACTACTTTATAAACATACCAAATCTTGTTTTTGTTTTGAAGTCATGTTTTCGAGGATGGACCAAAACCATTTCTTGAACTTTGTGAGTTTATCTTGACCCTCTCCTAGAAAATAAAATACATTCAAAGTTGCAAACCCAATAATAGACGATGCGATTTGAATAGAAGGATTTTAGTAATTTGAGGCTGATCATCCCTTTTAAAATTTTCACTACCTTAAAGGAAGAAATTTAATTTAACAGTTTTTTAGAGGGAATTTAATTTGGCGAGTAGACGAAAATACTAAATTTGGCGTTTGCTAAAAAAATTTATCCCTATAATAGCGTAAAAACAGCAAAAAAAAAAAAAAAAAAAAAATGCAAAAACACCTTAAAAGAGATTATATTTTCAAAAAGTTTAATTTGACGGATGGCGGAAAAAAGAAATTTTGGCGGGAACTTATGGCCAAGTCCGCCAAATCTACCAAATTTTCTTTCCGCCAAAATTTCTTCCTTTAAGGTATTCATTTTTTTTCATTTAAACCATTAAAAATCTTACAAAGAAAACGAAAATGCTAGATGTCGGCATATGTCGATGTCGGCATATGTCGACTTCGGCACGGAAAGGGCTGTATACAAAATCACGGGCCTAACATACCTCCAGTTTCATCTGAGAATGTAGTGTAAGCTTGTAGTTGTTGTATGTTAATATCTCCAGCCCCGTTGAGAAGCAGCCTAAGATCTTCTGCCGTTAGACCCTCCAAGTGTGATAACGAGATGACGTCTTGTACACCACGTTTGATAGCCTAAGTACAATAAAATAGGGGAAAAACTTCACTTTTGTGCATTTCCCGAAACAGAAATTAACAGTAAAGGAAATTAATCCTCGTTGAAAAGTTAATCTTAAGTGGAGCGATTTAAAAAAGAAAAATTAAGAAGAAGCAGGAAAAGACTTCTCTGATTAACCAAAAATAACAAGCAACATGCTGAACGGACCTACCTAGTGATCAAAATCAGATAAAAATAGGACAAATAGCAAGAGAGTAAGAAAGTGTAACGAGGAGTTTGAATATAGGCACTTTTCTGCCCAAATTTGCTCAAAAAATTATTTTTTCGAAAATCAGGCTCCATCAGAAATTGAATATTACCATTTTATATCACTATGCAAAAAATAAGAAAAAAACACCAAGCCAATCTCGATAAATGCTCATTTTCCCTAAATATGACAAAAGGGAGTTTCCCCAAATAAGAAAATCCGATTTTTACGGCCATAAAATTTTTTCCGGAAAAAACAGCTTCAGTTACGTTTTAGAGATACTTGCCTTTTATCTTTGTCCAAAAAATTTGAAAAAACTAATGAAGCAATTTCACACCAAGTCCAGAAAACCCCATTTTTAGGCACATTTTGGCCCAAATTTGCCCCAAAAAATTATTTTTTGAAAATCGAGCTTCATCAAATTTTAAAGATCACCATATTACATCAAAGTGCAAAAAATCAGAAAAAAATATCGATCCAATCGCCAGAAACGCTCTTTTTCCCTAAAAATGACATAAGGGAATTTCCCCAAATAAGAAAAACCGATTTTTATGGCCAAAAAAAATTTTCCGAAAAAAACTGCTTCAGTCACTTTTTAGAGAACCTTGCTCTCCATCTTTGTGCCAAAAATCAGGAAAAACTAATGAAGCAATTTTGCACAAAGTCCAAAAAACCTTATTTTTAGGTAGTTTTTGGCCCAAATTTGCCCCCCAAATTTTTTTTTCAAAAATCGGGCCCCATCACTTTTTAGGCATTGCTATTTTGTATCATTGTGCAAAAAATTAAAAAAAAACTAATGAACCAATCCCGAGAAAAGCTGCTAACAGGAAAATGGTAAAAGGGAATTTCCCCAAAAAACGAAAATCCGTATTTTACGACGAAAAATAATTTTCCGAGAAAAATTACTTCAGCCACATTTTAGGGTACCTTGCACTCTATCTTTCTGCCAAAAATCAGGAAAAACTAATGAAGCAATTTTGCACCAAGTCCAAAAAACCTTATTTTTAGGTAGTTTTTGGCCCAAATTTGCGAAAATCCGTATTTGACGACGAAAAAAAATTTTCCGAGAAAAATTACTTTGGCCACATTTTAGGGTACCTTACACTCTATCTTTCTGCCAAAAATCAGGAAAAACTAATGAAGCAATTTTGCACAAAGTCCAAAAAACCTTATTTTTAGGTAGTTTTTGGCCCAAATTTGCCCCCCAAAATTTTTTTCAAAAATCGGGCTCCGTCACTTTTCAGGCATTGTGCAAAAAATTAAAAAAAACTAATGAGCCAATCCCGAGAAAAGCTTGTAACAGACGAACGGACAACGGTCAAATTAAAGGACCTCCCGGTAGGTCCAAAAATTTAGATGGACAGACAGACAGACAGACTGATAGACAAACCTGTAAACAACGCGAGCAATTGATGTACATTCGATATTCTGCATACTTCTTGACGTACTCCAATACGTTGTCAGGGGCTACTTCCACTTGTGCACCACCTTTCGTCAACTCAACACCGTGCCCACCTTAAATGGGAAATGATTGAATATTAAGTCAGAGGCCGCCCGAAGGCTCCTCTTTAATAGCTATCTACCCGAAGGTAGGGGAAGGCGCCACTCTTTCTCCTTAGATTGCTCCACTTATCCCTACCCTGCTCTTAATTTCTGAAAATCAAGCAGAAAGGCATTAGGTACCATAATCCATTACTGTATGTGAAACGTTGAATCAAGCGAAACTAACCTTCTTCCACAGGGAGCTGTATGTAAAACGTTAAATCTAACGAAGAGAAAAATTCGGAGCTATCTGGTCGTTTGGAATCTTCAATCAATTGTCGAAGGCTTTCGTAGAGTGTTGGATCGTAAAACGCCAAGTCATGCCAGCTGATCTATAGTGACAAGAACATTTTAATTATGAAGTGATAGCATTATAGACCAATTCACAGCAATGTCATTATGTTTTGGTTTGTCTTGTTTTTAGTCTAGCAAAGCTGCATTGAAATACAGGATAATGGAGACAAAAACCCCCAATTTTGCCCCCAACTTTTGTCTCTTTTACCTTGGTTTTCAAACCGAAAATCTTGAACAAAAGTGAGACCAAGCGAGATCACAAAAACAAACCAAAACAAGTGAGAAGTGGTCTATTGGGTTTATAATAGACGGAAAAATTCGAAACAAGTAAATCATTTAAGTATTGTGTAGGAGCTTTCGTCTGAAACTTAAAATTATCAACTATGTGGTTATAATGAAAATAAACCGGCGATGAACACAAGTACAAAACTCTGCATCAAAATAACTTGAATTGCAAAAAAAAATTCGACCGGTGGCCATGTCGTACTGAAAGGTTTAAAAATATATAAAATTTCACGCAGTATTTTTTTTATCAGATCAGATTTATATTAACAGTCTAGAAAGTCAAACAAGGTACAATAATTTGATTTTTTAGGGAAGAAATTTTTCGCGAAATTAAATTCCGCGAAACAAGAATATTCTCGCGATTTAAAAAATCACGCATAGAATTGGTGTTTTTGGGGAAAAATAAGCCATATCTTAAACAAAAATTCCTCTCAAACGCGAAATTAAATTCTACGAAAATTTCTTTTCGCGAAAATTTCTTAAGGACCAATTTCTTACCGGTCTACTGAGAATGTATTTCAAAACATGACGATTCAAGCTGAGCGGGCAGATCTCGTTTTGTTCCAAACATAATCCAATAACTCTGTCAGGAAAAAAGAAAAAAACATTACGAAAATTATATTCTACTATACCAATACATGATCTCAGGGCCTCAGAATTTTTTAAAAGGGATCATCAGATGATTAGATGAGTCGAATATCTCAGCTTTGGAAAATAATTGGGTCAAAAACTTTGGAGGTGTTTCTTAGGACCATAAAAGGTATCTCTAAGCCAAATATCTAAAAATCATCTGATAATTATTAATTCCTTTAAAAGAATTTATTTGAGAACAATATAAAAAATAATTGGATTTCCCCAAAAAAGACAGACAAGAGTTTAGGATATATTTCCACGAATGGTAAATAATCGTCTTACTTTAGCCTGTGGCAAACTAACTCAGGGGGGGGGACTGAAAGTTAAGGACCTGAGCAAGATTGGGAGTTGCGTGGGTGGTGGTTGGTGAGTGGTTATTATAGACAGCATAGCCATATGAGGGGCTTCGGTTTATTGTTTAAAATGATCTTCTAAACAATCGATTCAGTTTACTCATACAGTAGCGCTAAAGATTCTTGTTACAAACAGGTTTTAATTATTTACTCTTTTGAAGGCAGTTCATTTAGTTCTGATTGAGAAACAAAAATTCACATTGTGACCATATGTTGACTTGAGGGTCTATACCCTACTATCGCATGTCAAAACAATATCAATTGAAGAGCGAAACATTTAATGGGAAAATAGCTTCCTTCTTTAGCAAATCACAAAAAAGTCACACATGAAAATTTAATTTAAAGCAAAACAATATTATTTCTTGTGACTTGAAAAATAAAATTTTCTTCTTTTTAAAGAGAGATCATTGCTTCGTCAACAGTTGTCAAGCGAAAAAAAGTCATGAAGAAGCTTTTAGCCAAACTAGTAGCAGTTAATATTTGTTTAATTGTGACAGAAGCAAACGGTTCAAAAGTGTTCAACCTTATTGCGACAGACAAGACCATAGTAGCCACCCCTTTTCAATCGACGACGGCGCATTATGGGCAATGCTTTAGTATCTGCTCCTTAAATCTTAAATGTCTTTCTTTCGACCATTCCTACACATCTGACATTGGAGAATGTAGTTTCTATGATTTGTATCAGACAAATAATTTGAAGGAAAAGCCAGGGGTTAAGTTTTATTCCCAAACTTTACTTACTGCCACTGATTGCGTTGATTGGTTTAATCTCGGCTACCGTAAAAATGGCATCTATGAAGTCAATTTGTTGGGAAAATACATGCGCCGTGTTTATTGTCATATGCAGGCGGCCGAGGGCGGTTGGATGGCCTTTCAACGTCGATTTGATGGTAAGTTTTCGTAAAACCCGGGACACCCTCGTAAAATTCACTGAAAATGCTGAAGGACTATTACAATATAGTATTAGCATTAAATAATTGGTATTAAAAGTGTATTTCAATAGCAGAAATGGAAAGTTTCGTAGATACAGATACAAAATCTCCAGGAAATGTATCCTCAAAATAGAGACCTTAGGAAACCATTACAACTACGCGGATAGGTTCTATCGCGAAGTTTAACCTTATTCAAGAAAAGGGAAAGGTATCGCTAGAAGCGTCGGAAGATATTAATCAGGTTCAGCCTCGCAAAAAATCCTTCCCCCAGTGTCTTTTGATTGTCAAGGTAGACAATGACATTCTAGAACTCCCTTTCCGAGAAGGGGGGGGGGCACGCAGTTACTACAAGACAGTATGACACTTACTACCGTGGTGGTACTGTATTCAGAAGTTATGAAAACAGTTACTACACAGTGTAGTAACTGCTGTTTGGGGGTGGTGCCAAACACTAAAACTAGCACTTTTGGTGTAGTAAGTGCTTATAATTTAATTCTTTTTAAAGAACTTTCAAAATTTTTCACAAAAAATGATTTTTTTTGTGAAAAAATTCTTTGTTAAAAAAAATATTTTTGTTATAAATGGACGAAAAAAAATTTTTCTCAGACCCAACTTTCCCTAATTTATCATTAAAATGTTCTCAACAGCTGTTAACCAAGTAAATTAAAAGAAAATCTAGCACAAAAATGGCTTTAGGTTGAAAAATAATCGCAATTTAGGGTAATTTCGAGCATGTTTTTGATGATATCACTCAAAAACAGGGGTGGTACCTGGAAATCTTTCTGAAAACAGTTACTACCAAGGTGAAGTAACTGCAAAAGGTGGTGGTCCTAAAAAAAGTGTTGAAAAAGCACTAACTACACATCATGTCTTGTAGTAACTGCGTGCCCCCCCCCCTGTTCCGAGACGTTAAAGATCGTATAATTGAGTGTGAAGGCAGTAGAGGCTTTAAGACTCGAATACGCACGAGGAACACAAATTTATTCGGGTTAAGGAAATTTCGAGTTATGGAGTAAGGTTTATAAAGTATTGTTAAATGAAGGGACCATAAATCTTGTTCGAGTTAAGTAGACTTATAAAGGTTCGAGTTAAAGAGACTCCACTTTACTAGACACCATGGCATTCTAGAAGTGTCTGTTTATTTCAACTCCCTTTCTGAGAGGTAAGAGGTCGTATAATACAGTGAAGTCTACATAACTCGAACACGCACGAACAATATAGAGATATACTTTTTGTTTATCCAACACACAGGGAGTGTCAATTTTTTTGGTCGAAATTGGGAAGAATTCAAGAATGGTTTCGGGAATCCCGAGGGCGAATATTATCTTGGAAACGAACTTTTACATTTGCTGACAACCTCTGAAGACTATGATTATTTAGTAGAAGCACGAAGGCATGAGTCTGGGACTAGTGCTAGAAGAAAGTTGATCCACAAGGTCCACATCGAGAGCGAAGAAGAAGATTACAAGATCCAATACAGATTGGAGGATATTAGTAATGTATTACAATTTATGTTTTTATTTAAACCGTCGATCAAGTTAATTCCAATTAAGGGAACCAGAAGCCTCAAACACACTTTCAAAAGCATTTTTTTAATCTTTTAGGTGTGGCTTTTTCTCTAAGATAATATATCAATACATTTCTTTAGCCAACTTTTACAATTATGAGCTAAGCGTGAAGCTGCACTTCTACCCGACATTTGTGACGAAATTCCGCGAAAATTTCTTCTCGCGAAAATTTCTTCCCTTAAGGTATTTAGATAACAAATATGTTTTCCTTTCCATAATAAACAGCTAAGAGAAGCATTTTTTTCATTTATTTACAGAGCTACGGTGGATCTTCGGCTTACGGAACTAATATGAGAGGCCAAAGGTTCTCCACTTTTGACCGTGACCGGGGTAACGATAATTGTGCAAAAAAGTATGGGGCGTGGTGGCACGAGAGATGTCATACAGACGCAATGAATGGTCAATATTCCCACAAAAAAGAACCAGTGTCTTTTGCCAACGGCATCATTTGGTATGATTGGACAGGACATCAAGAGTCGCTCAAAAGTAGTTTGTTAATGGTACGACGTTCTTCGTTCAAACAGAGAATTCCATGAACAATTTATTATCATTTATTAAATGTTAACACTAGCCTGTTAGAGAAACACTGCTTATTTATTGTGTACGTTAAATAAACAAATAAAAATTTGGTCAGCGTTGTTGGTGGGTAGTTATTGGCTACTGTCATCAGTGTTAAGTAGTCATAAACTAGAATGGGCTCTTCCAGAAAAAATTCGTTCATAGGGGGGTGGAGGATATTATTTTTTTCATGAATTACCCCTGGACATTTTGACTTTTAACCCCCTGGACACGGGTTATACCCCTCGACAAACATCAAATCAACCTCGTGGACGCAAAAAAATACCCCTGGACATTGGAATTTACCCCCTGGACATTGCGATTTTTTTGGTATTTTTTCAATACCCCTGGACAATTCATTCTTCACCCCCCATGAACGGATTTTTTCTGGAAGAGTCCAATACCCATGTCTCAGTCTGGAGATATTATTTGATACGGTTTACACGTTGTTTTTTATAAAAACATCCAAAAATTTAAAAGCCTTCGGGTGTTCTTAACTTTTTAGGTTTTAAGCCTAAAAATGTTCTTAAAATGTTGTTATTTTCTCCGTTTTGTGACCTTTCATACCCATTTTCCTGAAAAAATCGGGTTTTCAGTTGGAAAGCACACACTGAACCGCTGGGAAAAGGTTGATACGACTTTCCTATTTATTGAATATCGAACTTTGTTAATAATATAAGGCTGGCCTTAAAAAGATGTTGATTCGCCGTCAGCCGACCAACTCTTCTTTAAACTTGCCGACTTTATTTTATTGCTATTTGATGAAGAGAATTTTTTTTCTTCAAAAATTAAAAAATGTGAACAAAAATTCAATGAATGACCAAAAATTCCGACCGACCGACCCACCTCCAAAATCTAGGGTGGGGTGACGGCAAACCAAGAATTTTTTAAGTCCAGCCTAACAAATATCTAAATATATGGAAAAATCAAAATATAATAGCCGCATTCTTTTTCACCGTCCAACATAAATATATGGAATATGTACAGTAAACTGCAACGCCCATGTCAAATGATATTATGTTGGAAAAAACATTGCAAGTTAGTTATTTGTGGACACTTTATTTAGAGTAGTGAGTAAGACATGAATAATTCATGATATTCATGATGTAATCTTTTATACGGAAGCACACAAAATAATCCGGAACTAGTGGTAAAATTTGCCACTAGTCTTTTGTTATTTTGCCACTAGTTCCGGGTTATCTCGGGTGCTTCCGTATAAAAGATTACGTCATGAATATCATGAATACACCTTTCCCGTAATTCGTAAAACTAATGCGCACGCATTATTTCTATGCTCTCCACCGTTTGGTCTCTGGAGGTAAACAAACCCGTTTTTCCCTGCGTTTCCTTAGAAAAAGTTTTTTTTTGAGCTTTTCTTAAGTTCTGTCGAACAAAACCCCCTAAAATTTTAGTATGTTCAATCTATTCATGATATTATACCACCCTGAAAATCTTTTGCCAAAAGAAGATCACTATCAAAAGTTAGAGGCTGAAAACCCACTTTCCCTAACCCCTCACAGGCAAAAACGCGTTTCTTTATATGTATTCATATGATCCAGCGACAAAGCACTCCGTTTTTGAGCACTCTGGTGACAGCAATGATGCGTCCTTAAACACGTGACTGCGATATGCTCATCGATTTGATGATTTCTAATAATATTCAATGGGGGTATCCTATTCTAGTTATGAATTTCATACCATAAAACTGGGACGAGATGGAGTTTTTACAAGCTCTTATTTGGTTTTGTTGGTCGTTAACCAGTAATAAAACAATTTTGTTACTTTTTCTAAAGAACGCGTAATTTTTATTACTTCAAATGACCAATTATTGACCAAGTATCTTATAAAAACTCCATCTCATCTGAGTGTAATTGTATCTCTTCTGATAAAACTGATGACAAGCGCTCAGTGTTCTTTGGGCGTTTTCATATAAAAGATAACGTCATAAATATCAAGAATAACGCGAGGGTTGATAAGTTTGTCAACTTTAAAGATGAAGGGCGGTCTTAATGTAAAGAGTAGGAACATTCGGCGGGGTCATCATGACATCACACACCTATACACCATTTTGGATTTTGAAATTCCCATCGATAATTTTTTTTTTACTATGCAATAATCTAAATATTAAATCAAAACGTTACAATATATGATTTGCTTAAAATACGTACAGCTAGGAAATATAATTCAAAAATAAAAAAAATAAAACACACGACACAAATAAATATAGTATGTCAATACTATCGTTGTGGATGCTCAAAACAATTTCTCCATGCTTGAAGTTACCACAGGAAAAAATTATTGATACCCAAACCCATATGGAAATTTCAATTTACCCATACGGAAATTTCAAATTATTTTTAGTTTGCGATTTTGACTTATGGATTTCAAGAGGTTTTGAAATATTGCTTCCATTTCATTGTTTCTCCTTTATCATCGACAAAATCATGGAAAAAATTTCAAAAAACTTAATAAGCAGGGGGGTTGGAATAAGAATGTCCTGGGTGGAAAATTTTCGAAAAATTAATCAGCGGGGGGGGGGCGGCTGTTAGGTACCCGAGAGTACACAATCATCTATTTCAATCATATAGGAGGATATTTTCACAAATGGCGAAAATCCTGTGTATATCAAAAGCTGAGGATCAGATTGTGTGTTTTCTTGAAATTTCTTTGACTCGTATTGAGATTTAGAACGCCATTGTTACTTCTTTTTATCTTGACTCATATCGAGGTACTTTCTTCCTTGTGGTCGTTTTAGATCACTAGTTTTTCATTGATGGATTTCGATGTCATCAAATTTTCTTTTTCAATTCCAACCTGATGATTCTATGTGAATATTCATTCTTTCTAGACTTTGTTGTTAAATCATGTATGTCCTTTTGTTAAATATACAGTATGCAGATCTGACGAGTCCTAATAAGGACGAAATGTATATGCTGCTCTGCTATAATCCTATTTCAATCGAGCTTGGGAAAGTGGGTGTCAAAAGATAAACTCGTGAAAGCAGCTAAACGAGTTGGTATAACAGACACTGGTTTGAATGTTCACTGGATGAAATTTCAGTCCGCTGCCAGTTTGCTTCACAGCACACCTATTGTACAAAAACCAACACAGTCGAATTCGTCTATTCAATCACCGTTAAACGTGAGGAAAGGAACCGCACGTCATATCATAAATACAAATATGAACAGTCGATGAAAAGGATACAAGAGCTCGAAAATTCGATACCTTCACTCGACGAAATAGATCTTCTGTGCATCTAAATCAAACCTAAGGAAGCTTCATCAAAGAAACATAAAATCACACAAGTACACGGTTCGATGCGTGCAAATGACATCATCAAAGCTGCCGAGAAAATACCTGCCGATAAAGAAGAGAAAGGAAACAAGAAAAAACAGTTGATCGAGAAAAAGCAGCACGAAAAAGAACCCTTTTACCGATGCAAGACAAAGTGTGTCTGTATTGGAAAATGTGCTGCGGCTGTCTTCAATGAATGTTCCGTGTGTCATAACATTCTAAAATCACAATGTACCAAGGAGCCTGGTGAAAAGCCAGTTATGTTACAAGTAGAGGGGGGGGGTAGAAAAAGGGGCAAAACCAGCAAAAGGATAATATTTGCAGAGGACTCGTCAGACGATGATTTCGAATGATGTATTTATTATCCTTCGTTATTTTGAATTAAATATTACATCGATACTTTTTAAAGTCCATTCGCTTTAAGGGTGCACTCTCTTGCGCTACCATGTGGAAACCATGTCAGTGTCTAATTTCCCACTTTGCTTTACTACCATGTAGAAACCACATGGTAGTAAAGCAAAGTGCACACTTAAAGCAAATGGACTTTCTAAACTACATTATACATTGCGTTAGTTTGAAAATTGATTGATTCTTGTTTTGCTCCTTATTCATTCATTTTTCAATTTGAGTAATTTAACGTAAATAAAGTTATGATAGAGTTTGATCTGGGTCTTTCAATGTTTTTATGTGCTTTTTAGTTGGAGTTAAATGGTTTTTATGTTCTTTACCTCTTATTTTCCAAAAATTTACCGCTTTTCAACATTCGAGATTTGAACAAGTGATACTTTGATGAACCTACCTGGATTATGCATTTAACACGTTTATAATTGATATCTACGTGACGTGACCATTAAACAATCATTCAGAACACAAATAGTGATGATGTATTAAAATTAGTCGTTTGTTTCTTATAAAAAAAACGTTTAGAAACCAAAATTTCATGCTCTTGTTCTTTCATATTCAAGATTTCGTGAGCAAAAAAACATCTCCAAAAAATTTAGTAATTTGGCTAAGAACATTGATGTATGTTTATTAATAGTGATTCTTATTGATCAAGATGCTTTTTTTGAGCTGAAAAATTCATTTTTTACAAAAGTCTGCTCGAGCCATCTTTTATCTACTTTCATACAAAAAATCAGTCCAAAAAACAATTGTCCAATATTTCGCTAAGTCCAAAAAACCCTTTTATGGCCGTTTTTTTAGCTGAAATTTACTCAAATTTTTTTTCTCAAAAAATCGGGTTCCTTCACATTCGAGGATTTATAGTTATGCATCTTTGTGCAAAAAATCGTAAAAAATGAAAGAGCCAATCAATCTAATACCTAAGCAATTGATAATGTGCTCATAAAAAATATCGAATTTGGCCAGTTTTTCTATAAAAACACGCCAAACAACCAAATTTCCTGTCTAAACACTCGTGAGAAAAAAAAACATCTATCTCATAAAAAAATTGAGTAATTTGACTGAGAACATTGATGTATGCTTATTAATAGTGATTCTTGTAGATAAACATGCGTTTTTTGAGCCAACAAAATTTTTTTGCAAAAATCTGCTTGAGCCATCTTATACCTATGATGGTACCCTACTTTCGTGCAAAAAATCAGAAAAAATTAATGATCCAATTTTTTAGCCGTTTTTTGGCCCAAATTTGCCCCCAAAATTTTTTTTTCGAAAATCGGGCTCCGTCACATTTTGGGCATTGCCATTTTGCATCATTGTGCAAAAAATCAGAAAAAACTAATGAGCCAATCATGAGAAAAGCTGGTAACTAACGGACGGACAGACGGACGGACGGACAAAGGTTAATTTATAGGACCTCCACCGGGGTAGGTCCAACAATAATGAGTTCTTATCGTCATTTAGATCAAAATTGGCCCACGGAATGCTGGTCATATAAAATTTGATGTAGTTTTTTTCACAGATTTGTCAAGCTTTTATGTTTCTTGAAATAAGCAGCTTTAAGGATATATTATAATTATTGTACCACCTTTTATCGAGTTGATTTTTATAGTTTTTTTTATATAGACGAAGTTATTGGAAGAAACTGTATTTTTACGTTTCGTACGTCAAATACATCACCCGAATTTCATCCAAAACACGCTTGCTTACTCTTTCTTTTTATATTGTGATGTATCTTACATGCTTTTTGACCAAACTAATTCAAATGTGCAATGTTGTTGACATTAGTTCAAACTTTACAGCCAATTTTCGAAAAACCTGCATTCTGTGGGCCACCTGCATTCTGTGGGCCAGGAACTGTGTAGGAGAATATTTTTTTTTCTCGGGGAGTATAAAAAATGACCTTCAAACACAAGTTCTAAATAATGAATTGTTCAATAGATTGAATGGTTTCCCATGGATAGATTGAATATGGTTTTCCCGTTATGGTTTCCCATGGGTTTTGAAAGATTTCATCATGCCAGATCTTTTTAAAATTTGAAATCTCATTCAACTCCTTTTTCATTTCTTATCAAACGTATAATTCTTTTGCCTTGATAAGTCACAGTTCATTCGTTCTTTGATTGACACAACGCGATTGACCAATAAATTACAAATAAGTTGAGAAACGATACATGTTCTTTTTTTATTAGAACAATTTAGAATAGCTAAATATTTAGAAAAAAAAGGCTCAAACAAGTCAAAACCTTAGCACAAATTAGAAAATGATTCAAGTCTCTGATTCCAGAGAAGACTCAGAACATTCTGATTTAAAAACAACAAGCAAATAGCAATACAGTCAACTATCTCTCTTTAATTCGAACCTCTATTATTCGAATCTTCCTATAATTCGAACTCAAATACAAGTCCCGGGATGGGATTTAATTTTGCGGTTCACATCTCAAAATTCGGAAGTTTCGCGGAATTTGATTTTTGTACTTACTTTTTAAAGAATGTTTTACTTGAACTTTGTTAAGAACATTTTAAGAATAAAGCCAGAAAAAAAGAAAAGTCAAGTCCAACTCAAATTCACTGGTTCTTATAATAAAAGCGTACGATTCTCGCTTCAAAATTTTGTCGACTTTGTTGACAAGATCACTAAATGTGAGAGTTTTTCTTCAAACGTTGCATAGTAATTGTTTCTATAGTTAAAGGAATTGAGATCATCCCCACGAAATAGTGAATTGTGACGGCCAAAATAAGACATTGAATATTCTCTGAATATAAATGGTCGATTGTGATGAATGAACGATAAAAGCATAGTTTCCATTATTGACTTTTTCAACAAAAATAAATTTAATTTATTTTAAAAATATTTTTTCAATTGAAATGACACTTTTAGTGTGGTTCAGAGGAAATTGACACCAGAGTTTGACAGGTATGAAGATGTTTTTGTTCAATGCGGTGCTTGGGATTTTCTTCATAGCTAATGAAGCTAATGGTTCAAAAGTATTCAACCTTATTGCAATAGACAAGGGCATTGTAGTCGCTCCTTTTCATTCGACGACGGCGCATTATCGTCAATGCTTTAGTATCTGCTCCTTAAATCCCAAATGTCTTTCTTTCGACCACTCCTACACATCGGACATTGGAGAATGCAGTTTCTATGACGTTGGAGTAGCAGTTTTTAACCAGACAACTAAATTCCAAGAAAAAATCGGTAGCAAGTATCATTCCATTCATATGGCCACTGATTGTGCTGACTGGTACAGACTGGGTCACCGTGAAAATGGCGTCTATGAGGTTCATCTGTTGTCTAAGTATAAGCGCCGTGTTTATTGTCATATGGGGGCGGCTGAGGGCGGTTGGATGGCCTTTCAACGTCGATTCGATGGTAAATTTCTTTTACATTTAATATTTTTCGCCATACAGTCCCTGGAAAACTCAAGTGGGAAACGCAAAGTTTTTTTTCATTCGAGTGTTTTAAGAGACATTCCATTTGCAAAGGTTCGATTTATGGAGACTCAAATTATATCATTTCCAGAAAGGTACGATCTTTTTAGAGGCGTTTCTAGCCATATTCTGACAATTTCGCTGTTTTTACTACGTTAAAAATTTTTAAAGGATTCACAATTATAAGAATTGACTAAAAACACTGTTACTTGGCTATGTGAAAGTTGTTCAGCGTTTAGGACTATTTTTAGACGATAAAACTGTTCTTCGAACTACACGCGCTTTACTGTGTGAAAACCAGTAAATTTATTTGTTGTAAATTTCAGGTATAAAATGATCTCAAAAAAGTTTGTTATTCACTTATTGACTTAAAATGTGTTTAAATTTGAATACATTTTCTTAGCCACTTTTTGAAATCTAAATCTGGGATTGTTTTTAATTTGTTTTTAAGTTTTAAGTTTTTCCCAAAATTGAGCCTCCTGTATTTTTTCTCATTCAGGAAGTGTTCAGTTCATTGGTCGAAACTGGGAAGAATTCAAGAATGGTTTCGGAAATCCAGAGGGCGAATATTATCTTGGAAACGAACTTCTACATTTGCTGACTACCTCTGAAGATTATGATTATTTAGTAGAAGCACGATCGTATGGGCAAGCGAGTTCTGCTAGAAGAAAGTTGATCCACAAGGTCCACATCGAGAGCGAAGAAGAAGATTACAAGATCCAATACAGATTGGAGGATATTAGCGAGGTTAAGTATCAGTGGATAAGTTCTGGTTCAGACGGCCCACTTTTTCGCCCTGCCTTTTCTAATTTGAGTTATAAAGTAGGCAGAAAATCGGCCATCGACAGTCAATGCATTGCACTCTTTCGACGTCAATACAATGTCTTCTTTCAAACTTTTCTAAGTAAAGATTGCAACTGCCAAATTTCTGTCCACTTTTCCCCGACGAAGTTGTCCCCGATAAGGTATTTCGCTTATTTACAGGACTATGGTGGAGCTACTTCATACGGTACACTGATGAGAGGTTGTAGATTCTCCACCTTTGACCATGATCGTGATACAGCTCCGGATCAAAATTGCGGACAACTCTACGGTGGTTGGTGGCATGCCTGGTGCCATGACGTCGCGATGAACGGACATTACTCTCACACTGAAACACCAGTGTCACCCGCTAGTGGTATTATCTGGCGCGATTGGAGAGGACACGGTGAGACATTGAAAAACAGTTTGTTGATGATACGACGTTCTTCATTCAAGCAGTGAATTGGTATCTACTATACTGTATAAACTTATTAAAGTATACTCAGAATACTCGCAAAGCCATTGCATTTTTGAAGCTAATTTTATGTGGCTCTGGTAGACTTTTTGCAAAATAATTTGCTAATGGTACGACTTTCATTGTTTTGCAAAGTAAAATAACACGTGTCTCAAGCTGATAGTATTATTCGGAAAGATTGGGGAGAGCATCGTGATAGTAGTACTAGCTCCAGCAAAATTAATATTTATTTTGTCGGTATTAAATTATTATTGTAATGAAAATTATATAACGTCATGTTAGTGGTCATTACAGGGGGTGCATTCACTGAATACTTTGGCGGTAAGACTTTAAATGTTAAAAGATATCTCTTCTCGGTAAAAACATTGTGAATTTTGATATCAGAAGTGAAATATCAACGATGTAACTTCATTTTATTTTTATTTTACTTGACAATATATTTCGATACTTTTGTATCATCAGTCTAAACACAATGATCAAAGATTTACAGGCAAGATATCAGGAATACATCAAGGATAAAAATCAAGTTACCAATCTAATACAGAGCCAGTTTTCCACGCTAGAAACAAAACTAACATCCAAGATAGAAGAGACGTTGAATAACAAGACTGCAAAAATTCAAACCGCAACAGAACCACGTAAGAAAAGTTTTGCTGAAGCGACTAAAAACAATGATCAATTAAGCGTAAATAGCATGAAACAGCTACTACGAGAGGAAAAAATCGACGAACAAATTGAGGACCAAAGGAAACTATCGACAGACGCAAATATCATTATCCATGGGGTAAATGAAAATGAAAATAAGAAGATATCGATTTCGTTACTGAGCTTCTGAATGACGTTAATTTAAAGACTCAACCAACCTACGTCTCTCGTGTTGGAAAAGAATCTAAGGTTATGCGCCCAATCAAAGTTGTATTCAAAGACAGTCATAACAAATACAGATTCATGAAGAAGTTGACTGAATTGAAACAACACGAGAAGTACGTGAAATTAAGTATCACCGACGACTTGACAAAAATGGAGAGGGAACAAATCAAAGAGTGGAAAAAGAGAGCAGACGAGATGAATAAAGCCAGATCGAATGACGATTTTAAATGGAGGGTACGAGGAAGCCCTCGTGAAAAATTATATTTTAAAAAGATATTTTGTACAAGAACGGTTTAGAGGCCCTTGTGCCTCAACTGTAATCACAAATTGTAAAGAAGCGTTGACTTTTATTAGCCTTTGTTGCTACCTGTTCGTCAACTTGAAATAAACTATTACATACATACATCATCAGGTCTAAAAAATAAATAAAGATAAAAGTTAAAAACAGTAAAACTGCTTGCTAAAAAACTTCAGTATTTACACGTCAAATACTCTCTATATCAACTCAACTCTTGAGAATTTGAATTGTCATGGGATAAATGATCAATTATCATGGGATGATTGATCAATTATCACATGCCAGTTTTGAATTCTTACAACTGGCGTTTGAAAATTTGAGCTCATTCTTTGAGTTGAGTTGATATAGAGAGTATTTGACGTGTAAATACTGAAGTTTTTTAGCAAGCAGTTTTACTGTTTTTAACTTTTATCTTTATTTATTTTTTAGACCTGATGATGATACGAAAGTATCGAAATATATTGTCAAGTAAAATAAAAATAAAATGAAGTTACATCGTTGATATTTCACTTCTGATATCTCTTCATTTAATCAATTGATATTTTTCGGTCAGAACAGAAGAATAGTCAGATAGTAAACTGTCTAAAAGAAATGCCCTCTTTTGACGTCAATGCAATGGCTTTTTTCAATCTTTTTAAAGCAAAAAAACATTAAAACTGCCAACTTTCCGTCGATATTTTTCTACTAGAAATGGTAAATGTAAGGCAGGGCAGAACGTTGCAGCCTCTACATTAGGTCTAGATATATTAAGGTATATTAAGAGGATAAATAGGATTTCTTTTTGTTCATTTTCATTTAATTCTTTGTATTCTTTTTCCGCCTACCAAAATTTTTGATTTTAAACTTTGACGACTTTCTTAGTTTTTCTACACTCGGATTTGTATATAATTTTGTCTCAAAACAAATAAGATTGTAATGAATTGAATGTATATAATTTTGATTAAGCAAATAAAATTAAAAAGGAAAAACGAACGATGTCACAACTATTGAAATCCCAAAGTGGCAGGAGAAATTCCGTTTTTCCCCAATGTCCATTTTGTAGCAGTTGTACAAACTCTCCCCAGGCCCAAAAATCAAAAATTCCAACCTAATCCGATCACCTTAATCTTAATTGTCAAGTCTGCAGGCTGCCCGAAAATTATTTTGTAACAGACAGACAGAGATACAAAGATATTCTCTGAAGTTGAGAAGAAAGAAAAGGAAATCTTCCTTCCCGACGTTACTGAAGCAGTTCTAATGTTCGAGTCCAAACAATGAACCACTCCCCGAGGAAATCACCAATGTGTGAAATATTATTCCCAGGCCCCAAAACCTTTGAAAAAACGAACCTCATCGCCGAATCGCACTATTTTGGAACTCTCCAACCTGCTCCCAAAGTTTGTATGTCACACAGACAATCGCAGATTCCAGCTCAACCAAAAAGTTGGGAAATGAAATTAAAAGATAAATATAAGCGAATCTTACCTTCCAACGTTACGGAAGCAGTCCAAACGTTCAAGCCCGTTCCGCCCTGGTCTTGGCGAGTAATATCCAGGCTTCCCAGGTTGATAAAAGAGCGGTGAGTTGTCCAAAAAGTCATCATCACTTTCCAGGGTGGTTTTGGATGAAGAAGCCTCACCGCCCGCCGTATTACTTGAAGAGAGAGGCGTGGAAATGGGCGTCGTCGAGTTCTTGTTACTGCTAGTTGACGTTTGAGAGCTGAAAAGAAAGAAAAAACGTTGACCCTTTCAAATCTATTTTTTCAGAGGTATTATAAATGCTTTTCGAAATGACTTCAAACGACCGTCCCTTTTTTTCTACAATAGAAAACAATAAATATTGTCGGCATCGATGATAGGTTACGGGCTATAAAAACAATTGAAAAGATCAATCAGCTTTTCGTTGACAATTTTATCCTAGTACCTTGGTTGGCCCGTGATGAGTTCAGCCGCTTCATTGACTTTGTCTTTGAAGGCAGAATCGCGACTTAACAGATAGATGATTTGTGTGGGGGTCATCTCCAACAGCATCCCAGTGATCTTACCCACATTCTCCTAAAAAAGAAGCAATTTTTTTTTAGGTTATTGAAGTTGAAAAAGAAGCAACTTTTTTTTAGGTTATTGAAGTTGAAAGTTCGATAATTCAAGTCAGCATAGTTTAAATCGACCATTCCATAAAGTAGTAAGAAAAACAACAAGTTTTATCTTATTTTCAGCAAAAGCTTTTCGGTAAAACTTTAAAATTATGATTTATAGGGAGCATCGATCGTCAGGGGCATAAAACCCCAACCTCTCAAAACTTTAAACCCTTTAAAACTTCTCCCAATTCTCGCTAATGCGTTGGGGAAGCTTTTAAAAGGTGACTTGAAAGGTATTGAGAGCACTGACCTTTATATATCCCTGAACCAAGTTTCTCAATCCTGGCCAACCAAAAATCTTTGATCGGAGTTTTTTGAAATTGTTACCCTAATGGCGCCACTACTCAATATCGGTGAAAATTCATCGAGAGCGCTAAGATCTACTTTTCCTCGAATACTTTCACTCTCGCAACATGACCATCCCACTTTTTTGCAGATAACGCCATACTTTACTATTTTAAGCCATAAAAACTATTATTCTCCTCAATTAGATAACGTTTTAAGGTGTTTTGAGGGTGTAAAAAGTGAAACAAGCTAGATGCTGAATGGACCTACCTGATGATGAAAATTAGATAGCAATGCGAGGAGAAGAATGAAAAAAATCAGTCAGAAAATATAGCGTTTAGCGAAAATGCATAACGCAATAAATTCATCATTGATTGTTGATGGGGGGAGAGGGAAGGGTTGTAGGGAAAAAATAAATAGAAAGTTCTGGTCGCAAAAATCAGTTTTATTGACAATTGAATCATGCTTGATGGTAAGGAAAAAATCCAATGAAAATCTGCAAAAACGGCGATTTCCGGCATTTTCAACCGAAAATTTCTTTTCTCAAAAATCGAACTCGGCCATGTTTTGAGCATTGCGAATAGGCATCTTTCTGCAAAAAATCTTCGAGAAAATGTCAAAAAACAGGCCAGAAATTTTTTTTTTGAAAATCGGGCTCCATTACATATTAGGTATTGTCATTTTGCATCAGTGTGCAAAATTTCATAAAAAAATATAAAGTACAGTTCGAGAAATTCAAGAAACACTGTCTTGCCGGCGAAAATAGGTTGTTCCGGCGATTTTAAAATAGTTCCGGCTTCAAAAATCGATTTTATTGAAAATTGAAACATGCTTGATGGTGGGCATTGCTAATAATAATGTTTTTGAATGAAACAAGTGATACTTTTATTTAACACATTTATAAATGATATCTACGTGACGTGACCATTAAACAATCATTCAGAACACAAATAGTGACGATCTATTAAAACTAGTCGTTTGTTTCTTATAAAAAAACGTGTTAGAAACCAAAATTTTATGCCCTTGAAATATTCTTTCATATTCAAGACTTTGAGAGCATTTTTTACAAAAATCTGCTTGAGCCATCTTTTACCTACTTTCATGCAAAAAAACAATGATCCAATATTTCACAAAGTCCAAAAAACCCTTTTTTTGTTGTTTTTTAGCTGAAATTTACCCCAAAATTCTTTTTCCCAAAAACCGAGCTCAGTCACATTCGAGGGTTTATAGTTATGCATGTTTGTGCAATAAATCATAAATTTTTACAAACTTACAAATCTAAGCAAGTTTGGTATTTCTTAAAAGAGGACAGATTCAGTGATTCAAAAATATCAAATTTATGTCTCAAAACGTTATACACAGGAAGCAGTGTAATAAACAAGGGGAGGGAAAAATTAAGAAATTTGCAACTTCTAATTTTTTGACGTCAAAAATATACGTCAAAACCCCCGGATTTGTTTCATGTCAAAAATTGTAACGTCAATTCTGCGCGATGTTGATAATGTGCTTATAAAAAATATCGAATTTGGCTAATTTGACCAAAATTTCATGTTAGACATGACACACATATTCTTCGAAAGTAAGCCCTCATGAGCAAAAAAAAACATCTATCTCATAAAAAAATTGAGTAATTTGACTAAGAACATTGATGTATGCTTTTTAATAGTGATTCTTATAGATAAACATGAGTTTTTTGAGCCAACAAATCTTTTTTGCAAAAATCTGCTTTAGCCATCTTTTACCTATGATGTTACCTTACTTTCATGAAAAAAAATTGGAAAAAATTTAATGATCCAATTTTTCACAAAGTCCAAAAAACCCTTTCTTTAGGCGTTTTTTGGCCCAAATTTGCCTAAAAACATTTTTTTTCGAAAATCGGGCTCCGTTACATTCGAGGTTTTATACCGGGTGCGCCACAAAAAAGTTTCTCTCTTTAAAACTTATTTTCTTGAAATCTAAATATTTTAAAAGAACCATTCCTATTTCATTGGAATGAAGAAAGATAAACTTAAAATTTGATGGGTCATTTATTAAATTCGATTCATTAGATCAAAAGTTATGCTCAATTGAATAAAAAAGTTACTTTCGGAAAGTGCTCAAAAACGTTAAAAATCGACCTATCAAATTAAACAGAAGCATAATTACATGATACATCAGTATTATCGTTTCAGTCATTAAAAATAATAATTAGCTGTCTAAATGACCTCTTTTTATTTAAAGGAAGGTTGAATTTCAATGAAAGGAAGAACATGCGTCGAAAAAGGCCAAAGAATCTGGCAAAATTCATAAAAACATCAAATATGGGTTTTCGGGGGTAGATCCGCCTACCAGACTTTATCCAGTCTAGAACCAAAAATCTGAGGAAAATTTCGATAAATTTAAATTAAATTTCTTTTGATGAAGATTTTAAACCCTTTTGACACTTCAGTTTCAAAATTTATGTGTTTAGTTACTGAAAAATGCTCTTAATCATGTAAAGGCTATTGCGATTGCCAAATTTAAAGTAAAAATTTGATAGGTCGATTTTAAACGTTTTCGACCACTTTCTGAAAGTAACTTTTTTATTCAATTGAGCATACTTTTGATTTAATGAATCGAATTTAATAAATGACCCATCAAATTTTAAGTTTATCTTTCTTCTTTCCAATGAAATAGGAATGGTTCTTTTAAAGTTTTTAGATTTCAAGAAAATTAGTTTTAAAGAGAGAAACTTTTTTGTGGCGCAGCCGGTAGTTATGCATGTTTGTGCAAAAAATCATAAATAATGAAAGAGCCAATCTCGAGAAAAGCTAATACCTAAGTAATTGATAATGTGCTTATAAAAGAATATCGAATTTGGCCAGTTTTTTATTAAAAACACGCCAAGCAACCCAAACTTCCTGTCTAAACACACATATTCTTCAAAAGTAAGCCCTCATGAGCAAAAAAAACATCTTTCTCATAAAAAAAATGAAAATTATCAAAAGATTCCTATGATTGAATCCCGAGAAAAGTTGGTAACAGACGAACGGACGAACGGACGGATGAACACAGGTTGATTTATAGGACCTCCAGGTAAGTCCAAAAAACAACCAATTATAAGGAAAAAGTCCAATGAAAATCTAGAAAAACGGCGATTTTCGGCATGTTTCCGGCATTCTCCGCCGGAAAAAAATTTTTCTCAAAAATCAGACTCGGCCATGTTTTGGGCATTGTTGATACGCATCTTTGATCAAAAAATCAGAAAAAACTAATGATAAAATCTCGAGAAAATGCCCGAAAACCAGTTTTTCCGGCATATATCCGGCATTTTCGGCCGGAAAATTTTTTTTCGAAAATCGGGCTCCCGTCCCTTTTTGGGCATTGCCATTTTGCATCATTGTGCAAAAAATCAGAAAAAAATAATGAGTCAACATTGAGAAAAGCTTCTTATTTGGTTAAAGGGAATTTCCCCAAAATGCGAAAATCCGTTTTTTAAGGCGAATAAGAATTTTCCAGGAAAAACCACTTCAACCATTCTTTAGAGAATCTTGCCCTCCATCTTTGTGCAAAAAAATCAGAAAAAAGTAATGACAGGATTTTGCACAAAGTCCAAAAAACCCTATTTTTAGGTAGTTTTTGGCCCAAATTTGCCCAAATATATATTTCTTCGAAAATCGGACTCCGTCACATTTTAGGCATTGCCTTTTGCATCGACATTGTGCAAAAAATCAGAAAAAAATAATGAGTCAACATTGAGAAAAGCTATATCTTCTTATTTGGTTAAAGGGAATTTCCCCAAAATACAAAAATCCGTTTTTTAAGGTGAATAAGAATTTTCCGGGAAAAGCAACTTCAGCCATTCTTTAGAGAATCTTGCCCTCCATCTTTGTACAAAAAATCAGAAAAAAGTAATGACAGGATTTTGCCAAAAAACCCTATTTTTAGGTAGTTTTTGGCCCAAATTTGCCCAAATAAATTTTTTCTCAAAAATCGGGCTCCGTCTCCGGGTCACCCTCCTCCAGGGTTCCATAGGTCCAAAAATTTTCTTCGTCGCCCAATTTTTTTCCAAAATATTGCCCCCCCCAAACTCAAAATGGCTCGCCGGGGCCCATGGGAAAGATTAACTACTTTCAAGGGTTTCAAGAGTTGGTAAAAAAATCTTGAAAAAAAAACTCACAGGGTTTATAGTGACGACTTTCTTGTATATCCTTCTCCCTAATTCTCGTTTATGCATTGGGATAGGCTCGCTGTAATCATCCTCGTTATCTTCTGCGTCCGAATTGTAAAAAAAGATGGCAGCGTCCAATGATAAGGGACCTGAAACGGAAAATATAAATCACAAACGATTCAAACTAAAGTCAGCTACACAGTTAAAAAACAATACCGTAAGTTTGTCTAATGTCAACAGCCCTCTTCTAATTCGAACATCCTTTTGAAAGATAGGAATTATAGGAAGGTCAGAATCATTTATAGACAAACGATTTTTTTCCCTCTCCTTTTGCTAAGCGAAGTAAAATACTTGCCATCAGCGATTCCGACCTTCATATTATTCCTATCTCCAAAGAAGGGTGTCGCAATTAGCAGAGCGATGTCGACATTAGACCAACTTACGGTAATTCATTCATTCATTCATTCATGTATTTGAAATATGTAGGTTCAATGATGATTATACAATACCACAATATAATTTAAATTCAGTATTAATAAGAAAACCTATCGAGGTAAGAGTATCAATTTTAATCAATGCTTTTTAGATTTTTAATTTGTTTTCATTGACACAGATGTTGGCGGATATCGTTAAGACGTAGTGTATTAGCCGTGCATTCGGGAAAGTACAGATATATTGAGCTTACAGTTTTCGATTTCATTCGCAGTTCGTTCGGAGCTTCTTTCGTTCCGCCTTACGACACGAGGCACCATTCCGGACGGTAAGTTTGTACCGGACGAACGGCGTCTTTCACGTTCACGTTCTTTGGCGCGGCTACGTAATTGTTGTGATAGTCCTGTACGAATGACAGATACAAAAAATTATTGTAAACGCAGTTTGCACAATTAGAGTCTTAACCGGAAGGTGGACGGCACATAAATATAAACTAGAATCCAATTTCTTAAAACTTCTACTGGGAACGAAATTAAAGCTAGGAAATTCAACTTGACAGCTTACAGATTATTGTAAAAATCCGAGCACGATCGTGATAGCTAGTTCTAGTCTATCAGGGAGAAAACCGTCGGGAATAAGTTTTCATAGATTTGTTTTGAAAAGGAGACAAGTGTTGTTAGTGACGCATTTTGAGAATAGGTCAGTCATTTAGTCTAGTTTTTACTCTCAGGTGCCTAATAAACGAGAGGTGTGGTAAAATCTTCTAACTTTAATAGTATTATCATCTTTGAATTATTACATATTAGGCATCTAAGAGCGAATGCATCAATTACTAACCTTCACGCCCGGAGGCCGTCAAATGATCCAAGCTCGGTAATTTTTCATCAGCAAGAAAGGCGTTACTGATGGCTGTGTAGAAACTTCTAGCAAGTCCACTCCCTTCGCCTTGTTCGTCTTTGAAAGACACTTTTACTTTGTGGACACTGAACGGTGTCGTACCGGACAAACGTCGTCCGAATTGCGAATTCAACTGACGCAAGGCTTGCGGTATAAGTTGATCCCTGGATCTCTCAAGCTGGAAAAAATTATAACATAAATACAGCTAAATAAATTGCATGTTTTTGTATGAATCATCGCATTTAAAACATGACCCTATAATCGAACCATTATCTTCCTCTGTCCGGGTGTCCGTTATGGCCTTTTTATGAAGTATTACTTTATATAGATTTTTCTCATTATTTTAGAGAACGTACGACGTTTGGCTATAAGATAACCAAATGAAACGAATCACGAAGCCCGAAAACTTGAGCTCCAAACATTCGAAAAAGTGGAATAGACGTTAATTGCGTAAAAACGCAGGTGACGTCTAGTATAATAGGTTAGGCTTAACTTCACTATAGAGAGGTTGTAGGCAGGAGTCAAATATGATAACCACTATACCACTGCGCCTTATAATGTCAACTGAATAGTCAACTTACGCCGTCCAAATACAAATCCTTCTGATGAGTCGTTCTCAACTTTTCCATGTCTCGTTTGAACTTGGCTTCCTTCACGTCATAACGGCCCAGCTCGTTGAGTACGGAATGCGGTTCTCCCCCGACGTCGTCCATAAAAACTCGGCCAAATAGCTCCAGTGACATGTGCCATCGAGACAGGTAGGAGTTAGGTGATTGAGCCAAATGGTGCGTGCTGTCCGCTGGTTGTAGATCTAGCAGGAAAAATTGCAGATTAAAAATAAGTAACTATAAAGTACTGTTTTTTATGAACTAGCTGCCGTCTCCATATTCGTTGTTCTACCATTTTACTAGATACTCTCAGGTACCTCTACGCCCCGCTAATTAATTTTTTCGAAAATTTTCCACGAAGGACATTCTTATTCCAACCCTCCCCCGCTTATTAATTTTTGGGAAAATATTTTTTAAAGTTCCCTCCTCTTTTGTCCTAATTCTGCTGTACTAGCTTCCTTTTCAAAAATTTTTCCACCCAGGAAATTTTTTATTCCGCCCCCCGCTTATCAAGTTTTGAGATTTTTTCCAACCCCCCCCTGCCTGGCTATTAGGTACCCAAGAGTAAGAAAATAGGCGAAAAAGGCAGTAAGGAGGTTCTTCTCTGTTCCAAGAGGACAACGTTTGAAATGTGGTCGAGGGTTTGAATCTAAAAGCACATCCATAGGGTTACAAAAATTTCAATTGAAATAACAAGGAAAGGTTAGGCAGGGGGTAACAGTTTTTTCTCAAAAAGCCCAAAAGCCCACTAGCGGCTCTCATAGGTGAAATATGACTGGATAATCAGTGTAGGTAAATACAGTGGTCAAATTTTTATTTTTCATAGGATTCTCCTTGAAAGGTTGGTAGCCACTGTATAAAATTTACCAGAGAAAGTTAAAATATAAAATTTCCCAAGGAATATAAAATAGGCCAAATAGTTGACCGAAAGAGAGCGAGTTGGCGAATGTACGACTATAGTAAAGAAAGGATTAAACGGGAACAATTTACTTGAATGTAGTTTCATTGTCATTGGTTGTTTCTGAGAATTTGATTTAGTATTCGTTTGCGAAGATCCTTGAGACGTCGGCGCCGACATTAAAAGTTGATCGTTTTGTTTCTTGACGCCGAACAAATGATCCCGCCTGGCGGCCGGGTTCAACAGATGCGGCCGATCGGCTAACGGTAACGCTTCTTTCAACGGCGTCGCAAACGGATCACACGGCTCACAACCTAACGTTAACGTTGAATCACTACGTTTGAAAAAACGATTACATGACGTAGCTCTCAGCGTCGTGATATCGTATGACGGGCGACTACCGGTTGATAGATTTGAGTTTTCATTTTGCGAGAAATCCGTCATGTTTCCGTCATCTGGATCCTGGTCGTCGTCGTCATCCTCGTCGTCTTGACTGTCTTTGTCGCTTTGACTATTGTCCTTGTCCACTTTCATCCTTTAAGTAAGAGTAAATAAATATACATTATTTTAGGCACGTGAAATACCGTGTAATGTTTTTATTAATTTTTGAAGAGAAATATATTAAATTGAAGTATTTCACGCACTACTGCTTTTTTTTCTGGTAGGGTAATCTTGTGGTAAAGGTGAAAGGTTGTTTGTGAAACAATCTAACCCAACTAACCGTAATTACGTTCTGGCGCTCCTTTGAGTAGGAGTGGTCACTTTTGAACGTCTCTCGAACCATTGCAAATTGGTTTGTGAAAAATTAGGACAAGCAGGTAATAGCAGAAAATGGTTTCTAAATATCTCCAAAATTTTATAAAATTAGTAAAATCAGACGTTTGGAAGGCTGCTTTTAAATGAATTTCATCTTTGTCCTGAAAGGTTCGTACACCTCATGTATGGATAATAAATGGAATAGCACATTTTAAAACGGTACTTACAAGGTAGGTTTGTCTGTATCATTGTTGCCTTTCGAATTCTTAAGCTTCTTGGTGACGTCATCTTTCTTTCCGGAGAGCAGATCTCCTCCTTGCTGTTGCTTCGAGCGGACAAAATAAATGAACGAATCCAAGATGTAGGCTACGTGTCGAAGAGAAGTGATCTCCAGCTTAGGTAAGGCGTCCGCGTGTTCATCGTGGTGCGATCTCATCAGGGATAAGATGTAGGACAGGTATTCGTGACGAGCGTTTGGTGAGTCGATACTTGCTGTCAGTGAAGCGACACTTCGTCTAAAATAGAAAGAAAGTGAAGACAAGCATTATAAAACCTACAATTCCGATTCTTAATATTTAGATAGAAAAACTTTCATTAGAATCTTTCGATCGTTTTAACAAACAGAAAACATATGCTATCATTACCGAGAACACCAAATTTGTGTCTTTCTACTAGTATATTATATATTTTGTTTCTATTTCAAAAAATTATGATCTTACTTTTTTCTTCGTCCTTCTTGCAGTGATCGCAGAGGATTATTGATAGCGCTGCTTCCAGCACCTGTCGAACCAAGAACGCGACTTGACTTGCTTTTGGATGACGTGTCATTGGATGTGTTCTGCGCATGCCCTAAATCACTCACTGATGTCAATGAAGCGCCGAATCTGCAGAAATGAGAGTATGACTGATATAAGTCAAATTGAGAATAAAGTAAACGAGTTTGCGACCATAGTCAAGAGCAGGCAGAAGGCTCTCTTTTCCTTAGATGTCTACCCGAAGTAGCTCTTCAGTTGCTGATCAACAAGTAGAGAGGCACCAAGTACCACGCTTTAGGTCTTTTGTATAGCCCGGCTAGGGATCGAATATTGATGCACAGTAACATGCACAGTAACATGCACATTTCAATTCTATAATCAAAAAATACCAATAACAAGATGATTTATTTAAGAGTGCGTGCAGCATGTTACTTCATCGCAAAATCAAACGACGTTAAAAACATATCATATCTGTTTCTTCCCTAAAGAAATAATTCGAGGCAGGCATTTTTATTAGTTGGGGTGTGTACACGCATTTGAAATATATTTGAAAATTTGAGTAACAGAGTGATGGCATTTAAGGGTTTAAAAAACATACCTTAGTTTGGCTTCAGTTTCTTCCATCACTCTCCATAACCATTCCCAAGTAGAGTGAAGGTTATCGTCGACCGTTTTCCGTGCTTCGTGAATAGAGACACGACCCAACGGTAAACAATTGTACGCGTCACTGGTGTTCAATAAGTCCGAGACCTATCATATAAAGAAATGGTAGGATATAATGTTAAAATGATAAAAAAGGAACGTAGAGTGAAATTATTAGAATCACATAGAGCAAACTCGAAAAATTCGAGAAATAAAATCTACAATATGTGGTATTAATTGCCTGAATATTGCACAAGGATGAAACAACGTGTAGCAATTGTAAGTTGGTTCTTTTAAATCTCAATAAGGTTATGAAATGAATATTATCCATGCCTGATAGTCCAAAAAGAGTAAATTGTAAAGGCAGTATAAATTACCTCTCTAATTAACATGAAATACGTTCTTGCCAGAGCACTTGGTGTACAATACATGGAATTCGCTAATGAACCATCTGATCCTGCACTAGCCGCTGCTCGTCGCAAGTGTGAATTATCGAACAACACTAGACTGGATCCGGAGATGTGGGCAGCGGATGTGACATTTGTGGAAGTGGAGCTGGATATTGAATTACGGACGGCCCATTGTAAAGCATTCGGCATTGAGCTCTCACTGACTCCTGAGTGAATAAAAATGAACAGTTTTTAAAAGGTTTGCATCAAATATTCTAGATCTTCTTTGATCAAAGCTAGAATCAAGATATGATTATGATGAAAAGGGAGTGCAAACATTCTATGCTAATACTGGATGAAAAGAAGAGGTATGTTGTTATACATAAAACATTACAGTTGACGCTCTTTTATTCTACGTTATACTATTCGATACGTTCATTATTCGATGAAAATCAAATTGCCCTTGAAAATGGAACTAAAGAGAGGCAACACAAAGCATACATGTCTTTTACATAAAATGTTCACTTTTTCGAGAGAGAGCTTTACCGGAGTTTCGTTGGTCATTGGAAGCCTGTTCGTTTTGATTGATGACGTCATTTTCATCATCGTCATCATCGTCATCGTCATCTTCGTCGTCGTCAACATCTTCATCTTCTTCGTCATCTTCACCTAAAAGTTTGCAGTCAAAAGCCTGTTAAATCGGTCTGGGAAATCGAGGGCATTTATCAAAAAAGTTTCGAGGCTAAGTCGCAGTTTATGAAAATTGGGTGGGTGAGGCATAAGTGAGGTGTTATGCTAACACTCGCATTTCTACCTTCTTCAACTTAGCCTGTAAAGTTTTCATATATTAAAAGCATGTTAAAAGTTGGTTTGGAAAATCGAAGGTTGAAGCATCCCTCAAATAAGACATACACGCGGCTATTCTAAAGAAGTGGAATGACAAGACGCAAATCAATATTTTTCCATTCAAATCGAACCGCTAAAAGAGATCTGGGGATTTACTGCTTGATAGTTATAGGGGATTAAGTGGACTAAACGCAAAAAAAAAACGTTTTGAAAACTCGATAAATTATTTTCTTCTATTTTATAGATCACCACTTAAAAAGTTTTTAGTCAGTAGTCTATTTAATCATTTTGGGTAATCAAGGCGTTTGTACCTTCAGTTTCGGATACTTCAGTAGTGGAATAATAACCATCACGACGACTCCCTTCGGATTGCATAGAAGATTCGTGGCCGTCACCTATAAGTAACAATCCTAAGGTTATTCATGAATTCTCTATTTCTACGTTCACTTTTGTCAATTATCAAAGCAAGGTTTTTTTTTGTCTGAGAGAGACGGAAAGTGGTTTTTACATATCATATTAGCTGTGTAATCACCTTCTCGAAACTTTGGTAATTATGCAGAATTTTGAGACGGAAAATTTAATAATGTACTTATCTGAGACGGGTTTCTGTCCCAGACGGGAGAACTTTTAACACTGCTATAATTATACTTAATTCTTCAAACATTTTTTGAAACCAGAAATAGAATATCTAAGCATTTCGTAGGATTAAGAAAAAACATAACGTAGTATAATATTGAGTTATAAATACATAAAGGCCTATAGAAGCTAGCTAGCTTAATTTAACTTAAAATTGCAAATTAGCGAGTTTGTGTATTTACACTTTTGAGGACAAGGGTGTGAATTTTGGGAAAAAAATTTGGAATGACCTGCAGTTCTGACCCGTTAAAAACAAGGTAGGTAAAATTACGGATTTACCGTTCTCCCCATTCAGTCAGAATCTGGACAAAGTGAAAGCTGACCGTCAACGTCACAGAAAAACACACATACATAAACTCGCTAAAACCAAAATAAGCAAAAGAGAAAACAAACCATTATTGCTATCTTCACTGTCGGTGTCACTTTCTGCTTCCAAGTCAATATCCATCTCATTCCCTGATGATACTCCTTGTGAACCTTCCAGTGAGTTTGATGCTTCTTGTGATGGTCGAGATTGCTGGATAAAAGAGGGTTAGGCAAAATTGTAAGATATTAATATACACGTAAGTTACATAATCTTTCGTATTGGGAGCACCATTAAAGTGCATAATTGAACTTCTTTTATAATTCACTCTTGAAAATACAGTCGTCAGACTTCAGACTTTCATATCAGCACTTTTTCAACAAAAATAAGCCGGGAAAAAGTTTCTTTATTTCTCTTCTCGTTCCCAGATCATTGACCTTGAGATAACGGAAGTTAGTTAATGCTTCTATTTGTGAAGGTTTTTTCTGAAACTTTCCCTTTTCTGCAGACCTTTCAATAATCATATATTTTCCGTTTCCATTTCCACTTACGTCTGTTTCCATCATTTCCTCGTCCTCATTTCCGGCATTTCCACCGCTACCTCCTCCGGACGTCACTTGTTCCGCAAAACGGACATTCCGTTGATTGGACGAGGATGAACCAGAGGTCGGTGAAAGATACCTAGAGATGAAAAATATTGAATTCATTTGATAAATATGTTGTTTTTCTAACGTAAGCGGGCAATTTTCTTTTTGTAATACACTACTTTTTGAGATAAGCCGCAAAGAATTCTTCATAAGACATGAATTAAAAATTTAAAAGCGATTTTAAAACCAATTTGGAAAGTTTGGTTAAAGCTTATTGTTTTGAGCTATGACCAACAATTGATGCAAGTCTTAGATTGTGGAATCTAAATTATTGCCATCTTAGAGTTCATCGTTAAACCAGGTTGATTAAAAGTAGAATTAAAGGAAAACAAACCTTTGAGGCAAAGGCGGTGTCGAGAAGATATCGTCACTGGTAGAAGTAGCATCAGGGGCGGTACCCAATACAAAAGGTGGTGAAGGATAGACAACGCCCATACGAACGGGCGCGAAGAGGGAACAAGCAACGTCAGACATTTCTTGGGCAGCAATCATGTTAAGTGATTGGAAAACGTGCTTACATTTTGTCAGTGTGACAGACATGCTAAAATAGAGGGTGGAAGCTTATCTTTCGTGGGTTAATGTCTATGAGAGCTGTTATGCAAAACACTTTTCAAAAGCCTTGATTCAACACAAATATTATCCATTCATTCGGAAGTACCTTGTCCCAAACGAAATCGTTTTTAGATAATTTTAGAGAGTAAATAAAATTCTTCCCATTCAAATAAAATTTGTATCGAAACTTGGGAGGAAGCAGTAGTCTTTCAAAATTTAACGTGACATCAATCAAAGGCTTTATTTAAAGGTTAATGGATTGAGATCATCAAAGACATTGCTTAACCCGAATTTTTCTATCATTTGACGAAAGTTCAAATTAGAAAACCAACTGTATCCTTTATAGGACCAAAACGTTATGCAAAAAAACATCCCAGATTCTGATTATTTCATTAAATTTTGCTGAGCTGAGGGAAATGTCCCTTTTTAAAACTTTTCTGTGAAACGAAAACACATTCCAACACTGTAAAACATCAACTTTACCTCTTTCGTTTGGCCGAGTTGTTTGCCAAACACGCGACGAGTACGACGTAGACACGTATGACAGCGCGTACGAAACGCCGTGCTACCGTCAAAACTTCTTCCGTTTCTGACGCCGTCAAATCCTCTTGAAGACGATAGAGGATGGTTTGTAGCAGCACTTCTAAAAACTATGGTGAAAAAAGATGAAAGTTACAAAGACCCAGCATCAAATTTATTTATACGATACACGTTTTTTTTTATAAAAACATCCAAATTTTTTGAACGCCGCGGATGTTCTTTATAAAAAGCACCTACCATTGCAAGGATAGCACTTTTCAAGGCATTTTATAGCGAAGATGGATCCTTAATGTTTTATTCCACTAAAATTTTTCCCCAAGGGTCTCAATGTGAGGCTCGAAGTATGTTAAACCTAAAAAAATTCCGCTTCCAACGGTACCAAGAAAGTTTAGGCGGAAATTTTTTCAAGGTCAACTTTTATTTCTGCCAGACTAAGTGTCCCTCTCGTACAGGATACTTTACAAAAACCAACTTTGCTGGCTGACAGAAAACCTTTAAAAATCCAAGCAAAAATGTAACACTAATGATATGTAGCAGGTACAATCTTCTATTTTGATTAACAAAGGTCAGTATAAAGACCAGCTGTATTAGGGATAGATCAATTGTACTGTACCTCGCTGTTACACTTGACAATCAATTTGTGTACAAAATTATCCAAATAAGCTGTCCCGTTTTGCGTATCAAGGTGTTGTCCGATCTCATGTGTTTGCAATAGTGAGGCTATCACTATGTTGTCATCTAAAGCTTTGGCTCTTAAATGGAGAAAAGAAAGAAACATTTGACTATTGTTATACTATGCTTAAATGTTTTTCTTTTCCTCTTTCTGACCAATCTTGCTTCACATCCGTGTCAATTCAATGTGAAAAAGCTTGTAAATTAAAATTGATGAGTAAGCGAACGTTATCACTCTTATTTAAAAATAAAACCTTTAACCCTCGTATTCTAATAAAAATATCCCGAAACTTTGGAGGAGTACAATTTTCCATTTTTCAATTACCCAGCTTTCCGAGTCAAATTATCATCATTAAGATCTCTTAAAAGACATTTTCCAGATGGAAAAATATTTTCAAAAAAAAAAACCCTGGAAAAATTCTTCTTCATACTTTAAAGTGAGAGCGAGCCAACTAAAATTAGTCCGGTACCCAATCCCCTGAAAATTTTAGAATAAATTTTTACCCTTTTGAAAAAATTCTTTTCAAATTAACCCCCTGGAAATATTCGTTCAGCCACTGTACGGATATAAAATAGAATGCCCCAATGAAGGAGAAGGATTCGGCTACCTTCTACTACCAGTGTTGGTACATCCGAACATTATCATGGACATCAAAGCTTCCCAATTCTTCAAGATGAAGGTCAGAGAGAATCTGGAGAATTTGGGTGGTTCTTGTTCATGCTCTGTTGGAGGCGTTTGACCACTCTTTGCACGGCTTGATGCTGTTAAACGTTGTTTGGACGATAAGCTGCCAGTGCCTGCGGTAGGAACAAAACACATAATCAGTAATAACGATAAGGAAACATTGTACGAGAACACGGTACATGTTTTGAAGGTACAGTTTTGTTTTACCCTTTGGTGAATCCGGGTGAAAGTTCAAAAGTAGACTAAAATCTCGGTCTTTCAAAGGGTTACAATTAGGGCGGAAATCTAAGTGAAAAATTCTCGGAAAAGTGGTAACACTGGTATTAAGGCACTGTTTACACGTCACTGTTCCAGCTGACCTTGCTAAACCTTTTATGAAATTTCTTCTTTCAAGGCTTGTTCTTGTTGTCAAAGAGGTGTAATTTCAATAGCAAAACTAGATGGACAGATTTCTGTTAACAAATTGGAAAAGTTGCCCTAAGTTTGAATTAGGACATTAGCGAGTTTATGTATTTCACTTTAAGGACGGCAGAGAGACTAAAACGATTCGGAACAACCCGTAGTTCTGACCCGCAAAATCGGGAACTGTTGATAATTGACGTTGTCCACAGTTAGTCAGGATCTACCATATCAAAACTAACCGACTAGCCTCACAAAATCGAGGAGAGACTGAAACGATTTGGAACAACCCGTAAATCTGACCCGCAAAATCGAGGACTGTTAATAATTGACGTTGTCCACAGTTAGTCAGGATCTACCATATCAAAACTAACCAACTAGCCTCAAAAAATCGAGGAGAGACTGAAACGATTTGGAACAACCCGTAGTTGACCCGCAAAATCGAAGACTGTTAATAATTGACATTCCCCACAGTTATTCAGGATCAACCGTATCAAAACTCGTCGCTTAACATACATACATAAACTCGTTAATACCCAAGCTTAATTGTTTTAATATGATAAAATTAAAAGTAGACTCATTACCTGACGCAGACATTCTATTAGGTACGTATTGTTCTTGTTCGCTGGCTTGTCGAGCGACCGTTTGTGCCAAGAAGAGTAGAATGTGGTGACCACTGTAATAAAGAAAGGGAAGCGAATATTTTGGCGTTCAGAAAAGAAAACAATTCGAAATTTTCCGGTGAATGAATAAAATGTGGAAACGGGTTATTCGAAATGAGACGAGAATACATAAAGCTACCCTGTACCAACCCGAACACCAATGGGCGATTTTGCTTTTTCAAAAATCTTACAGTGTATATTGATCTGTTTCGGTTAGAGATTCTGTGTCTAGCTAGTACCAACTTTCTGGTACTAAATCTTCGAATTCCGAAAAAAGCTATTTTCTGCCGCAGAGACATATGAAAGAGACTTGTGAAAAATAGTGCAGACACGGAGTAGTACCTTTTTCGCGAAGAAGGCTAACACTAACAAGAGCCTGATATACCTTTTATTAGGTCTCGTGCATAAGTCAGTTTCTCCGACCAACTTGTAAAGTAGAAGCTTCCTTTTCTCTTGGTCACCTGCTACCAGAGCCTTACAAGGACACTTCTCCCAACAGTCGCAGTAAGCGGTGGGCGAGGTTCGCTTTAATCTGAAGAAAAACACGATTGAAAAAAATGAGTACTTTTTATCTGTATTATTTGATTTTTCAGGACAAAACGTTTCTAAGACCATGTTCAGACGTTACGGTTATGTCCCGTTCCGTTCAGAAACGGTTCCGAAACAAGTGTGAACGTCAAAACTCGAAACGTCAAAAAAGAAGGCGTTACAAAGCAAAACAGATCGAAACGGTTTCTCTCCACTTTTTTCATCGGAACGGAACTGTTCCGTTTTCTTGCTTCGAAACGTTCCGAAACGTTCCAAAACCAATATGATCACATTCGATCCGTAACGAAAATCATACCGGGGCGAAACGGAACGGTAACGTCTGAACATGGTCTAAATAAATGAATGACGCGTGATAACTCACCCCCTCAAAGTTTGGAGCACTCGAAGTAGGACCATTTCATACAAAAAAATAAGTTCTTGAAAATTTCAACTTGATATCTTAAGCTACCTACTTGCATTCGTGTCCAATATGACATACTTGAGCGCACTCGGTACAACAGCAAAGCGGACCCACCAAACCACATGTTTTACACTCGAAGATATCCTGATTAATATGTTTGGTTCCAGTCCACGTGAAAGAACACGTGTCGTTTCTACAAAGCATGTGCAGTGGTGACATGTCTAGATCACAACCGTTTGGGTATATCATTGACATCAGCTCTTCCGTGTTTTGATCTCCTGTATCCGGATGGGTTGTGATGAGAGAAGCAGCGTCATAGATTTTGAGAGCGGCCGGATAGGCCCGAATACGGACTGCAGCCATGAACGGTGTATAACCGAACGCATCCCTAATAGAAAATTTGTTGAAATTGTGTATAGAAAGTTAATTGAAAACAGCAAAGAATACAATCGACTCTCGCCGATTCGATCTTCACGTGACCGAGAATTTTCATTGGTATTATAGAAAGATTCAGATTACAGATAGTTTTCCATACAACTTATCAGTTGAGAGAAACAATAATTTAGTTCGAAAGATTCGAATATTAGAGGTTTCAATTAGAGAGAGAGAGACAGTTGACTGTACTACTGATTGGATTTGAAAGTTATGGGCCGAGCAGCACTCCATGTTGACTTCTACCACTGCGCTTTCACAAAATTGTCTCTTGGTAATAAATTTTGAAAGTGAAACGTCTAAAGAAAAACTATCAAATTCCGTCCCAAATTTAATATTTTGTTCTTATAAAAATTAAGCTAAGGAGGCCTTTCCCGTCCAAGTCTTTCTCTACATGATTATATTCCTCGATCTTCAAAGAAAGCGTTGTCAAAAAGAATTTAGAAACAGTTTCCATAAAATCTTACTATAGAGTCTACTTTTGCTGACCTTTTGTTTTTAGATAGAATGGATGAAGCTGAGCCTAGTGAAGTAATTAACATCGTCACCCAGTATATCTAAAAGCATTAGGTGATGGCCTCCAGGCTAAGGATATCTTGGCTACTCACCTTTCCGAAAGAAGTGAAAGCAAATGTTTCTTCAGTACAGGTGAATCCAAGATGGTTTCGAGACATTCCAAACTGTCGTACGCTGACCAAATCTGTCCGATGTCGTCAGATGAATCGTCTTTCGAACTATCTGTAAGTGTGAGCAAAGAATTATATTATCTCCATTCAGTTTGCCATAGCGAATCTAATCTGAGAACATTTTAATATTCATCAAGGTTGACTTGAAAAATTCCAAGCAACCTGAAAATTTTTCAAACTGCCTGTGAGAGAACCCGGAATTCCAAAATTGTGAAATTTTGAAGATTATTCAGGTTTATTGATCTTTAAATGGTTTTGAAAAGAAATTGTAAAATTTTAAAAAGACATTATATCGGCCGACGAAATAAGTTTGCATCGGCTAGCGACTTAGCTCTGCGGTTTAGACGACCGACTTTTCGATCAGATTATTAAAGTTTTGAGGACCCTTTTTTGACGACAATACAATGTCGTGTTTCAATCTTTTTCAAGCAAAGATTTTAGCCGCCAACTTCCTGCTAACTTTTTGCCAAGTTTAACAATTAGAATAGGCAGGGCAGAAAGTCGGCCGTATAAACTAGAGCTTAGTGCCTTTAAAATAAGCCTACAAAGCATTACAAACCTTCAGCAGCACCACCAGCGCTGGACACACCACGTTGTTTGGAGCCTTCCGGGTGACACATATTGACAGCCAGGTGACAAATATTTCGGTTACCGTCACATTTACTGCCCACTAGCTTGTTCAAGAATTCTGTATTGAAAATAAAGTTGTGGTACAATGTCAAAAATTGCTAAAACCCCTCGTCATAATCATGAGATAAAGGCCTACTTTGTAAACATTTTATTAGACCGCGATCAGCCAACCGACCTATATAAACCCTGAACAAAGCTATTCACTATCTTTGATCGCAGTTTTTTCGAAAGTGGTATCCGCAAAAAAGCCATTGCAGGGTGAAAAATTAACGTCAAACGGCGCTACGTCTTCACATGTTCAAGTATTTAAGGAAAACTAAAACTAGCGCTCTCGAAGCATTTACACTGCTATTGATAAGTGCTACCATTAGGGTACTGCTTTCAAAAAAACTTCGATAAACGATTTTGGTTGGCCGAGATTGAAAGACTGCCTCCAGGGTTTATATATAACTCAGTGATCCAGCCACATTCGGTAGTATCTAGTAAAGAAGTGATCTGATGTGTCGGTCAAATTTGAAATTCTACTCGATACGATATTTTTCTTTAAGGTCATATCCAACAATAGGATTTTTAGGATAGATATCATTCGTAGTTGCTGGTAGTTGAATACTTTTCCAAATTCTGTTTATTTTGACAGAGAGGGTTTGTTCGATGAAGTTGACGGCGATCACCCTCGTAAATGTGCGGCAAAATTCAGTTTCTCAAACTCTTGTTTAAAACGTTTGAATTAAAGAAAAACACATACCTTCACTTTCTTGGGCTTTTTCTAGTGACTTTCTCAATGATTCGCAGTCAGCCGACAAGATAGCTTGCAAGACGTTATTGTCTTCAACAATTAACACAGTCAAGGCTAATTGTTTACTTTTGCCTGAAGGTCTGATCAAGCTATGATTGCTACTCCTTTTACGGGCAGTAACCATACAGCTCACCGAGGAAAGATTGGTCCATGTAGGGTTCTGTATACCGCCGACATTGTCTTTAACCAAGGGGTATAAACAGTTGTTTGAGTCTCGTAGCAGCATCACGGATTTCTGAAAAAACACATTCATTCCATTCCATTAAGGAAGCAAACACAGCCGAACGTTTTCTTGCAGTATGGCGGATTTTACATAGTTAAGTATCCATGGCAAAACATGAGAAACCTTTATAAAGTTTATTACGTAAAGACAATCAAAACAATTGAGCATTTCCACACGGACACACAAATGTCCTTTTCAGATTCGAATGTTTTCCACAATGACAGATGTTCATGACCAATGAAGTAAAAGCCCGAAGGGCTAGAAGCAAATCTCTTAGGTAGGACTTAAAGTCACTAAATCTTACCTAAGTTGTGCGGCCTTGAGCGACGCACGTGGTTTTTATAGAAATTCCAGATTGAAACTAAAATTTCCTGCTAGATTTATAAAAATATACCACTCGAAAACAAAGAAATCGCTAAATTCAATCCGTCGTCATCCGTCGTATATTAGGTTGAAGATTCGCTTCTAACACTTCATTGGTTATAACCTGAAAAACCTATATACCAAGTTGAAAAAAGGTTAATTTTCCAAAGCTTACGTTATCTGAAGGGTGTAGACGAACATTATTTGGAGTTGCGCGCATCAAGAAGCTAGCTGGTTCGTGTTGGATGTTACCACCAGGGTTCGGTCGTCCAGAGGCTAAACTGTAGACTGAGTACCGTAAGCCAGTGTGAGATTTCAACAACGCGTGTATTCCTATAGAAAGATTAATCGAGCAAAAAATGTTATACCCAATTTTAGTACAAAATACCACTAAATTCCATTTGCTTAAATGTACCGTATAACGCCTCTCTACGAGGGCGTTTAGAGGGGCGTTTATTTGAAACAAGCAGCTGTAAGGGAGAATCATATTGAGGAAAACTTAAATATGTGTTAATAATTGTGTTCTTTCAGCATCCAATTTAATTTTGAACCAATTGCTATATCTCTAAAATGACATAATTTGAGCTCAAATCAAAGAAGACGAAAAGCAAAACAAGGTTTGGAAAATATCTAACATTGTTCCCTCATTTGAAAATTCGAAAAAAGATTTCAACATTTTAAACCTACCATTGTTATCGAGGGTCATTGAAACAACTTTTGAATTTGAGATAGATAATTGCTTTGGAACCTTTTGGTAACATTCGGGCATCTTTGGTGGTGTCGTCCATTTCACAATCTATGATATAAATTGGTCTAAGAGTCAGGGAATTTAGCGGTTTTCTAAGCGCACTAGGACTTAACTGAGAAAGGTATACAAAGTTACGACTGTGAAAGAAAGAAGAAAGCTGTAAGACGAGCTAAACGCAGACAGAGAGCTAAACGCAGACAGAGAGCTAAACGCAGACATAGAGCCAAACAAACTAAGGTGATGGACGAGAGAACGAAAAATGAATGAGTGAATGGACGAGTGATATCGGATGAACAATCAGACCAGGTTCATAGGTAACGGTTCCGTTTCGCTCCGAAACGAAATGGAGCTATTCTACTGGTGGAGTAATAATTGAAATTAACCAATAAAATGGCTTCGTTTCGTTTCGAAGCGAACCGTAACAGAACCGTAAAGCTACGGTTCTGTTACGGTTCGCTTCGAAACGAAAAGAACGACGAAGAGGGAAAGATACTCCTCCGGTTCGAGCATAAAACTCCTACTATTCTACCTTGCAAGAGTAAGGCCTAAAAGCCTGGTGCTGTCTATTATTGTGTAGACTAAAGAAAAATACCTGTAGTTCATCTTTCCTTCGGATCACACTCTCCTTCAGCATTAAATCAACATCCATCGTTCGTTTACTTTCTCCACCATCTTGGTCAAAAGTCTTTTGTGAGAAATGAACGATAGCGTATGCACCGTCTACTTTCAAAACTTCACCGATAGGGACGTGACGTACGTCTTCGACGAAAATGACGTTCTGGAGGTACCATTCTTCTTCAACGTAATCGTCGTTGTTGTCTTCAGTTTTGGGCGTGACCAGTTGGAAATGTTTTCGCTCTATTGAGGATAAGCTCAGTGGTCAAAATAAGGATTTTCGTCTGAGACGGGAAAATGGATTTTCGAGTAAATTTGAAGGACGAAGATAAACATAACCATTAGTCAACGTTAGTTCAAAAGACTGACATGTTTTCGAAATTGATGTCTGTGCCTTAAAAGCTTTGAAATGTAAGAGAGTACATCTTTATTCCATCTTAATGAAAAAGTTTAGAATTTTTGAGAATGTGAGTAGTTCAAGATGAACCAGGAAGAGTTTCGAAAGCGACAATAAACTGAAAGTTAATAAAAAGAGATCAGTTTTTGTCCTAGAATAGATCTTTTCACAAAATTACGTCAAGGGCAACGCTTACCTCGTTTTCAAAACATTGCTATGGTAATTGATTCCTAGAGAAAGTCATAAGAAGTTTAATCTAATTATAAAAATAAACCTCAAAGACTTAGTGGATATAATCACCTTGGTAATGTTTCAAAACGAGGCAGTCGTTGCACTCAAAATAATTTATGAAAAGACCTAGATGGTGGTGCTTACTTTGTCCGATGACAGGTGTGGCTTGTATCTCTTGTGTTTCACTGGTCTCCATTTTCACCTCACTCTTCTCCTGATTGGCTTCATTACTTGACGTAGAAGAACCCTCCTTCGCAGGTGATGTTTGTTTTGATTTTGGCGGTGTTGGGTTGGGTGTTTTCTTCTTGTCCAGAATCTTGAATCTACATTTTTCGGTGATGCTCCATGCTTTGTCGAGAAGTTCACCGACTTTTGGTTCACCGTTGATGGTAGTAAACCCTATTGCACCAGGGTAGTACAAAGGACAACTCCGGATACAGACCTTTGGAAGGAAGTGAATTCATTTTGGAATTGAACAAATATCGAGAATCAGAAATTTGAGAAATAAAGAACTTACATTTGCGCCAGTATGAAATTTTTCCGAATTTTCTCCACTTTTGTGATTCTATTTCACTTTTGAATCAGTACAGAGCTTTTTGTTTCGATCAAAATCGATAGATAGATCGATTATTATCAGAAATTTTGGCATATCAAAAATTGCCCAAAATCATATTAGACTCACCAGTGTTCCAGGCTTAATTTGAGAGCTTCCAGCAATTGCACTTTTCTTGGCTTTGGTCTTCACTTTGTCTAAAATCTTCTTTCTTTGCTCGAATGGAAACACACCCCTAAAGAACGTTAATAGCAAGCAAAGTGAAGGAACAGCTTAAAAAATGTTAAAAAACGATGAAAATGGTTATAGAATAAAAGAGTTAAGTTGCAAATAGCCTAGAGGACAGATGTTTCTGAAAAGTAAACAAGTATAAAAATTCAACGAAGATAAACTTATAGTTATCATCAAAATATTGATTAAGCCTGCCGTCCACTAGGCTATTTTTAGCTATCGCGAAGTAATCATCTATAAATAACACTGTCTATCGCGAAATATACCTGTCTATCACGTCATTTTTTTTCACGATAGGGAGTGAAAAAGTTTTCACTCAAGATTTTATCCAGTCGCCTGTATTTCTTTTATTTCAATGTTTGCATAAGATCGAATTATATGTGATCGAAGAAAAAATTATTACAGGTTAACGACCAACCAAATCAAACGAGAGCTTGTAAAAACTCCAGCTTGTCCCCATCACATGAGAGCATTTTTTACTTTTGGTGTGTGCTCTAGTGTAGTGAGATTGTATTCTGTATCAACATGCCTATTTAACAGTGGAAATGTAAAATATAAAAATAACTTCAGACATGAGATAACATTTCGCGATTACATTTCGCGATAACCAAAAATAGCACTCACTAGTGGACGGCAGGCTTAATGGAAACTCTCTCCATAGGTAAAGTTTAACATTGTTCCATAACAATGTTTGTGGTAAGAAGTAGCCTTACTTCAGATCAAGGGAAATAAACTCTGTTTTTCACGGTTCAGAGTCACTTTCATTTTTAGAGCCAAAAATGTGGGAATCAATTCCGGATGAGTATAGACACATAGTTGATCTTAGTTTTTTTAAGGAAAAGATTAAGCAGTGGAGACCTACATCAGGCCCGTGCAGAAACTGCCGGACCTATCTTGACGGTGTCAGCTTTTTGTAATCACCTTACAAATTGTAAAGTACTGTAGCATTGACTTTTATTAGTCTTTGTTGCTACCTGTTCGTCAACTTGAAATAAACTATTACACACATTACATATATACAGTAGATAATTAAGTAAGAAGAACAAGAGAAATGAAATCGAACATACCACCAAAAGATTGCACCATTCGTCAGCTGTACTGCTGAATACAAATCACAAGTGTACACATTCTGTATTGGTAATTCTTTCAGCTCTGAAAACATTTGTAATGGATGCTCCAGTTTGTGTCCAACAGCTGCTAAAGTTTCATCAAGCCAAGTTGCAATCTAAAGAGTGCATAATCCAGTATAAAAATTACAGACTTTCAATCTATAATAAGACCAAAAACCAACTTCAACAGACCTTAAAAAAAAAGGTCCCTTTTTACTGTACTGACGAAATTTGTAAACAAACCGTATGCAAAATCAAAACAAATATGGCTGATTTTGATTGTTTCGATTGTTTTACAAGGATATTTAAATTCTCACGAAAGAACCGGTCCCATTAGCCTCCCAGCTTACATGGTTTTGTTCACAGTGAAGGCTGATGAAAAATGAGATTCAAAATATGAATGACTAATGAGAAAATCTAACCTTTCCACTCTCGGTGACAATTGAAGCTCTTATGTTCCATGCAGCAAGTTTAGTGACTTTTTCTGTGTCCACCAAATGCATGTCTTCAGCACGAGTATGGCAATGTCCGTCTTTCTTGGGTGTTGGTGGATGCGGTGCACTCCACAACCATTGGTGTAAATGGCCTTCTGTTGATATGGCAACAAGCTCTGAATGTAAGGCACCGATATGTGAGAAGCGGACAGCGTTTTCATCTTCTGCAGTCTGGAGTAGAATAAGAAAGGTCTGGATACTTAGTTAGAGGTTTTCAGCGGGAAGGAAGCTTAGTCCCTGTCTGATGAAGGCAATTTCCCAGTTTAATAGAGCATGAACAATCAACAAATTGCTCTATAAAACTGGGAATTGGCTTCATTATTTTTTTTTTTGAATTAGCAAAATACAATTCTAGGACACGGAAGAAAAATGTCACTAATTAGGAAGGCCAGTCTAATGACTTTTACAATATGTATATACTTGATAGGATAGTCTCAAGATAAAGAAAAATAGAAAGATATAATTTCAGCAACTGCTTGTACAGAAACTGATACCTCAGTTGTCCACCATTTTATTTCCCCAAAACGTTGTGTGGTCTTCCCTGAAAACGATATATCTTTGGATTTGGATTTTTGTGAAGAACTTCCAGATTTTTCGTTTCTATCCAAAAGCATGCCCCACCAGCGATCGCGAACACACGATGATAACTCTTCTCTGTTGGCTGAGCTGAAATTGAACATGATTATTTTTATAGCGATGTAAAGGATACAAAACGTTCGGGAAAGTCATCTTAAAAAGGTTTTCTACAGGAATAAAAAGAGCTTATTTTAGGCAGTGTCTTCATGCTGAATCAGCTAAATTAAAGCTACTTTTTTACGCAACGATATCTTGCAAACCAGTGAAAGTTGTTTCAAGATGTGACCTCACATCCTATTACTTTTGTAAACAAAAAAATAGCAAAGTTGATTTTGAGCAAATTTACAATCAAATGTTTTGATTAAAAGATAGAAAACGCCCCATTTATTATAAACGTAAAAACACTCGAAAGAGTATCAGTAAAAAAAGTCTCTTTGTTTGAGGAATGTTTTTCATTCTATGTATTTTCATTTTTTCAAAACCTTTTTCTAATCTTGTCGAACTTGTTTTTACTACATCAGCATCATCAGACCTTTCAATCAAAACAAAACCTTTAATTGAAGAAGTCGATTAGAAGCTAATTGTTAGTTGTTTGCCTTCCTAAGGGTTCAATAAGCTGAGAGCTAAGAATGAGATAGCGCTGAAAAAACTGAGGCTATGGGGACAGGTCAAGTCTCAAAAGCTCACCTTACAGATGGCTGGCTAGGTTGCAAACAATATTATACTTTAGGCGTACAAACTTTCACAACATTTACTTTCGCAAATTTCAAGAAAAAATACCGGGTGCGCCACAAAAAAGTTTCTCTCTTTAAAACTAATTTTCTCGAAATCTAAAATGTTTAAAAGAACCATTCCTATTCCATTGGAAAGAAGAAAGATAAACTTAAATTTTGATGGGTCATTTATTAAATTCGGTTCATTAGATTGAAAGTTATGCTCAATTGAATAAAAAAGTTACTTTCTGAAAGTGCTCAATAACGTTAAAAATCGACCTATCAAATTAGACAGAAGCAAAATTACATGATGCATCAGTATTTTCGTTTCAGTCATTAAAAATGATAATTAGCTGCCTAAATGACCTTTTGTTGTATAAAGAAAGGTTTAATTTCAATAAAAGAAAGAACTCCGTTGAAAAAAGCCCAAAATTATGGTAAAATTCATAAAAATACGTCAAATAATGGGTTTCGAGGTATATCCAGGCTTACATAGACTTTATCCAGTCAGGAACCAAAAATCTGAGGAAAATCTTGGTAAAAGTAAATTAAAATGATTTTGATGAATATCTTAAATCCTTTCGACCCATTATTTTCAAAATTTATGTGTTTAATTATTGTAAAATGCTCTTAATCATGTAAAGCCTATTGCAACTACCAATTTTTAAATAAAAATTTGATAGGTCGATTTTTAACGTTTTCGGGCACTTTCAGAAAGTAAATTTTTTATTCAATTGAGCACAACTTTTGATCTAATGAACCAAATTTAATCAATGGCCCATCAAAATTTAAGTTTATTATTATTCTTTCAATTGGAATAGGAATGGTTCTTTAAAAGTTTTTAGATTTCGAGAAAATCAGTTTCAAAGAGAGAAACTTTTTTGTGGCGCACCCGGTATTTTTCACGAGCATAAACTTTCACGAATCATTGGATAAAATGAGAATTTTTTAACGAAAATTTGCTATAAAGTCACAAATGTTCCTTGAATTAAAAAAAACGGCCATTCTTTGACTTTAAAAAGGCGTCAAAGGCTAGAAATATGCTGAAGATGTTATATTTATTTCGATTTATAGATTATCAATTTTTTAAAGAAAATTTTGCGACCATAAACTTTCGCGAATTACCCTGTTAAAGAATTTTCAAAGACATTAACTTTCGTGAAAAAGGCCAACATTGAATTAAAAAGTTTGTATGCCTAAAGTATAAAGTCAGAGCAAAAATTTCAATTTCAGAGGAAGATCGCACTTTACACAACATAATTACCCAAATCTGCTCGATTTTGAGAGCAGAATGTATAATTTTATAGACCATTTTACAGTGGAAAGGAAGCATGGGTAATCAGGACCACCGCCCTCTGATAACAAATTTCTGTTGGTGTAACTGTAAAATTTTGGATGTTATGGGGGAGCAATCAGTAGATCCTAAAATGGCTTATAGACAGAGTAACTTGAATACTAAAAGATGGTAAACATAAAAACCTTGAACCGCTCTGATTAGTTGTCACTCTGTTGGTTGTTCTCGACTCATCTCTATTGAAAGTTTGATTTGAAGAGGAGTATATGATATCTTCAGGGAAAAGGGCATCTCTTTGCACAACAAATGGTTCATCGCTTGGAATGCCAGCTTCAAAAATTGACATCAAGTCTTCTGGAATAGTAAAATAATAGAATGGTTATTTAATGATGAAAAGTGGGAATAACAGTCTGTCACGTAACAACGACAAAATGACCTTTAGAAAAGGACAATCCTTGTGAAAGATAAAAACAGAAATAGACCAGCTTGGGAATAAGTAAGGGAACACTGAAAAGTAAACAATATTGTTGGTCCACCTTTTTAACACTTGTAGACGAAGGAAAATTAAATACATTTTTTAATGATAAATCATATAGAAAAGAGGTGAAAACTTTATACTGACAAAGAAGAATAATTTACCAAAGAATTACAAAACTTGTGCCCCTAGTGAGGAAAGTTGTTCTTTCTTTTTGCTTCAAAAATGCTGTTTTAGCAAACGGTAGGAGAAACCATGGACAAGATACGTTAAGTGAGGTCCTTTAACTTCCGTAGAAATTAATATTTTTAATACAATTATCAAGGAACTGTCCAAAAATTTAAGAATTTTCTTGTACTGTTTTATTGTTCTAATTATAATATACCGGGAATTGGCAATTTGAAAAGCAAAACAAACCTCCAGGGAAATTATATTCTTGCATGTAGGACTCTTCCTCTGCATCTTCTGGCTCATCATCGTCTCTGGATAGCAAATTGTTGACGGCAAGGTTCACGTCCAATGATGTCTTCTGCAGTTCACGAATAATGGCTTGTCTTGATTTGCCTTGTAATACAACTTGAGCCTTGATGAAAAATTTATTTTTGCCGTGAAAGCAAGTAGAAAAGGTATAAAGCTTTATATTTTTCATAAGAAAAATGCAACCAAAAAGAACCTAAGCTCTAGTTTGGACGGCCCACTTTTCACCCAGTTAATTAAAGTTTATAGTTAATAAGTTTTCAAAGTTAATAAGAATGTCTCAAATAAAGTGCCACTTTTACCAGTGCAAAATTAATTTATTTACCTGTGAAATGAGCTCTTCAGGGACTGCAGATGCTGGGATAACTGCTCTGTTACTGAGCCAGCCACCAGTGCCAGCACGTCCCCGAGCAGCTCTAAGTATCCTTGCTCTACCTCTGGTAGTTGCTCTCATTGTCAAAGGGTTACTGACAGATGTGGTGTTTGAGCCAGTGCTAGCATTGCTCACACTAACTCTTTGAGATGTCCAACGACTGATAGAGATGGTGAAAAGGTTTCATCGGTTAAAATATTCATCTTTAGTATTACGAAAGAAGAATTCTAATAGAAAATTTATCCAAACTGGAGCTTTAGATATTCATTGTCTATTGTAAAAGGAACAATTTACTAAATAGAGCTAACTAAACATTTCCTAAACAAAAAGCTTTTGAAGTACTTTTTAGAGCATCTATGGAGAAGAGACCAACAATGATTAAATTTTCATTTCCAAAGTTTATAGCAATAGGGAAGATCGAAGTGATTTAGTGGTATTCTTAAAATATCATAATAAGAGACCCAATTGTTAGAAAAAGTGAAGCACAATTTACCCAAGAGATCCAGATAATGAGTTCAAGTTTTCACCGGTTATGCTAAAAGTGTGACTTTGAGACGTCAATTCTCCTTAAAAGCAAAAGAATATTAAAATTAGACTTCTACTCAATGTATCTGGAAATAAGTCTATTGGTGAAATTTTTTGGTCATTAAATCATCAGATCAAAATGTGATCAGCTCACCCATGAAATCATAACTTGAACAAGCACACGGTAAATGCCATCCATGCGTTATCATGTTTGTTATTCAAAAAAAAAATTTTCTTGAGTTGATATTTATATTCATAGAATGGCTGGAGATTTAAAATCCTGTCATTGAAACAGTACCTGAGGAGGATGGTGGATTTGAGTTACTTGAAGGTGTCACATTACTACCAGAGTTTCCAGTTGCATTTCCTGTGCCACTCCCAGAAGACATGTTTCCAACATTTTGGGCAGGTGTCTTCTTGCTAGCAGAGGGATGTGCAAACTCTTCGTCACTACTGTAAAATAGATGAAAATTAAAAAATCTATAAAAGTCCAAATAAAAAAGTTTTCAGAAATAAACATTCAGACACAAATCAAAACAAATAACGACATAAAGATGAAAATAATCTTAACAAGTGATACTTTTATGGACCTATCTGGTTATGCATTTAACACATATATAATTGATATCTACATGAGCGTGACCATTAAACAATCATTTAGAACACAAATAGTGACAATCTATTAAAATAAGTCGTTTGTTTCTTATAAAAATAACGTTTAGAAACCAAAATTTCATGCTCTTGAAATATTCTTTCATATTCAAGACTTCATGAGCAAAGATAACATCTATCTCATCAAAAAATTGAGTAATTTGGCTAAGAACATTGATGTATGCTTATTAATAGTGATTCTTATAGATGAAGATGTGTTTTTTGAGCTGAAAATTTTTTTTTTTACAAAAATCTGCTTGAGCCATCTTTTACCTACTTTCATTCAAAAAATCAGAATAAAACAATGATCCAAAAAACCTTTTTTTAGCTGTTTTTTGGCCCAAATTTGCCCAAAAACTTTTTTTTCTTCGAAAATCGGGCTCTGTCACATTCAAGGGTTTATAGTTATGCACTTTTGTGCAAAAAATCATAGAGAATGAATGAGCCAATCTCGAGAAAAGCTAATACCTAAGTAATTGATATTGTGCTTATAAAAAAAATCTCGACTTTGGCTAGTTTTTCTATAGAAACACGCCAAGCAACCAAAATCTCATGTCTAAACACGCATATTCTTCAAAATCAAGCCCTCATGAGCAAAAAAACATATATCTCATAATAAAATTGAGTAATTTGACTAAGAACATTGATGTATGCTTATTAATAGTGATTCTTATAGATAAACATGCTTTTTTTGAGCCAAAAATTTTTTTTGCAAAAATATGCTTAAGCCATCTTTTACCTATAATGGTACCCTACTTTCATTCAAAAAATCAGAAAAAATTAAAGATCCAATTTTTCACAAAGTCCAAAAAACCTGTTTTTTAGCCCTTTTTCGGCCCAAATTTGCCCAAAAACATTATTTTGAAAATTGGGCTCTGTCACATTCAAGGGTTTATAGTTATGCATTTTTGTGCAAAAAATCATAGAGAATGAAAGAGCCAATCTCGAGAAAAGCTAATACCTAAGTAATTGATAATGTGCTTACAAAAAATATTGACTTTGGACAGGTTTTCTATAAAAACATGCCAAGCAACCAAAATTTCATGTTTAAACACACATATTCTTCAAAAGCAAGCCTTCACGAGCGAAAAAACATCCATCTCATAAAAAAGTTGAGTAATTTGACTATGAACATTGATGTATGCTTATTAATAGTGATTCTTATAGATAAACATGCGTTTTTTGAGCCAAAATCTTTTTTTGCAAAAATCTGCTTAAGCCATCTTTTACCTATGATGGTACCCTACTTTCATGCAAAAAATCAGAAAAAATTAATGATCCATTAATGATGTTTTTTGGCCCAAATTTGCCCCCAAATTTTTTTTCTTCGAAAATCGGGCTCTGTTACATTTTGGCAACCATCATTTTGCACCTTTGTACCAAAAATCAAAAGATTCCTATGATTCAATCTCAGAAAAGTTGGTAACGAACGGACGGAGAAACAGAGGTTAATTTATAGGACCTCCACCCCACCGGGGTAGGTCCAAAAATGAATCAACACTTATAAAAAATTTCCTGACAGACATATTATTCTTGATCTTAAAATTGAATATACAATTTGCATCGCGCATGCTGTTTGACTCTCAACTTTTAAAGGCAGATATGTAGGGAAATTAATAACGTAAAGGAATTCAAACCTGTGTTTTGGTGATGAATAGTTTGAATTCTCTGAATCAAGGTGATAAGAGACACGACAAATTCTTCCATCCTGAAATGTCAAGACGTTTAGAGATAACGCTATATTTTATTATAAGCAAATTATTATAATATTAATTGTTAACTTTGTTTCAACCATTTGGTGATGCCTAACATTAAATGCAGAGTGTTAATGTCTTTAAAGCATACGATTTAATTATTTAGCTATGACAATGTAGATTATCTTCAATCCTTTACAAGCAGGGGGGGGGTGAAGCAGTTACTACAAGACATCATGCCGGTTAGTACCGTGGTGGTGTGCCATATGAATTGGATAAAGTCACTTAGTACTCAGATGTACTAACTGCAAAAAAGGGTGGTCCCCTGCTAAAAATTTGCCAAATTTTGGTATTAACTGTGTAAAAAATAGGATTTTGTGAGAAAATTAAAAAAAAAGACAATATTTTACCAAAAAAGATTTTGGGGAAGTAGATTTTTTTTTCAAATTTTCGAAATTTTTTTTTCAAATCTTAAAAACAATTTGCTGGTTGCAATAGAAATTTGATTTTCTAAAATGTTGTTTTTTCCTATTGAAAGCTATGGAAAATTGAATCATTTTTAACCCTTTCCGGACGCATGATTTCACGGCTATATGACGTAAACAAAAATTTGATTTTTGACTGGCTTCACTAAAATTGCAATAGAAAGTGATTGATCAAAGATATCACGATAAGTAATACCTCATTTTTTTCACATGTAATAGGGGATTTGAAATACCAAAAAAAAATATTTAAATATGGCTGACACCTGGTCACGTGACCGAAAAATCGGCAGATTTTTTTTCGGAAAAGCAGATTTTTTGACTTTGAATAAAAAATAGAGTAAAAGGCATTTGCTTCACGCCTTGAACTTTGAATATGATTTAGAAAATTGAATTACTGACCGGGTAAAAAAAATTTCATGTCAAAAGCTTTCCAAGAATCTGAGTAAAGTGATTTTTTGTCCAAATTTTTGAGCAATTTTTCCCTTACAGATTTAGCCTGAGTAAATTTACAACAAACATTGAAAATTTATAATTCTAGTTGTAAACAAGATATCGAAAAGCGGTTTTTTGCAGGTTACGGGAAATTTATCTCAAAATCATTATTCAAAACCATGTTATTGTAATTTGGCGCGAAAACTGTTAAAATCTTTTACAAAGCTGTGGGCCACTCGGTGGCCTGTGCGTCATATAGGACCACGATTCATGGGCCACCCAGTGGCCCGTGCGTCCGGAAAGGGTTAAGATATTAAATTTTATTTTATTTGATTTTATTGAATTTATGAAGGTCAAAAGCCTTTTTCAAGGCTAATTTCAGTTAGTACTAACTTTACTAAGTGTACCAAGGTGGTGGTGTTACTAACTTCTTCCGAGAAAGCAGTTAGTAGGCATGATGTCTTGTACTAACTGCTTCACCCCCCCCCTGTTACAAGTAATAAATATATTCAAACAGATTCAAATCATCATTAGACAAGGTTATTAAAAATGCTTGAAAAAATTCTGATTAAAAAAAAGCCTACTTTAGTCAGGAACGCTAAGTGATTTGGTCCAATCACTACTTCTTTGATGTCATTTGCATCCAAAGGTATAGAAGATGACCTGAGAAAAACATTTTTTATTTATTCCAACATCTTTAAAGAATTTTTCAGCCACTACAACAAGTTATCTACTGGGGACACTTTTTATCTCCATTCCTATGCCAGCCAATGCTGGCCAATGAAAGAAAGAAATTTTATATACAGATCTATATCTGAAATCCAAGAAGACTTACCAATCTGCTGACCCATTTTTGTTCTTCAGAGCTCTTTTCAAACTGAAAAAATAGAATAATAAATACATTTTATTTGGTGGGAGACTAACTACCGTTTGTACTGTACGAAGCTTAGGAGACTTCTTTTTCCTTTATAAAACGTTCACATCAATTCACATCACTTAAGATTCCCCCAAAGAAAGCTGATCCAAAGAAGTGGACTCAAACAAAATTCTCCTTGTATTTGAAGATCTCAGATTGCTTTTCCCCTTGGATTTGCTTAGATTTCTCAAATTACAGTATTAACTTGAAATAAATCCCTTCAGTTTTTCAATTCAAAACTCTATTTGATTTCTAACAAATATTAATTATGTTTCATTGATGCAAAATGGTACTACCCAGTCAGCAACAATTACAATTAAGAATTATAAAACATGTTACTTATTCTAAATTTTGTCAATCAATTTAATAAAAGTGTTCTCGTGAAACTGAGACATCCTTGAACAACTTTTTTGGCAAAAAAACACAAAGAAATTACCACCACAAACTTGTATCTTACTTGTTATTGAAATCATCCTGTGAGCAAGACACTGAGTGTGCAAACATCAACAAGGATGCCATCTTTCAAATAATACTAAGAATAAAAAAAGAAGAACTTGTTCATAGTAATTAAACGGTTTGTGTAAACTGCAGGTTACAGGTCGCAGGTTACAGGTCACAGGTTACAGGTCACAGGTTACAGGTCAACAAAGTGCAGACCGGAAAAAAGATAATAAGATCATATAACATATACATAACATAACATCAATACATAACGCATTAAATTACAAAAAAGTAATACATGTTATTTAGATATTATAAAATGACAATTGAATAGAATAACAAGAATAACAGAGCCTAGTGACACTTACTTACAAAAATATTGACAAAATCATAAAATATGATGCATCACAAGACAAAAGCACGAAGAATATTTATCATGCAAAATGTGATGTGGATGGTGTGAATGGATAAAAAATGGCACCAAACAGAAGCTTGCAAGGTCCCTAAGATAGTGGTTTTAGAAGGATGAAACTAATTAATCATTCAATTGTTATTTTAATGACTTAATGAAAACTTTTGACAAAAATATTGACAGAATCACAAAATATCATGTCTTACAAGAGAAAAACACCAAAAATATTTAGCATACCGAATGTGATGATAACAACATGGCTGGATATAAAATTACACCAATCAGAAGCTTGTGAGTTCTCTGAGAAGGTAGTTTTAGAGCGATGTGTTTTATTATATGTAACCATCATATAACATTACAAACATTACAATATGTAATATACCTGTTATACGTATAATATGGTTTCAAATATTTTCTGGTCTGCGTTATACACGGCGCAAACTGCGAAAGATCGATAAAAGCACATGGTTAAATTTTGATGTTTAAAATCGTTTTATATGGATGAAATTGCCTGAGAATTATGTTTTTGATAATTCTTTGTGTTTTCCAAACATTTTCCTCTGCAATGACATTGATTAGAGTCAACCTGTCATCACTGACCTGTAACCTGTAACCTGTAACCTGTAACCTGCAGTTTACACAAACCGGTAATTAAAGTCTAGTCTCTGTAATAATCAGCAGCAGAGACAAAATAGGCTGTAACTTTTAATAGAATTTGAATTAAGAGCCATTTTTTTAAGAGTCTTCAGGGTGTGATACCTCATCCTCTTGGATTTTGATGAAATTTTGACCAAATGATCTATCACACAAGAAAATAAGACCCTGAAAATTTTACCTTGATATCTCACGTAGTTTTGAAGATACAGCGTCTCAAAGATAGGCTACTAAGCGAAAATTGACCCCTATATTTCATGAGCTCTGGTGAGGAGCAGATTTTGAAAGCCAATGAATTTTTATTCAAGTACATTAGTGCGAATTATTGTCAAAGTAGGATTTCTGAATGAGTCTAAAAAGTTTTTGAATAGGAATTAAGTACTGTTAACCCATTTAGTTGAAGTAATAACCTGCCTATATTTAAAAATATTATTCACCAAACTGTGAAAGGTTGAGGCTTTTCTTGAAAATATAGGCCCTGGAATGGTAGGAAAGGCCAGATGTCAGTCTCATTTTTTTACATATTCTGTACTTAAAAATAAAGAAACAGTCGTAAAATGTCATCTGTTGATGGAAATGACCTGAAATTTTTTACAGTTGTTCCCTTAATGCCAATGATTAGTTGGCTAGAGAAGATCAACCAATATTTTGACAAAGATTAACCTTTAGAGCCCTTAAGTGGGCCTGATTTAGCATTTTAAGAGGGAAAAAACAACGAAGTTAAGCAAATTTTCAATCGATCATATCGATTATCGCCATTTTTGACGGTTACGCAAAGATGGAAATTCTGAAAATGTGATTTTTGTGGCCAAAACCCACCAGTTAACCACTTCAGGTCAAATGTTTGCTTCAAAAAAGTCTCAAGGACCATCAGCAGACAGCTAAAAGTGCTTCCAAGCCCAGATAACGCAAAGTTTGAAGCCCTCTACAGGAGGTGCTAAAGATTTTCGGAGAAAATTTTGGAAACTCAATTTGATTTTTTCTGATTCCCTACAAAAAGTTCTTGAAATCCACTGTAATTCAGCTTTCTAATGTACTTGAATAACAGTTCATTGGTATTCAAAATCTGCTCCCCACCAGAGTTCATGATTTTTAGGGGTCAATTTTCGCTTAGTAGCCTATCTTTGGGACGCTATATCTGTAAAACTACTTGAGATATCAAAGTGAAATTTTCAGAGTCTTATTTTCTTGTGTGATAGATCATTTGGTCAAAATTTCATCAAAATCTAAGAGGGTGAGGTATCACACTTTCTTTATTCTGAAGATTTTTTTAAAAAATGGCTCTTAAAAAAAATAGCAGTTTTGTAAAATAAGATGAATTAATTTTGTTGATCTTAAAACTCATTTTGGTATTTTTGTTTTACAGATGTGGTGAAAATTGCAAAACTAAGGAAATTTAAAAAAAATTGTTTTTCTGGCTATGATTGGCTGTTCTGAAATTTTTTAGATAGTTCCAGCTAAAACAAGCAACATTCTGAATGGATGAGAATCAGATAAAAATAGAACAAATAGCAAAGGAGTAAAAAAGTGTAGTGAGCAGCTTGAATAGATTACCCTGAGTATCACAGCTCAAAATTATATCGACCTGTGAAGTATAGTTCACTTATAGTCATAGATACTGGGGTGAACAAATATTTTAGCGTGATTTCCCTATTAGTGATAAAAGGTGATTTTCCCCAAAGTCCAAAAAAACCATGTTAGGCACTACTTTTTGGCCCAAATTTGCTCAAAAAATTATTTTTTTCGAAAATCGGGCTCCATCAGAAATTAAATACTACCATTTTATATCACTATGGAAAAAATAAGAAAATACCAAGCCAATCTCGAGAAATGCTCATTTTCCCTAAATATGGCAAAAGGGAATTTCCCCAAATAAGAAAATCTGATCTTTACGGCCAAAAAAAGTTTTTCCAGAAAAAAACAGCTTGAGCCACTTTTTAGAAAACATTGCCTTCTATCTTCTTTGTCCAAAAAATTAGAAAAAGCTAATGAAGCAATTTCACACAAAATCCAAAAAAAACCCATTTTTAGGGACTTTTTGGCCCAAGGAAAGAGTACAGGAAGTGATAGTAGCTTTACGATAGTGCCGCCTTTCATCAGTGGATTTATTCATCAATTACAGATCATTATCCTTTTATTAAGGGCACCGGTAGGGTTGGGAGCTTTCTTAATTAAAGTTCTGTAAATTACACACTATAAGTATTTGAGAACGACAGCTGTCTGTCGTGTCTCGTTGGCGCAAGCGGTTAGGTACAAACTTTTTTTAAATAAAAATATCTTCTATAAGAATATCAGGGTGAAAATTGGCCAAATCGTAAGAATACCCTAAGAATAACCTCTAGGGTGAGTTTCACAGAATTTGATAAGAGATTAAAGTCATTTTGTATTTACAATTTGGTTAATTAAAAAAAACTGCTTCCTTTGTTAGAATTGAATTTAAACTTTGAGGCAGAAACATAGTTGCCAACTTATGAGAATGGAAATGCGGGACGAGCGAACGGAGCGAGCGAGAAAAATTGAGCTAGGGGTTTGGGGGCGCCTGAAATGACGTAGGAATGGCTAAAAACAATACAAAATTAGAAATAAAGCAAAATTTTCAACCAGATAATTGTTTATCTTCAAAGAAAAAAACACTGTTGTGGAGCAATACCGTCTTTAGCCGCGAATCACGCGCATTAGCCACGATAAATATTAGGTGTTTACATGGTTCATGTAGTACTATTACGACTCTGTCCAACGCGTATCCGATGTATTGAATACGGACGCACGCAATTGGACGGACCGTTACGGAGCGAAGAGAAAAAACGGGAAAGTGAGTTTGTGCTTGTGGAAACATATTTTTAGTAGCATTTTTATATTTTTTCAAGAGTTCTACGAGTTTCTGAGTTTTCTCGAAAATGCGGGATATTTAAGGTATGCGGGCGGAACTCTGGACAAAGAGCTTAAATGCGGGACTGTCCCGCTCAATGCGGGACGGTTGGCAACTATGCAGAAATATATTTTTAGCTCTAAATGTTCATTCAACTCTCAAATTGATCATTTCTCATGTTCGTAAAAAAGTCAAGTGAGAAAAAGTGAGACTACGCTTAAGAATATTTCACCCTTAATTTTGGCAATTTCTTAAGAATACGTGTATTGAGTTTGTAAACCACAAGGTAATGTTGCTTGCATTTGGTGGTTTGAGCTGGGGTTGGAGACCTATTTCACCGGTACAGGCAAATTTCAGAAAAATACTTAGGCAGCAATAAAAAATATGTTCCATTCGGGTTGTCCGACCGACTGTTTATTTACAATAAAACCCGATTCGGAAAGTCGGTAAAATCGTCGGGTTTTTTTGGGCGCTGTTCGCAGGTTCGGATCTTTCCCATAATGGCGGGCACGGCAAACTTGAATGAGTCTTTGAATCATTTTTTTTGTTTACTTAACCTACATTGAGTCCTGTTCAAGTTTTTTAATGTACCCTTATTGAAATTTTCATGTTAAAATTCAGCAACGTGGTAGGGCCAATACCCTGGGGGCCGAAAATAAGGCCCGCTTTAAGCTTAACACATGCGCACGCACATTAAGTTTGGCGAATTAAAGATGGCGGCATAAGATTCTGTGGATCGCCGACTTGATTCATCGGGATTTACAGTACTAGATCTTAAAAATCCGACAAAATTTACTACCGACCGACCGACCGACTGGATTTGAAGATGTTTTAGGACCCGAATAGAACATCTTTTGATTGCCGCCTTAGAAAACAGTTAGAAACACTTGAGAAAGTCAGGATGGATAGAAGATAGGAAAGTAGAAAATACCGTAAGTTGGTCTAATAACGACATCCCTCGTCTAATTCCGACACCCTTCTTTAGAGACAGGAATAATATGAAAGTTTAAGTCACTGATTGAAAAAGGATTGTTCCTCTCTGACCACCGAGGAAAGAAAAACAGTTCCAACCTTTCTATCAATTTCAGCTGATAAAAAGGGTGTTGGAATAAGAGGAGGGATGTCGAAATTAGACTAAGTTACGGTAGGGGGGAGGAATAATAAGAGAGGATGCATCCTTGTGTGGATGATATCATCTGCCAACCTACACTGGGACGCTCTCCACTTCTGGAGAGCAGCTAAAAAAACACTTATTTTTCTCTCTTCTTTTCTCGCTCTTCCGGCGCTTCCGGAGCAAGTGATTTTTAACACGTTCTAAAAAAACGTTTAAACATGGTTAAAAGAAATATGCAGATCATGGATGTTGTTAATAACATACTTAACAGTCTTTGAGGATGATGGTTCACCCATTAAAGAAATTGAATTTGTCACATTATATTCGAAAAAATAAAAAAAACGTGAGGTTTCACTAAGTCAAATGAGTCGGCGCTATTGTAATTACATCGCAGATATCTTGCATCAGAACGTTCCGGAGTTCCGGTGCAGACCAACAATTGCCAAAAATCGTGCTCCGGAACACCGGAAAAAACGGCACTTAACAGTCTTTGAGGATGATGGTTCACCCATTAAAGAAATTGAATTTGTCACATTATATTTGAAAAAAAAAAAAAAAAGTGAGGTTTCACTAAGTCAAATGAGTCGGCGCTATTGTAATTACATCGCAGATATCTTGCATCAGAACGTTGCGGAGTTCCGGTGCAAACCAATCGCCAAAAATCGTGCTCCGGAACACCGGAAAAAACGGCACTTAACAGTCTTTGAGGATGATGGTTCACCCATTAAAGAAATTGAATTTGTCACATTATATTCGAAAAAATAAAAAAAACGTGAGGTTTCACTAAGTCAAATGAGTCGGCGCTATTGTAATTACATCGCAGATATCTTGCATCAGAACGTTCCGGAGTTCCGGTGCAGACCAATTGCCAAAAATCGTGCTCCGGAACACCGGAAAAAACGGCACTTTTTGCTCTGGACGTTTCCGGACGCGGACAACATGGATTTTCTAAAGGCAAAAGTTTTTATTGAAATTCAAAATTTCCAAGGTGAGAGAAGAAAATGTATGAATTTCCCCAACAAGGCATTGAATTAAAAAAAACGGCAAAAAAGAGTGGAGTTTCTGACGTATTTTGGATTTAGTACATAGATTTTCATCTGAATTTCCAATCACTAATTGGAAAAAACAATTATTTCTGAGGCTAGAAAAAATTTTATAATTTACGTCCTCCGATGGAGGTAGCTAAAGAAAATTTTCTGGAATGGCCGGTCCCCCCCCCAATATTTCCTAACTGTTTAGTTTCTAAAGTTTAAAACAGATGGTCAAGAGGCCAGGAAGATGGAAAAACATACCGATGAGGTCCACATGTAAGATAGAGTAGTTGAATTGTGGAGTAGAGACTGAATTTTTTGGACAAAAAAGTGTCAAGCAGGAGGATCTCTTCTTTCTTCAATTTCAAAGTTGGTTTCTGGTTTTTAGCTTCTTCGGCTTTACTAGGCTAAAATGTGTAAGCCTACCAGGCTAGAATGCAATCTGAAGGTCTGAGTATGAGGGAAAGAGTTACATCGGATCACCCAAAGTACCCTCATGTTTTTTTTTTATTTTCTTATCTCTGATCCTGTCTCTCTCTTTTCTGACTGTCTGAGTTTCTGAGTTTCTGAGACTTAGTTTCTCATTTCTGATTGAGTTTTCATACCTGTCAATCATTTGTCCATCAATTTCGACCAGCCTAATTTTCGCACCGAGTGGGATTCGAACCACCACCAAAGAAAGACCTTCAGATTCGGAAGCCAGAGCCCTATCCACTGAGCCATCGCCGCACAGCAAATTCACGCAATTCATAACATATTATACCAAACTAGCAAAAGACGGGGGTAATGTTATTATAATATGGGTAAAAGTACCCCTTTTTTAAACCTGACTGAAATTCGAGCCGTTACTAGCAACCCTGCGGGGCCCAAGGCGCCGAGTATGCACCCGGCACAGTGACAAGCCGTTACTAGCAACCCTGACCCTACCTAACTGTTAGTTAATCAATTCCAAACAACAAAACCCCCGGAAAGGTGACTATCAGCGATCCGTGGATAAAAAAATCAAAAAATGAAAAATAAAAAAATGAAGGTAACTTTGGGTGATCCGATATAACTCTCTCCGAGTATGAGGTTGGGGAGCATTACCTACAGACTAGTTTATCTTTAATGCCACAGTAAGCGTAATAAAATTGGTGAAATTGTCCTAACATGAACGCTTGAGAGATTGTGAGAAAAACGATATATATTCAGGTAGTGGGGAAAAACAACACGATTCTCAAAAATCAAGATGGCGCATCTAACCAATGATCCAAGTCATCAACAACGTTGGATTTGCATCTATCCAGCTTACTTAAACAGCAGAAGAACACAAGTTGAAGGTAGAAAGGTATCTAAGTCTAAAGCTGTTGATAATCCTAAAGTTAATGAAATCAAAGATGTTTTAACCTACCACAAATTCAATTTTGTTGTTGAGGAAACAAAGCAATATCCTCGAGACAGTTTCAAAGATGCGTTTTGCAAGGGGCGAGTTCGAGTTCAATTGAAAAATAGTGATGGTACACCATTTAATAAAGAATTTACAACAAGAAAAGAAATACTCTATATGCTGGGAGATATGATTCCAAAACTGAAAGGAAGGCAAACTAAAGGGGCAACAGCAGGTGATTCAAATCAATCGTCTGGTTCGAGCAGCAACAAGAAAGGAAAGAAGAAACGTTGATTATTTTACTTTGTACTTGCTATAGGAAATATAGTTTATGACAACTTTTAGATATGAAATTTTGATGTTGCAAATATGAAATGAACCTTTTGCTATAATCAATATATTATGTCATGTATATAATATATATGTTGAATAAATTAAAAGAAACACAAGCATCAAAAACAATGATAAGAAAAAAATTGGTGCACACTTATGATAATTACCATAACTTTGTGTAATGCTGACATACCGTGAAGTCGTGCATAGCCCGCAAATGAATGACCTGGCTGTGCGTAGTTCATTTGTTTTGAAATTTTGCTGCTTTGATTGGTCAGTCATTTGATGGCTATGAAAGTTTCCCTCCACTGATTCAAGTTACCCAACTTCACGGTACCTTGTCTAATTCAGTCATAGCAACTATCTGGTCTGCAAAGTAAATGGAGTAATTCTTTAAAAAGCTTTCTCAGGTCAGAAGGTTCTGTTTATTTTCACAGTGTAAACAGGGTTATTTTAAAAACCATGGTATCCCAATTGGTGAATGACTATGGTGGCATTAAACCAAGATATATACAATATGCTTTACTTTGTCATTGTTTCAAAATACTGGAGTTTCTGATTATTTGACATGTAATCCTGATTCGCAAAAGGTCTAGAGAATGTCACCCTTCAAATGTCTTTAAACATTTTTAACTGTTTAATGATGACCGGGTTGAGGATAAAAAGCTTGGAAAATATTTTTTTCAAACTGGAAACATTCTCCTGTCTTCATTTAACATCCCCTGGCAGCAGCTATAAAGTTTAAAAGCTTATGATTACATATGCTGTGGATTGATTGTTAAGCTCAATTTTTTCCTTGTGTTTACTGTTGTGTTTTTTTTCTCTTTTGAATATTTTATGACAATCAGTTTTTTTTGTGTGTCATTATTATTAACTCATATAAAGTAAAAGAAATAACAAAACCTTAGACAAGAGAAAACAAAATATTTAAACAACCTTTTCCTTTTGATATGAAAAAAATTAGCAACTTTTTCAATAGTGTAAAATTTCCCTAAATTGTGCAGTTAGATAGAAACTCAACTTGTTTAGAAGTTAGGAATTATTTTTATGATAAGCTTAGAGTAATAGACAAGTACAAAATTTATCATGTAATTAGTTCTCTTGTAGGTATCATCTGCGTTCAAATTCTACAAAAAAATAACGAGCTGATATGAATGAATCTTTCTTACCTTTGGATTATGCATGCCCACAAATAAAGTTTTTATTATTAAATAAACCCTCAGTAAGATTTGGGAGGCAGTCATACTGTGAACCCCCTTTCTTCTAAAGAGCAGGGTAAGGCCAGTAGCGGCCTGGCTTAATTTTCTTGGTGGTGCAAAAACTATGAAATTGGCGCCCCTGGTACTTTTGTCCTTACTTGCGCCCTCCATCATTAAGTGGAAATATTAAACTGTAAGAGCAGTGACTGGTTGAAAGTAACGCTTAGAATCTTTGAGTTAAAAAACTTTTATTTATACGAAGATGGTGGTAATGATAACTTGATATCTATTTTCTTGTTATAATTTTAAATGTTAGTTTTCTAAACAAGGAAAATATTTTCTATTTTCAACTTTTAAAATGTCTAAAAATGCCTCAATTTATCTTATGCAGATTTAGCACCAAAAATAAAGCTCTTCAAATAAAAAACATGAGCTGTTGATACTTGAAATGGAAATTTTATACCTAGCAAGTCGATTTTGTCTATTTTTTTTTTTCTAAAAGTTGATCAGAAAAATTACCTGATAATGTTAAAACTTTTGCGCCGCTGGTCTTACTTTACTCTCCATTAAAAAGAAATATTGCTAAAAAAGGCCCCGAAAATTCGAAAGTTGGTAGGAATAAGGGTTCTTTTTAATTTTGGCGCCGCAGGCAAAAAATTTTGATGTAAGAAACGTCAAACAGCTTAAAAGATCTTCTAAAAAGGAGAAAGTTAGTCAGCATAAGACCACAAAAACCACAGCGAGCATCATCAAGTTTAAACTTTTGATGAGGGTGCTGATTCGGAATTTGAATGTTACCAAGCTTGAAAACCCACAGTTTTTACATAATTTGCGATTTTTTGCATTTTTAGGCAAAATTGTAAGCCCTGAAAATTCATGATTTTGGGGGGGGTCTTCAAAATCAAAAAGGACCTATACCACGTGATAGAGCTCTTCAAACTGAGCAAAAAAATGTTTTATATCAAAGTCTCAACTTTTCTAGATCAAAAGTTATGGGCGTTTTTGTGGTAAAAAAAGTTGTCAAAGGGCGCCAAGTCGCCCAATTAAACATCAACAAAATTTTGGCGCCCCCTTGAAAAGGTCTTTTGGCGCCCCTCTCAAATCTTTCTGGGTGGTGCACTGCACACCCTGCACCCCCTGCCAGGCCGCCACTGGGTAAGGCCTTCCCAAAAGTAAGAAAGGGGTAGGAAAAGGGGACCTGGATGCAGGAGTAATGATATGGGTGGGGTTGATTTTCAAAAAGGGGTCTGATGATACTTTGTGATAAGGTACCATGAAAGCATCCAATACATGAAATACATCCAATAAAGCCCTCTTGAGAAGTTTGAATTGTGTTTATTTTCATAATGAAATCTCAAATTTATTTTTTGAAAAATGATAAGACCAGATTTCTATACCTTTAAAAAGTGTATTTTTTTAATTTTCATGCATCTTAGTCTCTGAAAATAAGTCTTCTGTGCTGTTTCGCTAAATTAAATGTAAATGGCGAAGATATTGAAAGATAAACCAATAAATTTTGTCTGAAAAATAAATTCGAATTTGAAAAGTTACTTTTAATAGATTATGATGCATTTTCTTTCATATATTAAATTTTCTTATAGTGAAAATAATAACAATGAGCTCTTACGCAAGAAGAATGGCAATGCTCAGCGCAAAAATCTTTGGAGATCTACCAAGGCCTGTATCTGAAAGGTAACAATTTTATGATCAGAATTTTAGGCTGGACCTGGAATTTTGTCGGTCGCTTAGGAAAAAAAATTATTTTGACGATTTATGAAAGTTCTGTTTACAATTTCCCAAATGAAAACGAAAGAGCTAGAACGAGATTAACACGATTGAGGTTTTTATTGCGAAGAAAAATTTTTTTTTATCGAGTTAAGATCGGTCAGATGACGACAAACCAACATTATTTTAAATCCAGCCTTAAATCAGTGCAGAATCTCATCTTTCTATGACTGACCTGTGAACTTGTAAAATGTTATTATATTGCACCAGAACCTGACCCATGAAGTTGTATAGCTTGATATGATTGTCCAAAGGTTTCATAAATAGTTTCTTTTCAACGAAAGTCCATAAAGTCTCGTGCTTCTGTCCTTATTCGAATGTATAAGAAAAGGATCATCTGTGTTTGAAAAATCTATGTGTTAAAAAGTTATAAAGTCATTAAAAAATCAGACAGTTGTTTTAACAAAGGGTAAATAGAAATTTAAAAAGTAAGTTAAGAAATACTAGATTGTATCTGGTGGGACCGCTTTAAAGATTTATTAAAGCGAATTTATTGACATTGACATTTTATTATGTTCTTTGCATCAGATCACAAAAGGTAATTGATCATTTCAAAGCAGCTCCACTTGGTCCAGTTCATGCCAACTACTACCCACCACTGAAGCAATATAATTCTCTACTTCGAAAATTACGTTTCCTTGGAATCTATCATGATGAACATATGGTTAGTACTTACCTAGCTTGCCCATAACGTTATTTCAACGTTCATCTAACGTTATATGGACGCTGTGAACGTTAGATAAACGTTGAAACAACGTTCTGTGCCAGCTGGGTATCTGAAAAATTTTGTTTCTTAATAATTTACAAAAATCACAAAATAGTTTTTTGATGTTTGAAAAGTAACTCTTCACTACTGCTACGCAGAGCATTTTGAATTTGTTGCGACTTTTATGTCTCCTTTTCAAAATAAGTATTTCGACTCAAATTATATCAATATTTTGATTATTTAGGATTTTGTTGAAGAAATGGCACACAAGAGAAAGCTTCGTGGAAAAGGACCTCCACCCAAAGGTAACAATCATTATACCAGACACTTTTTTAGAAGAGCTTCTCCTAAGTTTATTCTTTTAAGTGGATTAATTTTCACTAGCACAGAAAATTTTTGCAAATCAGCCTCTTTTAGGCACTACTTCTTTCATTTTCCTAAGGGTTTTAGTAAAAAAATTTGCAATAATTATAATTTGCGAGTTTCGTGAATTTTTAAAATTTTCGCGAACATTAAATTCGTGAATTTTCGGAAAAACCCTCGAAACTCATTACATTATATAATTATGATAACTTTTGTTTATTTTGATTATTATTATTAGGTCAAGGCAAAAGATCCAAAAAGAAGTAAAGTTGACATATGTATGTATTTGCGAATGGTTTGTGTGTGATTTTTACTCCACTTGAAGATATCTTTATCCACTGATTCACTCAGATATGTTGAAAGTTTTGGCATCCGAACAACATCTTACAGTGTTCCTTTTCAGAACTATTGCTTTTAATAGACGAAAACCCCAAACTCAATACTTATTACTGGAACATATCCAAATAATGATTTGCGTGTGATCTTTGAGAGAGATGAACATTAGATATATTTTTAACGCGGGCGCACGGAAGTAGAAACAAATTTCGGAATTTTCCAACTGTTAAATTTGTATCTCCGTAATAGGAAAGCACTAAAATCACTACCGGTTCTTTCATATTCTCTGAAAGTCCTTTGTTTGAAAAAAAAATGCGAATTTAAATTTATGCAATAAGTTCTAAAATTTATTCAAGTCAACTTTGCCTTCCCTCTTTTGAATTTATTGGCCACGATGCTCATGATGCTGCTATATTATGTAGTATGTAAGCATCTGATTTATCATTTTGTATAAAATGTACAATTGCGCGAGCTAAACTCAATTAGACTAGAAGATTTTATTCTGTTGGTTGATAATAATGAATGATATACTTTTAATATTTTTTATACGTGAAGCTGTAGATAGAGAAAATATTATTTCAACTTTATGGTTTTCAACATTCAAGAAAATTTATTGAAGAATTGAAAAGGTCACATGTCTTCATTAAAAGTATCAAAGATTTACTTGAGCTAATATTTTAAAGCTATACAACCCAGTTATACCAAAGCTTCCCCAGCGTACTCTTGGCGTCCCCCCGCAATTAATTTTTCGAAAATTTTCCATCCAGGACATTCTTGTTCCAACACCCCCCCCCCTACTCTATACCAGAGTGTATCTCACGTTTATCACTTGGTAGTACACTCTGTGTGAAAAAATTCCTGTACGGAGATCTCTGCGATAGGTATATATATAATCAAAATCCATTGTTCATTTTATGATTTTAACGAGGGCGGCAACGAAGCTAGCATGGCTTTACAAAAATACAAAGAAAATGGACATCTAGTCGTTTATATATGTTCATTGTGGGAGGGAGGGAGTAAAAGCCTGTTTAGGAAGATGTTTTTATGTTTTTAGCTAGATGTTTTTAAGTTCGAATCATTGATTGTTTTCCTTACTGGAGCGAGATTCGTTCTTTCTTTTGTTTAAGAAATTTTTTGTAAGCAAACGGTGTGAAAGATCCTTTAGGCTTGAATTGTAAAAATCTTGCTTAAGAAATTTTATAATTATTTTATTAATTTTTTTCTGCCATAGTTTTAAAGAATATAAACTTAAAAGGCATTAGTGCTGATATCAAATGAGTCACCAATAATGGCAATAATGTCATATGATTAGGTTTTTTTGTAGTTGAATTAAAAATTGAAAACAAAAGAGATCTGATCAGATCTATTCCAACAAAATTACTGATGCTGGTCTTTTATTGACAAGCATCCGTTTTAAAAATACCTTTTATCCGTTTTTTAAATACCCTTTAAACATATAGCATTTAAAATTGGTATTTAAAGACTCTTTATTTTACCATTGATGACTAATCAGATGATTAAAATTCACTTTGTTTACATGCAAAAAAAATTCTTTTCGATTTAATTAATTTGTTTTTGTTTACTGCTCTAAAAAGTCTTGTTTGTGTTTTGCTGTATCTTTATATGTAGAGAGGGAGAGAGGGAGAGAGGAGAAACTTTTTTATCCTTTTTTTTTCATAACATACCTTAGATTTTATGTACATCTTTCAAATGAATATCTCGATTTAAGAAGAAACAACGGCTGTGCCGGTTTAGCGCATTTATTCAAGTTAGGTATGATAGTTTTCATTTTCATTTTCATTTTGAGAGAACTATTATTAGGGGGGAAATTTGTTCGACTTTTTCAGGTCGTTCGACTTTTTTAGTCAAAGCACTTGTTATACGTTTTTGGAAAGGTAAGGGGAATCAAAATAACATAGGTGCCAATTTTTTCGGACACTTTGGTGTGTTTTTCGGACAAATATGACGGTCTGAGGCAAAAATCATAGGGTGAAAATTTAATGAAAATTTTAGTTTGAGAAAAGAGAGACCTGTTGTATATTTTTGGAAAGCTCTCCAAAAATTAAGATTAGAGATATACTGCGAGTATAGATGATTTCTGTACCTAACTCGAGATTATTGACAAAAACAGCTATTTTGTCCCTTTATGCACTTTTTGAAGCTCAATATCTCGAGTTAGGTAGAGAAATCATATATACTCGCAATATAATAAGTCAATAGCAAGACATAGTGGAATGAACTTGACAGAAGCAATGTTACAGTATATGGCCCCCAAAACGGAGACGGCCCCCAAAACGGAGGTTTTCATTAAAATGAAGATTCTGACTTGTAGATTTATCAGAATTAAACGATTTTTGTTTATTTTGAAAGAATGATGGTTATACTTAAAAATGAGCATGTTTTTGCTGGTTTGAGACAGATTCAAAATAACATATTTGCGTCTAAAGGAAATATTTTAACACCAAAATTAGATAAAAATTGCATATAACTCACTCTAGCTCCTTGGATATTGAAAATAAGTTATGAAAACGGGGTATAGGAAACTTTCTACACCTAATACCGTTCAGAAAATGCAAATACATCTGTGACTTTAGAGGCTGGGTAAAGGATATAGCATCTTGAAGGTCAACCAGTATTTTGGAGCCCTAGAATCGCATTGACAAAACCGAAAATTCTAAATATGAAAAAAGCAAAAAATCTTGGAATTCTATTCTTCCCTTGATTTAATAGTTTATAACAAAAGAATTTGCAATATAATAAAATTTTCCGCTGATCAGCAAAAAACGGCAAATTTTCATTTTTTTGCAAAATAAGAAAAAATATCTTTAAAAAAGCTTAATATTTTCATTTCAGTAAGCTTTTTCTAAAATTTTTCACAGCTTATTCCATACATGAATGGAACTATTTTCAAAGAATTTGTTTTCAACAACTTGATTAAGACGTTGTTAAAAAATTGTCGTTTGAAATTTCTAATTTCATTTGGGACTTGCAATCGAAAATCTTGAATATTCATAAAAATCATATTTTACATCCTCGGGTCGTAATTTTAAGGGGAAACACAAATATGTTCATCGTTTTTCCCCCTATTACCCTGGGCTTAATAATTTGATTTAAGTACCCTCCGTTTGGGGGCCCCAAACCTGATTTTGACAACCAGGGGATACTGTAAAAATTTATCAAATAATTTATGCCCAAACCCTCTAAATCAACTTCAAAACTAGCTCAAAAGTTGTATTCATATCTTAAAGATATCTTGCGAATTCGCTAAAATTTCAACCTCCGTTTTGGGGGCCATTAAAAAGCTACCTATCTTTAAGCGATTGAAAATATTTTTGAAATTGAAAATTTTGAAAGAACTTCCAGAAATAAAGTAGAGATGTTAAAGTTTTTCATGCAGCAAAAATTTTTGTAAAACAAACCTCTTTCCTCTACTCAGGCATTTTAAGGTCGTCCAAATTTCCGTAATTTTTAAACACATAGCACTCCAAGAGGTTGTTCATTCAACCTTTTTGGAAGCGTATAGGTGTAAATATGAAAAGTGCTGTTCGATAATGTTTTGGTTGCCTAAATAAGATATGGAATAATGCAAAAAGTAAAAATGCTGACGTCAGCAAAACTTATTTTTTAAAACTTTTGTTGGCCTTAATTTTAGCTGCTAAATTTTGCGATGCAAAGGAATATTGAAAACACATTTTGATAATTTTTTTTTAGAAATTTGATGACTCGCAGAAATAAGTAAAAAACGCATTTTTGCAAATATGCTGACGTCAGCAAAATTTCAAAATATTTTTTTATTTAAAATCTGCCTATTCATAATGTCCTACTTTGGTTAAAATTTCAGCATAAAGGAAGCCATCAAGTTATTCAAAAAATAAGTTTGCTGACGTCAGCATTTTACATTTTTTGCTAGTTATTCTATATCTTATTTAGGCAAAAAACATTTTAACCAACTTTTCATATTCTACAACCCAATAACGCTTCAAAAAGTATGAATAACACCTCTTGGCGATGTATTGGTGTTTAAAAATTACAGAAAATTTGGACATGCCTTAAAATGCCTGAGTAGATTTGAGAGAAAATTCAAATTTGATCGCCGTTTTGGGGGCCACATACTGTAATTTTTATTTTTAAACATGTTTCGATATATTAATATCATCATCAGTAATTATTTAGTGTTCTAAAAATAAATAAAATTAGGTTATTAAAAGTGCAAGGAAAATTGTAAAATGAGATTAAGTGCATAGACAAAATCAAGATAATCAAAATATCAAATTAACTTTTCAACGATTTTTGAATATTCAAGACACCTGTTAAATGCGCACTTTTGTAATTTTTGCGCAGTTTTGTAATTTCTTTGCGCACTTTTGTAATTTCTGCGCATTTTTGTTATTTTTCTGCGAACTTTTGTTATTTTTCTGCGGACTTTTGTAATTTTCGAGTTGCGCACTTTTGTAATCAAGTGGCTGCACACTTTTGTAATTTTGACAAAAAATCAACCAAATTTTCCTTTGAAATAGTAGATAAAAATCCTAAAGATTTTTTGTAACGGAGTTAAATTAGTTTCAATGGTCTTTTTTACAAAATGAATTAACTTTTTGCAAAGTATACGTGATGTGTCACGATTTAGAATAATTAATTTCGAAATTCCGAGTTAAAAGAGTTATAACTCGTCATTACGTTTTTGGGTTTTGTTATTAAAATTGTCACTGAAAATTAACATTTTAGCCAATTTTAAAGTGCTAGGAAGCCAAAAAAAAATCAGTCTTTAATGTCATTAAAGTCATCTCAAATACAATCCTTTGTTCAGAACAACCCGGAACATCTCGAATTAACTCATAATTTCAATTATATCGTGTTAATCAGTATCAGTACTTAGTTTTAGTGGTCCTTCGTGGAAACAATTCCTTAGCTGTCTAAAAGCTTTTGAATTTTTCGGAGCATACCACTTAAAATATATGTTATTATTACTATTATTAGTACTCTTTTTAAGAGAACGAATGACCATTTTGCAATGCATTCATACTATGAAACCACTTAAGATAAGTTATTTCGAATTTAAGAGTTAAAAGAGTTATAACTCGGCATTACATTTTTCGGCATAACTCATAGACGATCCTATCGTCTACACAAGATTACTAAAAAAAGGGAATAGTTTAGGAGGCGTGATAAATTCGGGTGGGGTAAGCAGTGGCGGAGATGTTTACAGTGTACGTTTTGTTCCAAAACTCTACCGCCACTTTTTTTCCCGTAAACCGCCCTGACGCCTTAACTCTTTCCCGCGTTTACTGACCTTTAAACGGACGATAGCATCGTCTACATAACTCATTAATGAACCAACAAAGCTTCATGATGAGTTTAGTTAATGAAAAGCGAAATAAACAACACAGCCAATCTAAAAATATCAAAATATCTGTTTAGGTACAACTCAGAACAACTCGGACCTACCTTCCTAAACAGGTTTTAAAATAAATACAAAATGCACCTTTTCTTAATAATGATATCAGGGGATGGGCAAAGGATTGAAGATTCCACTCCATTTTTACCGAGCCTTCTAGAGAAACTAAACCAGTACTTATAACCTCTTAAAGTTAGGAGCACTCCAGAAGGGCACAGTTGGTTGCAAGGTATTTTTCTCACGACCCTAAGTTGTTTTTATGCTGACGTGACTTTTTCGCATTCAGCAGTTTATTATAGCATTCATTTAATTTCATAATTTTATTTTTAAAAGTAAAAAATGTACACTACTATGTATGTTTCACGCTGAGCGATTGTCAAGCATAGTTACCAAGTGACATGTACGCAAATTGACCTTTTGTCCCGCTGAACAACCGCATCCTCTGTTTGTCCTGCATTTTCAAATATTCAGTACAATTACGCTCAAAGTCAATAACGAGGAGGCAGATTGATTAATGATAAAAAGGGGAAAATTAGACATGTTTTGTAATTTTCCCATCAATTCAACGTTGAAAATTTTTTCTAAGGGGGCTCCGGGCTCTCTACCCCCAAAACCCCATTGGAAATGTCTAGCTCAATTTTGCACTCGTTTCGGTCGCACACCTTGTCCCGCATTTAGAATTTTGAAACTTGGCAACTATGGTCAAGTGTAAAACTACTTCGAAAAAATCTCTGTTTTTGTTTGTTCCCGTAGGGAACATAAAAATTCAATATGAGATAATAAAATAAAATAAAATGCTAAAAGAGACCGTTGTGAAATCAGAGGAATGGTGAAATGTAGAAAGTTTTAATCTTATAGTCTTTTAAAATTTCTTATTGTTAAAGAAAAAAGGCTAAGATTTCCGCTCCCCGCTTAATTAAAAGAGCCTTAGAGCTTATTCCCTACTTCAAGCTTTAGTTAATTACTCATCTGTTCTAGAATAGCCTTTTTAAATATACATAATTAGCTTAGTTTGTATTTAAAACTTTTGGTTGGCATTACCAACTTAAATTTGAGATGATTGATGTTCTATTTATGTGGCTATAGAAAGTCTTCATCCTATTTCATTGCATTCTTTTTGTTTGATAAAAGTCCCATGACTTATGACTTATGACTGATGTTTAGGTCATAATGTACAAGTTTTAAGTGGAGAAAGAGAGAAAACTTTTTTAGATCACTTAATATTATTTTTGTTCATGATTTCATGATTTTCGTCGTTACTTTTGGGTATGTAAGACGGTATCGAATTATCGAACTTCAAGGCAACGCTGTTTCTTGGTAGAGGTTTGTCTATTTCTATTCTTCTCTATTAAAACAGAAAATCAAAGAAGACAATAAAAATTTCGTCCCGGGTGGGAAAATACCTTAGAATTTCAGCCCCACTTGGAAATTAAATTTTATTTCATCCCAATTCGATATTCAATGTTTAAAAATTACACTTCAAAACTATTGCCACTGAATTTGTTTCTAAGCAAATCAGTAGATTTTTGAAAATCCTAGAGCTTTAATAAACGGGGGGCCTAAATTCCGAGAGCTTTTACGAGGCATCTAAGGGGGGGGGGGCGTACGGGGTTTCTGATTTCCAAAATCCCGAGCATTTTTGACCTGATTTCCGATATTATGCAAAAATATTTCGCTGATTCCGATACCGAATTCCTTTCTGTAGATAATTTTCACTTAAAGAAAAACTTTGCTATTCCCGCCCATAAAATCAAGGAAGAAACTATGGGAAAAAGAATATTTTCGCCACATACAGTACAACTGTTACACCCTAATTCTAGTTTCAAAATAAACACGCTTTACAAAATTAATAAAAATCATCGATCAAAATCAAAGTGAAAAACTGAGTTGATTAAGATATAATTTTTGAGTTGATTTTGATTTCACGAACGAATCTTGATGATCGACCAATCATAAAGAAAGATGCTTGGTCTAAGCCTCAAATTTCCGAATTATCTTTGTGACCGTCCTCAGCTTCACTGCCTCCACTCTCAAGTATCTTCTTGTTCCTTCTCATCTTTCTCTTTGTCAAAATTTGTGGCTTCTTACACAGGTTCATTTTATCTTTGTCACTAATACCATCTTGATTTGTTTTCACTACTCGAGTAGGAGCTGAATAAGGTTCAGTGGTATCTGCAATTTCACTAATTTTGGTCGAATACAAACAGTGGGGAAGTGTACCCGTCTTAGCCATACACGTTTTTTTTATAAGGAACCTTAACTTTGCTCTGAGCCTGGAGTTCCTTATTTTTACAGATAATTTCAGCCTCAAAGTTCCTTATCGAGTTCCTTATTTACATAGCTGCTAAGTTTGGATTCGCAAAAATTGGATTCCTTAAAACTTTTTTTCTTATTCTCAGCCTGCACAGTTTCTTAACAATTCCTTATTTTTTGGACCATTTTCAGCTTCGAGTTCCTTATAAACGTGTTCCTTATAAGAAAAAAACGTGTAGTTGTCTCTTGGCGGACTGTGCGTTTACGAACGGCACGAGTATATCTATTCGGCCAGACGCGTAGTTTATTTTCGTCGGTTTTGGAGATCGGGGTAGCTTGATCGTTTTTTCGTGGTAAAATACGAAATACCAGGATACCAGCTAAGTTTTTTTTAATGGCCTTGGTAATGGAAATGGATCGCCTCAATAATTTGCCTACCCTCTTATTCTTATTCACCCTTATTGTACCCTGAGTATCAGAGGTTAAGTTTTCAAAGAATATATTAACCTCTGAAGACAAATAATAGAAATTTTATCGCGCATGTCAATCTAATCACTGTAGAAAAAATCAAAGATGAAGAACAAATCAGGCAATTTAGAGTGAAAAAAGTACTTTGTGTAGTATAATCAATTTCATCAAATTTGAGAAAGGGTACCACCCGCAACTACAGTTACTGCCTATGGGTAGTAACTGTTTTTCTTCAGACTTGAATTTGGTGTGTACCACCCTCAACTACAGTTGCTACCTTTGGGTAGTAACTGTTTTTCAAATTTTGAAAATTTAGATAGTGTCGGATGGTAACTACATGACCCCCCCTGGTTAGCGAAAAGATTTTACGCTTAATAAACGCAACAAGTCATCTTGTTAAAATTATAAAGATAATCCCGAGTGGAATATTATCAAAAAAGTAAAAAAAGTATACTTTCTTATTTTTTTATTAGTATTTTTAGCAGAAAAGTATTTTCGACTTAAGGCAAGACCAATTTAATTTGTTGTTCTACGGGCCCGACCGACCCTATTTTTGCTAAAATCAAAAAAATAATAATATCGAATTTCCACTACAAAATATTTTACACACTAGTTATTTGTAAGAATTAAACTTGAATAAAGCTGAAAATTAATTCAAGAAATTGAAAAATTATAAAAAGCATTCCATACACTAAAATTTTATTATGATCTTCATCGAAGATAAAAAACAAAGTGAATTTTTGATCCAGATACTTTTTGGAAAATTTTCTCTGTACCTTACCAACCTTGATAAATGCAAAATTTATTCTTATTTTGCCGACCGACAGACCCATATTTTTCTAAAGATCTGTCCGTAGGAACAACAAATTAAATTGGTCTTGCCTAATTTGACATAATTTCAGTGGTTTATAGACTAGTTTGTGACGAATTTTAAGAAAAACAATTTTTCGCCAAATCCTCCCAGATGGAGTGCAAAAAAAAATGTTTTCTAGATTTTTGATTTTTTTTTTCTATTAACCCAATTTATGACAGCATTTTGCATGAAAAATGAAATTCTAACATCATTTACTTTGCTGGCCGTAAGCATTTTCTAAAACAGGTAAAATCGAAAAAAACACCACGACGGAATTGCAAACTCCAGCCTCGTTTGCAATTTTGTCCAGGATAGACTTTTTAAGACCTGGGTTTCCATACTCAGCATAAAATTTCCGTTCGAACGATGAATAACAATCCCATTCACCTTTTAGGTTGAGCAAAGTCGTCTATTACTCGAGATATTGAATTCTGCTCCCAGACCATAGGGTAAAAATCAAAAGGCGTAAAATATATTGGGAAAGGTGCCCCCGTGGATTTTTGTTTCTATTTAATAGGACCCCCTTGGATATTCGACTTAGTTTTACTATGACCAACCTGGATTCTCGATCTCATTTTACTGACCCACCCTAGCTTTTTACACTCGAAAAACCGAACCTCCTGGATTTTTTATTACCCAAACTACCACGGACGTGACATACCTCTGCAACATAAGGGGTACAGACCATTTCTGGAAAAGCTTATTAAATAGCGGCTTTGCAGAGATACTAAAAGGTGTAGGTTATTCTCAAATAGAAAAAAATCAAACAAACTTTGAAATATGAAGATGAAAAATGAAAAAGAAAACTAACAACTTCGTTTAAAAATTCCCTATCTGACATGGTGATTCTTGAAAGAACTGTGCCAAGTGTGCATTATTTTTTAATAATAATTTCATTTCATTGTTTCGCAACTTTTAAAACTTGAATTTTTCTTTCTATTACATCAGATTCGTGGACAAGAAAGCAACATGGGAAGAAACAAGAATAAAACTAAGTACAAACCTGTAAACGATTATGATAAGAAGGGAAAAACAACAAGTAATGTGAATGATACAGTTAATTATTCATCTCAGAAAAAGACATACGCTGATGCGACAGCTGAATCTGAATCAAAACATACAAAATCACCAACTGAAAGTGACGAAGCGACGAGCGACAAAAAAGTTTTTGTCCAAAATCAAAAAAAGCAACAAAACGGATTGCAAAACGGCGTTAAAGACACAGCCCAAGTTCCAACTCCGAGAAAAGCATTCATAAATGATGATACAAAAATGCCCGCCGAAAACCAAACACTTTCAATTTCTGGAAAAAAACGTGAAGAGGAACCCTCGAGAAAAAATATTGAACTAGAAAAAGAAACAGGTACTCTACACTTGCCTAATTATCTTTCATACCGTGATTAGTGATTAGTTTTTCATTGTTTGAAACATTTCATTCATTGTCTATAAAATTGTTCACAGTTGATAAAAGAAGGGGGCACTTAGACACAATTGGGTACGGGGACGTGACGCTGGTCAGGGTCCCTTATTTAGGCTCTGAAGATATCTGACAAAGAAGAGTCCCAAATTTACTAATTTACAGGTAAATTTTTTGTTCTGAAAGGGTCCCAATTTTATCAAACATTCATATCTGACAGGGTCCACTTGTCAAGCGGCACGTCCCCGTCGGCCGTCAAAGTCAGTACCCTCCCCGGATAAAAGACAACGTCATCCCCTTATAAATAAAATTTAACAAAAAAAAATTTATGATTTATTAATAAAGAAATTTGGCCGAGGGATGTATATTGTCAAAATATTTTTTTAAGAAGTAACTTCCTTGAGAGGAGTGGCGGAAGACTTTGGCGAAACAGCAAAATCAGATGTTTTATGTACGGATGAAAAGAAAGAAGCGTGCGTCGTGGAACCTACTTCCGTCAGTAAAGAAGAAAACGCAAAACTTTACCAAGATCAGAAGTGTTTTGAAACAAAAGCAAACCAAGAAGGTACTCCTCTATTCTCTTATAAAGTCTGTCTCAATATCAACATTTGCAGCGTAGACAAAGAAAGGCTGTAAAACTCGATATAATTCAAATAGAACAGTGGTTAAAAGATAAAGATTGATGAGTGAAATATTGTTGTCAAACAGCTTGAATTTAAAAAGCAATACTCTGTCATCTTGCGAATCTTACTATACTAAATGAGTTTATGAAAAATGTGTGTAGCGCAAGATGGTAGCTGAGCTGTTATTCTCATATTTTGCCATGGGATTGATTCGAGTATGAAAGAGGGATTTTGACGGTAAATTGCCTTAAAATGCTTCGGTATTTCGGTATTTACCCATAAAACTTCGGTATTTCGGTAAATTTAAAATCCTTCTGAAACTGTCCTTCTTCATAAAGAAACTTCCGAAAATATTGTGCAGCGCTGAACTTCCTTAAAACTACACCCCTGTTTTGTAATATTATCAGTTTTGACACAGTTTACCACCTTAACCCCCAACAGTAGCGTGGTGGAAGAGGTTCAGAGGGCCAATAGGCCCCTCCAGTGGTGACGTCTTTGCGGGGCTCTAAAGAGAAAAAAGGCAAGGGCGCCGAAGGCACCTTTGATTATAATCTATCCAGTCTTTTTTATTAGTTGGAGTAGAATTTTATAAAAATCCCAAACGATTATCCAAAGCAGTTCGTAGTCATATTGTGCTGAATTTTTTCGATCGCTTTCACAAAAATATAACTTTTTTATTAAAATCTTAGGGAAAACAAACCATACACAGAAAATGATATAATGACAAAGGGGCCACTAACGAAGGATAAACTTGAACATTATGGACATTATGAAAACGCGTTCTTGCGTTGATAAGTTGATAAGATTTGATACAACATACTGCCCCCTTTTCCCAAACCTTCATTCAAGAATCAGACTTTGCTAAACCGAAAGTTTATAGATAAAAAAAAATTGTCAACATTTTTCTCACCCCAGTGAAAACCATATAAATATTTTACACCCAAGTGAATTTCAGATTTTTGAGTTCGCCACTGGGCCTACAGAGACAGGGGTGTTAAATTCACCTAAATTTTGAAATTCCACTGCACATGAAGAGTTGTTTTGACATGTGAAATAGGCATTAACAACCTGACTTAAAGAAACTATCCCATTGGACGAACCCACACACTTATCATTTATAACCAGTGTAGATATTACAAAATATTTTAAAATTATATCAAGTAATGGTGGATGTCTGATCCCCTTAATTAAATATTTCCTTTGAGAAGGAAATATTTGTTAAATCGGTAATTTTTCTTCTCCTTCTTCAAGTCTAACGCTCGGTTTTGGTCAATTTCGTGAGTTTGTACATGAGTCTCTTTTTAAATCAAGCTCCGGCGGTAAAAACAGTACGATGTTCTTTTTTTCGAGGCGGAAGACGTCATTTCTTCGAAAAACGTCTATGGTAAATATCCGTACGGCGCTCTATTCTCCTTGTCGATCGGGCAACGTCGGCCGTTTCAGAAGCGTATTGTTGATCGGACCATACTGCTTTGTTTCTAACTGTCAAACCAAAGATGGCAGAAAATAGACAACAACTTTTGCTCTTTCGCTATTTTCTTTGCTTGGGTTTTTTTATGCTTGATGAGTTGAATTGGATCATGATTTTTGAAAGATTGTCCAAGGAATGGTCGATAGTGAACTTTCTTAATATTCTTTCTGGATTGATGTTCGTTCAATTCTGTTGGTTTTGGAATGACTGGAATGAGAGATGATGTAAGCTCTGGTCTTGGAAAAAAGGACATTTTATCAACTTTCACAACAAACTAACTTCAATTTTTGTTATCTTTACATAATAGTACGAAGGCACAGTGACTGTGAATAAATCTGACCATTTTATACCTGAAAAATTACACTATTGCAATATGAAAAAGTTTGCACCCAACGAAGCAGCAAATGCGCCGGCAATGCAAACAATGGGAATGGTTTGATGAACTGATTTTAGCTAAAAATTAAACATGGAGCAAATCTGACGGGTTAATGATTGCATTTTGGTTTTTTTATCTGCAACATGAATTAACTGCTGTAGGACAGTTAGTGAAAACTCGTTGCAGTTATAAGTTTCAAATTTTAAAGCTGATAACCGGATCCGGACCACGGCCCCATATGAAGAATTTATGTTATACTTCTTAAAAGGTTTTGCATTGATATGATGTAATAATTGAAATCACTCAATATTATTAAAATTTTTTTGAACTTGGAGATTTTCTTCCCCGCGTGCAACGTGTGTTTTAAACGTGGAAACATTTGTCGTGAATTTGGAGTTTTTCTTACCATCAACTGCTCCAACTTGGACTATCTGACAAAACGGGACGGCAATTTGGCCACCATTTCACCGGACCTCCAAAGTCATTTGATTTGAGTTAATGAACGGCGTATTAAAAAACTGGCAAAACGATGGAGCGTTGCATCACTCGCGGCGGCCAAGTTACAAACGTATTTGTTAATCCCATCGGGCGATAGGCGGTTTACGGCGGGTGTTCTTAATTGGGTCTTCCAAAAAAAATCTGTTTCATGGAGGGTGGGGATGAATTGTCCAGGGGTATTGAAAAAATACCAAAAATTGCAATGTCCAGGGGTAAATTCCAATGTCCAGGGGTAAGTTTTTGCTGTCCAAGGGGTTGATTTGATGTTTGTCCAGGGGTATAACCCGTGTCCCAGGGGTTAAAATCTAAATGTCCAGGGGTAATTCATGAAAAAATAATAGATCCTCCACCACCAATGAACAGATTTTTTCTGGAAGAGCCCATTCTCCGATCGGCACTATCAGTGAAAGTTTATCGTTACATGTTACGAAGAAGTATGATTGATAGGCTTGGTGGAGTTTATCAAAACAAATTGTTGTCAAAGAGATTTAACAAGTTAGTGAAAAAGACAGACCAGATATCAAACAGGTCCCATGTTTCGACCGATCGTCCCAAGTTAAAGCAGTTGATGTATGTACATTTAAAACGTGGAAACTTTTGTGATAAATTGGAGATTTTCTTACCACGTGCATTCAAAACATGGAAACCCTTTTGTCGTGAACTTGACATTTTCTTCCACATGCATTTAAAAAATGAAGAAAACTCAAGTGATTTCCTGGCATGAAAATTTATTTTATTTTGACATTTTTTTGGAAATTTTGATTGTTTCCAAGTATGTGACATTTTTTGGCTCTTGCAGCATGCTTTTAGAAATCATAAAATGGCCTCTGTTTGGGGAATTTATTTCCTATCGCCATTCTTCAGATTATAAATGTTTCCCAGTATGAGATTTTTTTTTTTTTTTTTTTTGCATTCTGTCGGAAAATATCAAATTGTTTCCCTGTTTTGAAAGATTTTAATTTTTAGCACGTACATTATTTCAAAAACTCCCAAAGTTACTTTAAATTTTTACATTTTTTACAATATTTTATATATGAAAGTATAATGCAAAATATTTCATCTCATTTGGAAAATATATAAAATTTTCTTTGGTTTTCTTACTGTGGAATATTCTCCTTTTTGTTATTCTTTCATTTTAAATATTTGCCCTTTTTGATACATAATATTTCTGGAAATCCTGGGAAATCAGCGCTTAAAGTACTGTAATAATTATATATAATCAGGTCTTTTGATGTGTTCAACAACACTCTACTTGGCGGTGCGACGCCGGGTGACCGCTAGTATAATACTAAAATCCATTTAAAGTCCACCTAACGAAAATTAAAGTTCTAGCCAATTTGATTACTGTATGTTGTTCTCAGTCGGGTTCAGCTTGGATATATTTCGTGGTCCGTAGCTTTGAACCTACAGTCATCTTATGAATAATCCTGTAAACTGGCAATAACATAAATGGAATTTTGAAATTCTTAGGGACTTGTTGCTTGATGTTGTCTGAGATTTAAAGCACTTTGAAATCTTTTGAGGACATCAATTATTATTTTAACATTTGTAAAGGAAATATTTATCCGCATCTTTGCGGCTCTTGTTTTTTTTTTCAAAAAGATCAAATGGCTTGCAATCTTCACCAGTCTCCATCAGAAGAACATGGTCACAAATTTGTCAACCACCCTAGTTCAATAGAAGTACAATCACACGATGACTCTAACAAATCGGTTTCAATGAATGACAATTATGAATCGGACATTAAGGAACCAATGGTCGCTGGAAAAAAACGTGAAGAAGAACCCTCGAGGACAAAAAGTCCTTCTGAAAGCCACAATACGAACTCCTTGCAATACCAACTTCGACTCGTCGTTGTTAGTTGGGTCGGTCGATATGTGTTACAAGAGCTACTACGAAAAGTCAACAAAAATCCTGCAGCAGGAGCCAGTGTAGACTTAGAGGAACTCGACATAACTGAGCTGATGAAGCAACTCAACGAAAGTGAATTTCCAGTCCTTCGTCCAAATGCTAAGGAAAAGCATTGTACAAATAACAGCAATAGCCTGAAAGGACAAGTAAAACATAAGGGATGTTGTGAAGATTGTGATCGTTCTAATCAGGAACATAAAAAAGATAAAAAAACTTGCATTCATTGTAAAACTACATGGCAAAATTGTGAGGATAATCAGTACGTTTGCTGTGAAGAAGATGTTAACTTTTGTAAATTTTGTTTAAACTGTGTAGTGAAAAACACTCAATCTGAAAGTTGGAGGGATTTGTTTCAAAAACTTAAACAATGTGATGACCCAGAAAAGATTAACCATGGTAGTAAATCAACGCCCCAAATCGCAAGCAACAACCTCAGTTCATCACAGGAAGACCTAATTAACATTTGTCCATCGCAAAAATTACGCATGTGCGTATTTACTATAAAAATATTAAGAAATCTAACCATGCACTTGACACCCAAAGAGTGTCAGGAAATCGAAACTGCGAAATATACAAAGGATCCGTTTTTCAAGTCGTGGAAAGATATTAAAGAAACTATATCATATGCTCTAAAATTCTCTTTGAACTATTTAGAGGAAAAGGGTTGTATCACTTCAGATAAAGTCAAAGAGAATGTCAATATTTTAATCGACGTTTTAACTCCGTACTTTGTTATACCCTTGTCAACTCAAAAGATTGAAAAATTCCTCTCTGCCGATCAGGAGTTTAAGAGTCTGAATGACTGTGGGCAGAAAATGAATGAATTATTAGATGAATTTAAAAAAATGACCCAAACACTTAAAACAATGACTAATAAATTGATTGTCAAGATGGAGGTAGCATATTCCTCCTCTGGTACAAAGCGCTTTCATTTAGATTGTTCGGAAGCAAAAAGCATGAAAGAAAAGCTAAAGGAATCCGCAAATCGAATCTCGACGAATGAATATACATATGATATCAATGTCACCAATTTTGCTTCTACCTCGGAACCCAAACGAGCTCAAATCGAGATTAAAATAAGTTCAGAAAATCTATCATTAAAAGAATATAACAGCTCAGATACTTCAAAGTCAAAGGATTTATTCGATAAAGAAAATGCTTTTAAGTGAAATAGATGCTGAAAATGCGATTCGTACAGGTTGGCACCAGGGGTCTATTATGATACAGATTTCAATTTTGAAAGAACACGAGGCTGAATGGAGCCAGGAAGAACTTACCAAAATTGCTGATTTGTTACCAGTATTTGACCAAACTATCCCAAGTTTTCTACACTTCGAGTGCAATTCCTCTTCAAAAATGGTCAACACTACAGCCAGTATTGAATTGGAAATTATCACTGAATCAAAGATGCCATATGATAAGGACCACGTCATTGACCTATTACACCAATATTCGAGCCATCCTACTATGGACATCGAGAAAATTTGTAAGTTTTTTATATATTAATTTTTGAATAAACTTATTTTGGCGAGAACTAAATTTGGCATATTTTAGCATTATTACCAAAAAATTCTGCCTTTTGGTCTACTATAAGACTCATAGACAAAAAAAAAGAACCAATTTATCCTGCCATATCGCAAAAGTTGAAAGAAAGTGATGTCTCGCAAAATAAGTTTCTCTCCAAATCTAAGAAATTTTGATGGGAATTTAATTCGGTGGATGGCTAGATAAATTTAATTTGGTGATTGTAGGACATTTTAGGGAAGAATTTTCATTAGCATAAAAACTGTTTGTGCCCTAATATACCCCAAATCTAAGAAGTTCATAGACTTGATTGGCGGGTTGGAATAAATTTGGTGGACGGTGGAAAATACTCGGGCATTTTAAGGGCTCTGACCATACTTTAATGGGATAAACTTTCGCAGCGGTTAAATTTGCGAATTTCGCGGATTTCAGTGTCATCCGCGAAAATCTGCGAAATTAAGTCCCAATGGGAATTTGGAAGGGCCTCAACCACGAAATTAAGTACCCACGAAAAATTTGAAATCTTTCTTCGATCTGCAAAAATTTTAAATTTTTATCGTCGTTTTTTCGTCCCGCAAAGGTAAATAGGACACTATCATGGTTTTCCTGTGAATATTTTTGAATTTTAATATATGATGCTTCAAAACAGGACATAGATCAGTATTCTGTTTGCAAAATTTGGAATCCCTTTAGAAAAATAAGATTTAGTCCTGATACGCGAAATTACGCGAAAAATCTGCGAAATTAAGTCCCCGCAAAATTTTTGAATTTCACGGATAGGCCCAACCGTGAAATTTAATCCCCGCGAACGTTTATATCCCATTAAAGTAGTCAGAAAATTTGTTAAGGGATCCGAAGATAGAACTTTTGTTTTGGCTTCTTTGACATCTTTAACAGAAATGAACAGTAATTTGATTTTTTGGTCCTAAGTACTAAGTCGTATTAAGTCTTAAAACTCAGAGTTGCAAACTCAGAGTTACAAACTCAGAGTTACAAACTCAGAGTTACAAACTCAGAGTTACAAACTCAGAGTTACAAACTCAGAGTTACAAACTCAGAGTTACAAACTCAGAGTTACAAACTCAGAGTTACAAACTCAGAGTTACAAACTCAGAGTTATAAACTCAGAGTTACAAACTCAGAGTTAAAACTCTACTTTCCAACGGTACTTTAGAGCACTTAAAAATCACTTGTGGTTTTCAAATTTGAGTGAATTCCCCTTTTGTACCAAATATTACGGTGGGGATTGTAAGGCATGTCCAAATCTTTCAAAATGAACTTAATTTTTTATCACCGTTTACACTCCTATCACTTCATACTTCGAAAGAAGTAATAATTATAATCAAAAAAGATGCTGACGTCAGCAAAACTTGTTTTTTGAATAACTCCTGTTTAGCTGATGGTATAAACATGAAATTTGGACCAAAGTTGTACAACATTAAAATGATCAATATGAAAAAAATATTTTGAAATTATGATGACGTCAGAACTTTATTCCAAAATTTCGTATTATTCTCTGATTTCTGCTGATATCAGCAAGATTTGAAGTAACCTTTGATGCAGAATAAGGGCAAAGGCCAAAAGAAATATTTCAATTATTTTTGTTTGTAATAGCAGAACTTTGGAAATAATTTCAATATTTCTCTAGAAAGCATCACAATTGTATCTTTTCAAGAGTCGATTTTAGATTTTTGGCCTGATAACCATGATCCCTCTATTACTTGCCCTGATGCACTTTCCCAAATTTTGAAATTTTGAATCTCCTTTCTTTTTAAGCCACTCGCGATACCGAATCTAAAGAATTTGAGATTGTTTATGACAAATCGAAACAATTATCATTTAAAAAGAATTTTGCTGACGAAGAATCCTCCATACCAGGTGAGTGGATTGTAAATTATCCCACATTATAATATATCCCCTTTCTAAAGTCTGTATCAAAAAGGTTTCCAGTGTTTTTATTTTTTACCATAACCTTCCAAGCATTTGTCGTATAAAGTTTTGCTGTAGTTGAAAAGATAATTTGATGCGGATATTTTTTTCCACTATTTTGTTTTTCAAAGTTCGTTTAAGAAACTTCATAAGCAGCCGGCGAAGAGATTTTTTAGAAATATGTGTTCTTATCTTCTAGGAGACCAAATTTTATGACTTTTCAATTTTTAACAAATGATGTGTTCTGATTTCTAGGAAACCTTTATCGCACTATTTGTCTCCCTAAACTTATCAGGGGCGGGGTTTGTAGGGGTTCGAAATACCGTTTTCCCGTCGAAATTTTTGTTGAATCCCGGAATCCTGAAAGTTGAAAAGAATAATAACACCGTCACACCGGTTTGCACAGGTTCAAATACCGGCATAATGACAAAAAATAAGGTCAAATACCGTCACCGTCTGATTTTAAAATACCGTTTTCCCGTGTTTTTTTTCGTCAAATCCCGTAATACCGTACTAAAAAAGGGCCAATCCCGTCACACCGTAAAAGTACAACCCCCCTTATCACTACTTTATGGTTTGATGTGTTTTCAAATCTAGGGAAAACAGTTCGCCAAGTTAACTTATAAGATATTTGTTTTTCTCCCGGGGGGGGGGGTACTTAGGCAAAAATGGATGATGGGTATGTGCGGACGGTAAGAGTCGGTTTTTTTCACCTTTCAAAGTCTCTCAAGGGTCGGAAAATTTAAGATTTTTATGAAATTTTTTTTTGATTTCTAGAGAAAAAATTGTAATAATTTTTTTCTAAGGGTATGACTTTTTTTAAAAATCAAAAAAAAATTGTAATAAAGTCTCTCTAAGGGTCACCTTTTCAGCAAAAATCAGTCTCTCTAAGGGTCGGTTTTTGGAGGTCCCGTCCGCACATACCCCTCATTCGCCAACCCTAGTACCCCCCGGGGTTTTTCTCCACGAAAGATGTGTTCTGAAAGTTACTAGGGTTACTAGGTAACAAGATTACATAAATTTTTTCTTGATTATACCCCTGTCTCCATGAAAGATGTGTTATGAAGCTTTCTAGTGTGACCTAGACAACAAGAACACGTTAGATGACCGTAATTATATCCCTGTCTCGTCAGAACACATCATAATTTCTAGACATTTCTAGCTGATTAATTTTCGAAGATCTGATTAGAACAGATCAAAATTTCGAGCTGAAATATGCTCTCAGACCACATCGGAAAAAAAGGTCGCCTCGCCGACTGCTTTCGGAACTTCTTGTAGAATAGCGCTATAATTACCATTTTCTCAAGATTTTAATCTTAGATGAGCAACACTGTGAAATATTTTTTCAAAAATACTAAATCCGTCGGATCAGGTGCACTTATCAGTACCCAAGGTAGCATTCTTTACTAGTGACTGTCAAGATACCTAGATAAGATCCTTTACCAGTGACTGTCAAGATACCTAGATAAGATCCTTTACCTGTGACTGTCAAGATACCTAGATAAGATTCTTTACCAGTGACTGTCAAGTTACCTAGGTAACATTCTTTACTAGTGACAGTCAAGATACCTAGGTAATATTCTTTACCAGTGACTGTCAAGATACCTAGGTAAGATCCTTTACCAGTGACTGTCAAGATACCTAGATAAGATCCTTTACCAGTGACTGTCAAGATACCTAGATAAGATCCTTTACCAGTGACAGTCAAGATACCTAGGTAAGATCCTTTACCAGTGACTGTCAAGATACCTAGGTAAGATTCTTTACCAGTGACTGTCAAGATACGTAGGTAAGATCCTTTACCAGTGACAGTCAAGTTACCTAGGTAACATTCTTTACCAGTGACTCTCAAGATACCTAGATAAGATCCTTTACCAGTGACTGTCAAGATACGTAGGTAAGATCCTTTACCAGTGACAGTCAAGTTACCTAGGTAAGATTCTTTACCAGTGACTGTCAAGATACCTAGGTAAGATCCTTTACCAGTGACTGTCAAGATACGTAGGTAAGATCCTTTACCAGTGACAGTCAAGTTACCTAGGTAACATTCTTTACCAGTGACAGTCAAGATACCTAGGTAAGATTCTTTACCAGTGACTGTCAAGATACCTAGGTAAGATTCTTTACCAGTGACTGTCAAGATACCTAGGTAAGATTCTTTACCAGTGACTGTCAAGATACCTAGGTAAGATCCTTTACCAGTGACTGTCAAGATACCTAGATAAGATCCTTTACCAGTGACAGTCAAGATACCTAGGTAAGATTCTTTACCAGTGACAGTCAAGATACCTAGGTAAGATCCTTTACCAGTGACTGTCAAGATACGTAGGTAAGATCCTTTACCAGTGACAGTCAAGTTACCTAGGTAAGATCCTTTACCAGTGACTGTCAAGATACCTAGGTAAGATTCTTTGCCAGTGACTGTCAAGATACGTAGGTAAGATCCTTTACCAGTGACAGTCAAGTTACCTAGGCAACATTCTTTACCAGTGACTCTCAAGATACCTAGGTAAGATTCTTTACCAGTGACTGTCAAGATACCTAGGTAAGATCCTTTACCAGTGACTGTCAAGATACGTAGGTAAGATCCTTTACCAGTGACAGTCAAGTTACCTAGGTAAGATCCTTTACCAGTGACTGTCAAGATACCTAGGTAAGATTCTTTACCAGTGACTGTCAAGATACGTAGGTAAGATCCTTTACCAGTGACAGTCAAGTTACCTAGGTAACATTCTTTACCAGTGACTCTCAAGATACCTAGGTAAGATTCTTTACCAGTGACTGTCAAGATACCTAGGTAAGATTCTTTACCAGTGACTGTCAAGATACGTAGGTAAGATCCTTTACCAGTGACAGTCAAGATACGTAGGTAAGATCCTTTACCAGTGACAGTCAAGATACCTAGGTAAGATTCTTTACCAGTGACTGTCAAGATACGTAGGTAAGATGCTTTACCAGTGACAGTCAAGTTACCTAGGCAACATTCTTTACCAGTGACTCTCAAGATACCTAGGTAAGATTCTTTACCAGTGACTGTCAAGATACCTAGGTAAGATTCTTTACCAGTGACAGTCAAGATACCTAGGTAAGATCCTTTACCAGTGACTGTCAAGATACGTAGGTAAGATCCTTTACCAGTGACAGTCAAGTTACCTAGGTAAGATCCTTTACCAGTGACTGTCAAGATACCTAGGTAAGATTCTTTACCAGTGACTGTCAAGATACCTAGGTAAGATTCTTTACCAGTGACTGTCAAGATACGTAGGTAAGATCCTCTTTACCAGTGACAGTCAAGATACCTAGATAAGATTCTTTACCAGTGACAGTCAAGATACCTAGGTAAGATTCTTTACCAGTGATAGTCAAGATACCTAGGTAAGATTCTTTACCAGTGACTGTCAAGATACGTAGGTAAGATCCTTTACTAGTGACAGTCAAGTTACCTAGGTAACATTCTTTACCAGTGACAGTCAAGTTACCTAGGTAACATTCTTTACCAGTGACTGTCAAGATACCTAGGTAAGATTCTTTACCAGTGACTGTCAAGATACGTAGGTAAGATCCTTTACCAGTGACTGTCAAGATACCTAGGTAAGATTCTTTACCAGTGACTGTCAAGATACGTAGGTAAGATCCTTTACCAGTGACAGTCAAGTTACCTAGGTAACATTCTTTACCAGTGACTGTCAAGATACCTAGGTAAGATCCTTTACCAGTGACTGTCAAGATACCTAGATAAGATCCTTTACCAGTGACAGTCAAGATACCTAGGTAAGATCCTTTACCAGTGACAGTCAAGATACCTAGGTAAGATTCTTTACCAGTGACTGTCAAGATACCTAGGTAAGATTCTTTACCAGTGACTGTCAAGATACGTAGGTAAGATCCTTTACCAGTGACAGTCAAGTTACCTAGGTAACATTCTTTACCAGTGACAGTCAAGATACCTAGGTAAGATTCTTTACCAGTGACAGTCAAGATACCTAGGTAAGATTCTTTACCAGTGACTGTCAAGATACGTAGGTAAGATCCTTTACCAGTGACAGTCAAGTTACCTAGGTAACATTCTTTACCAGTGACTGTCAAGATACCTAGGTAAGATTCTTTACCAGTGACTGTCAAGATACCTAGGTAAGATCCTTTACCAGTGACTGTCAAGATACCTAGATAAGATCCTTTACCAGTGACAGTCAAGATACCTAGGTAAGATTCTTTACCAGTGACAGTCAAGATACGTAGGTAAGATTCTTTACCAGTGACTGTCAAGATACGTAGGTAAGATCCTTTACCAGTGACAGTCAAGATACCTAGGTAAGATTCTTTACCAGTGACTGTCAAGATACGTAGGTAAGATCCTTTACCAGTGACAGTCAAGTTACCTAGGTAACATTCTTTACCAGTGACTGTCAAGATACCTAGGTAAGATTCTTTACCAGTGACTGTCAAGATACCTAGGTAAGATTCTTTACCAGTGACTGTCAAGATACCTAGATAAGATTCTTTACCAGTCTGTCAAGCTACTTAAGTATTTTGAGTAAAACCACTCTTAGGTAAAATTCTTTACCAGCTTTTTTACTGGTAAAGAATGCTACCTTGAGTACCGATGAGTGCACCTGATCCAATTCGTCAAAAGATATTTAACAAAGTGTTAACTGACCCCTTAAATGCGTGTTTTTAGCTGTGTTTTTGTAGTCCGGCAGAAAAAACTTTCTTTAATTAATATCTTTTGCGATTGAAGTAAACGGTCATGAATTAAGTTTAGTAAACTTTCCAGAGATAGGAAACTTTCATCCTGGCATTTCAAATTCTAAAAAATTTCTGCTCGCTTTGCTCGCAACTTAGTCTTTAAATTATGTTCATTCTGTTATTCATCTTTCCGTTGCATCCATCAATCTTTCAAATTACCGTTATCCTAATGGATAAAATGTCTGGAAAATATTGGGAAATACTTTTGACTGCATATTGTTGGAATCTGGAAAAATATGGCTTTTGAGAGTAAAATCTGGAATTTTCAAATTGGCGAACCTGTAGCAGCCTTGCTCACCCTACTGGAATGTTGGCTTCGTTGAAAATGATGAAAAAGTTAACACAAACCCTACTCAAAATGGCCTGATTTTAACATACCCAGAAGAACTTTTCTTTCAAAAAAGTCACTCCACTAGAATTTTCTCCTTCCCTTTCTTCTAAAATCCAATATTTGAAAGTGAAACACCCGGAAAAGGCAAAAAAGAAGTCGCTCACTATCAAAATTTTTCACTTCAACATGTTGCCTGTATCTAACCCTGACTTGTATGGTAATTTCCACGTTATTATGGATATGGTTCGTTGTCATATTGTTATGAATTTTTTTGATCACTTTCACAAAAACATAACTTTTTTATGGAAAATCTTAGGCAAAACAAACCATACACAGAAAATGATCTAACGGAAAAGGGCCCACTAACGAAGGATAAACTTGAACATTGAGAACGCGTGTTCTTATATTGAGAAGTTGATAAAACTTGATACCACATACTGCCCGCTTTTCCCCAAACCACCATTCAAGAATCAGACTCTGCTGAGTAGTACTAAATCAAAAGTTTATAGATAAAAAAAAAAGTTGTCAAAATCTTTCTTTCCCCAATGAAAATCAAGAAGATTTTTACCACCATAATCAATAGATTTTTAGATTCCCACTCAAATGGGTGCTCAATACCCACTGGCCTATAGAGACAGGGGTGTTCAGTTCACCTAAATTTTGAAATTCCACTGCAAATGAAGGGTTTTGACACGTGAAATAGGCATTAACAACATGAGTTAAAAGAACTATCACAATGGACGAACCCACACACTTTTCACCTAACCTCTGTATATATTACAAAAGATTTTGAAGTTATATTAAGCAGTAATCTCTTTTTTTCTTTTTTTTTTCAAAAAGATCGAATGGCTTGCAATCTTCACCAGTCTCCATCAGAAGAACATGTTCACAAATTTGTCAACCAACCTAGTTCAATAGAAGTACAATCATACGATGACTCTAACAAATCGGTTTCAATGAATGACAATTATGAATCGGACATTAAGGAGGAGCCAATGGCTGCTGGGGAAAAACTTGAAGCGGAACCCTCGAGAAAAAAACTTAAACTAGAAAAAGAAACAGGTACTCTACACTACCTAATTATCTTCCATACCGTGATTAGTCATTAGTTTTTCATTGTTTGGGACATTTCATTCATTGTCTATAAAATTGTTCAGATACTTCACTTGATAAAAGACGGGGGGCACTTAGACACAATTGGGTACGGGGACGTGACGCTGGTCAGGGTCCCCTATTTAGGCTCTGAAGATATCTGACAAAGAAGAGTCCCAAATTTACTAATTTTCAGGTCGATTTTTTGTTCTGAAAGGGTCCCAATTTTATCAAACATTCATATTTGACAGGGTCCACTTGTCAAGTGGCACGTCCCCGTCGGCCGTCAAAGTCAGTACCCTCCCCGGATAAAAGACAACGTCATCCCCTTATAAATAAAATTTAAAACAAAAAATTTATGATTTATTAACAAAGAAATTTGGCTGAGGAATGTATATTGTCAAAATGTTGATAGAATGACTTCAGGGACATGTCTAAATGTCGTAAAAAGACTACAAGGGCGCGTTTACACTGGAAGGCTTCCTTAATCAAATTGTTATTATAGAATTTTTCATGTTTTACAATACAAATCAAAGGACAACAAAGCGTATATGTAACGAAGAGTCGAACGAATTGCTTTGTCACTTTCATTTTAATTTCTTTAATTAAAAGCTATAAGCTCTACAGGGTGTCCCGAAAAAAAGTTTCCAGTTCGAAGGTTGTTGCGTATGTTTAACAAAATGTAAGAAAATATATACCAATTGTTTTTTGTAAAATTTATTCATAAATGATGTCTCATGACAATTAATATGACACAGAGAGAAACTTTGATAAACATTGCAAATTTTGTGAAACACACACAAGAACTTTCTTTCTATAGAAGTGGCTCGACTTGATACTTTTTTTCGGGACACCTTATGTATTGTCTTAAAGGTATGGTAGGAGCAGCCTTTAAAACAAAAGATTTTATTAAGGAAGCATAAACATAGGATGCGTGCAATGAACAAAAAGTTTTGCGATTTCAAACATGAATGAACTGAGGAAATGTGATGTGTAAGACTAAAAAAGAAGTGAGACCGTGATTGGCTAAGGTTAGCTAGTATTGTCAAAGTAATGATTACAAAGAGAGGAATATATCAAATGTGACGACAAGTATTGGAAAAGACTTGATTGCTTGAAAAAATGGCTAAACATGAAGTATACTAGAGATATAATAATTGGTCAGCCGAAGCTGAGCATTCAAATAGGTAAAATTTTCCATAAGACGGCAAAAAAAAAATCCGATTTCCCGATCTCACTTTGATTTCTAAACTTTCTTCCGATCGGGTTAACTTTTTGGGTACTTTTAGCGTGCGTTGTTTTTACAGATCATAATGTGGTGTTTCAAGATGGCGGCTCAAGCGATAAGTCAGATGTGATAAGTCAGTGTTGTACCAAAGTATTTCCAGTGTAAATCTGTTGCAAGCTTCAATTTCTGTCATTTATTTTTTTAACTCGGCAAATCAAACACATGATTTTCATCAAGGGGATTCTTTTTCTACATCTTTTGAAGGTTTAAAGCCGTTTGCTCAAGTTTTTGTTTATGTTGAATTTTCTGATACTTTTTATTGCTGCTTTTTATTAGTTTTTGCAATAAAAACATGTTTTTCTTGTTTGCCTCTAGGTGGGATTGATGGTGTTATAATGTTATTGGAATTTGATAAAGTTTACAAAAGTACAGCTACTGTCTAAATTTGATAAAGACTGGATCCAATCATGCTTTTTTGGACTTGGTTTGGACGTGTTTGATAAGGCGAATCGCAAAAAATTGTTTGGTTCCCGTCATTTCTACTTTAAAAAGTGGGGGTCATTCGGTCGAAAATATTTTTCTTTTAAGAAGCAGCTACATCTTGTTGAAAGGGAATCCGTGTGGACTGATCCGAATTTTAAAATTGAGAAACCAAGGATAAACTGGTTTTCGGTTTACTCTCAATTAGCATGCGGCTCGCTACTTCGATTTGAAAACTTATAAACACAGAGCGTGCATAGGTCGACAGTGGAAATCCAGCAAAGCAGCGGAAAAGCTTTCCGACTCTCCAACTCTACCTGCTGACCGTAAATCAGGGTCGGTCAGATGACGGGAACCAAATGATGAAATCACATCTCCTATTATTGGACTTGCAAAATTATGACAAATGGTCTTTGGAATTTGATCAATTATATTAATATTAATATATACAGTTCTTGTTGAAATTGATCAAACAATTTTTCACGCAGTTCCGGACGCAGATTGTGTTTTTCTAACCTTTTCTAACCTTGGCGCACGTTTTGACTGAATGATGGAGTGGAATGAATGGCGATAACAGTTTATACATATCTCTTATCAGACTTGCAGAAAGCGGACTGCAGAAAGTTATGAAAAATGGTTTCTAGAATTTAATGAATTATACCGTCAAGTTACACAACATGCACACTCTCGTCACAACTTGCACAGTCATAACAAACAGATCCATCTGGTCTTCATTTAACATTGTTTTAAAGTTTAAAAAACACTGCCAGTGCTTGGCACAGAAGAGAGGACTCCCAGTTGAAATTAATTGCTACTCCGCTGCCCTGTTGAATTTATTTATTATGGTCGTTTGTTTATTCCGCCAAGGCGGTAAAGCGATCGCCCAAATTCATAGACCAATCAAAAGGGAGTTTAAAGCAAAATGGGGGAAAAATGAGCTTCCCTGCATAGTTATGAATTTTAAGTTTTGCTTTCAATTATCATTTGCGACCAGCAAAGTCTTCAAGATGGTAGTGTGCATGTTGTGTAACTTGACGGTACTAAACTACAAAATTTATTTACGAAGACTGGATGTAAATTATGTTTTTCTGACCTTGCCAAATTTTGGCTCTGACTGAATAGCAGTCAGTTTTTACGTACCTCATTGGCCTTGCAGACAACTGACAAATGGTTTCTGTAATTTGACCAAGTCTACCAAAATACAGTTCCTGTTGAAATGTTATAAATATGAACTACGTTTTGCAAAGATTTTGATGCAAATTGTGTTTTCCTGGAGTTTGCGCTTTGTGACTTAAAGTTTGTAGCCCGGGGGGGGTACTAGGATTGATGGGTGTCGGGTATGTGCGTGCCAGACCTCTGGACCCTTACCCTTAGAGAGACTGAATTTTGGTGAAAAGGTGACCCTTAGAGAGACTCAGTGTAGAAAAACCCAACCCTTAGAGAGACTTTTTCACAAAAAGTTTCTATAATGGGCCAAAAAAATTCGATTTTTAAAAGAATTTTTCCAATTTTCGAAAAATTTCTCTAATTTTTGAAAAATTTTCTCACTTTTTTTAAAAATGTTCTCACTTTTTTGACTTTTCACTTTTCTTTGACCCGAGTATGTGAAAAAACCGACCCTTAGAGAGACTGATTTTGACTTTTGTTGTTTTGGTAACCCTTAGAGAGACTTTGGGAGGGTGAAAAACCCTACCCTTAAGGCACGCACATACCCAGCACCCATTTTTGCCTAAGTACCCCCCCCGGGGTTTGTAGCTTGTTAGTTTAAAGTGTTATTGGAGTTTTATCAAGTAAAACAAAAAGTACAGTTTCTATATATTTGATGGATATCTTTATTTTGGTTCTGACGTTTTGGCAATTTTCTAATTTATTTCTAGATAACACTTTGGTCAGATATGGATATTGTCTACACCCAACAGAAAAAATGTATCATAACTGACTGGAATGAAATTAACAAAAAGTTTAATTACACTATGTTTCTCTTTTATTTTATAGTAATGAACTATAGCTTAATTGTTTGATGTAGTAGAAACAGTGCTACAATGCTAAAGAGAAGTCCCAGACATCCCAGAGAAGTATACTTTGATCTTCTCGTGGGGGGGGGGGGGTTGGAGGAGCTCTCAGGCTTGTTTTAAATAATTTTAAATCAAGTTATCAAATGTTTCACATTTTTAGTCTACTCTGTTTCAGTACAGTACATCTCTTACATCTGTTAACCCACTTATTAAAGCTATCTAGCTAAGCTCTATTGGCTGACCTTCCAGCCTCGGCTGGTTTATTTAGATTTGAAACATACAAAATAAAACATTTTATCGACAACTTTGGGAGACTAGAGATTTGACAGAAAATAGACCAAAGTAGAAGTAAATTGCAACTTGGATAGAGAATTGTGGAGATATTGAATTGATGTTGGTTTAGAAGTCTTCCTAGTTGTGATTTGTCAAAAAGTTGAATTTGTCAACATAAACTAATGTTGCATAATATATATTGCAAGATTAACATCTAATAAATACTTTTTTAAAGAACTACGAAATTTATTAGAATCAGCTTCGTCCCGAATAAACTTTGACGACTTGCCTTGCCAATTTTTGAAGATTTTTGAAAATACCTTTTCAACAATTTTAAGCTTGATAAAATTGAAGCGTTCAATTCAAAATTTTTCTAAGACTTTTTGGGCCTTTGGACGTGTTTCTCACTAATGCTGCAAAAATACTGAAGCTGAGCTCAATACGGTGCATCTGTTATTGCCCCGCAGGGGCTTTTGTTGCTCCACGTAGCGGACTTGCTCGCCAGAAAAATATTCATGTTCATGTTTCTTCCAATTCTGAGCGGGCCGCCGCGGTTAAAAAATGTTCGCGCGCGATATCTCTTTTGTTGCTACTTGTATTGATTTCCTAGCTATGCACGGACAGAGAAGGTAGTTTTCCTAGGTTTGTTACTATAACGAGGAACAAGAAGTAAAGAGAAGTAACAAGAAGTAACGAGAAGTAACAAGAAGCAACGAGAAGCAACGAGTTCTCAAATGAAAGTGACGAGTACCAAACCTAAGTAACGAGTAATTTAGTCAAGAAAATGACGCTCCATTGTCTTGCTTTTGTTACCGGTTAATTGTTTTAAGATTGATGACGTCATTTCTAGATTCTTTTTCAAGCACCTATATCTCGTGATTGGCTTGTCTGTTTCCTTTCAAATTTGGCATGTGACACCTTAACAAAAATGGCTTGAAATTACCTTAATCAGAATTTGTCAATTTTGGTGATGACGTCATCATTTGGGCCCTTTTTGGTACTGGAATCCGGACACCTATATCTTGTGATTGGCTCGTCCGTTTCCTTTCAAATTTGACATGTGACACTTTGACAATAATGCCTTGAAATTAACGTAAATAGATTTTGTCGATTTTGGTGATGACGTCATCATTTGGGCTTTCTTTGGTACCCTAGGCATGTTTATTTCGTTTCTTTTATTCTTTGTCAAATTCGTCTTAAATCTCACGGTGACAAAACGTGTGATTGGTATGTGCGACCCATAAGGGTACTAAGGTCTTAAAGGGTATCTTTAAGTCTTTTAAAGGGGTACATAGCCATATGTTTTTCTCTAAAAAGGTTCAAAAATATTTTTTAGTCAAATTTTTTGCTTATTCTGGTTAAAACAGCTTGAAATTGACTACAATCAGTGTCATAACATATTGGCACTTTTGGCTAATTTACCATTTTTCAAAAATTGAAGTTCAAGCGAGAACGTCAATTTCAGGCTTTCAACTTGATTTCATCAATTATTTCGATCTGGAAGGGATTTATTGGTTTCTAGGCTATATTTCAAGCCCTACTGGACCATTTTTGAACTTTTGAATCCTCGGATCCTGAGGTCCTAAGTCTTAAGTCTAGCGTGAAAACTTAAAGTTAAAACTTTACCCTTCGAACCTACTTTAGAGCATATACAAATTGATTGTGGTTTCAAAACTTCCCGGTATATTTCCCTTTTGTGCCAAGTATTTTGTCACTGATTGTAGATGAAAATAGTATACATACGATCGTATATATATGTTACATAAATATTTCTATTAACTCTTAGTTTTGAGTTCTGTTTTGACTAAAAGCACTTTGTAAGAGAAATAGAACAAACAAAATTTAGATTAATAAAAGCTAAATAAAGTTGACACAAGAGATTGTAATGGGCTTTCTTCTCAAATATGGTTGTTTTACACCCATTTGTGCATATTCTCTGACAAAAATATCACAACAGACATTTCGTTGCTAAAAAAAAATTGGCTCTTCTTCATGATGAGAATGACGCAATCACGAGATATAGGTATCCGGATTCTAGTACCAAAAAGGGCCCAAATGATGACGTCATCACCAAAATTGACAAAATCTGAATAGGGTAATTTCAAGGCATTATTGTCAAGGTGTCACATGCCAAATTTGAAAGGAAACGGACAAGCCAATCACGAGATATAGGTGTCCAGATTCCAGTACCAAAAAGGGCCCAAATGATGACGTCATCACCAAAATTGACAAAATCTGAATAGGGTAATTTCAAGGCAATATTGTCAAGGTGTCACATGCCAAATTGGAAAGAAAACGGACAATTCAATCACGAGATATAGGTGTCCAGATTCAAAAAGGCCCAAATGATGACGTCATCACCAAAATTGACAAAATCTAATTAGGTTAATTTCAAGGCATTATTTTCAAGGTATCACAGGCCAAATTTGAAAGGAAGAAGACAAGCCAATCACGAGATATAGGTGCCTGAAAAAAATCTAGAAATGACGTCATCAATCTTAAAACAATTAACTGGTGACAAAAGCAAGACAAAATAGCGTCATTTTCTTGCCTAAAGTAGTCGTTACTTAGTTTTGGTACTCGTTACTTTCATTTGAGAATTCGTTACTTCTCGTTACCTACTCGTTACTTCTCGTTACTTCTCGTTACTTCTTGTTCCTCGTTATAGTAACAACCTTTTCCTAGCTATCCACGATGGTTGAAATTTGACAATGACTTGCTTTTTTAGCTAGCTGTGCTTTTTTTGCTGCACAAGAAAACAGAAAAAGGTATAAATATTCAAATATCTATGAAAATGTCTAAGAAAAATCATGATGAGCCTTCTTCAGAAGGAATTTCTCAGAAATTTATTGAGCCTTCTTCAGTTTCTTATAATGGAATTTCTCAGAAAATTGTTGATGAGCTTTTTTTCAGAAGAAGAACAGACAGCTAGATCAGGAGAGGTACGTGTACAAAAATGATAGAGGTAATAGAGACTTACATTTTATGAATTTGTGTAGAAACCAAGATTCAGTGTATACATGTGCAGTAGACTCATTTTTGGAAATAGCATATGCTGAAATTGAGACACAGAGCTTCTTCTTTGATTTGTTAACAAATTGTTTGAAGTCATACAGTATCATTTTAAATTCAGACATCACAGACAATAGAGAAAATGAAGTAAAACCTATCTATTATTTGTCAGCCTGTTTGGGACTTCTTATTGTAAGTTGCACATCTTTTGAAAAACGTGATTGTGATGCTGAGTTTTCTCAGATTTTTTCAGGAAGTATTGTTCGTAATTTTTCAGAGTAAGAAAAAGCTTCCCAGCCGGCACACAACGTCAAAACAACGTTCATTTGACATTCATAACGTCCAAATAACGTTATTTGAACGTTAAAACAACGTTGTGTGCCAGCTGGGTTTATTTGAAACACGTTACAGAATAGAGGGATCATGCTCTAAAGTCTATTCACGATAAGTGTGCACTCTTTTTTCATTTACCTATAACTTTTGAAGGAATTCTTCAATCTTTATAAATTTGGTATCGTTGGAGAGATATTTGTGAGTGGAACAATTTGAAAAAAAAAAGTCTTTAAAAAAATTCTAAAAACGAAGATGAAAATGAAGAAGAAAAAAATGAAGATCTTGTAGAGAAGTGCTAAAACTTTCATTTTAACTGGAGAGATTCTTTGATCTTAGGAGGTCATCACTGTGAAAAAATTTCACTAAAATATTTTTTCAATATAAAGTTATGATACAAAGTTAATAAGTGATTGACCCCAAAAAACAGCAAAAAACAGCAGAAAACAGCGTTTTTAGACGTCAATCAGCTTAGAACTTTGTTTGATATCTTTTGACTTAATGATTATTTTTGAGAAATTTTTTCACAGTGATGATGTTCGATAATGAAGGAGTCACTTCAGTGAAAATGAAAGTTATAGCACCTTTCTACAAGATCTTCATTTTTTTCTTCTTCATTTTCATCTTCATTTTTAGAATTTTGATATGGATTTTTTTATTCCAAATTGTTCCACTCACTAATATCTTTCCAACGATACCAAATTTATAAAGATTGAAGAATTCCTTCAAAAGTTATAGGTAAATGAAAAAAGAGTGCACACTTATCGTGAATAGACTTTAACTGTGGTGAAGAATTAATTCGTCAATGTAGTATATTTTTGAATTACATTTCAGAATTAAACTTAAATCGTTTAGATGATTTCCATGATTGGCAAAATCTTTTAAACCCAGTTATGATTGATAAATCAATAATGATACATCGCTAGTGTCATTTAAATTTCGAATCCCCTATTCAGAAGTGAAAATGTAAACCAGATCGGTCCAAAGTTCGAAACTTCAAGTTTATTAAAGACAATTTTTTGCTGCAAAAAAATCAATTTTTCAATTATCAAATGTTTTTTATAAGCACGTGTCTGCCTTTGGTTAGGCTTAAGTATGCTTAAGACCGCAGCAAATCTAGGCTCAACATATGCAATTATATTTCAGGCTTAAGTATGTTATATTATGTTTAATAATTTACCGAATCTGAGTCTTCATTAGACTAGAGTCTACTTTTGGCTGAACTTTGCTTTTTGATAATTTGGATGATGCTGAATTCAGTAATGTATACTAGAACCAATTTGCAATCCCTCGGTACTTTCAATTTCAAGCATTATTTTTTGCCGTCTCCATAATTCCGCTGAAAAGAGCCTGGGGCTTTCTGTAAATTCTGCTAGCATATTAGAGCAAAGCACTGCCAAAAAGAATCCAGGCCACTTAATCGCATCATCCAGTCTATCAAAAAGCCTTAAGTGGCCTCTGGGCTAGGTCGTCAAAGGCTTATAGACGTTATGCTTATAAAAAAATCATGTATAATTGGTTCATATCATGGCAGCTTTTTTCTGATTTTAGCAAAATATTGGACTCACTTTCATTCTGAAAAATGGAGCTTCCCTGGACCAAAAGGCTATTTCAAATGTACTTTCTTTTGGTTTTTTTTTAGTCCTGGTTCCTCCGGGCTGGGTATGCTCTGCGCCTCTGCGGGGCATTTTTATCCATGGCTAATTGCTAGTACTTTAATTTTAAAAGAAGTTATGAGAGAAACGATTAGCAAATTAATGTTTTACCAAAGATTTATTATACACTGGATAAACGACTCATAAAACGATGGAGAGCGATCATTGTATTTCCTTTGTTTCAGAAAACAATTGATGTTCTAGCTTTGTCCGCAAAGGACAACTGTCATGGCGGTTCGAAGATGTCTGATTTTTAAAAATGTTTATCAGTCTTATTTTTAAAAAGTTCTCTAGCTCCTTCTTTTTGTACATTTGCAGAAAAATTTTTTGAAAGTAAGGCTAGCATTCCAAGCCGGATACATTTGTGATATCTAAAGTGAGAAAAACGTCATTAGACAAGAAATTCAGACAAAATGCTTATAATGACACAAAATTTTCAATTGGAAATATCTTTCCAAGACTGTCCCCAGAAGAGCTGAAATTAACATGCATAAGACTTGAGTGTCTTGGCTCCATTGTGGTATGAAAATCCTTTGTAGGCACGTGGTGGCAAGGTGGTTTTTTTTTGGTTGAAGTTTGAAAATTTCCGGTGTCAACATTAAATTTCTTATACACAACACGTCTTTTGCATCTTTCTCACACGTTGAAACGTCATAACGACTTATAATTATCAATTAAGTGAAAGAATCTGACTCTCACAGGAAAGATTTAGGTCTCTTTTTGGGAATTGGATGAGTGATTTTCGATAATAAATGCAATAAAAATGCTTCGAAAAATCATTTAACCCTTTAAGTGCCGATGTCGTATATATACGACATGGGCTATATAGGAGGGCGAAGCCCTCCTGTAATGCCCAGTTTGAGTTAGAAATCGTTATTTTTGGTCGAACTCGTAGGAATTAGATTGTCCTTTATGGTCAAGCAAAAAAAAATTCAAAAGTGAGTCTTTCCAGCGAAATTTTAAGCAAAAAAGTCAAAAAAATGCAAAAAATTGACAAAAATTCACTTTTTTGAGATTCTGACCGTTTTTTGACTATTTTTGGTCAACGAGTGATCCAAGAACCTCCAAATTTGGCCCTGTTTTACTTTATTCTGTCTTCTAGTGAATTGATTTGAAATTTTACCACTGGGCACCTTTTCATCAGTTCAGTCAGGTCCGCGCAGCGGGCCTGACTGCTTTAATTCCCTAACCTACCCCCCCCCCCTTGGCCGCCGCCCACCACGCCCTTCCTAAATCGGGCGGCGCCGAAGGCGCCCAAAAGAAAGAAGAGACTCTAAGCTATCCAACGAGCTATATACGAGCTTCTAATTCCTTCTAGATCAGGAGATATAAGCCCTTAAAATTTGAACTAGCGATTTTTTAAAAAAAACTTAGAAAAAAGGACCCTGGCACTCAAAGGGTTAATGAGTGAAGGAGAGTGAACAATAATATCATTACTGCGGACATAGCTAGTACACGAGAAATCGGCAAAAATCTGTTACTTGTATATCCAGTGTATAATAAATCCTTGGTTTTACTTCTTATCTTTCGAAACAGAAGCAGTTTCTGACGTGTTCTACGATGGCTCTGAGGTTTCCCTACTTCTAAAAATATGATTTCGAGAAGAGAAGAAAAATTTCTAGCAGAGAAGTAAAAATTTTTCACAGAGAAGTAAAAGTTTTTTTAAAAGATTAAGAGAAGTAATAGATTTTTTACTTCCCTGCCACGATATTTTGTAAAAGATTTTACTTCTCTGCTAGAAATTTTTACTTCTCTTCTCGAAATCATATTTTTAGAAGTGGGGAAACCTCAGAGCCATCGTATTTTGTCTGCCTTCCTTCCCGGAGTTGTTTTTTTTGCTTGATTTGCTTGGTAGTTTGCTTGATGAATTTTTACACTTTTTCAACTGGAGAAGTTATGGAAACAACAAGACTTTGAAAAGATTTACCTTGAAATACTGTATTTTGATTTCAAAATATAGGATACACTAACAAAAGAGACAGTTTATGGAAAGCGCATAACAAACCAACAACATCACTGATAAGGACATGGGAAGGATTATATTGCGAAAGTCCAAACGGGGCTTGTTGTTGCTTGCTCGTGCTTGCTCGTGCTTGGCTTTGGTATGTTTTGAATGACTGTGTTGTCCAATGATTTCGTTACATTTTGATGTCTACTCTATGATGGAGCGCTCGTTTCAGAGAGGTAAAATTGGAATCAAAGAACATGATGGGGAAGAAAGCAAGAAAGCGAGTTTTGGTTTTGATTTTGAATTGCTATGGGCTTGGACTTGGACATCATACAGTGTTTATTCTATAGATTCAATGTAATTGACTGAACCTAATTAGGACTGTTTGGGATTGATCCTCGCAATTTACTAATGGTGCTTATTTTCGCAAAGCAACGTACAGACGGAGCAAAACATCAGCGCATATACAGAACATTTTATAGCTCTTTCTACCTAGACAGGTTAAACTTCTCTGTAAAGAGGGGACCATTCGTAATTTTTATTTTTTAGACAGAAAATGTAAATTTAAGGTCTTTTTAAAAAATATATAAAAACTTTGTACCGTCAAAACAAACTTTAAAATTATATCACTTCAAAACGCTATTTTTTCTTATGTGATTCATTAGTTCCTGCCTGCGCAAAATTTGTTCTCTTAAGGTATATCCCTGTCTCTTTATTTCAGATTTTTAGCTCTACCATGTTCTTAGAAGACATCCCTACTATCATCCGGACTTATATCTAAATTTCTTGAATTTTGTTTCCTAGAAAATCTGAAAGTCAATAACATTTCATATGGAGAGATATTACAAATTAGTAAAGACCCTTTACTTTCTTAATTTAGAACCCAGCCAAACCCTCCGCCCAAGCAAGAATCTCAGGTAGGTTTAACCTTATGTTGTTTAAAAACTCAAATTGGTAAATTTTCGCATGAAAATGAAAAGGACTGTTTTCAACTAAGATTATCCAACATTTTTCAAAACTATAGTTTTTCAAGCCACTATGTTCTGTTCACACTTTGACGTATTAGTAACAGTAAGAGAATCTGAAGAAAAAATATACAATACATTTTATGATAAAGCCCGGGGGCACTCCATTACTAAATGGCGATTTGTGCCGCCAAAAAAACGGCTTTAAAAATCGAACACTAAAAGTGCAGCCCTTGAGAAGTGCAAAGGTTCCCTTAAAATGTATTTTACCGAACGTTTCTGACCCTTATAGTGTAGTTTTATTTCATATCTTGTTGTGCTTGAGCCACCTAAAAATGAGCATGAGATGTTGACACAATGTTAAAAAAATATCAAAATGGGTGTAAGTCAAAACTAGAAAGATACAACGAATTATAAGAGACACTAGATAAATGAGTCATAAAACGGTGGAGAGCGACCATTGTATTTCCTTTGTTTCAGAAAAAAATTGATGTTCTAGCTTTGTCCGCAAAGGACAACTGTCATGGCGGCTCGAAGTATCTGATTTGTAAAAAATGTTTATTAATCTCATTTTAAAAAAGTTCTCTAGAATTTTTTTTTCGTACCTTTGCAGGGAAAAAACTTTGAGAGTAAGGCTAGAATACCACGCCGGACACATTTGTGAAATCTAATTAGTGTGGTCGTGTTACAAAACTACAGGCTGTTTTTAGGAAAAAAATAAGATCTAGCTGAAACTTTCTCCAGACCTTCTCGATATATTTCATGCGCAAGTTCCACTTTTTGCCACATTTTGGTCTAAAATTGACCATAAATAGCATCTTCTGCGTGAATTATCTTGAGTTAGGTAATGAAATCGGCTATACCCGTTTAAAAGTCTATATAGTTTTTCGAGAGCTTTCGAATGGTATACTTGATAATGTCTGAAAATGAGTTTGAAATTTTCAAAAAATTTCGCCCTCAGGGTTTTGCCTGGGGAAAAAAGAAATGTCCCAAAAAAGGGATGTTCCACCAGTGGGATTTTAGGGGTATTTTTCCTGAGGCATAACCATCCTATAGAGAAGGTCTGGAGAAAGTTTCAGCTAGATCTTATTGTTTTCCCGTAAATTATGCTAAACGACCCCACTAAATGTGAAAAAAACATCATTAGACAAGAAAAATTAAACAAAATGCTTATGGTAACACGAAATTTTCAATTGGGAATATCTTTCCAAAACTGTTACCACAAAAGCTAAAACTAACAAACATTAGACTTGAGTGTCTCGGTTTCACCATGGATTTATTATAGAGACTCTGGATAAACATCAAATGAAACGGTGGAGAGTGAAGTATTGTATTTCCATTGTTTCAGAAAACAATCGATGTACAGGCTTTGTCCGCAAAGGACAACTGTCATGGCGGCTCGAAGGACTCTGATTTTGAAAAGTGATAAATACTCTTATTTCTAAAAAAGTTCTCTAACTTTATCTATTCGTGCTTTTGCTCGCGAAAGGTTTGAACAGGGTCGTTGTAAAACATGGAGTAGCTCCATGGAATACCTATTGGAGTACTCTAAAAACGGATCCGGTTGATATTACAGGGTCCATGGGTACCAAGCCTATCAGTGAGAGTGACTGATACGCCTGACGCCCAAAGGTAAATTTACTGACCGAAAGTAGACTCCGCCTAACTCTCCACCCAGTTTCACTGGTACGTTTCGCACCCAAAACGCGTTAGAACCTAGACCCTTCCACTGATACGCTTCGCACCAAAAACGCGTTAGAACCTAGACCCTTCACTGATACGCTTCGTACCCAAAACGCGTTAGAACCTAGACCCTTCACTGATACGCTTCGCACCAAAAACGTGTTAGAGCCTAGACCCTTCCACTGATACGCTTCGCACCCAAAATGCGTTAGAACCTAGACCCTTCACTGATACGCTTCGCACCCAAAACACCTTAGAACCACACCCTTCCACTGATACGCTTCGCACCCAAAACGCGTTAGAACCACACCCTTCCACTGACACGCTTCGCACCCAAAACACGTTAGAACCTAGACCCTTCACTGATAGGCTTCGCACCCGAAACACTTTAGAACCACACCCTTCACTGATACGCTTTGCACCTAAAACACGTTAGAACCTAGACCCTTCACTGATACGCTTCGCACCAAAAACGTGTTAAAGCCTAGACCCTTCACTGATACGCTTCGCACCCAAAACGCGTTAGAACCTAGACCCAAAAATTAGCTTGGCAACTTTTTTGAAAATTATAACTTTTTACCTTATTTTACGCCCAAAATACCTTAAGTTAGGTTATCAAATACCTCTGTTAAGGAGTTAAGATGTGTAATAGATTTATATAGATACTACTTTAAACACTATAAGGTTGCCAAATTTGTTCCAATAAGATTCGATATTCTGAAAAGATTTTATAGAGAGCCGATTTGCTTTATTCTATATATGAAAAATCATCGCGGCGCTTCATTAAATAATTACGATTTCAGAAGATAAATTTCGCTCTTTGTTTAGTAACTGTGAAAAAGATGAAGTCAGTCAAGATCAAGTTTTCAGCTTCTCACTTATGAATACCCTTTCATTGAGCACAAAATCTTATTTAAATCATATCAAAAGATGCAGCCCATTTTATTTTTGGAGATACTTTGAGACAGCCTTTAGAACACAAAAAATCAATCTGTTATTTGTCATCTTTTGTAAATAATAAAAAGTAAATAGTCAAAAATACATTCAAATCTGCGACCTACTTGTGTGTGGGCACCATTTGCTGGATTGACAAAAATTATAAGTATTATTGACAGTATCATGCCTAATGCAATTTTGAGCAAATTGTGGCAACCTCAGATAGCCACGCCATTCGTCACTAGTAATGACGGTGTTTGGCAAAAGCACTCTATCGATGGCTCCTTAGAGTAGCACGGTCACGGCGTAGTACTACCTCCATGTAACCCTTGGTAGGTTGAAACTGTGTATCTGCGAGTCCAAATACCCATAAGGGATTTGCGCGTCTTCCCCTGCCACCCTAGTCATACAAAGTAATAATTAGTGGTAATCGGTTTCAATGAAATTGGCAGTCCGCACATTTAGATGTAACAAAAAGTAATAAAAGTAATATCTTGAAATTGAAAGTGAAGAAGAAAAATGATGAAAATGACGGACAGAAAATTACAGCTGGCCTACTAAATTAAAAGTGGGTCTATTCTTTACCTATGTTATACCCGTTTTGGGGTATTTTGAACGATTTAGCAGAGTTGTAACTTATTAACTAAGATAGATATGAAAATTAGGTAAGTTTACTTTTAATTTCCTTACTTGGGGGTAATTGACAATTTATAATTGAAAATGGTCTAAAAATGGCATTCTTAGCTTGAGTAGCAAAATTCCATCATGGTGATATTCTTAGCATTATTCTTAATTTTTTGGCCCTTTTCATCATGGACATTCTTATAAAGTGTAATCTTATTAAAAAAAAAGCGTGTACAGCACTTTTCTTTAAAGAGCAGTCTTAAAAATGTGCAAACTGCCAATTTGCAATTTTTTCTGCATCTTAAAAAGACTGGTACTGCTAGAAAGATAAGTAAGGTCAGGGCAAGAAGGTTAAGAAAAGTAAAGAAGATGGTATGCTGGTATTCTGAAGATAAATCCTTTACTAAAAAAAGATACTTACTCTTTGACCATGACGAATCATTGATTCATCCACTTGAACTACAAAGTTTTGACCTCCACCACCAACCCTGATCGGATTTCGCTGCAAATCGTTTCTGCAAACCTGTCTCAATTTTTGATACATCTTGATAATTGTGTTTTTAGACCAATTGGTCATTTCTCTAACATTTAGATTTTATTTGACCAGTAATAAATCATCATGAAAGCTTTCGATAACATGACAGAAAAACCTTCGAAAATAGTGCTGTCTCTCACTGTAACATTCGTTCGGCAGGGTCTACCACATCTCCTATGAGAAGAATATCTTAAATACAAATAGTTCCCAGCCCAGGGGCGGGGGTGTTAGGAGAAATGGGAGTCTAGATTTGTAAACTCGAAGAAATCTTTAGAATTTAGAGTCTCTCTATTAGTCACTTTTTATCAATTAGCTCTCTTCAGTCTCAGGGTTCCCTTTTTTACAAAAAATTGGGTTTGTTTAAGACTCAGATCTCAAAGTTCCGATTCTGATTCTTTCCTAAAAATCCAAAAATGTTTTACGCAACAATCTCAAAAATTCCAACAGTTCCCAAAATTACCTAAAACATTACCGAAATCCCTGAAAGATCCAAAAAATAATCACAAAGCTTTTCTGAAGGAATCAAAAATCCAAAATAATTTTTAAAAATTCCTAGCAAATACCAAAAATTTCTAAAAATAATTCCAATTAGCTCTTAAAATCTCTAAGAGATCCCAAAAAAATCTGAAAGTCCCCTAGAAATATTAGAAATCAATTCAAAAAATATTTAAAAACCCCTAAAAACTTTCCTTACATTCAGCAATCTTAAAAATCCCAAAAATCTTTTGATTTCGTACACTTTTTGTGAGTGAAATTTGGTCAAAATTATTGAAAACGTTATCAAAAAAGTCGCGTTAAGAAGAGTCACAAAATTTGGAAAAGTTTTTTTCTCTTTTTTATTAATTCCAAATTGGAGGGCACATGCCCATCATGTCGTAATACTAATACCCTCTCATAGAATGTTTCCAAAAGAAAATTATAGTTTTCCTTATTCTATAAAAGAGGTGGTGCAACATAATATAAAAAAATCTTACCATCAGTAACCATCTAAAACAGTATCAGCGTTCAAATTCATCTGTCTACCGCAGTTTTGGCATATTTTATTTGGTGGAATCAATGCGTACGCTTGTAAAAAATGAATAACTTCGATTTTGGTCCCATCGTACAATATTCTGCCCCATCGATCTAAAAACTGACGGTGTAAGCGAGCTGCAGCTCTTCGTGCTGCTGCCATTTCAACGGGACTGATTCATTCATTGATGTGAAATATTCGGACTTTTCTGATCAACGCTGACCCACCAGAGATAATGCAAAATATAAATATATTAGACATGTCTAGACTATACTAGACTCAAAATGGGTCTAGACATTTTTATAAACTTTTAAAATCAGTACATGACACTTTTCTTTTGGACAGGTCTAAAACGCCTAATACCTACTACTTAATACTTACTACCTAATACTTAAAACTTACTACCTAATACTTAATACTGACTACCTAATCAATTTGGATACTTTACAGACCAGAACTTCCAGGCTCTCCTTCGCCTGTTCGAATCTCTATTCTAAAACATTGGTTTCGAGGAATTTGAATGTGTTATCTAAAAGAATATTTAAATAAGTATTTAATAAATATTTAAATATTAAATATTTTCTTCGCCTCATATAAGTACAAAGCAAAAGGTTATTATCTTTATCTAGTTTTTCTTCCTTTTACTGCTCTCTCTATTATGACTTTGATTTAATTATAAAAACACGTGTGCAAATATCTAAAATAGATATTCTTATACACCCCTGCCTCTAACGCGTTTTGGGTTCTTCCTTTAAAACAAGGAACCTTTGTTTTCTCAGCAAAAGTTTTAAATTTGCCTCCAAATTGCCTCCAAAGTGGAGCAGTCGTTTTATTTCAGGGTCAAAATGTTAAAAATACAGTTGAGCATGCTATTAAATGGTTACGTTTAAAAAGGGGTATTAGATGCCCACAAGCTGGTGCTGTATTAAGTGAATACAATTACAAACAAGTGCGTGTTTGTAATGAAATCGACCTTTCAAACAATATGGTGAAATTATTCAAAGATATTTACGGGCCTTTGTTTGTACAATAATATTTTTAAACTATGACGAGAAATACAAGTCTATCCAATTTAAGGCCAAACACGTATCAGTGGAACTGACTTACCTACGCTTTGCATTCAAAGCGTATCAGTGAAGGGTCTAGGTTCTAACGCGTTTTGAGTGCCAAGCGTATCAGTGGAAGGGTGTGGTTCTAAGATGTTTTGGGTGCGAAGCGTATCAGTGAAGGGTCTAGGCTCCAACGCCTTTGGGGTGCGAAGCGTATAAGTGGAAGGGTGTGGTCTTCAGGTGTTTTGGGTGCGAAGCGTATCAGTGGAAGGGTGTGGTTCGTAGGTGTTTTGGGTGCGAAGTGTATCAGTGAAGAGTCTAGGCTCTAATGCGTTTTGGGTGCGAAGCGTATCAGTGAAGGGTCTAGGCTCTAACGCGTTTTGGGTGCGAAGCGTATCAGTGGAAGGGTGTAGTTCTAACGCGTTTTGGGTGCGAAGCGTATCAGTGAAGGGTCTAAGCTCTAACACGTTTAATAAAATAAAAAATCTGAAAATCTGCTCTCTTAAATCATGGTCATATTGCATACCAAAATGTCACAAATATGATGGAGATTTAGAAAAACATTAGAAATTTACGTCAAAAATGAGAGATGAATAAAAGTTTTGACCCTTGAAAGCCGTTTTTTGACTAAAAAAAGGCGCCTTTGCATTATGGGCATGAAATCCTGAAAATTACAAATATTGTTTTGGAAATGCATTTCAGCAAGTATTTAATCAATTGAATCACAGTTCAGCACCTAAATTGCAATTTCAAAGTTTCAGTAAGTTGTGAGCAAGGGTTTATGATTGTAGGTTTTAAGGTGTAATAGTGTAGGTTTTAAGGTGTAATTTGATTTTAACGTACAGTTTTGAAAAAAATTAGGTACGAATGATCTAATTGTAGCATTAGTAACTTTGCAGTGAATCACTGTTCAAAATTTGAAACCAAAAGGACTATTTTTAATTTGTTTTAAGGGGTAAATAGCTAAAATTGCTTTTTTTCACGAAGCAATAAATATTTTCTTAGCAGCTTTTAACCAGGGCAGAAATTCATTGGTAGCCTTGACTCACCAATAAAAAGTTTCCACCCTTACTGTTTTCTCTATCAGCAATCAGTGACAAAATAGTTGGCACAAAAGGGAAATTCACCGGGGTGTTTTGAAACCACAATCGATTTGTAAGTGCTCTAAAGTAGGTTGGAAGGGTAGAGTTTTAACGCTAGACTTAAGACCTTAGGATCTGAGGATCGAAAAGTTCAAAAATGGTCCAGTAGGGCTTGAAATATAGCCTAGAAACCAATAAATCCCTCCCAGATCGAAATATTCGATGAAATAATCAAGTTGAAGGCCTGAAATTGACATTCTTGCTCGAACTTCAATTTTTGAAAAATGGTAAATTAGCCAAAAGTGCCAATATATTATGGCACTGATTGAGGATGTAGGGGGTACCTTTTTTGTTGTACGTTTTCAGGGGTATCCGCTGGTATTCAATGTAAAGTCGACTCTTTGAAGATTTTGTAAATCTATTAATTTTCAAATGTCCGTTTTAGACCAGCGGCCGAGGTAGTGAATTGTGTAACTTCGTAGGGCACCCCTTAGATCAGGGCAAATTTTTGATATTATGCTCCTAATAGGGTGTAGAACGACATTTCGCCTTAAAAATGCCATTTCTCGGCACCAGGTGGTCGAAACTTAAAAAATAACCCCATTTTCTTTATCTACTTTTCATACTTAATCAGTTGGTAGCATCAGATATTTGATTTTCAGACTTCAAAAAAACCGTTAGTAAAGGGGGACCCTTGATAAGTTCTATCGATTAACTAAAAATCGATTCACTCGAAAACTGCAGGAGATTGGAAGGGCAAATTTTTTTTGTCAATTCTACACCCTATTAGGAGCATAATATCAAAAATTTGCCCTGATCTAAGGGGTGCCCTACGAAAACCATTTTTAAGACCTTTTCTGAACCTCGGACGCTGGCCTATTTCCTGAAAAGCTCTCGAAATAGCATAATTCAACACATATTCATTCAATGGAAAGTTTGAAAATATAGTAAATATAATATTTCAGGTTGTTTAAAAGATGATAAAACATTGAATTTACAACAAATTTACTGATAAGAGATGTGACTTTTCCAAATCTCTTTGATATGTAATGAAAAGCTCATATTGGGAAATCTATGATTTCGCCCAATGTAACACTTTAAAAATTGTATCATATTTTAATCCTCTACACGTAGTAAAGTATAGTACAGCGCTTAGGCAGATATAAGAAAAGACTCTTGTAAATAGATAGACTGTAATAAGTTAATAGCTCCTGAACTCCTTAAATGGGAGACGGGTGATCATCCGTGATCTAACAACCTGTGAATGGTTTCGCAGAGCCGCCCTTTTTTAATCATTATATCACGGGACTATGAAGCGCCGATGGAAACAATAATAATTTCATTTATGATCTTTTGAAGGGTCGAGAAGATTACACCAAAAGAGGTTGCATTCACAACTGAGGATACTTCCATCATCCCCCACTCTGTTCAATGTTGGAAGGTTCAAAATGAAACGAAATTGAAACAATCTGTCAGAAATGTAACATCAACAAACATAAACCAAAAAGCTTGGATACAGTGTGAAGCGGATATCAAAAGTGGATATACATATGAATTCGTTTTCAATACTGACAGAGCTGATGACTCCAAAATCACTGTTCAACTTCCGCGTAAGACTTGTCTTGAAAATTTATCTAGGGAAAATCATTTTGAAGATTAGGGGCTAGATACTTTTTGATATTTCCGTAATACTATCAATTGAAAAATTTCAAAGGAAATATTGATAGGACTCTGATTTTATTGTGACTTTAGGAAACTCTCATTTCTTTCCAGGAAATCATCATCATACAAGTAGGAAAGGAGAAACATTAGTCTACGCTCATAATTGTGGACGGCCTTCCAATATACACGCATTCGAAGTTTCGGACGAGAATGGAATCACAGATGACGATACATGTATCCCAATCAGCACTGGTCCTTCAGTTGCCAACACTGTCAAAGAATTCAATCAAAGAGCAATGCAGTATTACAAAGACCATATCGGTACCAAAACCTTCCCACCCTCGTATTACGTACGAAATGTAAACATGAAAGAAGTTATCGCTAGTCTTGAAGAACATTCATCACTTCTTGGAGGAAAAATTCTCGTCGGATATAATCCCATAAGCCATCTCAGAATACTTGGACTCAATGATGAAAAGATCGAGAGTGTTCTGCATTTTTCTGAGTGCCCTGATTACTATGACAACACAATCGTTTGTATTTATCCGAATCATGGCTTGATGTTTGTTTACGTGGTTGGTGAAAACGAAAAACATCTTGACAAGGATTTGGCGAAAGTCAATGCTGTCTTGAAAACATGGTGTTATGTTCACAGGCAGATTTTCCAAAATGAACAGCTTACTATTGTTGGAGTTCTCGTCTTACCGGCTTCAAGCGACTTAAACAATATGAAGCAACATCCTTGCTTAAATCTAAACACAAAGAGTCAGGACTTTGTCATTTCTTTCGATGAAAACTTTGGACAATGGTTGACCAACTTCTTAAAATTAATCCGAGATAATCGAAAGCTTTCATCACCCTCGACGCCAGAAATAATGGAAAACATTACAGGTAACATGATGGCAAGTATGGCACAAACCAAAATCTACCTTCCTCGTGTTTCAGGAAATGACACTATTAACGTTAAGACGATCCTGTTAACTGAACCTCAAATCTCCTGCATCGAAAGCCAGTCAAACTGGAAGCTGATCCAAGCTTCCTATGGCGCTGGCAAATCAATCACTTTACACGAAATTGCAAGGAAACTGCTAAAAATGAGCAACCAAGACTTGATTATAAACGTTACTTTCGACCCATTCAGTGCCCTCGATAAAAAAGTCGACCATTCATTTAACGAGCTTTGTGAACAAGAGAAATTGACACAAAAACGAGAAAATCTCATCTCATTATCGCTTTCTGAAGCTGTTGGTGAAAGAAAGAGTGTCACCGATTTTTATAACTGTTCCTCATTACCATCCAAAAATATTGCTGACGTCATGCTTCTCTTAAAAAACAAATACAAACATCGAAAATTACATTTTCTCTTTGATGAAGTTCCACAAGAGATGTTCACGAAGACCTACTCGGAAACACTACGTGGCCGTCTGGAGAGTGAATTTCGAGAATCAGTTGTCGTGATTGCCCTCCAAAGTGTACAGAAATCTCGAAAGATAACCGAAGAAGGCAAGGTCACCAATTCACAAGAGATAGATTTAAAAAGCTCAAGCATGGAACTTTTCAAACTACCAACGACGATGCGAATGAGCATTTCCTTAAATAAATTGAAAGAAGTTTTGGAAGGTGAAATCGAAAGTTCGCCCTGCTCCTTATACTTAGAAGTTCGATCAAAAGGTATTACATACCATTTACGTAACATTCTTTTATAATCGTGTTCAATTCCCGGGGAGGGCACTCGATTATGAAAACGACCGTACGTTCGGCCAAAAATCAGGTCTCTAAAATCGGACCCTTACAGTGCAGGAAAAATTTGGCTGTAAATCGACCCTTATAGTGCAATTTTTCGAAATTTTTTGCCAGGGCATAATTTTTTGAAATTACTCAAATTTTACCTAAAAATTTGGTATTTTCTCAAATTTTACACCCTTACAGTGCACTTTCTCCCACTTGCTCACAAATCAACCCTTACAGTGCGCTTTCCAAAGTCCAAAAAACCTACCGTTAAGGGCTGAACGTCCGGTAGGTCACTTACCTGGAGTGCCCCCCCCCCGGGGTTCAATTGCAACAGTGTGCCAGTAAAATATGCTTATTTTTATTTATTACCGAAACATCTTTGACATTTTAATTTTAATCTTTCAGGAAACGCTTTGCTGACAAAAGACGAATCTAGCAAGGTCATAATCCAGGAAACCCAATCAAATGGAGATGGCGAAAATAGACCAGATGACTCTCAATCGACAACAGAAGTCGAATGTCAGGTTACCGAGATATTTTTGTTAACTGTTTACAATTAGCTTACCATTGAAATTGAATAATAAAGCTATAATCTCTTTGTCAGAACCGAACTTTTTAGAAATTCTTTCAACAGATTTTTTTTGATTTTCTTTTCTCAAACTAGGACACTTTTCGCGTTGGATATTACAGCTTATTTTTTAAAGTCCGTTCAAATGATCTTCACCGGATGTAATTTTCTTCTCTATAACTTGCGAAAAAAACGTGCTCTCCTTGACAACACACCCTCCTCATAGACCCGCTAGCAGGATCTTTCAGGCAGTTGGGGTTAAAATAAAGGACTAAAAACTCAATTGGGAAGATTGATTGATATCCCATGTTTAGAGAGAAGGGAAGAAGAGAAGCTGACCCTCCGATATCATCAGACCGGGCCCTATTCCGGGATAGTTTTCTACCCAGACAAATTAATCGTCTCAGTATGAATAGAACTTTTTTTCAATTAAACCTTACCTTTATGTTTTAACGAGAAATTTCAAATTACTTCCCATTTATTAGCGAAAAGAAGATCAAGAAGCAAGTGAATCATTTAACCCAACGAAGCTACGCGATCCCGAAAACGTTTTTAAGTCACAGCCACAGACGAGTGAAAATGAAGAAGTCGTGAAAGAACTGTCCACTACGTATACCTATATGAAAGGGAAATGTGGGCATTCTTTCGCGAGCTTTTTAAAACCAAGAATCTTTCATTTCACCAAAACTTTCACACCTTTATTTGCTTGGTTCCTTCCTATACTAGCTGCCGTCCTCCAGTTCTGTTTGAATGAGAGAAAGGAGGACGAAGTCGTGGTATTATGCGAAGATATGTGTCAAGTACAAATGGTTCAGTATGCCCTGGAAAGGATACACAAGCGTCCAATCGCATACGCACCTTACCTTACCGGAGAATATCCTCAAGACATCCACAAGATAAAGGAAAAATTCATCAAAAATTTGGACGAGATGGAGACAGTTCTGATATCCGATTATCGGTCTGTTCGTGGATTGGAAATGGCCCATACAATCATCTTTGTGGATCCAGAAAACGAGGCCAACGCACATTTTCTAATCGAAGCAATCACACGAACCATAACAAATCTTGATGTCATTTCAACAAAACCTTTTCCACAAAATCCTTCCACGAGTATCGAAAGAGCTTTCCAAAAATATGTCGATGGGACTTTAGCTATCAAGACACTCGTTGAATCAAGCAAAGACGCAGAAGATCTTCTGAAAGTACGATTCCAATACAACGAAAAGGACGGCTCACAACAAACAAAAATTATTTCACAGAAATTGACCAATTTCAATTTCGACATTTCACAATCTCTAGATGATTTTAACAAAATTGAAGAGCTATGGCAAAACTATTTCAGGTAAAATCTTTCTGTTGAAATTTTCAATTTTTAATGATCTTTATTATTGCAAAAAGCTCAATGAAAGGATAAGTCATATTTTCCAAAATTAGGTGCCCGCTAATCCTTTAACCAAATATACTCCGGACTAAAAAAAAATACATATTTTTTTTCCTTTAGGATGGCGTTTACTCTTTCAACTTCCATTTTATCTTTGGGAACGTAAGTCAATACAGCTGATGTCCTCTGATTCGGCATTCTGTTATTCGAAAAGCTCCCATACACCTTTTCGACCGTAGCCGCCAATTGCCGCGTGGGCATTTTTTACCACCCTAAACTCGATCCAATCCTTTTTTTACACTTTTTTCTATTGTCTTCAGGCGCGAAAAAAAGATTTTAGGGTGGTAAAAAATGCCAGCGCGGCAATTAGCGGCTACGGTCGAAAAGGTGTATTGTCAATCAACTAACAATCATTTGACAAATTTCCTTTAAATTTCTCATAAAATTTGAAATTTAATCATTCATCGTAATGCACGATTCGCGATTCATGTTCCATGCATAACTTATGTTGATCATGCGAAATCATGCCAATCATGACAAAATGATTCAGTTTACAAAGTTTTATTCGCTAAAACCAACGACAAACTCAATTATATTCAACGAAGCTTTCATTGCATTCTTCCGACTGTACCATGATCCTTAAAAACAAAGTAAAGCACGTGCAGACACTTTCTGCGATCTCTTTGTTAATATCTGTTGTTTACTTCGTACATTACGGTCCGCAAACCATGGTGCCGCATAAATTCACCGTCGTAAACAAAAACGAGAAAAGATTATGCCATTATTTTGGAAATATGTTACACAATTTAAGTTTTATGTAAAATATTAGGAATAATTGGCATACTTTATGCATGGATCGCGAATCGTATATCGTAAATCGTTAGATCGTCCATCTTAAATTGCACCAAACCGTCTCTCTGGGAGAGTTTTAATTTCTAGCATATGAAAGGGTTTTTGGAATAGAGTATGAACTTTAGACGATCCTATCCTCAACACAATGTCACAACAAAAGGAATAATTCGGGAAACGGGATAAATTTGAAAACGGAGTTTAGTTCGGGGGGTTCGACATTCGTGAAAGATTCCCTATAAAGACTGAATGTTCTGTTTCCTCGATTTTGCAATACTATATAAACTTCAAGTGTAGTAAAAAAGGTTCTAGGAAAATTGCCCCCGAGAAAATTGCCCCCCGGAAAATTGCCCCCTAGGAAAACTGCCCCCTAGGAAAACTGCCCCCCAGAAAAACTGCCCCCCGGAAAATTGCCCCCTAGGAAAATTGCCCCCCGGAAAATTGCCCCCCCCGCCATCTTTTTTTCCACTTTTTTATAAAATCCAATGAAACTTCAAAGGCCATTGTAGCTGTAAAATTAAGTAGTTTTGAATTACTCTTAGGGTACCTAGTAAACGGGGGTCAGCGGGGGTGGATTGGAAAAAAGGCTAAAACAGCATAATCCGTACAAAAAAGAAGTTTCAGATTCCGAAAAATTGATAAGCGGAGGAGGGGTTGGATCAACAATGTCCTGGGTAGAAAATTTTCGAAAAATAGATTATTTTGGTGGGAACTTTCTTGGGGGAATACTGTAATTAATTTTTTAACTGTGGTTGGAATTAATTTTAGCGAATGACAGCGCAAATCTGCTCTATTTCATCTTATTTTGAGCAACTTTGTTGAATTTCAGGGGTTATTTAGCCAAGAAAACTGAAATTTTAATTTTGGTGGGAACTTATTTTGGCGAGTTAGTAAAAATTAGTTCCCTTAGCTTAAGATAGCACGGATAGGGCGCTTAGGGTTAAGAAATTGGGAAAGATTTTTTTGAAAGTGATTTTATTACTCGACTATCTTTCTCCACCTCATACAAAACTTGTAAAAGTCGTTTTTGAGGCGTCTTTTTTCTTTAAGGAAAAACTAAAAACTAAAACATGCAAAGCAGATCAATGGTCAGCGTGAGGAATATAGTAAGAATGAAGTTATCCATTCCATATGACCAAGAAATTTTGTAAAACCATAAAGAAAATACTTGAATAGCGAAAGAAATACAGTATAAAACACTGAAATTGACTATCGCTAAACAGAGAAAACGCTTTCTCTGTATTCTATGGTTAAACCACATTATTCCTTATAAAAAGCGTCAACTTAATGAAAATTACGGCTGCAACCTGCAACCGTTGGACCAAAATATAGCCCCAAAATATTCTAGATCTCTTAATCCGTTAAGACGCGATCACGTAAAATTGCGTAATCCAAAATCTCCCAAATGTTGAAAATTGAGTTAGATTTAGTTTCGAAAAATGGAAAAACAGGGGGCAATTTTCCGGGGGGCAATTTCTTAGGGGCAATTTTCTAGGGGGCAATTTTCTGGGGGGCAATTTTCCTAGGGGACAATTTTCCGGGGGGCCGTTTTCCGGGGGGCAATTTTCCGGGGGCCAATTTTCCGGGCGGCAGTTTTCCGGGGGGCAGTTTTCTCGGGGGCAATTTTCCTGACACCGTAAAAAATTACCCTCGTTAGCAATGGAATGTAATATTCCAATCTCCATAATTTTTGTTTTTGCTGTTCTGAAAGGTAAAGCTTCTATGGATGATATCTATGGATGATATCATGATGATATCTATTAATAATTTCTCCTGCATATAGCAACAACTGGGACGGCAAACCCATGGAAAGTGTGACCTTGAATGACGGAACTACGCTCAGTTTTGATGGTAAGTTTGATTCGAAATTTCGTTTTGATATATGGTAAATTTTATAAATTTTCAACTATACAATCAAAAGCTCGTAAGTACCCAAACCGAAACATCCTAAAAAAAAAAAAAAATACCAATGCACCAACACTTAACATTTTCCAACTTTTAATTGCACTATTCAAAAAAGATAACATAACCCCCGTTTTTAGTAATAAGTTGGAGATTTGATATTTCACAGAAAAGTGCTACCAAGGGGTATTTCGGGTCCCATATCTTCCGAAGGACTTTTTTTTTTGCCTTGAAATTTAACAAACTTCTTCACCTAAGGTTGAACTACGACTGGTGTAAAAATGAACGTTAAAGCATAAGTAGAAAAAAGCTCAATTTTTACAATCGCAAATTTAACCGCTAAAAATCGCGAATCTTTTAACAAAAATACATTCAAATATAGCGCTTTTGATTCTCTGAAACAACTCGGGTAACTTAATGCATGTCCCAGAATTGCATTAATTTTTCCGCCCCAGTTCCAGTCCCTAAACCATAACAAACTATACATTTTTGGAAGCGTATTTGGATGTAGAATACCGTATTCGGTGTAACTTAAATTCTTTCTCAGTATAATTAGAGATATCTTAAGAAAACCTGATTATGACGTCATGATTGATGACGTCATAAATACAAAAAGTTGAATATCTCGAGAAATATAAATCAAAACTTTATGAAATTTGGACCAATGATAAAGTACATTGAGATGTTTCAAAAAAAATTGAAAGTATTTCCCAAAATTAATGACGTCAGTATAAATTGCAAGAATTCGAATTTTTGCGATAAAATGCTGACATCAGCAAATTTTCAAAATTTTTAAAAAGAATTCTCCTCTTCTTGATGAGTTCTATCATTGGTCCAAATTTCATAAAGCTTTGAGTATTAGTTCTTGAGATATTCAACTTTTTAAAATTATGACGTCATAAATAATGACGTCATAATCACGTTTTCTTAAAAAAACTCAAATTCTGCTGAGAAAGAATTTAAGTTACACCGAATACGGTATTCTACATCCAAATACGCTTCCAAAAATGTATAGTTTGTTATGGTTTAGGGACTGGAACTGGGGCGGAAAAATTAATGCAATTCTGGGACATGCATTAAGTTACCCGAGAAGCAAAAAAAATTTCCATAATTATATTTGATTATCAAAAGTTACAGGCATTCTTGTTTCCACTGCCAATTATATCTGGACAGACTTTAATTTTCTATTCTGGTGTTCTATATTCTCTGGAAAAAAACCTTGGAACATATGATAATTGAATCATAGGCGTAGCAAGATACCCTGCAAAATTTATGGAAGAGAGCGGTTTTTACGACACTGTAATTATTGTCTTTGTTTTATCAAGAGAATAATGAATATGTCATAAACGTCTGCACTCCCTCATAAATTTTGCAGGTTATCTCGTTACGACTATGTAATTGTAGACAATGCGTGTATACTTCCGTCCATTCGATTTTTCACAATAAAAATGAAATGAAAATTGATTTTTTTCAATTATTTTCAATTTTTCATTTTTGTTTTTAAATTAGAAATTGAAAAAAGAAAAATTGAGATTCAATTTTCAATTTTTTATTTGTTGTCCATGTGGGTGACAATTCTGTGATGATGATGTATCATTTAGATTAGACGGGGGTCTGGAATGGCAATGTTTGTTGCTTGCGCTTAGGCATCCTTTGTATAATATCTCTATCACATAAAACATTTTACACTGTTTTTTAATATTGTTTCCTTATCTCGTCAAATAATAGTGATGATGTAACATCATAAGTATATACTACCTTTTAAAATTATATCATACTTGGCTTTAAACGTAGCTTCTGCAGATGGGTTCAACCTAAGTATAGTCCGAGATCCGTAAATCACAATAGGTATACTTACGCAATATAGCATGCAGCAGAACAGAATTGGTGGAGTGATTCTGCAAGACAACTGCCACGCTGGAGTAATCGTTATCTGGCACCCGATGTAGAAATTTTCTTCCGACACGCTAAAGCTCTGAAGGTCGGGAAAATTATCAACATCTGGAAGAAATACATTACGGAATTTCGCCTGACCGCGTAATTTTTTAGAAAAATGGGCCCGAGTGCAATTTGGACAGGGAAGGTGTCATGGCCGACAAAATTTGGGTCAGAAAAAACTTCAAAAGCTTTCACGAAATAAATTCCAATATAAAAAACTTTTTGGAGTAGGAATCATGCAAAATATTATCATTCTTTTCACAAGAAGGGCATGTAGAAATACTCAAATAAGTATTTTTCCTTCTTTAAACTGATTACAGAAGCAAAAACAAAATAGAAATAACATTGTACACAAAAAAGCCTGAAAAGAAGAGAAAAGTCATAATCAGCATCTATAAATAACACTAAAAGAAAAACTAAAGCTATAGAAAATGAATACTAACCCTCGATGAACACTATTGTGAAGTTTAATAAAGATTTTATCCAAAAAACTTCAGTTCTGGAACACTGAAGTCGGTCTGTCGGTTGTCGGCCGGTGGACAACAGTTATATTTGGGGGCCCGGTCTAAGATAGATAACAACATGAAAGTTACTGATAAAAGCCTAAGCCCATAGGAACATACCTGCTTTAGTTTCTTTGGTCTTTGAATGGTATAGAATTTGAGAAAGTGCAGAAAAAATCAGCCATCAAAACAAACAAAAACAAAAGTTATGATTATCAACTTTTCTGTGGTAGAAACACATTTTTTGGGTTGGTGCACATACAGAAATTACACTGGATACTAAAACTAATATTCAGGGAGTGATAAGTACAGTTAAACTACAAAAAATCCATCAAAAGAAACCAAAAACAACCATAACAGCACACATTTTTTGAAAATTACATCAGCCATGTTGTTTGTAATTTTTGCCGACATACTCATGACGTGGTAACTAACGACAGTGATTTGACGGTCTTTTTGAGGCGCCAGATCTCAAAAAACAATTTTTGAGCGTTCAGCACGGCCCCGAAAATGAGGGCTAAACTTATGTCGGCACATCAATGGATGACTACTATTTCTCTCCGATGGTATATTGGCCCGCTCCTTTAGAGCTTTAGCGTGGGCGGCCGCCAATACGCCATCGGAATATCAGATAAGAGTAATCGTCTATTTAAAGGTCCTGAAGATGCTGTAACAGGGCTGGGTGGTTCAGAAAGTTTACAAAGATTTCACCAAGTCACGGTGGAGAATAATTGCGACAGCTACAATTTGCTGTAAATCTTTAGAACTACTAAACCTAAAAAAACCTACAAAAACCTTCCGTAGAATGACCATAAACACCTCCTTTCCATAATCCCCACACCGATCCGATCCGGCTGGAGATTCAAAGTAACTAATTTGCCAAAAGCTTCGGTCTTGCATATCATTCCAGTTTGTCAATAAGATCTTATATCATAAGATCATTAGATGTTACATTATTATGTTTTTTCTGATCGTGTAATATGTGAATAATGTGATAAAGATGTTATAGCACAATATGTATAACATCTACAGCAGTCTGCGACAAATCTATCAGCCTAGCTTCACTATTGCCATGTTCAGACCCCCGTCGACCCTAAATGATACATCATCATGACAGAAATGTCACCCACATGGACAAAAAATATAAAAATTGAAAATTGAATCTCAATTTTTCTTTTTTCAATTTTTAATTTAAAAACAAAAATGAAAAATTGAAAATAATTGAAAAAAATCAATTTTCATTTCATTTTTATTGTGAAAAATCGAATGGACGGAAGTATACACGCATTGTAGACCAATCATGATTTGTACATCTTTTGCATGATATTTTCTATCCAGTTTGAAGGGAGAAAATGCACTATAAATGTATCTGAAGATTTGATTTGATTTTGATTTTGATTTTGATTTTGATTTTGATTTTGATTTTGATTTTGATTTTGATTTTGATTTTGATTTTGATTTTGATTTTGATTTTGATTTTGATTTTGATTTTGATTTTGATTTTGATTTTGATTTTGATTTTGATTTTGATTTTGATTTTGATTTTGATTTTGATTTTTCTTCATCATTCATTTGATTCAATGTTCAAATCATAATTTCATTTCATTGACAGTGAACAAATAGACGATTAGACACTGCCAGACAACAAAGTGCTAGCCATACGAGATTTAGTGTAGCGGGTGTGTAGTGGAACGAGTTTTGAAAGATTTTGGGAACACCGAAATACAGTAACCTCTCTTTAGTTCTAACCCCTACTATTCGAATCTTTCTATAATTCGAACTCGCAGCTGAAAAATATGCAATACACTCTGCAATTCGAATCTTTCTCTAATTCGAAGAACATTTCTGCTCCTTCAAGATCGAGTTAGAGAGATAACAGTAGCGACAGCCTTTTCTTCATTCAAACATCAGAATACTGACCCAAAAGTAGACTAACACAGTCAAACCCGTACACCATTATAACCCTTTCCGTGCCATTGTCGGATATATCCGCCACGTGTATTTCAATCGTTTTCGGATATATCCGACACGTTCATTTTATCTATATTTGCCATCCACATGACGGGTATATCTGACATGCATTAAATCTGTCTCAAAGCCACAAAATTGAAAATTTTCTATAAATGAAAAACAAGAGCCTCATCTATTGACCCAAGGACTGAATATGCCAAATTTCAGCCAAATCTAACCATTTTGAAAGTCTCTGGCGCTAAAGGCTGGTCCGAAGTCCCCGTAGTACCAATATTTTTAGCTTGCGTTAGATATATCCACATTTGACAGCCACTAGAAAACTGTTATGTATCAAACCTTCCCGTTTCTTCATAACAGAAATATCAAACTCATCTCGTCAAAAATCACGTGTTAAATCTTTAAATATTAGGTTCAATTCAATCGTTGATGTTGCCAACTCTCTCTAATTTCAACCTCCACTATTCTAATCTTGCTGTAATTCGAACTTAAACATTAGTCCGCTCAGATGGAAAGTTAATTAAAGTACCGTCCGTAATTAGCAAATATTTTTTTAATTTGAAGAATATCCTTGGTCCCTCGAAGGTACGGGTCCTTTTTTTAGCCGAAATGCTCACTTTATTATTATTATCAATAGCTAACTCTTGTCAAAATTTCAAGTCAATAGCATTTTCCAATCACTAGATACAGTATCATAGGACTGATTTAGTTAGAAGGGCAATTTTGGGCCAGTATACACGATACCTTATCGGGGAATAAAATGTCGGAGTTTTATTTAGTCGGGTTTTTTTTTCGTCGGGGAAAAATTTCTTCCCCTAGAGGCATTTTCGTCACTTTCCCCCGACCAAAATTTCAAATTCGTCACTTTTCCCCGACGAAGTTTACAATTTGGTCACTTTCACCCAACTATATTGTCCAAATGAAGGCATACAGGAAAAGTGGGAGCCGGGAGGCGGGAGGCTGAACCGGGAGCCGGGAGTCGGGAGGCTGAAATCGAAAGTAGCAGGTTGGAGGCTGAACCGGGAGGCGGGAAGCTGAAAACGAAAGTGGGAGGCGGGAGGCTGAAATCGAAAGTGGGAGGCGGGAGGCTGAAATCGAAAGTGGGAGGCGGGAGGCTAAAAATGAAAATGGGAGGCGGGAGGCTAAAAATGAAAATGGGAGGTGGGAGGCTGAAACCGAAAGCTGGGAGGCGGGAGTCGGGTGGCTGAAATCGAAAGTTGGAGGCTGAAAACGAATAGACGAAAGGCCGAAAGTGAGAACTGAATTGTAAAGATAAACAAAATCTTGTGAAGATAAACAAAGACAAAGGTTTAAAAAGCACTCTCACGAGTTCCGTATCGTTTGTTAGTATATACACTTTTTCAATATAATAAGGAACCTTAACTTGGCTCCGAGCTAGCTCCGAGCCTGGAGCTCCTTATTTTTCCAGAGAATTTCACTCTCAAAGTTCGTTAATTACTTACTTTATTTAGTTAGCTGTTGAAGGGGGGGGGCGGTCACATTGAAAAATTAAAGCATGTTTTTGAGTAATCGGGGAAGAAAGGTCCTATTCCGAAGAGTATACAATTTCCCCCAGAAAGCCTCTTTTACACTTTACAGATCATCTAAATAATGACACAATGTTTCGAGCTCCAACCCTGACCCTAACTGATAAGATCGAAATAAAAGTTAAAAAAGAAAAATAAAAAAAGTCCACTTTTGGCCATCCACAACCCCGACCGAAAAGTGACTGTACCACCCCTACTGATTCATTCCTAATTGTTTATCACGGGAATTAACTACATGTGGTCTAAAAGAACAGGCAGGTCTAAAACGCCTAATACCTACTACCCAGTACTGCTACTACCTAATACTTATTACTTAATACTTAATATTTACTGTATATACCTCAAAATTGCTCGAAAATACCTTTAAAATAATCAGCATGCCAAATATGACCAAATCTGAAAATTTGGTGTTAAAATTTTTTTAAGTTTTTGTCTTATAGCGTTTTGAAGACATGAAAATATTTTCTCTCTTTTTTTCTCTTCACTTCATTTTCCCGCGCTTTTTCTATAAAGTTTACAGACTACACACATTTTGTCGAGACACAATTTTTCGTAGGAGAAAAATATTTCGCTTGCTCATTCAAATTAGTTTTATTTATAAGAATCAGTTGAGATGATAAAGCCCTACAAACCAATCACAAGAAGTAGTATGACACTTTACTCGATGATGCAGATAAATACCAAAAGGATACAATTAAATGACCTAACTATATTTAATCTCAAAGAACGTTTAAATAACGTTTTAACCATTTGGATCTTTAAAAAAGAGGCAGGGGTGTATAAGAATATCTATTTTAGATATTTGCACACGTGTTTTTATAATTAAATCAAAGTCATAAGAGAGAGAGCAGTAAAAGGAAGAAAAACTAGATAAAGATAATAACCTTTTGCTTTGGGCATACCGGATAAGTGGGATGGGGGAACCCGGGAACGTAAGTGGGAACCTAGAAAAGTGGGATGGGGGAACCTAAGTGGGAACCTAAATCATACCGGAAAAGTGGGATGGGGGAACCTAAGTGGGAACCTAAATGAATACCGGAAAAGTGGGATGAGGGAACCTAAGTGGGAACCTAAATGAGTGGGATGGGGGAACCTAAGTGTTTAAATATTTTTCTCGGATCAGGTTGACATTACAGGGCCCATGGGCGCCAAGCGTATAAGTCACTCTCTCTATGAAAAATAAAAGGTATTGTATAGTAACTCCAAAAATGTTCATTCTGTATGCAATGAAAGAAAGACTTTCACATTAGATTACCAGTTTTCTTCGCACATTAAGGTCCGCAAAAACTATATTATTTCGCTAGTGGGTTTACCCTTTAAAGGGTTCTATTATACAATATAAATTAACAAAAGGACGATAACACTCGGGGAAGAAAAAACTGACGAAAAACTTTAGATTCTATTCGTTTTCTCGAAAAACGCACACCCCTTCGGACGCCAAATAAGTATTGAAAACACTCATCGCTAATAAGTACCACCGACCCTGCCCATCTGCCAATTCAAGAGACATTTATGGATTTTTCTGTTGACTTTTTTGGGAATTTGCGAGAGATTTATTTGTGCGGTTTACCCCTCACACCGTTTTAATTGTTTAATAAAACCACGGTTTTAAAAGAAAGTGTCTGTCCCTTCGCCATCCTTGTGTATGCTCAAGATTTAAAAGCGTCAAGGCATAGCCCATGCTCTATGATCCCAGGGGCAGGGAGCACTCGATCCAAAAACGACCGTTCGTGCGGCCCAAAATCGTGAAATCGGACCCTTCAGTGCAGAGAAAATTTATCCGAACTTGAGAAAAATTTGGACGAAAAATCGACACTTACGCAGTGCATTTTCTTGAAAATTTGACAATTTTTGGCCTAAATTTGACGTGATGATCACAGTTCGTAATACTCACTGTGAAAGCAAATCGCAGTTATATTCTAGTGAAAACAAAGGTAACCATGGCAGCTAGTCTAGCAAGCTGGACTAAGCAAAGTAGATATGTTTGAATTCCCTTAGTGGAATCAAGTAGCACAAAAAGTTTGTTTTGTTCTCATGAATTCTTCTCAAGCTTTCATTCATCACGAGAGAGAGCCTGTTTTTTGAAAACATAGAATTGTTCTAGAAATAAAATGTGTCTTGATTTGACTGTGATAACTTTTATAAAAGAAAACTCAGCAATTATCGTAAGGCACTTGAGAATTGAATTTTGAATTTCTTTCCTTTTAATCATCAAAGGAGTTGAAAAGAATTGTATTTTTTTTGCAATAGAAAATGATCCTTTTTGAACAATAAAGGAACTTGCAAGATGTGATGTTTGTATTTGTATTGTAATTTTTAAAAATGTTAAAGCTTTCACTACTCCCATTAGCTTTAATGCAAATTGTCTTCTGGTCAAATGGAAATGAACGTTCTCCATCTTAGATGTTTTTGAAAGTTGTTTAAGATAACAACATTTAACACTGTTTGTTATTGCTGACAGTCTGCCTGAATTAACCTGATAAAGCTGTTCATTATTTTCTTACATGTACGGTAAACCTCTGAAGGCACTTGAAAATTATACATCTGAGGAAAATAGTCCTCCCGCGGAAAATTTTACAAAAAACTGACACGGCGCCCTATTCGTTAACACAATCACACAACTTTGTTGTCATCCCCAGTCCTTTTAGACGAACGCGGTGCCTACGATTTTGAGATTGCATATTCGTCAGATTGTATGTTTTCACCCATCCCTTTAGAGCTTCAGCGTGGTGGGCAGAAAACAACCCCAATCTGATCTCAGGTTAGCCTGAATGGAATTCTCCAGTTTGCTTTCACAGGTTGTATTCCATAGAAAGCCCAACCGAGACACTCACGGTAGGCTAAATATGGCCAGATTTTCCAAATTTTACACCCTTTAGAGTGCACTTATTCTCAATTTTGCTCATTTCCATCCATACAGTGCACTTTGGGAAGCTTGGAAAAAAGGGCCGCACGTACGATAGGTCGTTTACCTTGAGAGTGCCCCCCCCGTAGATCTATGCTTATGTGTATTGGAACATGGCTACCCGTGTAATATGTTCTATTTTACTATCAAACATTTTTAGTTAATAAGTGTATTCACACGCTGTACTGTTTGGTTGGTACAGAAAGAAAAACGAGCTAGAATCCGTAGAATGCTAAGCAACCCCAGCCCTGACCCGAAAATTGGAGCTGCTTATAAAAAACAATGTGTATTGCATCAAGAGTGAACAAAAAAGAGATTGTAAATAATGTTTTACTAGATTCTGTATTTAAGCAAATTAGATCCATGCAAAAGAAAGAAGAGGCTTTAAGTATCTATATCGAGCTTAGCCTGGATATCCAGCCCGTAAACTTTTTTCTTGATTTTGATATTTCTTATGTTTACGGTCTGGTTTACCTAGATCGTCTGCATTCTCATTTGAGGGGGGAGGGGGGTTTGTACTTTTACGGTATAACGGGATTGGCCCTTTTTTAGTACGGTATTACGGGATTTGACGAAAAAAAAGACGGGAAAACGGTATTTTAAAATCAGACGGTGACGGTATTTGGCCTTATTTTTTGTCATTATGCCGGTATTCGAACCTGTACAAACCGGTGTGACGATGTTATTATTTTTTTCAATTTTCGGGATTCTGGGATTCAGCAAAAATTTTGACGGGAAAACGGTATTTCGAACCCCTACAACCCCCCCCATCTGAGGATGATTATGCGGATATTCTGATTGGTTGGTCCAAGCGAATCAGAGATCTGAATGGTGTGGCGCGCGTATAAGAAATTTATGCGAGCCGACTTATCTGGTACTCGATGTAGAAATTTTCTTCCGACACGCTAAAGCTCTGAAGGTCGGGAAAATTTTAACATCTGGAACCTTTGGGTTACCATTTTGAAAATTTTCCGTAAGGTTTCAGGTAGCAGAGATTTTCATGCTAAATTCAGTCGGGTGCAACCGATAGTCAAGCAAAAAGTGTAAGGACAGCTAGACACGACTGTGATGCGGTACATCAAACGATGACTACTATAGGTCTCCGATGGGATATTGGCCCGCTCCTTCAGAGCTTTAGCGTGGGCGGCCGCCAATACACAATCGGAATATCAGATAACGAGCCGACTTGAAGTGTTCGGGTTTGCCTAAGTATTTGGATGGACCGCGCGGGCGATCAGCAAGGCGCGTACGCTGCTTTGCAAATCTCCCTGATTTTTCTTTTTCGAAGCAAATAACAATAGAATACCTAATTATCTCCCTTGGATATCTGTATCTGTATCTGTAGCGTCGTCCACTCTGTTGGTTAAAACAAGCATCCACTGGTGATGCAGGACTTTTCCGATTCCTTTATTTTTCCTTTATTCTTGTTCCTTTCTCTGTTCTATTTTTCCATCTATAAATTTATTTACTTTTCTTATCTTTTTTAAATCATGAGTCTCTCTGACCCACTCAGCTTCCAGGTCTTCATTGTTTAGGCATGTGAATAGGTGTTCCGTTGTTTCTTTCTCACCACATTCACATCTTCTTCCTTTACCGAAATTATTACCAATATCCACCATTTCTAACCTCCTTCTTATTGTCCAATCCCATTTCCTTGATGTATTCCTTTCTCTCAAATTGTTGGCCAATTTGGTGTCTGGTTTTCCTCTTTCCTTTCTGATTTTCTTCCCATTCTATCTCAATTCCTTCCTTCATTTTCAACTTGATCATCTTTTTCCATGCCTCTGTTGTCATCTCTCCTGCCTGATCAATCTCTACACCCATCTTTCTAGCTATTTCTTCTGTTTTATGATACCAATTGTCTCTCCTTTCCGAATTTTTCTGGCCTTGTATCACAATTTTCCCCAATCTATTCTGCCGTTTTACAGCCAAAGGAGGTAAGTTACAAATTTTCAAAAAAATTTTTTTTCACAAAACCCCATTTTTTCAAGTGCTCTTTCCAGCTACAGACATATTGAAAAAAAATTTTCATTGGAAAGTGCTGATTTTAACATGGTAATTAGAGGTATGTTACGGTATGTTTTCTTTACATATTTAGAAGAATATATGTATGATGATGATTAAAATAATATTTGATGATGTAAAAGGACATCGTTCGATTTTACGTTAAAAAATGTTTGTTAAAAAAGGTAAAGTTACAATTCTAAGGCTTATTTTAATGCTATAAATTGTATAAAGGAGGTATATCACAATATTTTAAGATTGAATTAAGCAAATCATTTCAAATTAAGTGAAAAAAAATTAGGGTCATTTTGAACAAAAAAAAAAACAAGACGACTTGAAGTCGAAAATTTCGCCTAGAATTTGAACTACATGGGGAAAAACAAGAAGTAGATGAAGCTAATCTGAAATCTACTTTACATCGAGCCTTGATGAAACAATTTTACAACAAGAACAACAAGGCTTAAAATCGCTAAAAAAATAAGACTAATTTAAGAAAAATTGTTGTTTAATTTTTAAAAACTCTCATAAAGTATATGCTTATAAAAAATAGATATGCTCTTATTGCACGCCATCCCTTGTTTACTTTGTAAGAACTAATTACCGAAAGGTATATCACAATCTATCAAGAGTTATTGATTTGATTCTTATAAAGTAAATGCTTATAAGAAAAATAAATATGCTCATATTGTGCGCCGTCCCTTGTTTACTTTGTAAGAACGAATTACTGAAAGGTATATCACCGTCTATCAAAAGTTATTGATTTGATTCTTATAAAGTATATGCTTATAAGAAAAATAAATATGCTCATATTGTGCGCCGTAACTTGTTTACTTTGTAAGAACTAATTACCGAAAGGTATGTCACCGTCTATCAAGAGTTATTGATTTGATTCTTATAAAGTAAATGCTTATAAGAAAAATAAATATGCTCATATTGTGCCCCATCCCTTGTTTACTTTGTAAGAACTAATTACCGAAAGGTATATCACCGTCTATCAAGAGTTATTGATTTGATTCTTATAAAGTATATGCTTATAAGAAAATAAAGAAAAATCAAAACTGTGAAGCTAAAGGCACAAAGATATAATGACGTAATCCAAAGAAAACCTGCGAAGATCTTCCGTGGTTATACGAGCGTGTAATTTGTAAATTGATTTTAGTGAGTTCGTCCACCGTATCAAGTACTTTCGTTTTCTAAATTTTCTTCCGATATCGCCGCCGCCGCACCATGCCTATTTTATTTCGCTAAGGCGAAATTAAAAAAAGAATCTTGTAGCGTTTTTAGATCTTCTAAAACTAACCAAAATGCGTTTCGTTAAATAACTCAAAATTTTGAAAAAAAAGAAAATGTAACTTACCTCTTTTGGCTGTAATAAAACGGTAGTATTGTCATCCGATTTCATCATGCTTTCATACAACATTAGTCTTTGGTACTGTACTCTTTGCCTCATTGGCCATATCCCTACTTCTTTTATAATACCCCAGTATGGTGTTGTGGGGGGGGGAGTCTCAGGATGGCTTTTAGAATCGCTCCTTGTAGTTTTTCAAGTCTTTGCAAACTCTTTTCTTCAATATTTGTCCAGCACTCAAGATTGTGTGTAAGTGTTGGCACCACTGTTTTTTCATAAATCAATAGTCTTGCTTCTGTCGACATTGCTCCAAGTTGATCTTCCCTCGCAATCCTCATGACTTCGGTGGTAAATACATTCTTTTTCTTTTCTAGCTCTTCTATTAGTCTTTCTACTTTTCCGCTCTCTGGCAACCAGTTTCCCAGGTAGTTGTATTCACTTGTCTTCTCAACCTTTCCTTTTCTCAATTTTATTACTGGCTCTTGGTCTGAATCTTTGCCAGTTTTCACTACTGAAGTCTATTTTCTCGAGGGTCTGATGAGGGCAGGTGTTAAAAGTGGAAGAAGCGAAATGTTCTAGAATCCACTTTTTCATCTTGTCATTGTTCTCAGGCACGCAATCGAACGGTAACTCTTTGGGCATTTCTGGAACGGGTGTGCGAGTACGAGCAGGAGCAACTCTTTTCCTTGATGGAATCGATATCAACGGTGCTCGTGGTGTGACCAACTTGATCGATCGATGACAACGGTTTAAGGGAAGGAAAGTCTCTTGGAACTATACCCAGTTCCATCATGTTCTCCAGCGAAAGGTAGAATCCCTGTGCCTGCCGACTGATATAAACCATAGTGGAGCAGGACTGCTTGGAGCCGTCTGATGCGACACCCTCTAATAGAACGCAAGCAGCTCCTTCAACGGTTATGAGTGACTTGTTTGCAGCCATGAGGTTGATGTTAACGGGAATCAAATCATTTTTCGTGAAGCCAAGTGACTCGAATTCTCTCAGCGACCAAAGACAAGACTGAGCACCGGTATCGGCCAGTGCTGTGATTTTGGTAGGAGCAACGTTAGGGCATCTTTTACTGAACTGTTTATAATCAGATGACAGAACAGATAATAAGAGTTCTACCCTAGGGTGATTTTTGAACTTCGACTTCCGCCACTGGCCCTTGGTAAATATACTGTGAGGTGAAGCAATTGCATTTTGGTCGGCAACAGAAGTAGGATCTGATCTCGCAGTGGTGATTCCTGATACTTGACTAAACATGGTACCAACACCGGCAGTATTTGATGCGTCTGGCTTGGCCGGCGGATTGGAATTGGTTTTATCTTGGCGACGTTGGATACGGTAACATTCGATGCAGAGCTTGTGAGGTTTCTTATTGCGACCATTTCGACCTTCACTGAAACGCAGGAATGGCTTCTGGCATCCAGGGCAAGGAACAGGAATGTCGGTCTGAGGTGTTTCGACTTGTTTCGACCTGTTGCGACGATAGGAAGAGGATGATACACTCCCAACTGGCAGGGGAAGCGCATCGCGTGCCATCTCCTTGCTTTCAACAAGTGCGATAATGTCATTGATAGGTGTATCTAGTATGTCTTTCACACCTGTATCTCTCGACGAATATCAGAATCTACAATACCCGCTATCAAAATATCTCTAATAATAGAATCCGTGAAATCAACAGTGTTATTGCACGTACATTTCGTCTTATAATTACAAGTCACTGCCTTTCCTCTGACACGAGAGGCAAATATACGAAATTGTTCATCACGCTGTTAAGTCATGTTCATCAGCTCGGTCCTGGTGACACAAGTGGCAACAGCAACAACGGCAAGTGATCTCATTAGCGCCAAAAGTTCATTAGTGGGACGATTCATAATTCCCGGATTCGAGCGAAGAAGACTATCTCCAAATGCCTGGCTGGCACATTGGAACAGTTGAGTCGAGCAATCATTTGGGTCAAGACCCGATCCATTCACAAATGCATCCCAGCGGTGAATAAATAAGTTCCAATCCTCCTGGTTGAGGCCGCTATCCACTTTGGGCCGATCCAACTTTGGTCCAGGGGTGACAGGTGTGTGACCACCCATATGAATCGTGCTGTGTGCAGAAAGAAGGGTGCATGCGACATTCTCTGATGATCCCGCTGGTGTCTTGTAGTTACAACCAGGGATTGGACATTGCAATTCATCCATTAGAATAAGATTAACATGAAGAATGTCTTATTCATATGTTTATTTATAGTAACTATGAATGTTAATCTAAAGAATAAGAGAAAGATATATACATGACATAAAATCCTATAACTACCATGTAGCTTGTTTTACCTTTGTCAATGTTAAACGTGAATTTCTTTTCTTCTTCCATGAGTCGTAGTTTATGACCAGCTTACTCTACTACCGTTCTCCTCCCTGCCATAGCAATGTCATCAACATATATGAGACTATTCACTTCAGTATTTGGAGCAACTGTCATTCCTGTTGGTTCTCCTAATTCAGTTATTTTTGACGTACTGCTGCAGCATAGTATAGGGCCAAAAATTGTCCCTTGCTTCACTACTTTCTCTATGTTGAATGTCTCTGTATCTCCACATGGCGTTCTAACTTTCATCTGTGCATTCCTATTCATTGTGTACAGCAGCATGGCTTCTCTTTCTTGTAGACCATTTTCAACAATGTCACTGACACAATCCTCCATCCACAATTTGTCGAAGCACTTCTCAGCATCTGCAAACAGAACGTATGTATTTCTCTTCAGCTGTCTATTCATATCCATGACCGCCATCAGGGCTAGCCAATTGTCCTTTGTTGATCTTCCTTTAACTCCTTCATTTTGGTGTTTATCAATTTTGATGTCTTTGGTGACTTTCTGGAGTAGGACTTTTTCAAATACAGTACCTTTCCCACTACACTCGTCAAAAAGATCCCTCTTCTGTTTTTCATCAGTGATTTCTTTCCCTTGTTTTTGTAGATGCTCTTCACAACAACACATTCCCACTGTTTTGGTATACATTGTTCTTTTACCACCATATTGAATATCTTCGTTAGTGCTTCAACCATGTCTTGTCCTCCTGCTTTGACCATCTCATTTGTCCATCCTTCTTCATCTCCTGCCTTTCTATTCTTTAGTTTCCGGACAATCCCCATAACCTCTTTTGTTTCGATTTTGATTGGTGATTGGTTCGTTGCACATTTTTCAATTTCTTCTATCTTTCTCTTTCTGTTTACTTTGAGTTCAGCTTCCCTCTCCTCTTTCGTTTCGCCCTCTCTTTTTATGAATAACTTTTCATAAAACTCTCGGTATATCTCTTTAATTCTTTTCGTATCTGATGTTAGTCTGCCTTGGTCATCTTCCATTTGCATTATGGGTTCTTTTTTTCTGGGGTCAATTTTCCTTCTAAACTCCCAGAAGCTTTCTTCTTTCATCCCTCCTCCATTTTTTCTTAGTTGCTCGATTGTTTTTGCTATTTTCTTTGCTAATCTCTGTTTTTGATCAGTTGCAATATATTTGTTCAGTTGTTTCTTTCTAATCCTGTAATGTGGTGTCGTTGGATTTCTCCTCAGTCGTCTTTTGTTCCTCATTAGATTTCTGACTGTCCTGCTGTTGTTCCTTTTATTCTTTATTGTAGTCATACACTTTTCTTTGATTGTTATCACCTCCTTATTCCATGCATCATATACATTTTGTAAGCTCCCGTCTCCAATTAGTCTTGATAGTCTTTTATTATCAATCATCTCTGCGAATCTCTTATAGCCTTCTTTAGTAATGCATATTCTCTTCTCCCTGGTTTTTACACTATTACTCCATTTTATCTTACAAATCATAGCAGTGTGATCTGTGGGTGTTTAACCACGCATCCAAATAAAAATAACAATAATGGTAGGGAAGAAGTGCGAAGATCAAAACATGGGAATTTTTAGATGTTCTGGTTGTTTTCTTTTCAATTACTTGAATATATTCTTGTTTTAATCTTCTTAATGACAGGTATATCTTTATTTTGCTTCAAGCCTTCTTTTTTGTTTACCAATTTTGTATTGCTGTTTTGGGTTGGATTTTGAAAAAAAAATTCTCCAAAATTGCAAAAATCACTTTGCACTTTCTGTCTAACAGACTTTCCACCACACTGTCTATTCATGATATTCATTTTTTCCGGGGGTTCTTGCTTGGAAAACATTGGGGAACGCATTTGTTTTGCCACCAATAATGGCGGCCAAATGTTTTGATTCGGAGTGTCAATCAACGAAAAGATTACATAAGATTACATCATGAATATCATGAATATTTTATGGTCAAGGCTGCCATTCTAAATTGATTTATCACTGCTGGGGTACCATCTTGAAATTATTCATGTCATTATGTGCATGTATTTATTTGCAGCCATGGGATTTATGCAGGAAAATCTGTCAACAGGGGTTCACCTGATTTCTAGGTGAACCAAGCTCTATAATTTTAGAACTTTGTCTGGCTGAGGTAAAACTTATTTTTTCTAAAATTTTGAGCTTGGATATCCAGGCTATATTGAGCTATGAACGAACTTCTAATTCCTTCTAGATTCGAAGATATAATGGTTTAAAGTTCTTAAAGTTAAAGTCAATTAAGTCAATTTACTAAAAAGAACCTTTCAGAAAGATGCACTATAAAACTGCTGATAAATAAACATGCTTTTTTGAGCTAATTGAATAAATGAATTCCCTTTGTTTTATTTTCAACATTATTGTTTGCGAACCGTAGTGTAAAAAGTAAATAACTGGTGTTCTTATTATGATAAAAGTTTTTTTTCTTTCATTGCATATATCTTATCTTTATGTATTTGTTTATATTTCAATTCTATAAATAATTAAACAACTTAGGTTCCCACTTAGGTTCCCCCATCCCACTTTTCCGATATTCATTTAGGTTCCCACTTAGGTTCCCCCATCCCATTTTTCGGGTATTCATTTAGGTTCCCACTTAGGTTCCCCCATCCCACTTTTCGGGGATTCATTTAGGTTCCCACTTAGGTTCCCTCATCCCACTTTTCCGGTATTCATTTAGGTTCCCACTTAGGTTCCCTCATCCCACTTTTCCGGTATTCATTTAGGTTCCCACTTAGGTTTCCCCATCCCACTTTTCCGGTATTTATTTAGGTTCCCACTTAGGTCCCCCCATCCCACTTTTCTAGGTTCCCACTTAGGTTCCCGGGTTCCCCCCATCCAACTTATCCGGTATGCCTTTGCTTTGTACTTATATGAGGCGAAGAAAATATTTAATATTTAAATATTTATTAAATATTAAATATTTATTCAAATATTCTTTTAGATACACGTTTTTTTTTTATAAGAACGTCAAAAAATTTCGAAGCCTTCGGATGTTCTTAGTTTTTCAGATTTGAAGCCTAAAGATGTTCTTAAAATGTTCTTATTTTCAGCATTTTTTGAGCATTTTGATGTAATTTCTTAAGAAAATGCATGTTTTTAAGTCTCCAAAGCCTTAGAATGTTCTTAGAATGTTCTTAAATTTTTGGGCCTCGAAGCCTTATGTTCTTATATAGTTTGTTCTTATAAAAAAAAAACGTGTAACACATTTAAATTCCTCGAAACCAATTTTTTAGAATAGAGATTTCAAACAGGCTAAGGAGAGCCTGGAAGTTCTGGTCTGTAAAGTATCCAAACGGATTAGGTAATCAGTATTAAGTTTTAGGTAGTATATAAGTATTAAGTAGTAGGTATTAGGCGTTTTAGACCTGCCCCTAAAAGAACGACAAATTATGCATGCGTTTTAATGCAGAAGTCTGATTTTTTAACTCTTCGGAATGGGACCTTTCTCTGACTGAATCTTAGACTGGAGTCGTTTATAATGCGTGTAATACTAATAATAATAATAATACGGGATTTAGTTTGTATAAACGACTGGAAGAATCCGGTGTTCCAGCCTTACACGTTTTTTTTTTATAAGAACGTCAAAAATTTTCGAAGCCTTCGGATGTTCTTAGTTTTTTGGATTTGAAGCCTAAAAATGTTCTTAAAATGTTCTTATTTTCAGCATTTTTTGAGCATTTTGATGCAATTTCTTAAGAAAATGTACGTTTTTAAGTCTCCAAAGCCTTAGAATGTTCTTAGAATGTTCTTGAATTTTTGGGTCTCGAAGCCTTATGTTCTTATATAGTTTGTTCTTATAAAAAAAAACGTGTATAGATACAGGGGCTAGCTACGCAGAAACTTGCGTAGCAAGAAAACAATTTATCAAGCACAACAACAAACTCTCAAAACGAAATCAACTCAAATGAAAAACTTTCAATACACAAATCCACACATATTTTTTTTCTCAATAATTATTTTGAGCAGGAAAAAATTATAATTGCAATATTGACACTTTTCTTTTGTTTGGAGTTGTGCACAAAGGTTTCTAGACGACTAAAATTGTTCCATTCATTACTTTTTGCTTTATTTCTACTATGTATAAATTAGTCGTCTAGCTTGCTAGATTAACTGAATCTATGTATTTGATCTAAACAGTTAGCCTAGCCCGTGAGGTCTGTTCACCCGTATTATGTAGTAGTGTCTTTTATAAATATTTTCAAATTTCGCATCCTTTGTATCGGCTCAATAGCACATTGCTAGCGTGCCAAACTCAGAATCAGTGACAAGAGACTTTGGTGGTTCGAGCCGGGGTCCAATCTACAGTTTTGAAAAAGAATGCTAAGTCGCAAGGCGTTTTAAGCATTTAGCTACATTTCACTCTGGTGTTTTCAAGTTAGTCTTTAATTATGAATTGAAAAAGTATTTTTATACGCCCAATGTCAATTTTCAAGAGAAGACTCGAGGTTTGTTTACATCAGATGAAACCCCGTTCTATTTGATTGTTAAAAAAATTCCATGACACAGCATTCGAAAAAGTAGAATAATTGGGCTTTTCACAAATATATATAAAACACTCAAAAACTATCATGTTTTATTTTTTTGTAATTAAATCTTGCATTACCCTGGATATCCAAGCTCAAAATTTTAGAAAAACAAAATTTGCCTCAACATACAAAGTTCTAAAATTATAGAGCTTGGTTTCCCTAGAGAATGAAAGTCCAAAGATTACGCCAGAGTCCGTGAACAATTGCATGCATTATCATTGCCAACCATCAGACATCAGATCATGTTTTCTTAAAAAATGAACTTGCCTCTGTTTTCTTCTTTTTTAGGTTTTCATGTAACAGAAAGCTCTATCTTCACTAGCAAGTGGAGGACTATCCTATTTTTGTTTCAGAATTGCTCCGCACCGTGTAGATCAGTCCTTACGGCTTTAGCGAAGTGAGCGCAAGCAAGCGGACTGCATTCTCATATGAAGAATGCAAATTGCTCTAGGGAGACCAGGCTGTAAACCAGAACATAAAATATTAATCTTGCATCAGCAGTTTCGAAACAAATTAAAACATAAAGCTTGTTATTTTTTATGTAAAATTATTTTTATAAAGAGAAGCACCTCCTAGGGTTAAAGGAAAAAAGGGGCGGCGGCGTTGGACCCCCAAAATGGACCCCCAAAATGGACCCCAAAATTGAACCCTTTGAAAAACGATTTTCAAAGTGTAGAACGTCGTGGTTTAGTGTTCTAATCGTATAATAAGTACAATTAAATTGAAAATGTAAAAGAAAGAAGGCAAAAAGGGTATACTTTCGAAGCTTTACTTTCGAGCCCAGTAGTCCTTGTTGTGCTCTGCGCACGTGCGACCGGTGACGGTGGAGCGATGAAATTTGGCATGTTTCCCCCCTTTGATGTGCTTGACGTCTCAAGAAAGGTTCAAGTCGTGAGACCCACCCAGTCTGGCGCTAGGGGAGGGGGGTCATTTACGGTCCCGTAGCGCCCTTCCGTCAACTTTTCAGGACTTCAGACCTATTTTTTCGGAATCTACACCCGAAAAAACGAATATCAAAACCTGGATGAAAAGTTTAGAGGTGACTCTGACCCGATTTGAACTGGGGACCCCTACTATGTAAACCCGTTGGGTTCCTTATACCACTGGGCCACAAGTCAGTGTAACAGCTTCAGCCTAAAACAGACGTAATTTCGTTTTTCAAAGGGTTCCATTTTGGGGTCCATTTGATGGTCCATTTAGGGGGTCCAACTGTCGTCGCCCGGAAAAAAGAGAGAACGGAGAAAACACTTGGTTTCAAAAAAACATACTATTTGAAATATTTTCTTAATGATGTATTGTGTTTATAAAAAATAAATGATCTGATTTTTCTTAGATCTTTGTTCCCTATCCCTTGACCAAAAACGTTTGTGCATTGCCTTATAAATGAGCCTCTCACTTTTGTTTTCAGCCTCCCGCCTCCCACTTTCGTTTTCAGCCTCCCGCCTCCCGGTTTAGCCTCCCGCTTCCCACTTTCAATTTCAGCCTCCCGGCTCCCGGCTCCCACTTTTCCTGTATGCCCAAATGAAATGGTTTCCTTTTTACTAGCTCGAAAAAAGATCTTGTAATTCAACGTTTAAAGCACTAATTTCGGTTAATAAAGGTGTAAAAAATTTAGATTTTAATTTTGGTTGGGGTTTAAAAAATTGGGTAAAAGTTTTGGTCGGGGATAAAAAAGTCGGGTAAAAGTTTTGGTCGGTTGATAAAATATCGGGGAAAAATTTGTCGGGGGAAAATTTCGTCACCCTCTCAAAATTTTCGTCACTTTCCCCCGACATTTTTTTCCCCGATAATGCACCGGCAGGTCTCAAAAATTGACCCTCTGCCTCCAAAATACATGTCACTGGAATTTGAGCAAAAATTAAACTGAAAAAGATTAGAGGGGGTCCTATTTTCGGTATTCTCAGAGACTGATGACGTCACCCCCCCCCCTCAAGGTTTAACGTTTTAGAAACAATTTAAGAATATTTTAAGACTCGAAATTAGAAAATTACCATTTTACTTTTCGGATATTTCAATGGCCTCACTTGAAAGGGTTTTTCTCTTATTACGAAATGGGAGGGACACAGAGACAATCAACTGAAATCATAATAAAAGAAATGTCAATTTCACCCTCAAGGCAACGATTTATTTATTTTTTCTTCTCCTGCTATAAAATGAAAGTTTCGGGGAGTTTCATAACATCGACCAGAAATTGCAACCACGACCAGCGACCACGACCGGCGACCAAATAAATTTGAGTTATCGAGTTTTTCCTCTTTCTCCAGCGTAGAGTCTTTCTCTTATGATCATAAGCTTGAATAGAGTGTCAATTTCTATCCTTTTGTATTTTTGGCATCAAATTAATTAGTATTAATTACCCATCTACTCTGTTCGTGTGGTTTCGAAGTACAGCATTTAGTTAAAACTAATAAAAATGTAGAAATCTTGATAGAAATAACAGAGTGGCCGGGTATTTTTGTAGATGCCAAATCTGTCCGCAGAATTCTATTGGCTGTTAAACAATTGTTGAAACCACGTGATATTATTGTTTTGATTGGAAGTGCGCGAATCTGATTGGCTAACCTTATCAACGGCTTTTTTAGCACGAAATTCAAACCAAATGTAAACAAATTCAAACCTGGTCAAAAATACCATACTCTCAATGAGTAGCTTTGATGGGATTTTTGCTTATGTGTTGTAAGTTTGAATAGAGAGTATGGATCTCCAGACTAATTAATTAGTTGCAAAATTTGTGCTGGAATTTATTTAGGAAGCTTTATATTTGATCATCAGATCATTATTTTGTCAAAATAAGTCATTGACAATGTAAGGAGAATAGAATAATTGATGAGATTGATATCTCTAAAACTGGCCTTTCCAGCTTTTTCCTACTGACAATTTCTATCTATTCATACTAAAGGCATCTCATTCGGTACAATTAAAATATTTGGTGTAATAAAGTTTACAGGCATCCCACTTAATTACCCTGTCAATATTTTTGTCAAAAAGTGTCACTTTGTCTAGAAAATGACTGGTAACGTCAAAAGTCACTTTTAGTATTCTCTAGCTAGAGTAATTCTCAGCCACGTGCTCAGTGGTTCATTTGAAAGCCACATCAAGACTCGATTTGAATGTTCTCTACGTTGGAGAGAGCAGGTAAACTCGATAGCCCAAATTTATCTGGTCGCCGGTCGTGGTCGCTGGTTGTGGTCGTCATTTCTGGTCGATGTTTAGAAACTCCCAAAGTTTTGTGCGTTTGTTTCATTTGCTTTTTATTATATGTGATGGTGGTGGAGTGACTGGTTTTTGTGGAAAAGTGAATGAATGAACGAATTATAAATTTCTAGATCCTTTTAACCTTTCGTTTTCTGAACCTCTAGTGTTGTTTAATTTAGTGAAAGTACCCGTAATTTCACTTTTGACAAATAATTCTATTTTGAAAACTTTTTCAACTTTTTCACATTCTGAGAAATTTGGAATGTGGAATTAAATTTTTCTCTGAATGCGATCGAGTTTCTTTTTTCGCATTGAAAAGATTAATTTCTTTCTGAACAAAAATTTTTCATCTAATCCAAAAAAAAATTAGTTCATCAATCAGGAAATAAATTTCCAATTCCGTTTTCAATTTTTCAACTTTGAATCTTTTTTAGCTCTTGAGATCTAGATCTTCATTTTTTTCTAATTTCAATTTTTTTACTGTCAGGCAATTACTTTTTTATTTTCTGGTTTACAGAATCACCGACGTTTTTTTTGCAAAAGTAAAATAAAAGTAAAATTCGACTTTAGAAATTTTTTATTTATTTATGCTCTTCCGTCCTTGTACTGAACAGCCATAAAAAGGAAACTTTATAGAAAATTACATTTTATAAAACCAGAAAATAAAAATGATTTCTTGCTGGACAAAAAGTTTTCATTCAAAATTCAAAATTTTTTCGCCATCAATTCGGAAATATTTTCCTCGTTCTGTTTACAAAATTTCAGCTCCAAAGTATTTTTGGTTCCTGAGATATCGAGATTCATTGTTTGTTGAATTTTTTTTACTCCGTGAAAAGTTTGAATTTCATTTTTTTCTTTTAGATGTTTTGAAAATTTTGCGCGAAAATAATTTCAGGAAATTCGAAAAAATTTTCCAACAAAATCCGAACATCGTCAACTCGTTGCGTGGTTATCTCGGTTGGACACTTCTCATGATGGCTGTTTATGAAGATCGTTTCGATGTTTTCGTTCACTTGATGGAATATCCGCAAGATTTTTCTCTCGTGGATGGTTTAGGTCGGAACGTTCTTCATTATGTTGGTTCAGAAGGAATAGTTCGTTATTTGGAAAAGTTTGATCAACAAACAATCAAAATGTTGATCGATGGAAGAGACAGAGATAACGACACACCATTGCATGTTGCAGCAGGTCGCAACAATCATGGCGTCATCAGATGGTTGTTGGCCAAAGGAGCGGATCATGAATTAAAAGATGATGATGGTCGACGCCCTGATGAACATTATGAATGTGATGGTGTTACCAAAGAAATCTTTCGATCGTTTTGTTCGTCTTGGTAAGAAGATTATCCACTTTTTCATGTTTTTTTCACCTTTTAGGATGGAAATATCTATCAGAATTTATTTCCGTGCGATGGTTTGAAAGTTTTTTTGCGATGGTTTGAAACTTTTTTTCAAATGAAATCGAAATGATTTTAATCTTATTTTCATCTTGTTCTTTTAAGTTGAATTAAAAATAAATACTCTCAGCACTCAAAATTTTTACATTGAATAAGTTTGGCTTGCTTCGAAATTATTTTCCTTTGAACGATTTTTTTCAGATTTTCTTTCGATGGTTTTTTGTTCGTTTCGTCGACGCCTTCCATCAAACTTTTCCAAGTAAGTCCATTGTTGTTTTTTTTCCAGAAACCAAATGAATTGTTTCTTGATAAACGGCTATAGTTTTTTTGATTGAATGACTTCTTTTTAAAAAGCTTCAAAGCAGATTTCTGTTTGGATGTAAAATAGACATTTAGTACCCATTTTAATGTGAAATTTACTTGACTTGGAAACGTTTATTTGAACTAACAGTTTTTTTATAAAAGCAAAACGGTTCGAATGTGAAAAAAATTGAGTTATAGCGCCAAAAATTTCATTTTCCCTTTTTCGATACATATAAAATGGCTTTTGTTCTATAGAAAAAAAGTTAAAAAATGGGAATTTTTATTGATTTTTCAGTGCCGTAGCTACCGGGGGGGGCTAGGGGGTGCTTAGCCCCCCCCCCCAATAATTTTTTTAAGAGTAATTTTCTTCATGAAATGGAGTATTTTGCCTTTAAATTTTACCTTTATTCGAATTGTTTTAGTTTAAGTTCTTTGAGTGTGTTTTTAGCCAATTTCAGAGCTCTAGATTTCAAAATTTCCCCCCTCGGGCCAAACCATGGTTGGCCCTCACGGTGTCACCCAACTTATCCCCCCCCTAATATCAAAATACTTCTCACGACACTGTTTTTGTACGTATTCCACATACCCCTGTCTCACTCTCTAGAGGCTTTTTGGAGTATCTAACAAAAAATCGATCCTTTGAGAGAAAAAAAATTAGAATTTTTGTCGAAATTTACTCCATTTTTGTCCAAATTTTTGAAAATCACGACCCTATTGGAGTGGAAATTTCTCTTTGTCTCGATTTACTTTTTAATGGTTTTTGTACCTGGCACCCTTTTTGCCTAAGTACCCCCACCCCGGATTTCACTTTATTTAATTCATTTTTCTAAAATCATGTTTTCGAATCATGGCACCATATTTTAAATCGTTCCTTCCTTTAAAAAGACACATTTAATTTTTTTTTTGTGATCTTGTTTATTTTATTATGATATTGAACCCAACCAACTTTATCTCCAATTAGTATTCTTTCATCATTCTTTCTAGATTTCAACAACAATACGCATGAGAATAGCTCGCATCCGTCACGTTGACGCCGTTACGTTATTACGTTCCTCAAATCTACGTATTCCCTTCACCTTTTTTCAGCGTAAGTCAAATATCACTGTTGTGGAAATCTTTCTTAAGCCCTTAAGGGAGACCCTCTTCTCACAGACCCGGTGGGATTTTCCAAAGTAGCAGACCAAATATCGTTGGAGGTTGATATTCCCATGCTCTTTGGGGATTTGAATTCCATTGTTTTTGAGCCAGAAAATTTGGCGCAGGGATGAAAAAAGTAGCACAATATTTTGCAGTGAGGATTAGTTATCTGATTATTTTCATTAGGGACAAAAATTAGAGTATGATCTTCCACTGGGGACGATATTTTAAAAAGGGTTCTCGGTGGTTATGTGAGAAGGGGGTGCGAAGGGTGGAAAGCCCTCGTTACATCCATACTGAGCTATAAATAAAGAAGTTCTGACAGACTAAACTGTAATTCTGTTCTGGCGAAATTTCGGGCAAATCTCACCGTTGTTACTATTTTTAAGGTATTTTTTTGTGTCCCTGTAACGAACTTTGGTTCCTTTTGACTGAAAACATTTTAATCATTTATCTTCTCGCTGTCTATTTTTTAAGGTTCATATGACTGCACGTTACTGTATCTATGTAGAACTGTTTTGGTACTATCACGTTTACGTCTTATGGTTATCTTCGCGCTTTACGTGAATACAGAAGAGAAAGATCTTTTTTATTTGGAGATCAATTCTTTTTGCTAATGTTGACAATACAGTATTCAAAATTATGCCCAGTTTTTGTATTAGAGCTCGCCTCAACTTTCAAATGTTTAGCAGTAAAAGGGTTTCTAGGAATCTTGGGCGTGGCAATTAAGGAAAGCAACGTACCATATATTAATTTTCAGAGCGCCAAAGTTTTTATGTAGATGTAAATATATTATATAGCTATATTGTACATATCAATATGGTTTTAGGTATTAATTTAATTAAGATAGTTTGATTTTAATTGTATTTGTATATATTAGGTGTTATAAATTATTTTAACTAAATTCATGCTAAATGAGAATTTTTATCACAATATTGAAATAAGCCCTCCTTGCATTTTGTTTTTCAGTATTGTTCTTCTTATCGGGGATGGACTGAAGTTTTCACACTCGTTGATCATTTGAAGTAAAATCTGTCTCAATATAATTTGCAGTGCTGACAAAAAAGCCAATAACTTTTGATAGAATTCAAATAAGATAGCGGTTTTGTACTTGTTGAAAAGACCAACATGAGTGGAATATGATCATGAAAATTATATCAAGACAGACTTTAACAGAGATGATGGGTTCTTTAGAAAAAGTATAGCAAAATTAATATATCACAGGTTAACGACTAACCAAATCAAAATAGAGCTTGTAAGAGCTCCGTCTCGTCCCTTTTCTCAAAGCTTTTATGGGGCCTTAAACCTCCAGGAACCATCCTTGATTAGGAGGTAGGCAGAAAAGGGCGTCAAAGGGATAACAACTCCTTGATTTTAAAGATAAAGATCACACGTTATGCACCTTAAATTACGCCACAAGACCAATTATTATAAAATGGATTCTAAAAATGTTCCAGCCTAAAGAAAGCATAAAAAAAGTTCATTTAAGCTAGGATTTCCTTAAAGAAGAAAACCAACAACAACATAATCACAAACTCTCTTGCTAAAATTTGGCAGATGAAAGTCACTACTTTAAAGATAATTGGCATGCAGATTACTAAGAAAACCTTTATTCCTTCGGTAAGATGTAAATTTTAAAAGAATTGGAACAGCCATACTTACTGTTTTTAAGAACGTGTATCTTCATTGTTATTGTAAAGCTATTGATTAAAACCAAATTATAAAAATTATAAAAAGAAAATTTCATAAAAAATTTGTATTGTAGAATATTTCATAGCTTTAGCCACCATATTTGTTTATATTTTGTTTACATTTTTCATAGCTTAGCTACCATTTTATTTTAGTATATTTTGCCGACTGAGGGCATGCTCTCAAACCATGTTGTTTCTTGTTGCCTTGACAACTTGGTGCATCAAGTGTATTTAAGAGCTAAATGCATTCAGCTTCTCGCTTGACTCATGACAGCCATGGACTAAGGACCTCAGCTCCAGAGTGGAGTCACTCAAGTCACATCAAATATCATAAACTCAAATCATTTTAGCAATTGAAGACAAGTCGATAGTCTTAGTTTGTTCCGAATTAACTTCTAGTAGGGGGAAATTTGTAAAATCGCTCGATTTTTTTATTAAAGGAAGAAATTTTGGCGGAAAGAAAATTTGGCGGATTTGGCGGATTTGGCCAGAATCCGCCGAATTAAGTTCCCGCCTAAATTTATTTTTTCCTCTATCCGCCAAATTGAATTCCCATGATGATCTCTTTTAAGGTATTTTTGCATTTTTTTGCTGTTTTTACGCCATTTTAGGGATAAATTTTTCAGCAAACGCCAAATTTAGTTTTTCCTTCTAAAAATCTTTTTCGGTCATCCGCCAGATTAAATTCCCGCCAAAATTTCTTCCTTTAAGGTAGTCAAAGCACTTGTTATACATTTTTGGAAAGCTAAGGGGTAGGGGAATCAAAATAACTTGAGTGCCATTTTTTTTTCGGACACTTTGGTGTGATTTTCGGACAAATCCGACGGTCTCAGGCAAAAATCATAAGGTGAAAAATTAATGAAAATTCTAGCTTGAGAAAACAGAGACCTGTTGTATATTTTCGGAAAGCTCTCGAAAAATTAAGATTAGTGATATTTTGCGAGTATAGGTGATTTCAGTACCTAACTCGAGATATTGAGCTTCCAAAAGCGCAAAAACCGGACAAAACAGCTGTTTCTGGCTGAAAAACACTGTTTTTAACGGTTAATATCTCGAGTTAGGTACAGAAATCACCTATATTATTCAGGGTTGGCAGCCAAAACTGCCTAGAAAGTGACCCTCAATCATGGACCCCATCCCTTTGTTTACAAATGTCGTAACTTTGGCTGCCATTTTATTTTAAAATTATACTTCATCGCAGAGGTCTCCGTACAGGAAATTTTTTATCAAACAGACAATGCACACAGAGTGTACTACGCTACGATAATCGTGAGATACACTCTGGTACAGAGTAGCCATGGCCTAAGGCTGCGGTTCTTGGCTAGCTGGATTTTGAGCTTTTTAATGATGTCGTCCTTCTTCTCAATCTCCCTCTGCATCATATAATACGAGTTCTCACCTATTTTACTCATTAAAGATCGTGTTATCCGCACGCATTTCTGACATAGATATTGTTCGTTATAGGTGTTGGCATAAATTTTCAGCTGGTAAAGCGGTAATTGTGTACATTCGTAGTGTACCATGCGGCTGCACTTTCGGCATTTTAGACGTTTTTTGTCATCGTCATCTGAGCAGGAGGTGAGAGTGCATGTTTGGTTTTGTTTAGCTTCTTCAAATGTTTGTTATTGTTGCTTTTTGTCGGTTTTTTTCGTTCATGTTTTTGATAGCCAATGTAAATAACTTATGCTCCAGGGGTTTGGTGAAATAACTCCAATTCTAGCTTTCCATCCAAGTTAGGAAGGACCTTCCTGAAGGCATTTAACAGTGGTTAATTGAACATTCAACAAACATTTACAGAAACACCATAAAGGGAAATATATAGCTATAAACTCAAAAAGTCTAGCTTCCTGACGGCCAGTCTCTTCATTGTCTGCGCTGCGATCATATCTTAATGGTTTCAATTCTTTCTGCTTGGAGAAAAGATTCCCAATCACAGCGTACTTAAATGGGAATGTCGCAGTGCAGAACTTTCTGATAAATTTTATATGCAATAACATTGATTATTAGGCAAAGTAGCTGATTAACGACTGCTATATATTTTGCCCACAATCTAAGATGTCTGTGATATTATCGGAAAAGGTCTATTTAGTGAATGATATATATTGTTGTAAGCTATGAGTGCCTGCGGGGGCAAAAATTATTAATACACTAGGGGCCCAAATCATTGAGTTTAAAGCCCGAAGGGCTAGAGTTCAATCTCTCACCTTTCTCAGGCAAGAAAAAGTGAAGCCTTAAAAAATGCGCTGTATTTTTGACGACAGATTGAATCTAGCAATTCCTTTGTTAACGATTGATATTTTTTTCGAAATTTAGCGGTAAATTTTAGTTTCCTGTAGGGGGGTAGGTTTTGGTAAACTTTATGAATTTTAGGTAAACCATGAGCTCTTCCTAAGTGTCCATGTTTTGGTCTCATTAATTTCTTTTCTTCTTCGTTTATTTCGCCACGATATAATAGCGTGTTGAAGTATGACTGAAGAGAGTTAATATTGCGTACTGTGGAATCGTCATCACACACTTGAAACTTTGTTTTATCACCAAATACCTTCTCGATTGAAGCATTGTAATTTTCTTGGTCTACTAAAACAATGCCTTGTCCTTTGTCGGGTTTCAAGATAACGCAACGTTTACGTAAGTTACGCAGGAATTTAATCTTCTTCTGATCAAGATTAAATTCTTTCAAATCAAGGTCGAGGTAAATGTAGGTGAAAGGTTTCAATGCTGTCTGGACTCTATGTTTCGATAAAAGATGATCGTTGAAAAGTTCTTTTTCAAATAGAGTATCATACACGTCTTCGATCACAGCAACCATTTCGGATTCTTTAGGTCTAATGAGAAGTCCGTGTTTTAGACCAAGATTAAGAATTTCAACCTCATCAGGAGTAAGCTCGGTATTGGTAAGATTGGTAATGATTGTATTTGGCTTGGGTCTAATACCATCAATGATACGTTTATTAACGATTAGGGCGTCAAGTTTCTTCTGATGGCGCGATTTCGTTTTGTCAGTCTCATACTTCTGAAGTTTATCAACAGAAAATATGATGAGCTTGCCTTTCAACCAAGTTGTACTTCTGAACAGCGAAGTTATAAATTCTTCAGAAGTCTCTTTGTGTCGTTTCAATCACGTCGCTTGCGAAGAGCAGTATTCAAGTTTTGTAAATAGTATTTCTTACGATCTCTAAACGGTAGCATATTCAGATTCTTCCAACAAACAAACTTTGGAAAAACACCAAGGGTCTTACATTGTTCAAGAAATTTAATATCAAGTTGAGCTTTAATCAATTTTCTCAATGACTTCTGAAATGTTTTAGCTGCTTTGTGAACAGCAGGGTCTGTATTTCGGAGATTATTCCAAAAACCAGCAAAACCAGACAATTTAATGAAATATAATAAGCAGCAAAGTCCGAATATAAACATCTTTCTGATTTTTTAGTAAAAATTCAACAAAGAAAACAAGATTTTGTGGTAAACAGAATATTTCGATGTTTCGATCACATCATATCAACTGAATGTTGATTGTTTCTTTAGTTAGTACTGGTGCATTTAAGATCCAAAGAAATGAATGAATGTGTAAACTTAATGAAGTATAAGAAGCAACAAAGTCCGAATATAAACATCTTTCTGATTTTTTAGTAAAAATTCAAGAAAGAAAACAAGATGGTAAATAAAATATTTCGATGTTTCAATTACATCATTATCAATAACCTGGATATCCAAGCTCAAAAAACAAAATTTACCTCAATATGAAAAGTTCTAAAATTATAGAGCTTGGTCTCCCTAGAGAATGAAAATGCAAACCCATGTTTCCAAAACTTTCCTAGCAAACCCAGAGCAGCAAAACAGAACTTAATAAAAGCAGCCTTACAAGATCTAAAACCATTTAAAACATCCAAAGATTACACCAGAGTCCATGAACAAGTTTGCATGCATTATCATGACCAACCATCAGACCATGTTTTCTTGGAAAATGAACTTGCCTCTGTTTTCTTCTTTTTCATGTTTTCATGTAACAGAAAGCTCTATCTTCACTAGCAAGTGGAGGACTATCCTATTTTTGCTTCAGAATTGCTCCGCGCCGTTAGATTGCTCCTTACGGCTTTAGCGAAGTGAACACAAGCAAGCGGACTGCATTCTCATATGGAGAATGCAAATCGCTCTAGGAAGACCAGGCTGTAAACCAGAACATAAAATATCAAAAACTAGACTGTGAAATAGTTTACAGCCTGGATTGCCAGGCTACATTATCAACTGAATGTTATAAAATGTTCACAAACCTACCTATCTTCTAATGTTGAGAAATTCTGATGTCATTACAAAGTCATTAGAAAAGTCATAAGAAATATTATCAAATGTGAATTGAAAGATAAAAGGAAGCAATTATCAAGATAGTAATTGTAATTCCTTTGATGCTTTCAATCCACAATTGATCTCTGGAGAAAACTTTTTTATAGAATATTAAATGTAACCATGACAAAGAAGAATCTACAATAGAATAATTATCAAATACAGCATTTAGCAAATGGTCATCATACTCTATTGTCTCTAAATTGTCATCAATCAACGATGGCAAGTTAAACAATGGTAAGGACTGGAGACTGGGAATTGTGGTGAAAATTTCCCTTTCTTGCATGCTGCTCCATCGTCGCCACTGGCAAATAAAATTGTGATTCCACGAACCCCAGCTTTCATGAATTCAGTGTTTACGCGTTGCATGTATGGAACTGAAAGTGAACTTTCAACATCTCCGTAACTGACGCTGTGGACGGGCGGCACTTCTTTGGTGCTTGCGACGTTTTCGAGCCAAAGAAGGAAGGGTTCTTGATTGTCATGACGACCAGCTGATCTCAAGAACCATGTAGTAATATTAGCTTCTGTTCCCATGATGTAACCGAAAATAACCTTATTTATTTACTAATCCTTTAGATAAGAAAACCCAAGAAACCAAGAAATTAGGACAAAACTCAAGTAATCAAAAATGAAAAAATTTTGTTGAGACAGACTTTCACACTTTTATTTAGATAAGTAATAAATCATTTCAAGCTCTCGTGGGAAATAGGCCCGTGGCAACCTGAACGACCGATAGAAATAATAATTTTACACAACAATACAAATAAAATACCAACCTCGTTTCCTGTGTATTATCAGCTTTCTTATTGCTTACTGATTGCGCTAGATAACATTCTCTGGCGTCTATCAGTAACGTAAATAAAGCCTGGAATACACGGGGACGAGGTTGATAAAATACTATTGAAATTCTAATCATAACGCTAATAAAGATTCCTACTCATTCTTACTTTCAATATCAACACGATTACCTCAAAATAAAAAACACGAAATAAATTCCTCTCAGCTAATGTCTTATTTATAGCACAAAAACTCCTTTGAGATCAAAAATACAAATCGACTAATTTATTTCTGTTTGCATCGTTAATCGTCTTTCTTTTGGACCGAAGATCAATGGAAGCATTCCCCTGGACAAAAACCATTGGGTGCCCAAGCTGTCTCGAATTTTAAATTTCGCCTAGCGAAAGTATTACGATAGGCATGGTATGGCGGCGGAATCGGAAAAATAATTAGAAAACGAAAGTACTCGATACGATGGGCGAACTCACTAAACTTAATTTGCACTTCACACGCTCGTATAACCATGGACGATTTTAGCGGTTTTTTTTTGGATTACGTCACATCATTGTGTCTTTAGCTTCACAGTTTGGATTTTTCTTTTTTTTAATACAAGCATATACTTCATAAGAATCAAATCAATAACTCTTGATAGACGGTGATATACCTTTCGGTAATTAGTTCTTACAAAGTAAACAAGGGATGGCGCGCAATATAAGCATATTTATTTTTCTTATAAGCATTTACTTTATAAGAATCAAATCAATAACTCTTGATAAATGGTGATATAATTTTCGGTAATTAGTTCTTACAAAGTAAACAACCGATGACACACCAAACGAGCTTATTTATATTTCTTATAAGCAATTACTTTATAAGAATCAAATCAATAACTCTTGATAGATGGTGATATAACTTTCGGTAATTAGTTCTTACAAAATAAACAAGGCATGACACACAAAACGAGCTTATTTATTTTTCTTATAAGCATTTACTTTATATGAATCAAATTAATAACTCTTGATAAATGGTGATATAACTTTCGATAATTAGTTCTTACAAAGTAAACAAGCGATGACACACAAAACGAGCTGATTTATTTTTGTTATAAGTATTTACTTTATAAGAATTAAACAACCATTTTTCTTAAATTGGTCTTACTTTTTAATTTTTAAAATTGTTTCGTCAAGGCTCGATGTAAACTAGATTTCAGATTAACTTCCATCTCTACTTCTTGTTTTTCACATGCAGTTTAAAACTTTAGGCGAAATTTTCGACTTCAAGTCATCTTGTTTTTTTTTAACTGAGCTGTTTGAGAGGAAAGAAACCGTAAGGTGCTCCGAATAATCTAATTGGCCCTTTTTGACGAATTTAGCGTTTTAGTGCTATAGATCCTATATCCTGTTTACATTTCCCTACGATGCACCCTCACATCGTCGCTATCTTGATGCACCTTCGCATCTTATATATTTGATGCATCTACTAAAAACTTTTGAGTTTACCTCAATTTTTAAAAACACTATTTTCAAAAATAATTAAAGTTTATGAGATAAAACTTAAAATATTAAGAATATACTAGATAACTGAGAGTTTGAAAGACGTGTGAGAAATCTAAAAATTCTACCATTATTAATAATGCACGCAAAACTTTCCGCCCAATTAGTACTTTGCAGAACGCTTCAAACTTAGACATTATCCTTCGGAACCGTAAATAAATTCACTGAATAGTTTTTAAAAGGGGAACGAGCAGGCTCAACCATGGTTTGCTCCAACGGGAGAAATTTTCAATTTTCGACCCTCTCATAGCATACAACTTTATTTTGAAGACTAGCTAGAAACTGCTAAAGACAATTGGAAGTTACAAGGATAAATGGCAGATGAATAAAACTGTTTGTACCGTTTCTTTTATGTGTTAAAATGAGATCTGTAGGAGGCCCCACCATAGTTGGGGCCAACCAAGAAAATTTTGAAATCTAAACCCTCTAAATTGGCTAAAATAGATATAGAATTACGATTCAAGTAATAAATACAATTTTCACCGAGATTTTCACGATCACGCCAAGAAAAACTCGATTTCACGATCACGCCAGCACTTCATTTTCACGCCATCACGCCGTTTTTTTCAAAATTTCACGCCATCACACCACGAAAAACCCTCCATCACGCCAACCACTGTGAGGGCCTTTTTTAAATATACAAAATTGCTTAGCTTGTATCTAAAACTTTTGGTTACCATTACCAACTGAAATTTGAGATGATTGATATTCATATCCAATTTCATTGCATTCTTTTTGTTTGATACAAGTCCCATCGAGTCTCATAACTTATGACTGTTAGTTCGAGAGCTGTCGGCCTTTTTATTAGGTCATAAGCCTTTAACCATCCTCAACGTGTCCGCCGTATCGAAAACTGTCAAAAAAGTTTTGTCAGATCGAACACTAGCGGTCTCTTTGATCTCCACGAGCCCAAAAAAGAGGTCAAAAAAGGGCTTAAATTTAGGTCATGAGCCTCATGGCTAAAATTCTACAGGTGATTAGTACAACCCTTAAGGACAATGAAAATCGAAAATCTAACCAAAAAATCCGGTTTCTTGACCTGGTCAGATGCCCAAAAAAGAGGTCAAAAAAGGGCCTAAATTTAGGTCATGAGCCTCATGGCTAAAATTTTACAGGTGATAAGTACAACCCTTAGGGACAATGAAAATCGAAAATCTAACCAAAAAATGACCCCCCTCTTAGACGAAACATTCTATAGCGTTTGATCTACTCAATATTTAGCGATGAAATTTGGACAGTGTGTGCATAACATCCAATTACACTTTGTGGGAAATTTATGTCATTATTTGATGACGTCATTGTGTCGTAAAATGGTCAAAATTTTAAGTTTTTCTTCCTTTTACTCATTTTAATTCAATTTTTTATTTATCAGATGCTCCCTTTTTCATTCTCCAGTGTGTCCATAACATCCAATTACACGTTATCAGTTGCTCAAAATGGCCAAAAGGGGACTCAAGTTTTTCTTACTTTTACTTATTTTTATTTGATAGATACCCCTTTTTCATTCTCCTGTTATCTCTTTGGGCTTGTAAAAAAAGCCTGTTTGAAAGACGAAGTGGCGCTCTGGGTTTCCTCTTACACGCCAGATGAGTTTTGAATCAGTGATTCAGTATTTTGTTTTCTCTTACCTGTTTCTTTTCTTTGATATTGAAATCTTCCCTTATGCAGAACTTCTACTTAAGTGAAGTAATTTTTACAGAATTTAATTTCGCGGTTTTTTGACAAATCCACGTTATTAAATTCCGCCGAACACTAATATCCTCAAGATTTGAAATCACCTCTAAAATTGATCTTTTAACGAGAAAATAGGCCATATTCCAAACAAAAATTATCTTAACCGTGAAATTAAAGTACGCGAAAATTCCGAAATTTGAGCTGTGAACCCTGAAATTAAATTCCGTGAAAATTCCTTTCCATGAAAATTTCTCCACTTAAGGTAAATAATGGGAGCATCTTTCAATCTATAAAGATTCCTTATTGCGAGTCGTTTTGAAAATGAGACTAGGATTGGTGTAATACATCTCTGGGTTACAGCATTTTCAAGTCGTCGTGGAGTATAATGGAGTGACTCTAAATTCACAGATCCCACAACATTTTACCCGATGCCTAACTAGAGTATATAGCTTTTTAAGTCCAGGCGTACGTCAATCTATGAGTTGATATCATTGCACTAATTATGCCGTAAATGACGCCCAAATTTGTGAAAATCGCAAATAAGGCTAAAAGAAAATAATCAAATCGAAGATTTATAGTAAAATTACATTAAAACTGCTGTTTTAGTTAAGTTATATGGATTTGGAGAGACAAATTGGACAAATTTGGCCAGTACGCAGGGTTCCAGAAGAACTAATTCTTAAGAAACTAAAAAATTGACGATCAAACAAAAGTTTTACCGGTTTTTTGACTTTTGAATATAACCCCATTCGAAAGTCAATTTAAAAATTCGTCTCCAAAACCATCCCCATCAGATTTAGCTGAGAATAATAGAATTTCTATCCTTGTCGGGCTTTCGATAGAGAACTTTTTATTCCCACTTTGTGAAAATGTTCCACCGGGACTGTTAGACAGGGTTGTTAAACTCCCACAATACACCTTTTATATCTTAATGTACCTAGTGCTTTATGATGATTTTAGAGTCAGAAAATTAGACAGTGGAATAAAAGAATAGTCCGTTTTGGCTAAATCGGTCGACTATAGAGCAGAAATATTTGTATTTTTGCAAATGTAATGAAAATAATCTTATTACTGTTGCATTCAATTTATCATCGTCGATTACTTACTTTCTACAAACTCCTCGACTGGAGCCCATCCTCTGGGGTTAGACTATTAAATCGGCAACATACTAAGATCCAAAACATTTACAGTAGTCAATTTCTTTTTTTTGCAAACAGATCTCTGCGGGAAAACTTGTTACAGAAAGGAAATTTCAAGGGTGCAATCATGGAAATCCACAGTGCTAGATAGGAATCTTCAACCTTTACCAAAGGAGAAATGGTGTATGAATTTTACACTGTGATAAAATATTGCCATTAGATCGCCTTAAGATCCACGCTGTAGTTTGTCGGGATTAACCCAGCGTTTGTCTGAAATTTACGCGGGTCACGCGCTTTAGATTTGAAATTTGTAGCTTCATTTCTCCACCTAAGAGATTTCTTACTCACCCTTCGGGCCTCGAATTCAAGTAAATTAAAGTAATCTTAATTTAGAGCCATTTGCAGCACTTATTAACGACAGACGTTGGTACAATCGTGAGCGTAATCTGAATCACAAAAAAGCGAGCTAAGGGAATGGCTTCGAGTCTGATAATTCAATTTTCGAAGTCTAATTTTTAGCTGAGCTTACGGTAACTTGTAGGTAAATTACTGTGCACATCATAATAAAACGGTTCATTGTACGACTAAGATTTACAGATACCTAAATGATAAGAAGCTCTCACATCATATCATAGGTCCTTACCCGTGAAATTCTGAAACTTATAATTTATGATCTGTTCTGTAAAGTATCCGTATCTAACGATGCAAACAAGCTGTTCTTTATAATTTCAAAGATTTCAGGAGAATGGAAAAGATAAAACTAGTCATAGCTTTCACTAAATGCCCCCACATAAAGATCATGTCATGCACTTATAAAGCTTTAATGCTTTAAAGATTAAACATTAAAAAATAATCAGGAATAATTGATTGCTTTAATTATTGATTGATTGGTTGATTGATTAATTGATTGATTGATCTATATATTGATTTATTGATTGATTGAGGCGTTTGCTTGAAAAAAAAATTTATATTCCATTATAAAAAAATACATACTTGAAGAATTCATGCAGCTTGATAACTTAATAAAATTTAAGGAAAAGCTGGAAAAGCCTCTCAAAAATATATTTAAAAAGTTATGGTATCATTACAGTATCTTACTGATTTTCACATCTCCTGTTTGTTTGTTTTTTCTCCTAGTTTCTTTCTTATAACGATATATGTCATGATTATTATTCACTAAATAGACCTTTTCTAATAATGTCGCAAACATCTTAGATTGTAGACAAAATATATGGACATACGCAGTGAATAAATCCACAAGGTAACCAATCAGAAATAGCTTGTTTTTTTTTCATTGGCTGCTATATTTCAACATTTCTCTATTGCTACTTTGCCTAATAAACAATAGTCAAGAGGATACTGCGTATAAAATTTATCAAAAAGTTCTGCGTCATCTTAAGTTGGGTGAAATAGAAACTCACTTATCCTAGTTAAGGCCTGGGCTCCACTAGCGTACGCTGTGATTGCACTTCTCAAGTAAAATCTTCTATGTTGTTGGTCAAAAGAAAAGTAAAGGAATGCCATTGTGGTTCATTCAGACGTACAGTCAAGAAAAGTTAAAATGCGCCTAAATTTCTTTTCAAGTGCATAGTCCTTTTTCATGATGCAATCTTTTCTCCAAGCTGATCGCAGCGCAGACAATGAAGAGACGTGCCTTCAGGAAGCTATACTTTTTGAGTTTATAGCTAGCGATATACTTTCCCTTTATGGTGTTTCTGTATGACTGTCTGTGTACCTAGTCTAACCATCGTTAAATGCCTTCGGGAAGGTCTATCCTAACTTAGAAAGCCAGAATTTGGAGCACCAAACCACTGGAGCGTAAGTTATTTAGGCTATCACAACTGCATGAAAAAGTTTAACGTACTCATGTAAAGTTTAACGAGTAAACAAACTTTTTTCAGGTTTTTGAAAAAGATTTACGACACTGAAAAGAGGTAAAAACACTCTAAGTGAGGTAAATTATTTTGAAGACCAAAAGAAAAAGTCAACCACGTTTGGATTCAACTTTACATATGCGTACATTCATCTTTTTTGTACTTTGCCGGTTGTTTTACTAAGTTAAGAAGGACTTTCTCGAGTTACGACCATATATGTATTTAGAGCTCAAGAAGCCCTATGGGCCCTATAAACAATAAAGGTAGTTATCAATAAAATGACAGACAAAAATAAATTAGAGTTTGAACAAAAATATCAAATGTACATTTGAAAACTTAAGCAAATTTCTTCAAAGATTCTGGAAAAAGAATTGAAATCATTGCTGAAGTGAACTTCTGACTAAATTACAGTAGTTAGTATTCAGTTTCAAAGACAAGAAACAAAATTTGACATACAAAACACTTTTTCTAGTCAATGAATCAGCTCATCATCATCATAACCAGCCTGCCATTTTGTTTGTTTTGATTTGCACAAGTAATATTGTAATTGCTGTTATATCATACACTGTTTTGATTTGCATTTATAACACTCGCTTCAGCTTTTCAAAGCTAAATCAAAACTAAAATTGTAATATGTAATAATGATAATACCATATAACGTAATATGAAGATATGTATACTACCGTCCCGGAAAAAAACCGAACATTTACGGAAGAGACTAACTACGGATATGCTTGCGCGACAACAACAACAACAAAACAATTCGCAAAATTTTGAGATTCCAGTCCAATATCTATGCGTGAAACTATGAGAGCCTCCTCGTCGCTACGCTCCTGCGGGGGCAATAAGTAAAAGTAAGAAAAACTTAAAAGGCTATTTTGAGCAACTGATGATGTCATTACAACGTCATCAAATAATGACATAAATTTCCCACAAAGTGTAATTGGATGTTATGGACAAACTGGAGAATGAAAAAGGGAGCATCTGATAAATAAAAAAAATGAATTAAAATGAGTAAAAGGAAGAAAAACTTAAATTTTTTGCCATTTTGAACAACTGATGACGTCATTACGGCACAATGACGTCATCAAATAATGACATAGATCTCCCACAAAGTTTAATTGGATGTTATGGACACACTTGAGAATGAAAAAGTGGTATCTGTTATGAAAAATTGAGTAAAAAGTAAGATGAACTTATGACTCCCCTTTTGTCCACTTTGAGCAACTGATGAGCAGCTGATGACGTCATTACGACACAATGACGTCATCGAAAATGACATAAATTTCCCACAAAGCGTAATTGGATGTTATGGACACACTGGAGAATGAAAAAGGGAGCATCTGATATATAAAAAAATTGAATTAAAATGAGTAAAAAGATAAAAAAAGGTAAAATTTTGGCCATTTTGAGCAACTGATGACGTCATTACGACACAATGACGTCATCAAATAATGACATAAATTTCCCACAAAGTGTAATTGAATGTTATGGACACACTGTCCAAATTTCATTGCTAAATATTGAGTAGATCAAACGCTATAGAATGTTTCGTCTAAAAGGGGGGTCATTTTCGACCCCCCGAAAATTCTTAAATTTTTCAACTTTAGGGAACTGGATTTTTTGGTTAGATTTTCGATTTTCATTGTCCCTAAGGGTTGTACTAATCACCTGTAGAATTTTAGTCATGAGGCTCATGACCTAAATTTAGGCCCTTTTTTGACCTCTTTTTTGGGCATCTGACCAGGTCAAGAAACCGGATTTTTTGGTTAGATTTTCGATTTTCATTGTCCTTAAGGGTTGTACTAATCACCTGTAGAATTTTAGACATGAGGCTCATGACCTATATTTAAGCCCTTTTTTGACCTCTTTTTTGGGCTCGTGGAGATCAAAGAGACCGCTAGTGTTCGATCTGACAAAACTTTTTTGACAGTTTTCGATACGGCGAACACATTGAGGATGGTTAAAATTCTGAGGCTTATGACCTAATAAAAAGGCCGACAGCTCTCGAACTATGTTGTTAAGATCATCATGATGTACAAGTTTTGAGTGGAGAAAGAGAGAAAACTTATCTAAATCACTTCATTTTATTTTTGTTCATCATTTCATTATTTTCATCGTTACTTTCGAGTATGTAAGACGGTATCGAATTATCTAACTTCAAGGCAACGTTGTTTCTTGGTAGAGTTATGTCTATTTCTATTCTTTTCTATTAAAACAGGAAATGTTCTGAAGGCACATTCCAGCTGGATATTATGGTCTGTTCTTAGCGAACTAAAGAAAAAAGTCAGCTGGAAAAATATGGTCTGTTCTGCTGAAGATTGGGACCAGCTGGAAAAATATGATCTGTTCTTATGAAAAAATAGTTTGATATCCAAAAAATAAGGTGTCTAAGAATTTCCTATATGTTCTGAGGGAATTTAAAAAAAGTCAAAAACTCTTTGAGATCTGTTTCTTTTCCTTCTGAATGTGGTTGCCCGGAGTGGCAGCTGAAAATTCTCCATCTATGTAGAACATCTGGAAATGGTCGATCTGTTCGCACAGTTATTTAAACTGTTAGCTGGAAATCAAGTTTCTATTCTTAAAAGCCTTTCAATGTCGAGCTGGAACTCAGCGATCTGTTCTTATAAAATTTTGTCAGCCCTGGTAGATAACTTGCATAAAATCAATCGCTTGGTAAGTCGTACCTGTTCCAAAAGTTTTTTTTACATCCTAGCTGGAAAAATGTTACTGTTCTGAAGTAAAAATTTCTCCCCTGGAAAACGAGGAACTGCTTTTAATTTCGGGAAAATCCTTCCAGCTGGCAAATCTGCTTCTGAGGAAATCAAAGAAGACAATTTCTAGCAAATCAGTAGATCTTTTAAAATCTTAAAGTTTTAATAAACGAGAGCTTTTACAAGGAATCTAAGAGTATAATGTATCCACTAAGATATTATTTACGAATCATTGGGTCATAATACAGATAATAGCGAGTACAGAAATCATCAGAACGGAACTTTTTATTCTGTTTCTTGGGGTATGCCGGCCATTCTGTAGCAATGTTCAATCTTTTGAACATTTAGTTTAATCCAATACTTGATGCTGATTGTTAGTTCAATCCAATCCTCATACTTGATTCTATCCCAATACTTAGTGATTTTGAATCAAAAATAAAATGTATCATAGAAGAACTAGACAAACAAGCTCCTTTTAAATATAAAACGGTTAGAGGTAATAATATGCCTTTTATAAATAGAGATATGAGAAAAGCCATCATGATAAGATCCAAACTCAAGAATCTGTACTATAGAAATAAAACACAAAAAAACAAAACAAAATACAACAGACAAAAAAATTTTTGCTTATCGCTATTGAGGAGGACTAAGAAGAAAGACTACTTTGCCAACCTTAAAGATTCCAACATAACTGATAACAAAAAGTTTTGGAAAACTGTACAACCATTGTTTTCAAATAAAGGTTCAAACAATAAGAGTTATACCTTAGTGGATAAAGAAAATATCATAAATGACGAGAAACAGATAGCTCAAATATTCAATGACTATTATGGCCAAATAATATCAAAACTAGACTTGCCTGAGCCTCCCTATGTTGCATTTGACGAAACAAATAATCATACTGAAGTTTGTATTCAGAAAAATAGACAACACCCAAGTGTCACTGAAATCAAGAAAACTGAGTATCTAAATAAATTTTCTTTTATACCAACAACGAAAGAGGAAGTAGGGAAATTCATTAATTAGTTCAAGGAAAATCACAGCCAAGCTCAGATATTCCAGTGAAAATCATAAAGGATAATTGTGATATGTTTTCCGAGTTTTTGTGCTCAGAAATAAATGCGTCATTCGAGTCAAACTCTTTTCCAAAAGAATTGAAACTTGCTGATATAACACCTGTGTTTAAGAGAAAAGGTTCAAAGAATGACAAGAGCAACTTCAGACCGGTGAGTATTCTCCCAGTTCTGTCAAAAATTTATGAAAAAGTTTGGATATAGAAAAGGGATGAGTACACAAACTCCACTTTTAGTCATGACTGAAATTTGGAAGAAAGCTACAGATGAAAAGAAAAAGTTTGCAGCGCTACTCATTGACTTATCAAAAGCTTTCGACTGCATCTCACACGAACTATTGATTGCTAAACTTGAAGCATACGGATTTTCAAGGAGTGCCTTAGGTCTCATAGCAGCCTATCTATCAGATAGAAAGCAAAGAACGAAAATTGGCGACCATTACAGTACCTGGCATAATGTTAAAGTATGTGTTCCCCAAGGATCCATTCTAGGGCCACTACTATTTAACATCTACATGAGAGATTTGTTCTACTTTCTTGAAAATAGAAATGTACTGAATTATGCAGACGATACAACACCTTTTGTGATAGCTGATTCTTGGGAACAGGTTGGCGAGGAGCTCTCGAATGGAGCTGCTATCATCTTTGAGTGGATAATCCAAAATCAAATGAAAGGAAATGCAGACAAGTCTGAGTTGATAGCTAACAATACCAGCAAAGAAATCTTCATTACTATACAGAATGAACGCATCTTTAACAGCAAATTTAATTTTAACTTTTGACAACTGTCTGACTTTTGAGCCACATATTAACACGATTTATAAGAAAGCTAGCCAGAAAATCAGTGCACTTGCGAGGGTAGCACCGTACATGAATCAAAAGAAAAAGCAAAGGCTCATGAATGCCTTCAATTCAATTACTGTTCGCTTGTCTGGATGTTTCATGTTCGCAGGCTAGATCAAAAAATAAATCACCTCCACGAAAGATGTTTGAGGATAGTGTATTCTGATCATACATCTACTTTTGAGCAGCTTTTAGAGAAAGACGGTGCCATCAAATTCCACCATAAAAATCTTCAGTTGTTAGCAATAGAACTTTTCAAATGCAAAAATAACATATCAGATCTAACTAAAGAAATTTTCAAACATGATGAAAATATCAAAGTAAATCGCAAAACACCTTACTTCAGATCAAGAGAAATAAACTCTGTTTTTCACGGTTCAGAGTCACTTTCATTTTTAGGGCCAAAAGTTTGGGAATTAATTCCGGATGAGTATAGAGATATAGCTGATCTTAGTATTTTTAAGGAAAAGATTAAGCAGTGGAGGCCTACATCATGCCAGTGTAGAAACTGCCGGACCTATATTGACGGTGTCGGCTTTTTGTAATCACCTTACAAATTGTAAAGTAGCGTTGACTTTTATTAGCCTTTGTTGCTACCTGTTCGTCAACTTGAAATAAACTATTACATACATACATACATAGTCAAATCCCATGATTCAGAGGGTATTGGGTCATTACCAGTTAAAGTCAGGGTCAGAGTATAGGGCCGAAGACCCTCTTCGGCGCACATTTACCCAGTGACTATAGAAAGAAAGTCAAAAGATACAAGGTGAGTGAAGTGAAGGATAGAAAGATAGAAGTATTTTCTCTTTCCTGTCTTTCACTTCACCTTGTTTCTTTTGACTTTCACAACGAGGAAGTTTATACTAGGGAGATAATAATTACCCGTCTAGGAAGATTGAAAAAATTTCCCGGAAAGATTGAATAAAATATGAAGATTGAATGAAATATGAGGATTGAATGAAATATGAGGATTGAATGAAATATGAGGATTGAATGAAATATGGGGATTGGATTGAACTAAATATCCGCATCAAGGATTGGATTGAACTAACTATTCAAAAGATTGAATATTGCTACAGAATGGCCGGTATTTGGGGAGTTACCTTTACATTTTTGAAAAAAAGAAACTTTTCAAATGTTTTGACCCCAAAGTCTATTTTTCGCTACTGCTAGAAATTCGAAAGTTTAAAGTGACATCCAAAATTCGATCGTTTGGAGCCCGAAAACTAGCCTAGAAGTTTAAGCTAGTTTGATTCAGTCACTAGGATAAATCTGATGGTTAAGTTGGGTATTTTCCCACTTAATCATGTGGCTTAAGCTAACATGATTAAAAGAACGTGTAGCGAAACGCTGAATAGTCCAAAACTACTCATATAAGTTGTGTATGAAAAGATATGGTTACATGTTTATGTTTTCTTTTGTAAAAAATAATTTCATCTCCCACAGCAAATCTTTTGTATTTCCTGATCCGCCTATCCTCGCTCTTTTGTTCTCTCATACATGCCCTCGACCATGTATTAGTGGATTAGAAAATGCGTGAAAAATACAAAAGATTCAACGATTTTTCTCCTGTGTTGCTTTGAGAAATACAATATTTTTCTGAAAAGAAAAAATTAACGTGTAACCATCTCTTTTCATCCAAAAATTATATGAATAGTTTGGGCTATTCATCCTTTTATGAAAAAGTTACATTAATCCAGTTAGGTTAGCTTAAGCCGTCAGTGGAAAAACCCCGGGGGTACTTAGGCAAATGGAGGGTACGGTATGTGCCGCCCTTAAGGGTACCTTATTTGGACTTCCAAAGTCCCGCTAAGGGTCAGAGAAATCAGAAAATCAAATTTCAGTCCCACTATAAAGGGTTGGAAAAATAGAAAAAAATTAAACTTTTTACCCCCTGAAAGATCGAAATTTGGTCAAGATTGGTCAAAATTGTCCCACTAAGGGTCGTAAAATTCCCAAAATTTTCCTTTGTTTTCTCCTTTTTAGTCCCGGTAAGGGTCCAAAGTGAAACACCCGTTGTGATTAACTAGCTTAAGGGCTCTGGTCATAGTGAAAAATCAATTTCAGAATTTGAAGATAAACCTTATGTTTTTGCTTCTTTGACATATTTAAGAACAAACTGCTTTTGAAAAAATGAATTTAAGTAATTACATTATGATGAGTACCTTATCGGGGAAAACTTTGTCGGGGAAAATTTTCGTCGGTTAAAATTTTCGTCGGGGAAAAATTCGTCACTTGCTGGTAGTTGGTAGACACATTAAAGCCGGGGAAAATTTTCGTCGGGGAAAATATTCGTCACTTGTCCAAAATTTCGTCACTTTTCCCCGACGAAGTTTTCCCCGATAAGGTAATTAAGGAATAAGTGTGACATGGACCTTAATAAAACGTCATAAAGACGCTATTCATATACTTTTCACAAAAATAGCCTAATCTCCTTGGGGAAATCATTTTATTGTTTCAAACTATTTTTAAGTTAATCCACTTAACTGTGAATATGATAATCATAGCTCATAGTTATGGTTGGTTTTTGGTGTCAATATTCATCAAATGGGATTTTCCATTCATCAAATGTAATTTTTCATTCATCAAATGCAATTTAATTCATGATCCAGGCAATGTAATTTTTCATTCATCAAAAGTAATCTCATTCATTAAGGAACTTTTTCATTCATCAAAACAACTAATTATTGTTCATCAAAAAATAAAGTCAAAATGTGAACTAGCTCTGTGGCCAACTCACTTCTCTCCAGAAACATCTCGCGCGTCGGGTCTGTCTGGTCTGGCTTTCTATCATAATATTTCTACTCCTTCGTGGAGTATATATGAGATCAGGATAATTAAAAAGTAAGCTTACATCGTTACATACCAAACTTAGTCTGCTATTTTAAGCTAGAGGAAGCAGAAGAAGAGCAAAGTGTAGGATCCCTGCACTGGCTATCCAAAACAAGTAACAACCACCCTGACCAACCACCCAGCAGACCAGCTATAAGCCAGCTAGAAAGCGAGTCACGATTGTCAACGTTACTGGGTCTATCATTATGTACTTGATTGCTTTAGTCCAATCATATCACAGCATTGAATCCGATTACTTAATATTATAAATTTACATTGACAACCCTGGTGTCATTGAAGACGCACCCAGTGGTGGAGCGCAGGACAGTTTTTGTAACTACGTAATTTTACAGACCAGAATTATAAATCGCAGCACGGTCTTTCTAAATCACCGCGCGTCTATTAGGTTAGCTCGGATAATGAATACGAACGAAAGTTGTCTGATGAATGAAAAAATTTCTGATGAATATAAAATTACATTCGATGAATGAATAATTACATTTGATGAATAAAGTTTTTCATTTGATGAATAAAGTTTTTCGTTTGATGAATAAAGTTTAAGATTTGATGAATTAAATTTGTTTGATGAATATTGGCACCAAAAACCAACCATACATAGTCAGGTTGCTGGACAATTTTTTTAGATATCTTAGTGCAAAGAATCTAAAATCTTTTGGAACTTGTTATATAACATCAAAGGGTTCAGAAAATTTTTACTGGCCATTTTATACCCCCCTCCTTTACTCGTACTCGTTTTCAGGCCTTTTTAAGATTTTGTGACGTCATCAGGGTGGTCAACCTAAAGTGAAATTTTAACCTCCACAAATATGGTCATATTATACATCGTTGGGTCGGTAATTTGATAAAGATTTCAAAAGAGGTTTTTCTCATAGGGTAAAAATCAAGTGAAAAAGAATTATTAATGCAGAAAGTGAGCAATATTACGTCATAGTCAATTTTTGCTTACAAAATCACATAATATAAACCATAGGTCATGTTATACATTGTTGGATCGGAAATTTGATGTAGATCTCAAAAAAGGGTGAAAATCAAGTGAAAAAGAGTTATTCTTGAATAGCACAGACCAAGACGTTATATTTGGAAGTCACGGGTGTTTATTTTTTCTCATGGCTGCCGAATTTACGGTACGGCAATTCAGATTATTGATCAAAGAAAAGGAATCATCAGTTATTGAAGAAATTGATTTTTATTTTCTTCATTTTCAGAACTTGTTTGAATGTTTTCTTTTTGATAATATTCCACTCATGTTTATCTTTTCAACAAGCGTTAAACGACTATTCAATTCGGTTCTCTCAAAAGTTACAGCCTCTTTTGTCTCCGCTGCAGATTATATATTATATATTTAATATGTTATATAATCTCGCCTATTCTTAACCCTTTCACTCCCAAAAAGAAATTCAAAAGTTTTGCACAGGCGTCTTGTGTCAGCCTATTTTATGCTCTTTCTAATGGTACGAGCTACGAGAGTCCCGGAAACATCTTAATTCCGGAGATATAGCCCGGTTAATTTTGGTTCCGGAGGGACACGCTCTGCGGGTCTCAGGGACCATTCATCCAATTCCCAAATGACACTTTAAGTTCTCCTCTGAGAGTCAAACTCATCTAGTTAATTACTAATTATATGTCGTTATGACGTTTTAAAATGTGAGAAAAATGCAAAAACATGCTGTGTATAAGATTTTGAATATCGACACAGAAATATCTAAACTTCAACCTCAAAAAATCCACCGTGCCACCACGTGCCACCAAAAGATTTTAATACCACAGTAGAGCTACGAGACTCGCATCTAATATATGTCAATCTCAGTTCTTCTCGGAGAAATATTGGAAAAATATTCTCAATTTAAAATTTCGTGTCATTATAAGCATTTTGTTTGATTTTACTCGTCTGATGATGTTTTTCTCACACCAGATTTCATAAATGTATCCGTTTGGTATTATAGCATTTATTTCGTTCAAACTTTCGGCCAGCATAAGTACGAATAGAAAAAGTTAGAGAACGTTTTTTCAAAATCAGAGTCCTTTGAGCCGCCATGACAGTTGTCCTTTGCGGACAAAGCCTGTACATCGATTGTTTTCTGAAACAATAGAAAGACAATACTTCGCTCTCCACCGTTTCATTTGATGTTTATCCAGTCTCTATAATATAACTAGCCATAACTTTCATTAAGGTGCCGACGCAGCAAAACGAACACGTAGAGTTGAATTTGCGTTCAAAAGGAATGATCTTAGCCCTACAGTAATTTTTGTTAAGAGTGACCTCTCATCTGAGACAAAATCCTTTCAAATGCTTGCTAACAAATGTGTCAAGGGAGTGAGTGATTTACAGTCTACTTAAAGTGACATCCGTGCCTTGTCTTACACGTTTTTTATAAGAACAATTTCATAAGAATACGAGGCTGAAATTTGGCCAAAACCTAAGAACAAATTAAGAAGAATCTGAACCTCAGATTTCAGAAGTTACTGAGGAGTACATGTTTCCATTTTAATTAATATTGACATTTAAGGCTGAAAGACTCATATAAATTTAAGAGCAGCCCAGCCAGAATCATATGACTTACTGGTTTTTCCTATAAAATGCGTATATATCTGAAGATACAGTTCTTCGTATGTTATTTTACTAATGTACACGTTTAGCAACATGACTGTTCGAATACTTTGAGTAGAGTAATATTTTTAACCTATGAAGAGCGCTTAATAACTACTTGTGGTATAAAAAGGGAATTTCCCAGAAAAGGGTATTTCTTTAGATTCATTTAACTCTCCAGGGATAAGAAAAAGACAAACTGACATTTCAAAATGAGTAATCAGATCAAAATAACTCCGGAAAAGTCTTTTTGATGATGATAAAACAATAGAGAGACCGTAAGATAAGAATGCTACCGTTAAGCAGAACTAAAATACTGAAAAACGCGCGCAAAATTATGAGATGTTTGCCCAACTTCCTTATGCGTGAAGCTACGAATGCCATTCTCAGAAGCTTTAGGCTTCCTCCGATCAACGATGTAAAAATAATAGATAACCAACTATCTCTAGAAGGCACTTCTCCCAAGAGAACAACCATTGTTTTCCTATTGAAATGAGCACTCTATTAAAAAGCTCTGTGTGCAGTGCGTGTTATGCTTTTACCTAGATTATGACACACTTTTTGACATCCACTGAATTGATAGAAATTTGAATTGTTAATTACTGCAAATTTTGGAATTTTTTTCAAAAGATAAAGGTACCAATCTTTAGACAAATTGACTACGGATCGGCCTGATACCACTTAATCTTCACCTGGATAAATAAACGCTCATAAAATGCTGTTATCTGAAAATATATGTGTGATTTAAAATGCGATATCTCACGTATGAAAAGTGCATGAAGGTTGCATGATACAAAATAAACAGATAAATGTTTATAGAACAATAATATCTAATTAAAAAATTCCTTCTGTGAGGCTGCCTATAGGAAAATACACTTTTTCTAACCCAAATTTTGGAAAAATATACATCACGTGATCGATTCTGTCCAATAGAAGATTGCAAATGAAGCAAGTTTTTATTCAACTGCACTTTTTACGATGCAAAATGTCATTAATATTTTTACAACCGTAACACGGATGTTTTTTGAGAATCAAGGCAAGTTGGTTATCTATTATTTTTACATCGTTGCTCCGATGCCAACAAATCCATGCTCCTACATCGAGCAGATCCTTTCGGGAAAGGTGACACCTTGGATTTTTGTTTCAATTTTCGACCTAGTTTTACTTTGACCACCCTGGATTCTTGACCTCATTTTACTGACCAGATTTTTACACTCGAAAAACCAGACCTCCTGGATTTTTTATTACCCAAACTACCACGGATTTCATTTCATTGTTTCGCAACTTTTTAAAACTTCTTTTACATCAGATTCGTGGACAAGAAAGCAACATGCCAAAAAAAAAGAAGAATTACAAGTTTGTACCTTTTGACGATCATGTGAAGGGAAAAAGAACAAGAAATGGAAATGATACAGTTAATTATTCATCTCAGAAAAACACAGACGCTGGTGCGACAGCTGAATCTGAATCAAAACATACAAAATCACTAACCGAAAGTGACGAAGCGACGAGCGACACAAAAGTTTTTGTCCAAAATCAAAAAAAGCTACAAAATAGATCGCAAAACGGCGTTGACACAGCCCAAGTTCTAACTCCGAGAACAGCATTCATAAATGAACAAGCGAATGATGATACAAAAATGCCCGCCGAAATCCAAGTAGATCTACAGAAAGCTATGCAAACACTCTCAATTTCAACACCATTCCAAAATGATGAAGGGAGTAGACCATTGAAAAATGACCAAAAAAGATACATCCAAAAACAAAACCATGAAAATGTAAGAAACAGCGAGGCCTGGGAAGGAGAGTCGTTTCTGAAACAACAAAAGCTTACTCTTGTGTGTTGGGTTGCTCGATTTTCACTTTTTCAGCTGGCCAAAATGGACAAGAATGAAAAAACATCAAGATCATGGGATATTACTAACTTGGCGAATCATTTACTTTCCTCCGAAGAGTCATCTTCTACCAGTGAAGATTGCATTGGAAGTAGCCATCAAAACCAAGATCAAACCGACATTGAGTATGCATATAATTATACTAATGTTTGTTGTCAGAAATGTAAAATGTGTCTTAATTGCACCATTAAAAAACATAAACTACGTAGCAAAGGCAAGAAGTACACAAATGATTTGGCATCTCTATTTAAGGCCAAGGTAGATGGGAACGTTAATAATATCTGTTCAAAAACAATGAAAAAGATGGCTTTTCGTATGATCCTACGCTTTCGAAATTTAACATCCCATCCTACTCCAGAGCATCTTGAAGATATTAAAGAAGGAGTATTCAACGGGAAAGATTTTGGTATATCTGACTGTTATAAATCATGGGAAGATATCACGCGAGCCTTTATACATGCAGTGGAGTTTGTTCTGAACGACATCCAAGAACATATCTCATCAAATACGAAGGAAGAAAAAGTTGCCATGATGAAATTCGCCTGCGAAGATACAACAGATACAACTATGCTTAACTGTAGATATTCGTCTTATATCGAAGACATTAAAGAGCTAGAAGGAATTCGTACAGTCATCCAAACTTTGGAAAAAACAGATAAGAAAATTGATACATTATGTCAAAGATCTGAGCAGAAAAGCTTAAAGTTTGAAGCAAACATCGCCTTTGAAAAGCATGACGGAGAGGTTAAATTGTTCTGCGAAACGGCTCAAAAGTTAAACACTGTTTTTTTAAGTTCTGCAAAAAAAAGACTCGATGGCCAAATACAAACTTCCATATATAAATATAAACGTGTAATTTTACCATCAGCCACAGATAAGACAAGGGTGAGAGTTGGTTTTACAATAAAATCAAGTGAAAAAATTCTTGAAAAGTATGGGAATCAACCCAACTCAAGCATCGACCTACTTGATTTATCAAAATCAGACTATCATATAAAAAAATCACCTGCTATATTGCTTTGGGAACAATTAACTAAATCTCTAATCGAACTTTGTAAAGAATATCTCAAGTTAGACATCGAAGTTGAGGGACCAGATAAATGGCAACTAGGATCGCTCATCATTCAAGTCTCGTTGTCAAAGATGGATGGGAGTGACTGGTTACCCTCCGAATTATCACAAATCGATTCTTTATTGTCTCAAATGGGAAAGACTGTCGAAAGTTTATTTCCTTTCCAATGCAGTTGTACTTGTTCGAGAGAAGATAAATCACTAAGAACACTTAATGAAGAAATTGATGAATTACAAGGATGTACTGAAGTCAAGGTTGGTTTCCTTGTCGAAGGAAAATTTGAAAAACAATATGATATTGGTGAAGTAATTAAAGACGTTAAGGATAATACACATCTCAGTATCAAACGTGAGTTTTTTAATTAAAGTTAAATCATCGTGATTTATCTTTCGTTTTTAATTTCTTTTTTAGGAATTTGTTGAAATGTTTGCCCGGAATGTTACACGATTCACCCTTGTATTATTATTTTCAGAAGAAGTCCGGGGCTGAAAAGTAAAGACAGACATTTTATCATATTTGAATTCTCTGAGTCTTCTGGCTTTAATAATTTAGCATTTATTTTTTATCCTTTTTTTAGGTATTTGTTTTAATACACCTAAGGAATCTAAGATCGATTATGTCAAGTCGGAATGTTTGTTAATTGACGCTGAAAAGAGTTTAGGGGAAGATTTCAGCATACCAGGTGAGCTTATCACAAAACGACTTAAAAATTACAATACCGTTCCAATACAGTGTGTACCATAAAAAGCAGACAAATCTTTATATTTAAGTAAAATCCTCAAAACTTATTATCTAAACTGGGCTTGAATTGAATTAGGATTACAATTCTCTGTTCAATCAATAGATTTTCAGTGCCCGAGATAATTGATTAGTTTTTGGAGATTGAAATCCAAAAATTTCGCCGAGATAATGAGGGTATATAAAAACTTCTCCACTTTTTTTATTAGACACACTGTATGTCGTCAGGTTCTGCAATTCATACCGATTACACTGCGCTACCCATCCCCTGTAGTTAAGGTTTTTTTGAATTGTTATCGCAGCAAAGGTAGTCTTAATCGATTCTCCCCTACAGATGTAAACCCAACCTTCTGTTAGAGGGAATCGATTAACAATATTTTTGTCGATAATAATTCAGAACATAAACGAAACAAAAACTCAAAATCACTTATACGAATTCTTTAATAAACGTAATGGATCTTTCCTTTGTTGTTTTCTCTTCCTTTTTTCTTCGTTTTTGTTATCTTTACCTGTCAGAGCAATAAATGTTGAGTCGAGGTCGTTTATTTTAGGGGGTGCTTAATGAAAAGTTTTCCATCAGGGAGAAGCGTTTAAAAGAAGGGGGCGTTTATTCGAAGTAATACGTCATCCTAAAACATCTTATACATTATACATTGATTAATACCGCACAACTTCCTCCAAATCAGCTTTTATTCTACATTTTTAAGAAGTAACTTCCTTGAGAGGAGTGGTGGAAGACTTTGGCGAAACAGTAAAAGCAGATGTTTTATGTACGGATGAAAAGAAAGAACCGTGCGTCGTGGAACCTACCTCCGTCAGTAAAGAAGAAAACGCGAAACTTTACCAAGATCAGAAGCTTTTTGAAACAAAAGCAAACCAAGAAGGTACTCCTCTATTCTCTTATAAAGTCTGTCTCAATTTCAACATTTGTAGTGTAGACAAAGAAAGGCTGTAAAATTCGATATAATTCAAATAGAACAGTGGTTTTGGGCTCGTTAAAAGATAAAGATTAATGAGTGAAATATTTTTGTCAAACAATTTGAATTTAAAAAGCAATACTCTGTCATCTTGCGAATCTCACTATACTAAATGAGTTTATGAAAAATGTGTAACGCAAGATGGTAGCTGAACTGTTATTCTCATATTTTGCCAGGGGATTGATTCGAGTATGAAAGAGGGATTTTGACGGTAAATTGCCTAAAAATGCTTCGGTATTTCGGTATTTACCCATAAAACTTCGATATTTCGGTAAGTTTAAAATCCTTCTGAAACTGTCCTTCTTCATAGAGAAACTTCCAAAAATCGTCTGCGGCGCTGAACTTCCTTAAAACTACACCCCTGTTTTGTAACATTATCAGTTTTGCCATAGTTTATCACCTTAACCCCCAAAAGTAGCGTGGAGGCAGAGGTTCAGAGGGCCAATAGGCTACGCCAGTGGCGACGTCTTTGTGGAGCTCTAAAGAGATAAAAGGCATGGGCGCTGAAGCCACCTTTGATTATAGTCTATCCAGTCTTTTGTATTAGTTAGAGTAGAATTTGATAAAAATCCCAAACGATTATCTAAAGCAAAATTGACAGACAAAACCACAATAGAGGTCTTTTAAGTTAGCACAAATTTTTCTGATATACTTGATAATATAATAGAACAACAGAATAACGTATAATGCAGTATATAATACGATTTGCAAACACCGTAGTATAAACAGGACTGCACACGCAATCAAAAGAAAGAGCCGACAATCTCCCTTTATACAGAAAACTATAAATACGGGATAGTCGTATACGACAAAAAAAAGGACGGGGAAGATTTTTACCATCGGCACAACCTCGTGTAGCTATGGAAGCCACCTACGCTTGCTGTGCTCGCTGCGGTGGCAATTATTATTTTCATTTACTTCTTTCTTGGAACTTGGAAATAATGTACAAAATAAAAGTTCCTCGTTATAATTAAACAAAAGAGTACGCTACGTACATATAACAGGGGGCATTCAAAAAGCACGTTCGTTATTCACTCTGTAACGATGTCTTCAGACGGCCAAACATATTCAAAAGAATGTCACATAAAAACATATTATAAAAGTATGAAATTTTTATGTATTTGCGACTGTTGTAAGGATCAGGGTGCAGTTGAATATTCAGAGGGGATTTGAGAACGTACAAATTTATATTTCGAAAAAACTTTGGACCCCTCCCCCCATTTATTCGGAACCTTAGAGTTGGTACCCGGGAGTATGTGATGATAAGAAACATTACATAAACCTTTCGAGATTACGAACCCTTTTCAAAGGCTGATCCTAGGGCCAAAACTCGTCAAATAACATTCAAGTAAGAATGCCCTGATGCACTTTCCCAAATTTTGAAATTTTGAATCTCCTTTCTTTTTAAGCCAATCGCGATATCGATTGTAAAGAATCTGACATTGCATTTGACAAATCGAAACAATTATTATTTGAAAAGAATTTTGCCGAAGAATCCTCCATACCAGGTGAGTGGATTGTAAATTATCCCAAATTATAATATGTCCCCTTCCTAAAGTCTGTGTAAAAAGGTGTCCAGTGTTTTTGGACCTACCCCGGTGGGGTGGAGGTCCTATAAATTATCCTTTGTCCGTTCGTTCGTCCGTTCGTCCGTTCGTTCGTTCGTTCGTTATTAGCTTTCCTCGAGATTGGCTCATTAGTTTTTTCTGATTTTTTGCACAAAGATGTGTAACTATAAACCCTCGAATGTGACGGAGCCCGATTTTCGAAAAAAAAATTTTTTGGGCAAATTTGGGCCAAAAAACGGCTAAAAGACGGCTAATAAACGGGTTTTTTGGACTTTGTGAAAAATTGGATCATTAACTTTTTCTGAATTTTTGCATGAAAGTAGGGTACCATCATAGGTAAAAGATGGCTCAAGCAGATTTTTGCAAAAAAATTTTGTTGGCTCAAAAAACGCATGTTTATCTATAAGAATCACTATTAATAAGCATTCATCAATGTTCTTAGCCAAATTACTCAATTATTTTATGAGATAGATGGTTTTTTTGCTCACGAAGTCTTGAATATGAAAGAATATTTCAAGAGCATGAAATTTTGGTTTCTAAACGTTTTTTTATAAGAAACAAACGACTAATTTTAATAGATAATCACTATTTGTGTTCTGAATGATTGTTTAATGGTCACGCTCACGTAGATATCAATTATATATGTGTTAAATGCATAACCAGGTAGGTCCTTAAAAGTATCACTTGTTATTTTTTACCATAACCTTCCAATCATTTGTCGTATAAAGTTTTGCTGTAGTTGGAAAGATATTTGATACAGCATACAGATATTCTTTTCCACTTTTTTGTTTTTCAAAATTCGTTTAAGAAACTTCAGAAGCAGCCGGCGAAGAGATTTTTTAGAAATATGTGTTCTTACCTTCTAGGAGACCAAATTTTATGACTTTTCAATTTTTTATACAAATGATGTGTTCTGATTTCTAGGAAACCTTTATCACACTATTTGTCTCCCTAAACTTATCACTAATTTATGGTTTGATGTGTTCTCAAATCTAAGAAAAACAGTTCACCAAGTTAACTTGTAAGATATTTGTTTTTCTCCACGAAAGATGTGTTTTGAAAATTTCTAGGGTTATTAGGCAACAAGATTACATCAATTTTTTCTTGATTATACCCCTGTCTCCATAAAAGATGTGTTATGAAGCTTTCTAGTGTTACCTAGACAACAACAACACGTTAGATGACTTTGGTTATATCCCTGTCTCGTCAGAACACATCATAATTTCTAGACATTTCTAGCTGATTAATTTTCGAAGACCTGATCAGAACAGATCAAAATTTCGAGCTGAAATATGCTCTCAGACCACATCGGAAAAAAAAAACGCCTTGCCGGCTGCTTCCGGAACTTCTTGTAGAATATAATTACCATTTTCACAAAATTTCAATCTTAGATGAGCAACACTGTGAAATTTGTTTTTTTTAAATACTAAATCCGTTGGATCAGGTGCCCTTATCGGTACCCAAAGTAGCATTCTTTATAGTGACTGTCAAGCTATTCAGGTAAGATTCTTTACCAGTGACTGTCAAGATACCTAGGTAATATTCTTTACCAGTGACTGTAAAGATACCTAGGTAAGATTCTTTACCAGTGATCCTAAAAATACTTCGGTGAGATCGTTTACCAGTGACTGTCAAGCTACTTAGATAACATTATTTACTAGTGACTGTCAAGCTACTTAGGTAAGATCCTTTACCAGTGACTATTCTCAACTTCAGTTCAGCTACAATCTGACAATGTCTGTCTGTGTGTGTGTGTGTGTGTGTCTGTCTGTCACAAAAACTTTAGGGCAGCCTGTAGACTTCAAAAATGCTTGGATTTGGCTGAAATTTTGCACACTTGTTCCTTGGGTGAATATCTGGGGGAGTTTTTTTCCTTTTTTGAAAATATCTTTTACAGTCCAATTCTGGAAAAAAAAGTCAAAGTGATGAAGCGGGTTCATATTCCTCTTGTTCCTGCGTTTGCCTGTACAGCGCATAAGAGTCAAGGGCAAACACTTTCAAAAGTTGTGGTCGACCTTGTTCCTTCAAAAGGGATGAAAAATGTTGACATCAGTTTTTCATACGTTCCCTTGAGCAGAGTTCGGACATTGAACGATCTCACAATATTGAGACCATTTGATATGTCAGTTATGCTAAAACGACTTAGTCCAGATTGTCATGACATGATGAATGATTTTAGAGAAAGGGACATGTGTAGAAGCTTCAGTGATACCTAAATATTTCCACCTCTAGTCAATTTGACTGATATCTTATTTATTTCTGTATGAAATATTTAGAGAATTTTCACGCTAAATGGGATCATTGTTTTTATTCTCGATTCGAATTTATGGTGGAGATTTTTTGTTTAATTCGAAAAGAAATCCGCGTTTGTAGATACAAATTTGAATTAGAGAAAATTTTTGGAGCTGAAAGTCCGTTTAGGCTGTTATTTTTAAAGGTCTTGCGAGTTCTTGCACCCTATTATTTGAGCATCTACAATCGGGCCTTCGAATTAGTTGGGGAAATACTGAAGTTGAGCCCAGTGCGTTGCGCACGTTACTATTAAGATACGTAGGTAAGATTCTTTACCAGTGACTGTCAAGATACTTAGGTAACATTCTTTACCAGTGACTGTAAAGATACCTAGGTAAGATTCTTTACTAGTGAAAGGAGATATACGTAGTACGTAGGTAATATTCTTTACCAGTGACAGTCAAAATACCTAGGTAACATTCTTTACCAGTAACAATCAAGATACCTAGGTAAGATTCTTTACCAGTGACTGTCAAGATGTGTAGGTAAGATTCTTTACCAGTGACTGTCAAGCTACTTAGGTAAGATTCTTTACCAGTGACAGTCAAGAAACCTAGGTAAGATTCTTTACCAGTGACAGTCAAGATACGTAGGTAAGATTCTTTACCAGTGATCGTCAAGATACTTAGGTAACATTCTTTACCAGTGACAATCAAGATACCTAGGTAAGATTCTTTACCAGTGACTGTAAAGATACCTAGGTAAGATTCTTTACCAGTGACTGTCAAGCTACTTAGGAAACATTCTTTACCAGTGACTATCAAAATACCTAGGTAACATTCTTTACCAGTGACTGTCAAGATACCTAGGTAAGATTCTTTACTAGTGACTGACTTTCAAGATACTTAGGTAAGATTCTTTACCAGTGGCAGTCAAGGAACCTACGTAAGATTTTTTACCAGTGACTGTCAAGATACCTAGGTAAGATTCTTTACCAGTGACAGTCAAGGAACTTTGGTAAGATTCTTTACCAGTAACTGTCAAGCTACTTAGGTAAGATTCTTTACCAGTGCCTGTCCCGGGGGGGGGGGGTACCAGGTTTGCGGGGTGACGGGTATGTCCGAGCCGAAAATCGAAAATTGACCCTTTGAGAGACAAAATTTTGGTGATTTTGGTACCCTTTGAGAGACTTTTTCCTAAATTTTGGTCCATTTTTTCCAAATTTTGGTTTGATTTTCACCAAATTTTGGTCAAAATCTCTGGAAATCGTGACCCTTTGAGAGAGAAATTTTTGATTTTCGTGATTTTGGGACCCTTTCAGAGACTAACTTTTGAATTTGTACCCCTTTGAGAGACTTTTGAGGAATGAGAAAAGGTACCCTTATGGCTAGCACATACCCGGCACCCATTTTGCCTAAGTACCCCCCCCCCCCGGGTGCCTGTCAAGATAGTTAGGTAACATTCTTTACCAGTAACTGTCAAGATTCCTAGTTAAGATTCTTTACTAGTGACTGTTAAGATACCTAGGTAACATTCTTTACCAGTAACCGTCAAGATACTTCGGTACGATTCTTTACCAGTGACTGTTAAGATACCTAGGTAACATTCTTTACCAGTGACTGTCAAGGAACCTAGGTAAGATTCTTTACCAGTGACTGTCAAGCTGCTTAAGTATTTTGAGTAAAACCACTCTTACGTAAAATTCTTTACCAGCTTTTTTACTGGTAAAGGAGGCTACCGCGAGTACCGATGAGTGCACCTGATCCAATCCGTCAAAAGATATTTAAAAAGTGTTAACTGACCCTTTAAATGTGTGTTTTTGCGAAGCGAATATACACGAGCGAAGCAGTTTTGCTATCGTGCATATGTACCTTTAAACCTCACCTACGCTGGGGAGCGCAAATGAAAAATTACTATATATATCCAATCTTTCAAACGCAGAAATGATTGAGAAAGCCGTCCGCCCTTCCTTAGATTAAACCTAGAATCGCGGCGGAGAAACCTGGAATTACGGATGGTTAAATTCGTTTTTTTCAAAAAGTGTCGCCTCGTGCGTTTAGATATACCAATTCTTAAAAGCTACGGAGATAATACACGTGGTTACCGGTACTAGATAAGCCTTTTTTTTTATCTCCTTAAGGTTTAAATTAGGAAATCTAAAGAAGAGATCGGAAAATCAGCGCGGTCTGGAAGCGTTCAAGAAGCGTTCAAATGGCGCTCATTTTTCAAGAAGTCATTGCATTGACTCGAGCAAAGACTTTCGAAGGGCTTTCGAACTTTTTCAAATTCGAATGTTGACAACAAACATTTATTCATGATATCCATGACGTAATCTTTCGCGCCGCGTGATTACATAACTTTTCACATCCGCCATTATTGGTGGCAAAAAAATGTAAACAAATCGAAAGTCAAGGGGAAAAGATGCACAGATTTCGATGAATTCGACCGAACTAGTAATACTCTGCTTTGACCTGACTTATCTTTTCCTGACATTTTCTGCTACCTCGTACAATACCCAGGTCAATACTCTTCAGGATCTTTGAAGGCTTTGGAAGCCTATAAGTATGTTGTTAGTGGTCTAGTGTACGATGTGAAAGTAAAAACAATTTCTGACAATAATTTTCTTGTGGCTGGTCGAATAAGGCATGTACAGAGTCAATTTTCTAAAACTGCAAACCATGCTTGGGTTGAAATAGAGACAGAAGGTGAAATCATAAATGCCCATTGTACTTGTATGGCTGGACTAGGAGAGGCATATTCCCATGTTGGAGCCTTAATGTTTTACCTCTACTTAACCGCTGAACACAACAAGAGAACTCGTGTAGGCCTAGATGCATGCACATCAAAGAGTCTTATTATGGGAATCTGCTATCCACAGAAAAACAGATTCAAAAGTGATGCAACAACCTACGGATGTGAAAATGAAAAAATTAATCCCTCGTATCTTGAAGTATATCTTAAACATGAGCATAAAGATGTTAAGATAACAGAGTCCGGTCTAATCAGAAGTTGTGATTTCCCATTTCTCGGTGCTACACCAGATGGCCTTTTGAATTGCTCATGTTGTGATAAAAATTATGTCATTGAAATAAAATGTCCTTTCAAATGTAAGGAAAAATCTCCGGCTGACCTAGCAAAATCTGATGTAAATTTCTGTATGATGTACAATGATTCTGATACAAAATACTACTTAAAACGAGATCATGCGTATTACTACCAAATTCAATTGCAAATGTTGCTGTCCAAACGCGAGGCATGCTATTTCATGGTTCATGGCTACGAAAACTGTCTGATTGAGGTTGTTGATATAGACTACAGTTTTTTAACTCTAAAGATTGACATTGCAAAAAAATTTTATGTACTTGCAATTTTACCAGAACTCATTGGGCATTGGTATTCTAAACGTCATATTCCGCTTCCGGAAATCAAAAACAAAGAAAACTGTGCCAAAAATATTTGTACGTGTGAAACAAATATGGACTCAGATCTGATTACTTGCGCTGACAAATCCTGCGTCGTGAAAGAGTACCATTTATCTTGTTTAAGTATTGAAAAAGTTACGAAAAAGAAATGGTATTGTCCCTATTGCAGTCGGAAAACAAAAAATCAACGAAAAAGTAAAAAAAATAATTAAAAAGATGAAAGTTTTGAAAATCTAGAACTCTCCTCTGGTTAAGCCCCAAAAAGAATTGGTAAAAGATAGAAAGAAATATATTGTAGAAATTTAGATTCAAAACCTTCATCTTTTACTGTACGGTATGTAAAAATGTTAATATAAACCGATTAGTATATGATATATATTATTTGACACTACCATTAAAGGAAGAATATTTTGTGGTTTGATTTTGTGATTTAGAGTTTCATAGTTACAGTATATAATCGTCAGCCGTGCAAAATTACTCGAATCTGATTGGTTTAGAGGAGTGCGATTAATCGTTAATTGCACTATTACCACTTTTTGCACTCTTCGGCGGGGGGACACTTTTGTCCCCTTATTCTTTTCTCTTTTTTTACTATATAATAAAAAACAAAGACATTTTTTTTCTTCAATATAAAAAAGAGCAAAGAAATTTTAGGGTACAATAGCTTCTTTTAATTGAAAACAAAGAAAAATTACACTGCAATGTTTTCTTTTTAAACAAAAGAAAAAAAGGAGGTTTTCGAATGTTTACAAAAATATAAAAGTTAGAAAAAAGATTATTTTTTACTAATGTTACTAATGATTATTTACTGACGATTACCTCGGAATCGTATGTTTTGTCGTGCAATTAACGATTAATCACTTGTAACAAAGGAGAAAATACCATAATTTGCACTCGTCCTTCGGACTCGTGCAGATTACTATTATAATAAGACTAATACTATAATAATAAGATGGCGGACGCACGCAAAATGGCGGACAAAGCAGCAACAGCCAAAAAACCATCGCCAAAAGATACAAGAGTAACAAGAAACAGCTCAAGCAGCCTCATAAACAGAAATTCAACTTCTTCTACACCAATCAAACAAAACACACCAAAGAAACACAACAAAAATCAAGAAAATATCGACACTGAAATATCAACAAACCAAACTAAAAACAACAACGATGACCAACTTTCACCATCACAACAAATACTCAAGCAAAACGAAGAGATCATCCGACAAAATCAGGAAATCTTCCAGCAAAATCAGAATATCTTACAACGGATGACAAACTTAGAGCTTAGTACAGACAGACGCATCAACGAACTAGTGGATGCTCTTACAGACATGAAGGGTGAGTTAAAGGGAGTGATCGACTCACAAGACTTCATCAACAAGGAACATGAAAAACAGAAGCTGGAATTATCAAAGGTAGAGACCAAAATAAAATCTCTATCCACAGACTCAAGTCAACATGAGTTAAATATAAACAGACTTAAAAACGGAATGAACAACACAGAAAGATCCATCACTGACCTTCATTTCCTTGTCAACGACCTTGAACAATACGGCAGAAGGGAAATGATCAATATCTCTGGAGTTCCTAGGAAAAATAATGAAAACACTGACAACATTGTTCTGGATATCGCTAACAAAATTGGCGTAGAGTTGGAAGTTAAACACATCGCAGCCAGTCACCGCACCTCATCCAAACGCACCGCACCCATAATTGTCAAGTTCACATCTCGGCGATATAGAAACCAGATGTGGGAAGCAAGGTGGAATCTGAAAAACGTGAAAACAACTGAAATCGGATTTAACGAAAACAACTCTATTTATTTTAATGAAAGTCTGACAGATTATAACAGGAAAATATTCAAACAAGCTTGGGACAAACTAAAAATACCTGGACATTGTGACAGAGTAACAACAGAAAATGGAATCACGTATGCATGGCAAACCCACAATAAGGAACACAAGAGTGAGAAAATGATTTTAAGAGATGAATACGACATTACAAATCTCATCCCTAAGAACAAGAAAACTACCTAAACTTTCTTTCAATAATATGCTACAATTATATTTATCCTTAACTTTCCTCTCTGGTCACCATGGCTTTTGACACTTTGCCTGAAAACTCAATCTTAAAAGAATCTGCAGTATGTCACGTCTGTGACCTGCTTGTTTTTAACAGTGGTGTTTTTTGTGAACTTTGTCATACCTGGCTCCACATCAAATGCATCAAAATCAATCAAAAACACTACAAAAACCTAACCAATTCACCATATCCATACTTTTGTCATAAATGTCTTTCTCATGAACTTCCTTTTCTGGACATAACCTTAAACAATTTAAAAATAGAAAACTTTAACTCATGTTCTAAGAAAACAATCAACCAGTCATGTTTTAAATGTGAGGAAAAAATAACATCTAACAAATTCATCTATTGTAAACTAGGTAATCACTCCTAATCTAACTGATCTAAACTATAAACTTTGGTCATGTTCTAAATGTTTAAATTTCCCTTTTCAAGACCTAGATGACATACTACTTAATGACATGTTAACTAATAATCATTTTTTCATTAAAAATAACAAGAAAAATATAAATTTTGAAGACAACTTTGAGCAATTTAAACATCTTGATAAAGTTAATCTAAATTTTTGTGGTGGTGACACCAGCGAAGAATTACTTAACTTTGAATACTATCAAGTTGATAACTTCATTAAAATGAAACAGAGTCTTGACTCTAACTTTCTTTCTACTTTCCACACAAATATTCGCTCGTTCAACAAAAATGTTGAACCACTTGACGATCTGTTATCTACTCTCTATTTTAAAATTCAAGTTTGATATCATAGGACTTTCAGAGACTTGGAATACAACCTTCAACAAATTGAACGAATACACAATTGATGGTTATCATCCTTTCGAAGGCAAACCAGGTACAAGCCAAAACTCTGGTGTTGGATTTTATATCAATAAATCAATTGATTTTACAAGGAGAGAAGACTTGTCAATTTCTGTGACAGGTAAGAAATGCAATTTTGAATCATTATTTCTTGAAATCAAACTTGAGTCTGAACACGTCCTAGCTGGTGTAGTGTACAGGCATCCAAATGGCTGTGTCAAAGAATTCACTGAAATTTTTGACAACAGAATCCTCAGAAAAATTAGGAGGGAGAAAAAGAAAATTTTTATCATGGGTGATTTTAATATCAACCTTTTACACACTGAGTCTCATCCAAACACTGGACTTTTCTTTGACACCTTGCTAACAAACTCAATGTTTCCATACATAACTCAGCCTACAAGATTCACAGGAAAAACACACACCCTCATTGATAATATCTATCACAACGACATTTCAGATGAGTGCATTAGTGGTAATCTCATTCCTCACATTACTGATCACCTGCCCAACTTCTTAATGATCCCAACAAAAAGAACAAAACCTTTAAAACCCAAAAAACTCAAACGAGACTTCTCAACCTTTAACATCATGGATTTCAGAAAAGATTTCTCTAACATCAAATTCTTAGAAAAAATTACAAGCATTTCAGATACTAACCAAAAATACAATTTCTTTCATAAAGGTCTATCCTTCTTTTTCAAATGCATGTTCCTCACAAATTCGTCACAAAGTCAGAAATGAAAAGGCAAGAAAAACCTTGGATCACAGAAAATATTTTAAAGAAAAGCCAATACAAAGACTTTCTGTATGGCAAATTCATGAAAACAAAATGCACAGAGGTAGAAAGAGAATATCAAGTTGCTAGACAAGACATAAAGAAGGAGACTAGAAAAAGCCAGTTCCTTTACATGAGAAACAAATTTTTGAGCACAGGAAAAAACATCAAGAAATTCTGGGAGAATATCAATGCTTTTTTTGGTAGAAAAAAAACATCTAACTATCCAAACACCATGACTTATAAAACCAAAAACATCAGTGGAAATTTCAACATTGCCCAAGCCTTCAACAATCACTATTCTGAAGTAGCACCTAATCTCATTAAAAAACTACCGAAAAATTCTGACTCGAATGTTTCGAAATCAACACCAGAAAACAATTCAAGTTTCCTTTTTCAAAAAACAACAAGATACGAAATCTTAACCCTCCTTAACAAACTCGACAACAAGAAATCCAAAGATTTATACGATTTTCCAATTGATATTATTAAAGCAACTGCAGATTTAATTGCTGAACCACTCTCACACATAATCAATCACTCAATAAAAGGTGGAGTATTCCTTGAGACACTAAAACATGCAAAAGTTCTCCCTCTGTTTAAAAAAGGACCTCGGGATGACATCAAAAACTACAGGCCTATCTCCGTACTACCCCTGTTTGACAAAATATTCGAACAGGTAATGCACAAGCGACTATCAAAGTTTCTCGACAAAAACGAATATCTTGACAAAAACCAACATGGTTTTCAAAAGGGTAAGTCCACGTCTTCTGCTGTTCTTCAACTGAGTCGAATGATCAAAAAATCTCTTAAAGCCAAAGAATATGGTTGTGCTATCTTCTTAGATCTTGCCAAAGCTTTTGACACAGTTAATCACCCTATTCTGCTACAAAAACTTCAAAGATCTGGTGTTCGTGGTCCCATCCTAAAGTGGTTCCACAGCTACCTTTCCAACCGTCTACAAACAGTGACCATAAATCAAACAAAGTCTGATCCCAAACATATTTCTCATGGAGTTCCACAAGGATCTGTGTTGGGACCCCTTCTATTTTTGATCTATATAAATGACATCTCTCTAAACACAACTCTTTCAAGCATTCTTTTCGCAGACGACACTTGCCTATTTCTTAGTGACAAAGATCCTCTCAGGCTTCAAACAACACTGAACTTGGAATTGGACAAAATTTCGAATTGGCTTGTATGCAACAAGCTTACACTAAATGTTTCCAAGTCAAACTTCATACTATTTTATGGGAAACACAACAAACTTAAAGATTTTAATTTATTTGTTTCAGGCGAAAAGCTCAAAAACACCAGTAGTTGTAGATATCTTGGAGTCATTGTAGATGAGAAACTTAATTGGAAAGAACACACAAAATTGGTAAGCACCAAGATCAAACAAGGGGTAGGTATGTTACACAAGGTAGGTAGATACATCTCAAAAAGAAATCTAATGTCTTTGTACTATGCCCTAATTCAATCCCACTTAACATACTGCATAACTTCATGGGGAAGCCCAGAAACCCCTGGGTTGAACCAAATTAACAAAATCATGGCTAAAGCTCATGCCTTCATTAACAACAAGGTTGAAAACAATTCTATTTTGAATGTCGAATTCAAACCACTAAACATAAACAGTTTATTTAAACTTGAAGCTTGTAAACTTGTACATAAATTTTTAAAAAAAGATTTAACCAAATCATTAATCGATCTATTCACTTGCCATCCTCGTCCATATGACATCGACAACCCAGCCAACCGTAATGACAAAAACAGCGTCTTTGTTATTCACTCTAATAAAGCTGATTGCCCGGTCATGTACCACGCCCCTCTAGTGTGGCATCAACTTGATTGTCACAACATTGCTGAATTATCTTCGCATTCCCTCTGTAGTCACCTTAAAGATAGGCTATATAGAACACAGTAAAACATTGATTATCGATTGTGTATATGCTTTATTTGGTTTGTTATATAACTTGAGCTACTTTATCTTAAATTTTTTATTTTTTTTATTATTGCTGCTTTAGACTTTTCATTTGTGCGTGTAAACGTTATTCTGCCCCTGAGGCAGTCATTCCTTTAGTTTATTATTATTACGAAAACGTTCCGTAATATTTTAAAAGTTTCCTGTAATATTTTTAAAGGATTTTATACTGATGAGTGGCGTAGAAAGCTCCCATTTATGAGCTCTTTTCACTCTCAGGTTTTTATTCACTGTAAATAGTACTACAAAAAGCGAAAGAGAACTTAAACTAAACTAAACTCTCCTTTGTTACTCGTGATTAATCGTTAATTGCACTCCAAACCATACGATTACTAGTACTATTTTTTTTGCAAATTTTAAAATACCTATTACAACCAAAGTAACAAATTTTTTTTCCCTTAAGGTAATTTTTGTTTATGATATATCTATTGTTATTTTATTTTTATTGCTACAGTATATCTCTATGTTAATATTTAAAAAAAACTTTGAAATATTTCATTTATATCATCAACTTAATCCAACGGTACCACAGGACCACTCAAATTACAGAGTGCCGAACAAACAATTAGAACTTCTGACAGTGTACATGTTCCATCAGATTTTTTCATTAACATTTTGTTAGGTAGAATTTTCTGAAGCAAAGTAAATTTGTTACGTAATAGCCCAATAACTCGTTCAACATGTATTCGAACAGATGCAAGATCCCGGGTGCCATCAATTGCTGTTTTCTCAAGTTGTGATTTACCTTTTGTAAATTCAGGAATTTTTAACTCTGCACAGTGTAAACCAACAGAATCACCACGTAAAACCACGATCTGCCATCACAACATCTCCGGGAATAAGGTTTTTGAGTAAACCAGAATTTTCAGTAAGGTACACATCTGATGTACGTCCTCCCCATGGTTCTGAAACAAATGAAATTGTGCCTTGTGGTGTTTATACTTTAACAGTATTATGGTGTTTATATGACGAATAAGTTTGAGCACGAGCAGTTAGGTCGTTTGGTTTTTCGATGAAGACTTCAAAGCAATCTAAGATCACTGCACACTTTTCAAAGTTCTCGAGAAAGCAGGCAGGCATAGTTTTACGCAATTGCTCCCGTTCTGGCCATTGAATTAAAAAAGAAAATCTTGTTGCCATCACTCCAATCCAGCGTGATAAAATTCGCGAAATAGTTGATTGTGCAACACCGAATCTATATGCCAAGTCTTCTTCAAGTAGACCAAATCGTAAGCGCATCATAACAATCACAAATTCTTGCTTGTGGGTAAGCCTGGTAGATGTTTCATCTCTGTCAACATGATCTTTAATGAACTCAATTACATTTTTGAAAATCTCGAAAGAAGGGAGCCCAGTGTAAAATTTCATTTTCTTTTTACTATCATTTGTGATAAACAAATGGTCCCTGAGAAGTGCTTTTGTTTCCATTAGCTTGAGGTTAGTCACATTATTATACTTTATCAATTTGTTAACTCTTTCTTTCAATTTTCGATGAGAATTATAAAGTGTAACTATTGTTCTTTTAGAAGATAAAAGTTCTTTGTTTTGTTATGAAATTGTTTCTTTAGAAGATTAAAGTTCATTGTTTTGTTTTGAAATTACACTCTCCATTTCCTTGATTTTTTCTTTTAAAGCTCCTAGTTCAATTGTTGGGTCATCTGTTGGGTTATCTTCACAATTTGTATCTTGTTCATCATTAAGCGTCCTTTTTCTTCTTTTTGGATTGTTTAACCGCGTCTTCAAAATGTTTTTGTGTCTAATTGCACGTCTCAAAGATGATGAAGCAAGTTTTGTGGGAGATTTAGTTGCACTTGTTTTTGAGCTTGACAATAAATTTGTGGAGGGCAATGGGTTGGTAGTACTGCTACTGGATTGTAATTTCTTTATGACATTGATAGTTGGTACACATAATCTGGGTGATTTTTATCGTGACTTTTTTTGCCAGTAATGAAATGTTCACCACAGACGTAAACTGTCTCTGGAAGTGTTCCTTTTTTTCTGTTTATGAAAGCAATCCATTTTAATCTTCTTTCTTCATCCGTTGGTAGAGTATGGAAAGGTATATTCTTGTGTGATTTTTTCGTTTTCTCTGTAATCACTACCTTGTTTGAAACATAACGATTTGTGCAATTAAGCACACTGCATGACTTTGGCATCTTCTGTCTTTACGATGATGGATCTTCTTTTTAATATTGTCTGAAGGAATTACTGGAAAAATTAACAGGACAGGAACAAATTTGACAGCACAGGAGCTTATAGTTGAAAAAACACTAGAGATTACGTTGAAAAAGCAGTTTGTTTTTGTTTTTTTGCCACCAATAATGGCTGATTCCGAGAAATGGAATTCACGGTAACGAAAAAGATTACGTCATGGATATCATGAAAAAAATGAACTGTATACATATGGTTGGAGAACCATTCCTTTTAGCACAACACGAATTTGGACTTTTCGTATGTTTTGAAATGGGAAGAAAAATATTTTGGATATGGCTAGCCTGGAAGAATTTATTCCACCCCTTATTCAGTGGAAGGAGAACTGTTCATTTGTCGTTGTTTTTGAAATTTTGGCTTGGCAAACCCTCGATGATGTGGCCACATCCATGTGGTTGTTGTTTGTTGTTTATGAATACGCATTGGTGGTCAGAGAGAAATAGAACATTGACATGTGATTGTATTATAAAGGATTTCATTATTGGTAATGGTAATGACTTGTAAAATGTCAAAATACATCGACAAAACTTGACATTATTTTTATGATGCACTTTAACTGTTTAAAATTTCTTTGTTACAAGAGTAGGAGTTTTACGCTCGAAACGAAGGAAGATTTGACGTAGCCTAGCAGACTTAAGATTAAGAGCCTTTAGATTTGCCAACTTTGAAAAAATACACAGCCAGGAAAATTTAGATGTTTTGCTGAGTAGACTAGAGTCGTTGGAGAATTCTTTCTAAATCTCAGCTTTTTGATCTCAGTTCTTTTTATCTGAATTTTCTTTATTTTCATATCAGGATTTTACAGCCCTATATAATAGTTTTAATATAATTTCATAACTTTGTTACATTTTTCAGAATTTATGATGCAATGATACTCCTAATTAGGCATGGTTATTGTAATTCTGAATATTGAAATTGCATAAGTTAACTTATTTCCATTAAATTCTAGTCTTAAAATCCTTTGTATTTGTCCTACACTGTCTCGATGGTTTATCGAGATGGTGGTGTTTAAAGTTTGTTTAATTTTGTTGCTCCTCTGGGCTCTCTGCAAGAGGGACCTTTTGAATAGGCTATTTAGGTCATTTTTCAAAATATAAAGCCTTTCAATGACACAAAATTATTTGGCGCAGATCAAAGACTTTTATTGAAACTTTTTTGTTTACTGTCCACACCCCAGTCTCACAGCCCGGTGGAACCTTTTTCCTTAGGGGCTCCTTAGCAGGGATAAAAATTCCTATTAAAATCCTAATGGGGAAATTCTTCTGTTCCAAAATCCAGTGGGATGGTTTTGGACAATCTTTTAAAATTGAATTATGAGTGGGGATGAAATTCCAGGGTATTTTTCCTCAGGGGACAAAATTTTGCGACGTTTCCCTGCGCATCTGTGACATAGAGGGGTGTTATGTTAGTTCTTTCGTTGAGTTAAGGGGTGTTTACAAAAAATTGCAATTTGGAAAAAGTTTTCTAATGTTTTTATTCAAACGTTCGAATTTTGAAATTAGAAAGATTTGAAAGTTCGATTTCGAACACAAGGAATTCGAAACCGGAAGTAAAACGAGTCAAAACAAAAAGTAACAATTAAAAATACCTCAGGCCCGGACTTAAGGTTTAAGGTTGACAAACTTTCCCGAGCAAAAACGATGAATGAACTTTTCATTGAATATTCTCAGAGAGTAGAGAAGACAATAATGGATTAAAGGAATATTTTTAACGATTCATTAAAAAAATTGTATAACTTTCCTCGAATTCGTAGAAGTAAACGTCGCAAGTTTCTGAATAAATCCCTAAAGAGTTCGGTCTTACATTTACGGATCAATTATCTATTTCAAATCTATGACCCTTTTGATTTAAATATTTTGCTTGCAACTTGCGAATTGAGTGACTTGCCTGGATCGCTTCGCAATTCTTATACATATACACTAGTTAGCTGTGTTTTTGTAGTCCAGCAGAAAAAACGTTCTTTACTATCTTTTTCGATTGAAGTAAATGGTCAAGATTAAGTTTAGTAAACTTTCCAGAGATAGGAAACTTTCAAATTCTAAAAAATTTCTGCTCGCTTTGCTCGCAACTTATATTAGTCTTTAAATCATGTTCATTCTGTCATTCATCTCTCCGTTGCATCCATCAATCTTTCAAATTACCGTTATCCTAATGAATAAAATGTCTGGAAAATATTGGGAAATACTTTTGACTGCATATTGTTGGAATCTGAAAAACATATTGCTTTTGAGACTAAAAGCCTGGAATTTTCAAATTGGCGAACCTGTAGCAGCCTTGCTCGCCCTACTGGAATGTTGGCTTCATTGAAAATGATGAAAAAGTTAACACAAACCCTACTCAAAATGGCCTGATTTTAACATACCCAGAAGAACTTTTCTTTCAAAAAAGTCGCTCCACTAGAATTTTCTCCTTCTCCTTCTTCTAGAATCCATTATTTGAAGGTGAAATACCCGGAAAAGGCAAAAAAGAATTTCGCCCGCTATCAAAATTTTTCACTTCAACATGTTGCCTGTATCTAACCCTGACTTGTATGGTAATTTCCACGTTATTATGATATGGTGCGTTGTCATATTGTTATGAATTTTTTCGATTGCTTTCACAAAAATATAACTTTTTTATGTAAAATCTTAGGCAAAACAAATCATACACAGAAAATGATATAACAGCAAAGGGTCCACTAACGAAGGATAAACTTGAACATTGAGAATGCGTTCTTGCGTTGAGAAGTTGATAAGATTTGATACAACATACTGCCCCCTTTTCCCAAACCTCCATTCAAGAATCAGACTCTGCTGAGTAGTACTAAACCAAAAGTTTATAGATAAAAAAAAAGTTGTCAAAATTTTTCTTTCCCCAGCGAAAATCAAGAAGATTTTTACCACCCTAACCAATAGATTCCCACCCAAATGGGTTCAACACCCACTGGGCTACAGAGACAGGGGTGTTAAATTCACCTAAATTTTGAAATTCCACTGCACATGAAAGGTTTTGACACGTAAAATTAACAACCTGAGTTAAAGAAACTATCCCATTGGACGAACCCAAACACGTTATAATATAATATTAAAAGTGCGCAGTCCTTAGCAAAATTTGGACCGAAGATGCATCTAAGTGATACCCAAAGTATAGATCTCCAGGCTATATTCTGAGCGTTTTTGAACCATTTTTGAAATTTTGAAATTGTTGGATTGTTAGATCCTAAAGTTCAAAGTCTTATGTCTAGCGTTAAAACTCTACCCTCCCAAACTAATTTCGTTGCAATTTCCTTTTTTTCATCATATATTACGACCATGATTGTATCTTTTTGAAACAATTTAATGACATCAGCAAATTTTTTGCATTTTTTGTTGACATCGTCAAAATTTTCAAAAACGTTTCACTGGAAATGTTAGGCATTAATAAGATGCATCTTTGGTCCAAATTGGACAAAGATTCGACTTGTACTTCTAAATTTAATATTTGATTACTTCACAACCGGACCCTGAAACCTTAAGGTAAGGTAAACTAAAATTCCATAAGTAGAACTGAATCACTAAGATTTGTGATATTAAAAGATCTAGGCACGCCTTAACTCATTTGAGGCTATAAACTACACCATAATACCCTTCATTTCAGTCGTTTGTTTGTCTATATTTTCTGTCGACTAATGCGATCTAAAAATTATGATAATTTTAAGACATGTCATAGCTTTTACCAAAGAGTAAAACCCATCGGTAGATTTTTGAATGATATTTCACGCGAAAACAAAAGACTATTCTAAATGTGGCACAAATCTCCACGCTTCATTTTTCTCTTAAAAAAGGTTAAAGAACCCATCTAACCCATTCCAGGCTTTAAATGAATGAGTTAACCTTGATACTTACTCACTTATATTTGTAAATGTAACACAGTTTGTGTTATCTTTTTGGACCTACATCCAGGTACCCCGGTGGAGGTCCTATAAATTAACCCATGTCCGTCCGTTCGTCCGTTCGTTCGTCCGTTCGTTTGTTACCAGCTTTTCTCAGGATTGGCTCATTAGTTTTTTCTGATTTTTGGCACAATGATGCAAAATGGCAAAGCCCAAAATGTGACGGAGCCCGATTTTCGAAAAAAAATTTTCCGGCCAAAACTGCCGGAAATATGCCGGAAAAACTGTTTTTTTGGCATTTTCTCCAGATCTTATCATTAGTTTTTTCTGAATTTTTGCTCAAAGATGCGTATTAACAATGCCCAAAACATGGCAGAGTCCGATTTTTGAGAAAAATTTTTATGCCGGAAATCGCCGTTTTTCTGGATTTTCATTGGACTTTTTCCTTATAATTGGTTGTTTGTTCATTCAAAAACATTATTAATAGCAATGCCCACCATCAAGTATGTTTCAATTTTCAATAAAATTGATTTTTGAAGCCGGAACTATTTAAAAATCGCCGGAACAACCTATTTTCGCCGGAAAGACAGTATTTCTTAAATTTCTCGAGCTGTACTATATATTTTTTAATGAAATTTTGCACACTGATACAAAATGACAATACCTAAAATGTGACGGAGCCCGATTTTCGAAAAACATTTTTTTCCGACCGAATATGCCGGAAAAACCGGATTTTTGACATTTTCTCGAATTTTCATTCATAGTTTTTTCTGATTTTTGCAGAGAGATGCGTATTTGCAATGCTCAAAACATGGCCGAGTTTGATTTTTGAGAAAAAAATTTTTCCGGTTGAAAATGCGGGAAATCGCCGTTTTTGCAGATTTTCGTTGGATTTTTTCCTGATATTTCTATGTTTTTCACACAAAAACATTATTGATAACAATTGTCGCACAAGGTGAGTTATGTGTGGAACTCCCTGGATATTTCACCAGACAGTTTAACTAAATCCCGAGGCGCAGTGTACCCTGAAAGAGTACAATTTAAAAAGATAGTAACTGGACGATAGTAACTTCGATCGAATGAATTTTATATTTACATGAAAGTGATCACTAACGTATATACCGGTTCTATTAAATTTCCTGTCTTAATATTTCAATAACTCCAAATAACTGTTCCTTAATATAGTTGTCTAAAAAGTCGATAACACGATAATACCTCCAATTGATGTTATGGAAGGTTCCAGATCTAAATCAGTAACAAGTCTCTTTACTAATAGTACGGTTCGTAACTCTCTAGCTTTCCAGCATGTTTCGACTCTCCAGCACGCTTCCGACTCTCAGCACGCTCTCCGACAACCCCTAATGATTTTGTGATTCCGGTATTTATAGTTTTTAGTTCTATGAGTATTTAGAGGACTGGATTTAGAGCCTGGGATCAATAGTCACGTTGGTTTAGTTGTCCGCATCCATATTCATGTGGTTGGGATTGCTTCCTCGATCCCAGCTCATAAATCTTTCAGTGTTGTGCATAGATTGATTCAGTCTCTTGGTTTTGTTCTCGATTATCTAGTGTGTCAGTGGTATGTAAGATATTAGTCACGCTTGGGCTAACGGGGTTGCAGTCCGTTTTCCTCGATGATCTTCATGCGTAAATCTATTCAACGTGAATGGTATATGATGATTTTCCATTGACTGAATGCTGGTAGCTAGAGAAGGTCTTTTCATGGTCTATTCCTGCGTAAGCACGTTGGACTTGAATGGATAATGTAGATTGTTTATTTTGGGATGAGTGATGTTTTCTCAAAATATCTCTACTATCACACAATGCTCACCATCAAGCATGATTCAATTGTCAATAAAACTGATTTTTGCGACCAGAACTTTCTATTTATTTTTTCCCTACAACCCTTCCCTCTCCCTCATCAACAATCAATGATGAATTTATTGTGTTGTGCATTTTTGCTAAACGCTATATTTTCTGACTGATTTTTGTTATTTTTCTCCTCGCATTGCTATCTAACTTTCATCATCAGGTAGGCCCATTCAGCATCTAGCTTGTTTATTTTTAGATGGTCCATTGCAAACAAGACACAATCGGAAGAATAATCTGATTTTACAAGAGCTCGTCGAGATGTCAGAGTGCACAAAGCGTGATATTCTACACACGCTTTTCCCAAGAGACCCTAAAGAGCTTTACAAAGCATTCTACAAGAAAAGAAAAGAAATCAAATCGCTTCGAAACCAAGGAAAGCTCAAGCCAGAGACATGTTTTCAAATATTACCCAGAGGTATGCTTTAATTCATTGCTTTTCTGAAATTATGTAGTAAAGACATCACTGTCTCAATAACTCGATGAAAATCACGAAAGATAAACGAAAAGAACTGGAAATGTATATCTCTTTCGGGGATTCTAAAATCTATTTTATGAATTTGGAATTCTTGAGATTTTTTGTTGCCCTATTTTAAGGTATTAGAGGCAATGTCTACACCCCGACTATTAGCCTACCCTCTATTTGTTAAAACTTGAAGATTAGGCATCTGATGATAGTGTACCTTTTAACTGAGAGGGCTTGCTTATCTGTTCATGATAGCTCTACAATCAACGTAGGATCAATCAAAGTACATTTGCGCAGGTCAACCTATGTCATTTGAAAGAATGGAGGGGTAAATCACAAAAATAAATCTCATGCAAAATGACTCAAAAACCCAAACCAAAAAAGCTACTACTAGCCAAAATTCTGCGAGACAATGCTGATTAAGTACAATGGCAAAATAGTGTGTATTTTTGCGTTAACCAGGGAATTCTTTAAAATCAAGATATGCACTCATTTCACTAGCGCAACTATGAATTGTTCTGTAGATTTGGAAAATACTCAAATGAATTCGAAACTAAAATCACAAACAATAAGTTGAAATGTAGAATTTATCTATTAAGAAAGTCCAGACGAGCGTGGTTCCCAGGTGACCGAGGGAAATGGAAAATGTCAGGTTTCAGAGAATTTCCCTCGACCTGCTTCCAATTTTGGTTTGGAGTCGGTCTACTCTTTAAAGCAATGTACAAAGCACATCAAAGTTTCCAAATCTTTTTACTATGAATATCTATCTGGGAAATTGCCTTTACCACATAGGAACCATATACGTACATACATACGCTTCGTCCTACTCAGCGAAGCCATGACAATATTCTTCCAAGCAACTCTGTTTTGCAGGATGTTGACCAATTAATTTTTCGTTAAATCGGTGTCCTCCATAGTGATGGATTTGTGAGTTGAATTGATTGATTGATTGATTGAACAATTTCAGTACTTATTTTCATTCCTGCGTTCGTTATATTCAATATATACAACTTCAGTAAGATTAAACTTGACATGAATTAGTAAAATGACTTATGAAATGAAATGAAAAAAAAAATTGCCTGACAAAAACATGTCAAGCTATAACATTGACAACAGAGTTAAAATCATGAACTCGAAGAATTTTTTCAGTGCATACTCTAGCTCTCTAATCAACACAAAACATTATTCACTTTTTTGAATGTGATTAACTTTTTAACTTGGGACAGACTACTTTTTGGTATCATCATCTTTCATTTTTTTCTCCTAAAGTTTTTTACTTACAAAAATATATGATCATTCACTAAATAGACCTTTTCAGATAATGTCGCAGACATCTTAGATTGTAGGTAAAATATATAGTGGTTGCTAAATCAGCAAGGTAACCAATCAGAAATGGCTCGTTTATTTCTCAGTAGCTGTCATTTCAAATTTTCTATTCATGCTACTTTGCTTGGTAATCAATAAAAATAGTCAAGAAGATACTTCTTATGAAATTCATCAGCAAGTTCTGAGTTGCGACGGCCATCTTCAATAGGGTACAGAAGCAGCCACTGACTAAAAATTCGTAAATACCTGTTCTTATTTGCCAGCTGGAAGGATTTTTTCATTTTTAGAACAGATACCCCAATTTCCAGGGTACCAGGGTACCAATCGTGTTTATCCAGCCAAGTAAAGCTAAAGCAAATAGAACAGATACTATTTTCTGAGAAAGGAATAGAACAGATCATAAAATCTGATTTCTTGTAAAATATCTGTTCTTATTTGCCAGCTGGAAATATTTTTAATCCTAGAACAGATCATAAAAATTAGTTTTCTTGAAAATATCTGTTCTTACTTGCCAGCTGGAAATGTTTTCAATGTTAGAACTGATCCCTAATTTCCAGCTGGAAACCTTTAGAACAGATCAGAAAGGAGCGAGTACTGCATGATGCGGAACTTATTAGAACAGATAACGGATTTCCAGCTGGAAAACTTATAGAACAGATCAAATCGATGACCAAAGTGGGCAGCGGGGGCAAGGTTTAGAACAGATAGTATTTTCCCAGCTGGACCAAAATTGGGAAGCATATATTCTAGGGAAAAGATCGGCCATAATTTTTGCTTAGAACTGATCGAAAATTTCCAGGTGACAGATTTTTATGTAAGAACAGATCGATAATTTCTAGGTAGACAAATTTCCTGTTTTTCTTAGAACAGATCTCTATTCTCAGCTAGAACATGCCTTTAGAACAGATATTTTGAAGAAACCCCTCGGTGTATATACTTACCATCATCAAGAGCTTGAGAAATTTTGTTTATGCAGTAAAGAAGAGCTGTCTCAGTTGAATGATTGGAATGAAAACCAAATTGTAAAGGATGGATAGAGGTAGAACGATCAAGAAAGTTTATTAGCCGCTTTGTGCATAAGTCTTTGGAAAATTTTGTCGATATTTGAAAGAAGAGAGATGGGCCTGTAGCATCAAATGGAGAGCCCTTATTATTGAAGACGGGGATGACTTTCGCTTCTTTGAGTTGACTAGGAGAGATACCAGTAAAGAAATAAAGATTTATGATATCTGCAAAGATTGAAGAAAGACTTTTCAGATTTGAGGACATAATTCGAAAAGGAATGCTGTTCGGACCTGAAGCTTTATGTTCACTGAGAGATGAAATAACTTTGGAGATTTTTTGGAAGTTGAAGAAACACGAAAGTGATTGACGTTTCGATTGTCATTCTTTAGCCATTCTGAGAAATGATGACGCGTGTAGAGAATGAGTAGTTGTGAGGTTGTTCAATGATTTGATATAAGTTTCTTCTGTTAAAAAAACATTTCAAAATGTGGCGTAAGCTACCCTCACAACCTTCTCTGATTAAATGAAAATTTCCACAGCTTTTATAGCATATCAACATGTCAAAATATCTAACAATGTCATTAGGGAATACAATCATACAAAAGAAATAGGAGGGATTTCTAGATAAGCTAGAAATCCCTAATGACTAGATAAATTACAAACAGATTCTTGTAAGTCATTTGGGAATTAATACGTGTGTCAAATAAACTATTCATTTTAAATGTAAACAAAATTCCGCATGTCATTTGGGAAAATGACGTCAGTTCAGCAGCAATTAAACACAAAGAAAAGCTCCTCTGGTGGAGTATGCGTCGAAGTCAGTAATAACACAAGATGTTTTACAATATACCCCTCCCCTTAACGAACGTTGGGAAGTTCAAGTCTGTAAATCTTCGAAGCGGGTCGGAGGTTTGTACCAGCATTCGTCTTTACATACGCCATTCGAATTCGATTGTCTCGTCCGGGTATTGTTTCCACAATAATACCAAATGGCCATTGTCCTCTTGGTGCATCCGTGTGCAGGAGGACCATATCACCAACTTGCAGGTTTCTCCTTTCTTCGATCCATTTGCCTCTTGTTGTCAGTGTTGGGAGATATTCAGATCTCCATCTACTCCAGAAGTGTTCTAAGCACATCTGAATGTGCTTCCATCGTTTGCGATAGCATTTTGTGATGTCCAAATCTTTGTCTGTATTGAGTAGGACTTCTGCGTTGTTGAATCCTTTTCGCAGGTGGTTCGGTGTTAGTGCCTCTAAGTCTTTAGGATCTTCACTGATTGGAGTTAGTGGACGACTGTTCACGATATTTTCCACTTCAGTTATGAATGTCATAAGTTGATGAAATTCGGTTAATATTAGATTCTTCAAGGTGAATTTCAATTGCATTCAATCTCCCTGAGTCAACAAATTTCCCCAATCTTGTGCTGGTTCAATTTTCTTAGTTCTTCTTTGAGCTCTTTTACCGCACCTTTAAAGTTTGAGCCACAATCCGAGAGCAGCTTCCTTGGTTTCTGTCTCCAACTGATGAAGCGTTGGAGTGCGTTTAAAAAATCGTCAGTTTCCATACTTTCTACAACTTCAAGATGGACGCATCGGACCGTCATGCATGTAAATAGTGAAACCCAGCGCTTCAGACGTTTACGACCTTGTTTAACGAGGATTGGTCCAAAGAAATCCACACCAGTGATGGTGAATGGTGGTTGGTTGAGTTGCATTCTGCTGTAAGGTAAGTCAGTCATCAGTGGAATCTCAGGTTTGTTTTTGTTTTTTTTCTTTGACGTTCCACGCATGCTTTGATGACTGTTTTGATTACTTGCCTTCCACATAATATCCAATATTTCTGTCTAACTTCGGATAAGGTTTGATTTACACCACTGTGACCATTCTCTTTGTAATATTTCTCAGCAATAAGTGATGCAACATGTCCTTTGGGGATAACGATTTGATGTTTTGCTTCAAATGAGACAGGGGCATTCTTAAGTCTACCACCGATTCTCAAGATACCATTTTTGTCCAGGAATGGTTTGAATTGATAGAGTTTGCTCTCCTTTTCAACTTCCTGTTTCTTTGTAAGGTCATCGATTTCTTCATCGAATTCTGATAGCTGAACATCCTTGATGACGATAATTGTTGCAGCTTTGATTTCTTCTGGTGTTAGGTAAGGTTTTCCTTTGTCTCGTTTCTTCTTGGAATTCTCACGTTTCCTTTTAGCTTCTGCTCGAAGGTTACGGGTATAACGAAGAACCCAAGCCATTTAACGTACAATCTTGTTAAAGTTTGAGTAATCTGTGTAAGGTAACCTTCTCTTCAGTTTGAGTTTCTTGGCGATGTCATCTCTGACCAAAGTGCTTTGACTACCTGTGTCCAAAAGTGCGTCGGTAGTGATAGACGAAGAATCCAGTCCTTGAAGCTTTACTGGAACGACAGATAGATACACTGTACCAGATGGTTCAACAACTTGAGTGTTTCCTGAGAACGATTCTTTTACATGTTCAGTGAAGTATTCATGTAGCGTGGTATGATGACGTTCATCGCAACCAGCATTGAAACAATTGTTCTTTGATTTGCATTTTGACGTAAAGTGATCCTTCTTCAAGCAGTTGTAGCAAAGATTCAACTTCTTTGCCATTTCAAAGCGTTCTGGTTGATCCAGTGATACGTATTTTGGACATTTGTGAATTTGATCCTCATCCTTGCATAAGTAGCATTTGTTGCTTGACTTGTTGTCTTTGGATTTTGTTTTTGTTCCTTGTGGTCCTGTTCCTTTTCCATCTCCAATTTTGCCAGACCAATTCGATCGATGGCCATTGTCTTGTGATTGATTTTGCTTCCCCTGTCCTTGTCCATTTCTTGAATCTCTTTGATCTTTATGGTCCCTGTGATCCTTTCTATCGTCCTTCTTTCTTGGTAGATAAGAGTCTTTGGATGCAAGAATCCTTTCTTGAAGCCAGGCTTCCAAGTGGGTGAGATTTGGTTCACAGGATCTTCTCAGGGTAAGACAATAATCAGCCCATTTATGTAGCAGGTACTGCGGGAGTTTGGTGCAGGCTTGTCGGAGGATGTTTGTGCTGTATAGGTCGGAAACAGTCTAGTTTTCGTAGCGTCACCAAGCAATCACTTAGTGTGTAGTAGAACTCGGTGAGCGAAGTTTGATCTCTGTTGCCAATTGGTTTGTAATCAACAATCTGTGTGATGACGGACTCTGCAATTCTTGATCGTTGACCAAACATGTACTTTATTCTTCTGAGTGCGAGGACGTAGCCTTCATGGTCATTTCTGAAGCCTTGGATCGACCTCTTGACTTCCCCTCGTACAGCTTGATGTAGATAGATGCATTTCTGAAGCGTGGTCAAATATCCTTGGTTGTGGACAAGATCTCTAAAGCTTGTTACGAATTCTACGTAGCTTGATGGAGTGCCATCAAACCATGGTATTCTGATCCTTGGTAGACCTTGTTGTACAAACCATGTGGAAAGTTTATCTTCCATTTTGCTACCAGCCAGTTGATACGGTCGTTTGTTGATGTCGAGCTCATCTATCCATGAATCGATCTTGTTAGAGTTGACTGGTATAGATGAGTGATCTGTAATTGTTTGATACTTTGGTACTGTATCCTTTGCTGCATGTTCTTTTGGGGTGCTGATAATCTGGAATGGTGATGGATCCACTCTACTGATGGATCCACTCTACTACGTTGTGGTTGAACATACGTCGATTTGTCGAATGCATTGGAAAATGTTGTGCAAGTAGGAGCTATGGTAGTCACAAATGGATTAACCATAGTTGTTAGTGGCAATGTTGGATTGGGTTGAAATCCTGGTGCAGATACGTTTAGTGTGCTTGCTGGTATTCTCAAGCTCCTTGGTGATTTCTTTTTGTGTTTCGTCCATTCAGAGGAATTTCCCAGGTAGCCAATCTGATCCACCAGCTTCCGACGGGGGATTATCTTTTAGCAGTTCAAGATAATCATCGATCTTTGATTTGATGTTGTCGGTTTGAAACTTCATGTCATCCATCCATCCTTCTTTATCATCACCAAGATCTTCAAGTTTTTGGTTGATGACGTGAGCTTCTTCCAAAACGAGAATCATCGAGTCGTACAATGAGCGAATTCTGGTACGACTGCCATTCATCTTGATGATTTCCTCAATCAAGTTGATTCGTTTGGTTATTGAGCCTTTCTTTCCTCCTTGTTTTCTGCGAAGACTTGCTATCTTCAGATCCATAGTCATCTGGTCTCCAGTTTCACTAGTGACAGACATCGTTTGGTGGTTGAATGTGAGCAGTTGATTTTGTCAGCGACGATGACTTGACAGCTCGAAGTTGAAAGTGTGAATGGAGCCTAACTAACAAGCTCTATGTTGATGTGTTGACTTGACAGCTAGAGTCGAAGCAGTTGTACCGACGTGCAAGCAGCCTTCTGTACCAAGGTAACGTTAGCTTGACTCGAACTCAAAACACCAGATTGTTTCCAGTTGTTGACTTGACAGCTCGAAGTTGAGGGTGTGAACAGAGCCGTGACGTCGGTACACGTGACGTGTGACAGACAGCGTCGAAGCAGTTGAGTTGACGACGTGACATTTGTGACAGACATCGTCGAAGCAGATGAGTTGAACACTTCACAAAAAAAAGTTGAAAGTGTGAAAAGAGCCTTACCAATAAAGCTCAGTTGAGGTTGACGACGTGACGTTTGATAGACAGCGTCGAAGCAGTTGAGTTGACGATGTGACGTTTGATAGACAGCGTCGAAGCAGTGAGTTGACGACGTGGCTTGTGACAGACAGCGTCGAAGCAGATGAGTTGAACACTTCACCAAACAAAGTTGAAAGTGTGAAAAGAGCCTTACAAATGAAGCTCAGTTGAGTTGACGACGTGATGTGTGACAGACAGCGTCGAAGCAGATGAGTTGAACACTTCACAAAACAAAGTTAAAGTGTGAACAAAGCCTTACCGAAGCAGTTGAGTTGACGACGTGACGTTTGACAGACAGCGTCTAAGCAGTTGAGTTGAACACTTCACAAAGAAAGTTGAAAGTGTGAACAGAGCCTTACCAACGAAGTTCAGTTGAGGTTGACGACGTGACGTGGGTAGACAGCGTCGAAGCAGTTGAGTTGAACACTTCACAAACAAAGTTAAAGTGTGAAAAGAGCCTTACCAACGAAGCTCAGTTGATGTTGACGACGTGACTTTTGATAGAAGTGCGTCGAAGCAGTTGAGTTTTTGCAGTTAGAGTCGAAGCAGTTAAACCGACGTGCAAGTAGCGGTCTGTACCAAGGTAGCGTGGCTTGACTCAAACTGAAAACACCAGGTTGTCCACAGTCGCAAAACTTGAAGCAGATTTCAAAGGAATTCGGATGTAGATAGAGTCTTACTGTTGCAATCGAAGTCTTTGCAGATAGAGTCGAAGCAGTTGTACCGACGTGCAAGCAGCGGTCTGTACCAAGGTAGCGTGGCTTGACTCGAACTGAAAACACCAGGTTGTCCTCAGTCGCAAAACTTGAAGCAGATTTCAAAGGAATTCGGATGTAGATAGAGTCTTACTGTTGCAATCGAAGTCTTTGCAGATAGAGTCGAAGCAGTTGTACCGACATGCAAGCAGCGGTCTGTACCAAGGTAGCGTGGCTTGACTCGGATCCAACCAATCTCCGTTGACCAAACCAGCAATCCCCTCGATCCACCAGCCAGCATTCCCCTCGATCCACCAGCCAGCAATCCCCTCGATCCACCAGCCAGCAATCTCCGTTGATCCAAACACCAGATATCACCGTTGATCCAACAACCAGATCTCCTTTGATCCAAACCAAGAGTCGAAACAGTTGTCCCGACGTGCAAGCAGCGGTCTGGGCCAAGGTAGCGTGGCTTGACTCGAACCAACCAAAGAATAAGAAAATATGATCTTACTCTTTAACAAGAAAGCAGCATTCTTCTTTCATCATTATGCAGCTACTAATTTTGAAATATTTATGTAGAGAATGAGTGTTGTGAGGTTGTTCAATGATTTGATATAAGTTTCTTCTGTTAAAAAACCATTTCAAAATGTGGCGTGAGCTACTCTCACAACCTTCCCTGATTAAATGAAAATTTCCACAGCTTTTATAGCATATCAACATGTCAAAATATCTAACAATGTCATTAGGGAATACAATCATACAAAAGAAATAGGAGGGATTTCTAGATAAGCTAGAAATCCCTAATGACTAGATAAATTACAAACAAATTCTTGTAAGTCATTTGGGAATTAATACGTGTGTCAAATAAACTATTCATTTTAAATGTAAACAAAATTCCGCATGTCATTTGGGAAAATGACGTCAGTTCAGCAGCAATTAAACACAAAGAAAAGCTCCTTTGGTGGAGTATGCGTCGAAGTCAGTAATAACACAAGATGTTTTACAATAACGCGTGTAAGGAATTTTAGAGCGTATCTTACCTGCAATAGTAGAGAAAAAGTCGTTAAGAGCTTCAGAAACTTCTTCAGGATTAGAAGATAAAGAATCATTGATATTCAAGGAAATGCCAGTGGAAGAAAAAGAAGAAGATATAATCTCTCTGACGCCTTACCATAGTTTGCGAAGATAACCAGAATTTTGAAAAAAGTAACAAGAATAGTAAAGTTTTTTACTTGCACGAATAAGAGACACAATTCGATTTTGATAAAATTTATACCTGCCACGAAGAAATTTTATAAGACCAGGTGAAGAATCGGGTTAAGGTTTTCTCTGATTTCCATGGAGTAACGAATGCCTTTGGTGATCAAAGGTTTTAGTAAGAGATCAGCCTGACGTCTGGTCAATTGTTTCAGGGGAACATGTTTGTCATACAAAGAATTAAATCGAGTTATAAAAGAGTTAAAAGACGAATCAACATTTCCCCTTTCATTATCAAGAATATCCACATGGATTCAACTTTACATTATGCATAGCTACGTTCAACTTTTTTGTCCATTCATGGCTCCTTATTTTTTTTTTTTTTTTTTTTTTTTTTTTTTTTTTTTTTTTTTCTTTATTGAAACAAAAGCACGTGTACACTACGAACATATTACAAAACATTACTTAAACATAAAATATAGTCCCTCCCCCCGCTAGGAACTAACGTTATATCGCCAGAGGTACTAGACTATGTAAAAATAAATAAATAAGTAAATAAAGAAAAAATCTTGGAGAAGGAAGCTACAATTGTTAGGTAAAAGCCTAAAATAAAGCACCGCTAAACCTTCCAGTTTCGTTAAGAAATTCAACAACAGAACAAAGAATAGATTTATTTAGATTTGAAGTCAAACTTTCATCCCCATATAATAAAAGCCGACAGAAAAAAGGAGGGTTAAGTGGCGGATGAAAAATAATGCCTAGGGTCTGAAGTTTGTCGAACAAAGATTGTCTTGCATGGGAATATATAGAGCAGTGCAGAAGAAAGTGCTGAGTGTTTTCAACAGAGTTAGTTCGGCAACCACAGAAAGGGTCTAAAGTGTCGCGGAAGCCATGTCTAAATTTATGCTCGTTGAGATGGCTGAAACCGACCCGAAGTCGATTAAGAAAGATCACTCCTTGAATGTCAGGAACATCAAAAACATGAGATTGCTTGGGTCTCAAAAATTCATAGATTGCTTTTTTGAAAGTTTTAATTGAAGGTAGATCTCGTATATTACCTCCCAGAACATTCCACTGAGATATGCAGTACGGAAAAAAAAAAAAGTGTTACGGAAACGCTCAGTTCGTATATTAAGAGGATAAATAGGATTTCTTGTTCTAAGGCCACCTGGTGCTGTAAGTCTTACTGGCAGGTAGTTACGTAAATACGAAGGGGCTAAATTGTTAATAATTCCATAGAAGAATGTCATTCTTCTAGCAAAGCGCCTGTCAGCAAGACTTTCAAGACCAAGTTCTGAATATAGTTTTTCTTGAGACGTTCCACGAAAACAGCCTGTTATAGCTAAACAGGCATTATATTGAATAGATTCAAGCTTCTGCACAAAGGTAGCATTTCCCGGGCGGTCATATACGATATCACCATAATCAAGATGAGGCCTAATGAAAGATTTATAAATGGTTAGTAGAGATCTCCTAGGCACATGCTTGCGAAGTCGGTTAATAAGACCAATTCCTTTATTGGCCTTTTTTATCTTCTCGTCTAGATGGCGATCAAAAGAAAGTTTTGAATCTAAGATTAGACCAAGATGTTTCTGGTACTCACTGGTCGCGATATTAGAATTATTAAATGAGATTACTGGAGCATTAGGAGGAGTGAGTCTACAGGTAAAATAGACTTCAATGGCTTGCTTAGATGGGTCAGGGTTAAAAGACATCTTCCATTGATGAGCCCAGTCAGTTATCCTGGAGAGATCTCTGTTAAGTACTTCAAGGCTCAAGAGTTGATCAATCACAAGAGAGAATAAAGAGGTATCGTCAGCAAAAATCTTCGGTTTTGACTCAAGGTTTTTTGGAAGATCATTAATATAAATTAAGAAGAACAATGGACCAAGAATCGAGCCTTGAGGTACCCCAGCATTGATTCGCTTCCACTCAGATGTTTTTCCATTTAACACAACTCTCTGATGCCTATCGTTAAGAAAGCTGCGAATTAAGGAAAACAACGGTCCAGTCACCCCATAAGATTTGAGTTTTTAAAGAGTAAGCCATCGTGCCACACCCGATCGAATGCCTTTGAAATATCTAAAAACACCCCCCTGGTATCTAGAGAAGGATCTTTGTCAAACCCTGTATAAATATCATGCGTTATGGATAACAACTGAGAAATGCAGGAATCCCCCTCCCGAAAACCAGACTGACAAGGAGGAGAAAATAAGTTATTGTTTTCAAAATACCTGTAAAGTGTATCGTAAATACACTTTTCATATATTTTTCCAAACACAGGAAGAAGAGACACTGGTCTGTAGTTTTTGGCTATGCTCCTGTCTCCCTTTTTATAGACAGGAACCACGTTACCTTCTTCCACTGTGATGGGAAGATGCCAGAGTTGATAGAAAGATTGAATATGCTAAGCAAAGGTTTTACTAGAGACTTACCACAGATTCTGACCATACGAGTAGAAATATTATCCCACCCATGGGCCTTGTTAACATTCAAAGATTTAATAATAGACTCGATTTTTTCTTCTTCAAATACAAGATTATCCAGTCTAGAGTTAGTAAGAAATTGTTCAGGTGGCAAAACACTGCCAGTATCGATAAGTGAGCATTGGTTTGAGAAAAAAGAGTTAAAAATATCGGCCTTCTCAGAAACATCACTTACAAGGACGTTTCTTTCATTTCGAATAGGTGGGAATTTTCGGGGTTTTACGTACGTTCAGAAACTGCTTCAGCGTAGACCAGTATTTCTTACTTCCTATGTTTGGATCATTTAAAGAGTTGCCAAGACGAGAAAAATAACTATCCTTGGCAGTCTTGATGGCCAATCTGCACCTGTCAACCATGTCATCAAGTGTCTGACCATCTAAAGGATTTCCCCATTTTCTCCAACGACGATATATCTTAGCCTTATCCAAAAGCATCTGCTTAATCTCAGGAGTCATCCATAACGCATCTTTGTCTCTGATGGTGATAGTTTTATTTGGAACAAAATTAGAAATAATATTAAGTATATATTCAGAGAGTAGGGCAACACGATCTTCCACGTTGAGTCCCAGAAAGGAGGTTTCCCAATCAATGGCATTCAGGGCAAGCACGATTCCCCTCTCATCAGCACGAGAAAAGTCCCAAATCTTGCGTTTATAAGCTGGAGGGAATATAGTTCGAAAGTTTAGTTTTACGAAGGGTATCTGGTGGTGGCAACGTGGATTGAGTGAAGGTAAAACCCCGGATCTAAAATAGGAGTCCGCGAAGATGAAAAAATAAGATCAATGCAAGAAGGAGAACACCCAGGACGAAGATGAGTCGGCTCATCAATTAGTTGATATGTAACCCATATTGTGAAGCTAACTCGCTAATGTCCTCTCCTTGAGAATTTGTAATGTCACCAGTCCACCAAACTGAGTTTCTTGCGTTAAAGTCACCGAGGAAAATAGCTAAAGTAGGAGAAACATCATAAATTTTTCTGATAGTTTCCTCCAATTTTTGTTTAAATGCAGAAAATTCTTCTGCATTTTGACTAGGAGTTCGGTAGAGAAGACAAAGAAGAAGTTTTTTCGAACCAGAATTAACCTCACAAACAAGGCACTCGTCAAGAGAAGACAACTCAGGCCTTCTCTCAACAGAAAGACCCCTTCTATAATAATGACAAACACCACCTTATTTTACCAAGTCAAGAAGGTCTTTCTTGAGTTGCGACCACCTGATAGCAGCTGTGAAGTTTTCTTAACACGACTCGCTGAAGCTCTAAAGATCGCTAAAAATTAATCACAAAAGAATTGAAATAATTGCTGAAATGAACTTCTGACTAAATCACAGTATTTAGTATTCAGTTTCAAAGACAAGAAACAAAGTTTGAAACACGAAACACTTTTTCCATCAATGAATCAGCTCATCACCATAGCCAGTCTGTCATTTTGATATATTCTGTAATATTGTAATTCGTGTTATGGTATAATTGCTATACACTGTAATAATTTGCATTTATAACAATCGATTCAGCTTTTCAATCCTAAATCAAAATAAAAACCAGCTGCGCTGGAAGGTCGCCTGAATTTTTAGCTTAAAGAGCTTAAAGAGCTTAAAAGTTTGAAAAAAGTAAAAGACGAAAAGCTTATAACAGTTAACACGTGACTTGCGAATGTACAAAATCGTTACGTCATTATAAAGCAACGTACTTTTGATTCGTGTCAATATCAAAATTGCTGAAATTGACTTTAAGTTAGTTTTAGAAAAAATAAAATGAGATTGGAATCAGCCTGAAAAATATTCTTCAAAAAAAAATATGTTAAATATTGCTTTTGTCATTCCTAAAATCTTAAAGGCTTTCAGAAAGTCATCATTTTTTTAAACTAACATTAGGGATATAGGTGAAAATAGCATAAAATTTGTTCTGAAGGGATAAAAAAATTGTTCGAGTTAAGGACACTGTACAGCCCCAAGATGTGACCCCTGCCCCAAGATGTGACCCGATTGCTCCAAGATGTGACCCGAAAAGCTGCCCCAAGATGTGACCCCACTTGCCCCAAAATGTGACCCCAAAAAGCTGCCCTAAGATGTGACCCACTTGCCCCAAGATGTGACCACAGAAAAAATCACTGGGAAATTATAGGTTTTGGTAAATGTATTGGTGGAGTTGATGGTCCTGGTGAATATACTGGTGGATTTGATGGTTTTGGTGAATCTGCTGGTGGAATTGATGGTTCTGGTGAATCTGCTGGTGGAGTTGATAGTTCTGGTGAATCTGCTGGTGGAATTGATGGTTCTGGTAAATCTGCTGGTGGATTTGATGGTTCTGGTGAACTTGCTGGTGGAGTTGATAGTTCTGGTGAATCTGCTAGTGGAGTTGATGGTTCTGGTGAATCTGCTGGTAGAGTTGATGGTTCTGGTGAATCTGCTAGTGGAGTTGATGGTTCTTTTGAATCTGCTGGTGGATTTGATGGTTCTGGTGAATATGCTAGTGGAGTTAATGCTTCTGGTGAACTTGCTGGTGGAGTTGATGGTTCTGGTGAATATGCTAGTGAAATTGATGGTTCTGGTGAACTTGCTGGTGAACTTGATGGTTCTGGTGAATCTGCTAGTGGAGTTGATGGTTCTGGTGAATATGCTGGTGGATTTGATGGTTTTGGTGAATCTGCTGGTGGAGTGGGAAGAAACGGAATAACATCATACTACTTCATGCAACCAATTCATGATATTCGTGACTTAATACTGACGGAAGCAAATGAGTAAGCCCTGAACTAGGCAAAATTTGCCACAAGCCTTTTGTTATTTTGCAATTAGTTCCGGGTTACTTTGATCCGTATAAAAGATTGCATCATGAATACCATAAATATTTACCTTAGAGGCCAATTTTTTCATTCTCAATAGATTCGTGCCTTTCTCACGTCACTACGCAATTTTGGCTACGCCAAATAGGGTAATAAGGTAATACTCCACCAGTACATTTACCAAAACCTATAATTTTCCAGTTATTTTTTCTGGGGTCCAATCTTGGGGCAGCTTTTCGGGTCACATCTTGGGGCAAACGGGTCACATCTTAGGGCAAAAGATTGCACGTGAATTTCGACTGACACTCCATGATAAGATGATCTTTGGAGAGAGACAGTTAAAACAAAGTCCTTTCTCTCTCACGTTTTTCTGACGATCGTCTGCTGAAGCATTAAAAATCTTTGGATACTGATATCTTATGATCTTTGGAGCACAACCAACATTTAGTTTGTCTATTGAAATTGCTGTGAATTTGTTTATTTTGTTTATTCTTCGGTGGTTTCGATGATTTCTTCTCGCTGATGATCATGGCAATAGGATTGAATCTCTTTGACGACAGATTCGAGAAAATTGATGAATACGTAGAGATCAGTCAATTTGTGTTGGTCTTTACCGTATAAGTTGAAGAATCGGAATTTTTGTTGCACTGGGATGATAGATACTGCCTTTGCGACGGTTTATGGATTGTCCTCAACTGTTGGTAGAAGTTCCTCAATCCTGTATGGTCGGTAATGGCGATTTGAAGTCTGTCAAACATTTCTTTCGGCTTGAGATGAGCAATGACGTAAGGGTTATCGTAATCACGCTTTACAGCTTTCAGGGCTGTCGCATAGAAGATAGAATCGGTTCCAATCGATTCAATGGATGATCTAGCTGGTTCGTCCAGTACACTAAGCAGTCTCTCCATTCTAATAGTGTCATTAAAACTGCCTTTTAAATGAATTCTGGACTTGAGATTCTGTATAAACATAGCAGAAATGAAGCGAGATGAAGCATAGCAAGAGTGGAGCCCTTTTGAATGATGATGGATTATTGTATTATTGGAAAATGATGAGAAACGGTTGACTCCTTATCTTCTTCTTGGTTCTCTATATGCTCTCTCTCCAATTTAGCTTTTGGCTTGATTATTTGGAGATCTAGTTTAAACTTGTCCTCCAAAAATTGTTGTTTCAATTTGGCGTTCTCACTGGCCTTTTCATCTTAATTCCCAGCTTGTCTGATTTCGTAGAAGATGTTTTTCCTGAAGAACTGACATGACTTTTGGTCCTGGTTTGATGCTAATTCCAGGGGTATATCCTGGAAATAGGTTTTATATTGGAGAAGCTCAGATGGGCTTGGCTTTGTTTCAACTTTTGAAACAGGGTCAACTTTTGAAACAGGGGATGGTTCAACAGAAGTTGCTTGACGCAGAAAGGGTGTTTCTAACTGTGTCGGGATAGAAGGAGGTGTTTGGTCTAGCTCATTATCGATAAAAGAGGGGCCTGTCACGAATCGACTCAAGGAGGGTGGGGCTGAAAAAGTGTTTGGAAGTGCGAATTGGGTGTCTGGTAGACGATCTGGTAATGACAAAGTTTCGCATCTATTGGCCCAATTCCTTTGAGTAATGTGGGTAGCCATCTCTTCTAACCTTTGTTCGACTCTAGCCTGGTATTCTTCCGGTAATGTCTCATCATTAGCCCATGCCTCAATCAATAGCTCCTCCTGACTTGCAAATTTTCTAACAGCATCATTCAACTGTCTTCCGGTCTTAAGGATTTCTTCACGAGTAGCCCAGGATTCCAGAAGCTGGTTTAAGTGACTGAGATACTTGTTGATCAACGAGAGATCTATCTTGGATTACACTTAAGATTCGAAGAATCATGATAAATGGTAAGATTCTATAAAACCACGGTAAATCTCGATGAATCACGATTTGAAGAACGTGGTTTTAGAAATAAAGATTTGAAGATCCTGGTTGTTGAAATGAAGAGTTGAAGAACATGGTTGTATAAATTAAGGTTTGAAACACCTCGTTTTGGTGATAATGATAATGTGCATGAGGTTTACGTGATTCTTGTCATAGATAAACTTCTTTTGGTTTTGCAATTGTTTTTGCTCGAGTGATTGTGGTATTCTGATAGTGGTGGATACTAATAAGTATTAGAAATCTTGATAATGTTGTTCTAATTGATATTCATTTCTTGGTTTCTGAAGATAGCGATAATGGTGGTGTTTTATATGCTGGCGATGAATGTTCAAGTTGTTCTCATGGTAAATTTGATGGCCTTCATGTTTTTATTGGCAGTGATAGTGGATCTGGCTAGGTCTGTTGATTCTAATAGCAATACCTTTTTTCAAGTATTTTCGAAGTTTAGTGAAAATAGTTCTGTTAAAGGAAATCTAACGGCAAAAATTTCTTTATCCTTATTTTTTGACAGATTACAGGCCTAATTAAATAAAAAAGATTGCAAAAAGAACGAGTGCAAAATCTTTCATATTGATTGAATTATCATTGTTTAAAATATCTCTTTATTTGAAAGTAAGAGGGTTTCGTGACGTCAGCGCTGAACTTTCATTTCGATAGAGAAACTGTTTGTAGACAAAAATTATGGAAAGAAGATGTTTTATAGCAAAATATAATTTTGATGTACGTAGACGTAGAGATGTTTTGAGAAAAATGTAATTAGAAGAACGAACTTGAAAGATATGGTATTGTGTCAAGCTTTCGGATGTTCCAATAAATCGTCAGGGTCAAAGGCTATAAAAGGGAAATGTTTTTTCAAAATTCCTGACCCAAAGAAAGAACGTGATAGATGTTCACGATGGCTACACAACATGGGAAATGCCCAATTGACTATCAATACTTTCGAAGCTGCTCGTCATCGAGTCTTATGCAGTGACAACTTCCACTCAAAATGCTTTGAACGAGACTTGAAAGCTGAACTTTGTCCATTGTACAACACTAACGATGGACCTGCAAGGGCAAAACGTCTCATTGATGGGGCTATACCGACAATTTTTGACCATCAGGTATACGAACAAATTAACATGGATGGAACTACAATCTCTTCAAGACAACCTAGAAAAAGAATCTCTGATATGGAGAGAGCAGATGTAAGTAGACAGTTTCCATTTAAACAACAGAAATTTTGGAAAAGTTATAAAATATGGTTTTCCAAGCCCTTTGACAAGTCTTCCTTTTGACTTTTGACAATTTTCATCTTTAACAAGATATAAGCCTCATGTCAGGGTCAAGAGCATGGTCAACCTCGTCCCCGTGTATCCCAGGCTTTATTTATGTTACTGATTGACGCCAGAGAATATTATCTAGCGCTATCAGTAAGCATCAAAAAGCTGATAATGCGCAGGGAACGAGTTTGGAGCATGGTAAGAAAGATACTAAGACAGGGGTGTATATTGCAACAATCGATCAACACTATAAACTTGATTCTACATTTTGGTTTAAGGTTGTCAAGAAACTCCTGGTTGACTATGAACAATCCATTGATAAGGAGAGGATCGTAAATCAAGAAAATATCGAACCATCCGATACGAACGACGCACCTGAGGAGACAGTGAATCAAAACGAAAGTCCAATTGAAAAGGAGATAGTCGAAACCAGCAGTGACGTAAGAAAAACCAATGAAGTCGGTACACAAACGGAAGATATTCTATGGCCAACTTCGTCAAGTCCTATCAAAAATGCAAGTCAAGATTCCATCTCCCAACCCGATCTCTCATTTGTTCACGATAAAGATGACCCTGATTATGAGCCTTCTGTCATCGAAAACTCTAACCGAGAAGAGGTGAAAATCGATATTTTAAACGATGAAAAATTTGTCGTTTACGAAGGAATGCTGGATCAACTTGTTTCATGCTTACGTTGCAAGGTTTGTGCACTACCTGTCGACGAAATTAAGAAAATTAAGCTAGGAACTAGTATTCACTATAAAATCTTTTGTGACAACGAACATGTCATAATTGATTGGATGAGCCAACCATTGATTGGGAAAATGCCTGCTTTTAATTTGTTGATTTCCGCCTCTGTATTTTTTTCTGGATCGAATTTTGAAAGCATTAGAAAACCTGTGAGCTTTTCCGGACTGAATTTTGTAAATGCTAATACCTTCTACAAGATTCAACGTGTACTTGTAATACCTAGTGTCAACCAAGTTTTCAAACAAAATATAGAGGAAGCAAGAGCAGAAATAAAATCCAAAGCAGATCTTGAAATTGTAGGGGATGGTCGATTCGATTCACCAGGAAAATCAGCGAAGTACTGCACGTACACATGCCAATCACCCGAGACTAAAAAGATTATCGCCACCTCAACAGTCCAAACTTCAAAAGGCAAAGGCTCTGCGCCTCTTGAACTTGAAGGTTTTAAAAATTGTTTGACCGATTTAGAGAGCAGTGGTTTCAAGGTTAAGAAGATAGCTACTGATAGGAACATGCAATTGGCAAAATGGCTGAGAGAAAATCGTGCCCGTATAATCAGAAAGTATGATACCTGGCATTTTTCGAAGAATATCACTTCAAAATTGAGGAAAGTGTCTAAACGAAAAGGTTGCAAAGTAATCCAAGAGTGGATTTGACAGATCGGAAATCACCTATTTTGGTGTGCCGAAAATTGTAAGGGAGATGCTGAAACCTTGAAGCAAATGTGGAAATCTCTGTTGCACCACGTCACAAATCGTCATCGATTTAAGAGGGCTTACCCCAAATACCCCAAGTGCTGCCATAAATCATTGAAAAGGAAGGAGACTGCACAGAAAAAATGGATCGTGAAAGATTCGGTAGCGTATGATGCATTAGAAAATGTCGTGACAGAAAGCAAAACCCTCAATGACATGGATCATCTCGTCAATCCATTACACACCGGGAGTATCGAAGTATTCCATTCGCTCGTTAATTCTTACACCCCAAAAAGATTGGAATTTGAGCTGAACGTGATGGATGCACGGGTGAAAGTAGCCGTAATTGATCACAATAGCAACGTGGGCAGGCAGCAAGCAGTCATTACCTCCGAGCGTAAAGGATCAGGGAAAAAGGGAGAAAAACAGTGGAAAATCGTCTCTTCAAAGTTGTCAAAAGATTGGGTGGCCAAAGAGAAGAAGGAAGCAAAGTCTTACGATTTCGTGAAAACACTTTTAACTGAGGTTATAAAAAGGAAAGAAAAAGGAGAGAAGATTGACCAAAAAGCCTCTGAATTAGCGAATAGACTCGTAAGCCCAAAAAACATTGCATTTACAGAACGTCCAGAAAGACAATTGGTTTTGGAAAAACATTTCAAAATTCCTTTTATATTATATATCTATCTATACTGTATCTTCACAAAAGATTATAAGTCTAGTTGCTCAATGAAGCTCTTTTGAAACCAGTATATTTTCCACCAATAGACTCAGGGAACGTGTTTTTTATTTCTTTCACGACACAAGATGGGATCACCACTCTTTTGTCACGCCCAAGTATTTCGAAATAATGTGTCCACGATGTGTATTGGTAATACGCAGTGTAACGATATTGCCTGTAGAAATAAAAGAAAACAAAGACTGGTTTTCTATTTGAACTCTTGCCTAGAATTGATTCAATAAATTTATTTAGAATCTTCATTTTGCTAGATTTACAAACTATTTTGATAGATTTACGAACTATTTTACGATCTATGATGTATTACACCCAATCAAATTTACCTGTTTTTTATTTTTTTGATTCTTTTGAAAATTTTCTTATGTCTCCTTCTTGTTATAAAGGTGAACTCAAGGGCTGATGGGGTGAGAATGAAAGGTTTGAAGTCTTTGTGTTTTGTAATACAAGATATGCCTTTAAGTTTTTCTTCGAGAATACTACATTCTTTGCAACAGAGACATTCTTCTAAAGTGAAATCGGTGCCAATTACACAGTTTCTACAAGTGCACCAATGCAAGTTCTCAAGTCTACTTGACTCCAGGTCATCATTTTCCCGTTCGCTATCACTTGAAGACGAGCTTTCATCTTCCTTGTGCTTTGCTGACAGGATCGCTAGCTCTTTTTTTGAATACTCAGGTTCAAAACCATAAAACCCTCCAATAGCTTCATCTGACGTGTCTGCCTCTGATTCCGATGTGTCTAACTCCGTTTCTTCATCAGTAGAATGGTTAAAGATGTCTGAGAAATCATTTTCTTCACTTGAAGATTCACTCGACGACATTTTGCTCTGAATTTAGAAGTCTAAATGAATGTGCTAAATGATTTTATCAAGAAACTTTTCTTTATAAAACTCACTAACAGTTTAGAGAAAAAGAGAGAAAATCTTGTTTAACAAACAAGTTGTTCAGCAATGACGTCACACGCTTAAATCTTTAAAGGGATATAATTTCCTATTGAGTTAAAATTTTTCAACAAAATATAGCTCATTTTAATCCCCACAGTATAATGTTTGCATAATTTCCAAAAAAATGTAGCAAAATTTTTGACGTTAGATCTCCTTTAAATCTGATAGTAGCGATGAAATTTCTGATTATTCTGAAGGTGGTGTTGAAGGTTTGGGTTTTAAAAGGAAACTTTAAATATGCCTATTAAAGACAATTTAAATTTTGAAAAATTCAACACAAAAAAATTAATATATAATTGTTTTTTCTATGGAAATAATCCCCAATATTAATCACGACATCTCGATGGAGCGTGCATTTGCAATCTAACATCGTTTTACCAGTTCTATCAAAAATGATATTAATATAAGCTTTCCTTTAACTTTCTAAATCGGTACTACTCCCAAGAGGAGAAGGAATCACAACGCTGCCAGACATTGCGACTCGCAAGACGCGAACCTTTCGACAATATCTCAACACAGCAATACTATATACAATATTCTTTAAAAAAATTGAAAAAATGAAAAAATCTAATAAACTACTTTTTAAATGTTTTCTAACATCTAGCAGTAAAATGTACAAAATCGTGAAAATGTTGACTCCCAATAGTGCCATCCACGATATTTAATTCCTGCGAAAACTATTTTAAACCTATTTTTTTCTTCCCGTGCAAACTTGGAATTTTGCGGCTGAGCTGAATCGCGAAATTTAATCTCTGCTAAAATTTATCCCATTAAAGTCCTCATCTATCAGCCCATTCCATCTTTGAAAAATGGTACCTGGGCACCTTACCAGGTGGTTCTCCTCACATGACATAGGTTGACCTGTAAAAAGCTACGGTTAGTTGCCAATTGAACTGTACTGGTGAAAGCTAGGGTAACTTGTAATCTCAAGACGGAAGTCAAGGAATAATAACTATACCAATAATTCTTGATTTTCTCAATGGGCTCAATCTCTCCGTCTCCCTATATACTATATACTGTATACTTTATCCTTATCTATATTATTTAATTAAAAGGGTGCAAGCTGTTTTACAGGGTTTAAGACATGTTTTTTTACTCTACAATAGTCCAAAAGGAAGTCAATTCAGATGATCTTGATGCGACAGCAATGGATGATATCTTTAAAAATATTTGTCCGGAAATTGATCCTCCACTTAACGGATGGGAAAGTACACCAGATGACACCGATGTCAAACAAGGGGCCCATTTACGGTCCTTAAGTGTGGACCGTAATAAAACACAACACTGCTTCTATATTCGAGATGGTGAATTTAACGTGATCTACAACAGAATGAAAAAAAGGCTTAAAGCACTCGGTCGTACTGAGAAAGACTTCGAAGATCTGCTTCCTCCAATACGATATGGAGGATATACTAAACCTGTATCGACCTTCAGAGGAAGAGAAAAAGTCTTAAAAGAGATAAGTGACAAGGTTGACCAGAATGAAGATCTGAAGTTGGTGATCCATGCTGTTGCTGGTACAGGTAAAAGTGAAATTGTTCGACAATACTATGAGCTAAATAGTGCAAAATTCGAACAGAATATCCTGTGGATCAAATCAGATACTGAGGATTCACTTAATGCTTCGTTTATCGATATTGGTGAACAGCTTAGACTTGAGGTAAAGGACCAGAATGGAAGTTACAAAGGAATCAACTCTATTGTCGATTGTGTTTATCGATACCTTGATGACGTTCCAATGCTATTTGTTTTTGATGATGTCACCGACCAAAAAAAGTTGATCAAATATCTTCCGTCGTTCAAGAAGCAGACTGTCCTGATCACAAGTCAGAAGAGTGGCTGGACTCAACTAGAATTTGAATCCATTCATCTAGAACCATTTGACGAAGCTGAAAGCAAGAAAATGATTCGCGAAAATTCAACAAAATCTTTATCTGAAGTCCAACTAAATGAAGTCGCACAATTGATTCAAGGCCATCCATTATCGTTACAACAATTTGTTGCATTTATTAATCGAACAGACCTAGATGTGGCAGATTTCGTACAATACTTTAAAGCTGAAACTGGAAAGCCACTGTTCGAAACTCCATATGCTCATTCAGCAGTGGAAGCTATAAAAGTCAATATCGATCGTCTCGTTTCTGAAGACGTTGAAAGTCAACTCGCTGTTAAGGTGTTAAAAAGGCTGTGTTATATCGACTCAGAAGAAGTATCTATGTCAGTTGTCAAAATCATATGCCGTGACTTTCATGAGGTGGAAGTTGATTCTGCATTGTTTCTTCTACAAGAGCTTTCACTTGTTAACATACGAAACTTGGAGAGGCGATCGGGAGAGGCGATCGTAAGCATTCATTCCATGATTCGAGAAACCGTTCTCGTGATCAACAGTGGAAACGAAGAAGAACAACTGGTAAAGTGTTTAAAGAACTTTTTCCAGGAGATTGATATCGAGAAAGAACGTATTTCCATTGATCATGCAAATTTTGGTAGAAGATTTATTTGGTATTTTATTAAACTTATTCAGTGCAAAACCGAAAGTAAAAAATTCCAAAGTATACTTGCAGATGAAATTGGACTGATTGATAAATTAATGAGTGGGAGAAATCAGGTGATACACTCTCAGTTTTTAGGGTTTTTAGGGTTTTATATGAGACCTCTTAAGATTCTAATTTGAAGAAAGACCTTATCAGTCTGAATTCAAACCTTTTAGGTTTAGTTTTGAGACCTTAGCCGGTCTAATTTTTTTTAGATGTTAGTATATCATGAAAGGTCTGAATTGAAACTCTTGTGTGGCCGATTGAGACCTTGCAAGGTTTTCATTCAAGCAAGGTCTTGTTCTATACACCAAAAAGGTCTCCTTTGTATTTTCGAAATAAGACCTTCATGGTCTGTTCTTGGAAACGGTCTTATTCAACACTTCTAAAGGTCTCAATCACGCGATTGAAACAAGACCTTCTTAGGTCTGCCTAATACAAGCCTTTTCAATAGACACGATAGTGAACATCCGATAGACAAGATAAAAGGGCTTTTATGGAGACCTCTAAAGGTCTCAATTTCGCGCGCTGTAAAAGGTCGCCAAAAAGGTCTCCTTCAAGACTTCTAAAGGCTCACTGGTTTGAAACAAGACCTTTTTAGGTCTGCCATCTACAAGCCTTTTCAATAGACACGATAGTGAACATCCAATAGACACGATAAAAAGGGCTTTTATGAAGACCTCTAAAGGTCTCGATTTCACGCGCTTTAAAAAATCTAGAGCAGTGTAACGACTTCTTTCGAATTTTCGAATGTTTCGAACGTCATTCGAAATTCGAAAAGTTCAAAATTGGAACAAAGTGCAAAAATACAATCAAAAAAATTTTGGAACCAAAAGGGTGAAGACGGTCTGAAGATAAAAAAGGTAAGTAACACAATCTTCATGTAATAAAATTTCTTAAAATCCTTTTTTTGTCAACTGGAGCTACAATCATGGTCGAAATAGAATGAGAATTCCGGTTATTTTAACGTTTTTCAAGATTTAAAGTTCTGGCGAGAAAGTCGATTTTGGGCTATCTCTTTAACTGAATCGAATATTTCAATTTGGGAGGGGTTGGCAGACTTCCAGGCTATATTCTGAGCCTTATTGGACTATTTTTGAACTCTTGGATCCTGAGATCCTAAGGTCCTATGTCTTAAGTCTAGTGTTAAAACTCAGAGTTAAAACTCTACCCTTCAAACCTACTTTAGAGCACTTACAAATCGATTGTGGTTTCAAAACTTCCCGGTGGATTTCCCTTTTTTCTCAAATATTACGACCATGATTGTATATATCTTACAGACTTAACAACTGTTAAGTCAGACTTCTAAACTAAGAATGTATGTATATAGTTATGGATATTATCAACAAAAATGCTTCAATTGATTGAAAATATGAGTCTCAGACAACGACAACGTTTGAGGTGTCAAAACTAAAGAGAGATCTTAATTTTTATGAAAAATTCGAAATATTCTGGTCTGTAAAATACACATTTTTTCATCCCACCATCTCGAAACTTCACTTGAATGTTCCTGGCCTTAAAAACTAACATCTGTGAGATTTTAATGAGGTTTAGTTGGCTTTTTGCTGAGCTATAAAGAAAAACGTCAAAAAATTTTCTTGTATTTTGGGGCAGTTTTGACCGAATTTTTCAAAATAAGTGGACTGTATATCAAAAAATAGTCGTCTAAAATCCATAAAACTTTCCACAATGCTACAACTATATCGACTACGAGCAATTAAGGCATTGACATCTATTTCATGGAAGAATTTGGCCCTGTGGGAAATTTAAAAGTTTTATTTTTTTCTTTAAATTAGATTTTTTCACAAAATTTTGATATTCGGGTCTGTAAAATACACATTATTCGTGCTACTATCTTGAAATTTTTAACAGACAATCCTTGATGGTTTATCTAAAACCCTGCAAAGTTTTAATAGGGGTTGATATGTAGTTCATGCGATATCTTGAAATGCAGTACCCTACTCCAAGCAAATCGGCTCCAAAAATGATTGCCACGTACCCTCGAAACACCCCCTCTGAAAAGTTATTACCCCCTGGTTAGCCTGAAAACCATCGCGATTCTCAAAATATAGATATGTTTGAACCCAAAAACAGTTTCAAACTTTTTTCACCGTCAAGGTGGTACCTCATGCCCCATATTGCCTGGACTATCTAAAATCTAAAAAATGCTTTCATATCGATACTTCGATGCCATTAGTTTAGCCTTGCCCCTTTTTGAATCATTCTCATATGCAACGGTATTTTGAGTGTCGCAAAAAACATTATTAACAATATTTCCCCTAAAACAGCCTAAAACAATGTTTTAAAAGTCTCATTTTAATTAAATTATCGTTGACATTAGTATGAATTTATCATTCAATTTTTGCTGACTGTTTTGAATGAATAATTACCGTTGAATTTGGCTGTTCCGAAAAATTTCCATACTGGGGGGTGGACAAACCTTTTCAAGTCAGCAACGAATTTCATTGAAATGTGTTTATACCTCCTGGAAAATAGCAAAATTAGTACTAGTATAAACTAATATAATCAGTCGTTTACCCCTCGGAAAGTTTAAGAATAGCTTTTTACTCCCTGGAAACATAAAAAACACTTCTTTAGACCTCCTTGAAATTCTTCCCGGATTATTGTCCACCCCCCCCCCCTGTATGGTTATAAAATGAATCTACGTCCAATTTTTGCTAACTGTGTTGAATGAATTTTGACAATTTTGTAAGTTCAAAAGTTTCAGTTTTTTTAGCAAAATTGTTTGATGGACTGAATCGATATAAGGTCGGCTTTCTCCTTTACAATGAAAAAAAATCAACGGAAATTTCTTGTCAGTAAACTCACAACATCTTGACAATATTTTTTTGGCCCCCCCTTAGTATAGTTTTTAAAAGCGATTCAGGTTAAATACTAGTAAACGCGAAAAAAACTTTTTTCCTCTTACAAATTTGAAAAAAATATTTTTTAGACTTAATACCTTTTTTGGTAGTCTTTTCATTTTGATACTGAAGGTACAAAATTATAATTAAAAGTAACATCTCAATAGTGGATTTAAAATCTATCAAAATTATCGAAATTGAAGATGAAAAATGTCTCAAGGTTTAAAAAAAAGGTTGTCAGTTATTTTAAATTTATTCAAAAATACTTTTTTATAATAAAATTTATCTTAAAGTCTTTGTTTTGTTCATTTTAATTACTAATTTTTGCAATCATTAATATATATATCGTTAAAAAAATCTTAAAAGAACAGCACACCCAAGTATTCTATCAAATTACCAGCAAAGATCTTATTCAAACCTGAAAAATTAATTTCTTATTTTTGAAAACTCTATTTCTTGGAAAAAAACTAGCGCCATAGAGGCCATCGTACTTATCGTACTTTTAACAAAATAAATTTTGAAAGATCTTTGAAATTGACTTTAGTAGGAGACGATTTTCTTTTATCGAGCTTTTTCCACTTTTGTTGGATAAAAGCGTTGGCATAAAGCGGTGAAAAAGAAATGAAATTAACAAAGAAAAATAAATTTTTGTTGCAATTTTGCGATTACTTTTTAAACTTGAAGAGCTTTCCATCATAACCCTAGGAACACATTTAAGATTGTTTATATGAGAATATTTTACGCATATTCAATGTACTAGACTTTAAAGCGTTTGGGTTTTATGTAATTTCACTGAAAACTGTTGAAAAATTGAATGGGTCGTTTGATACACATATTCGCTAGCAAAGATATTTTTTGTATTTGAGATTATTTATTGGAAAAAAATACATTTTAGTTTGTCAATTTCGACATTTTCATATATTATGGGCATTGCAACCTTCATGGCAAAACTGTCTTAATTTCGCATGATTTAATTAAACAGAAAACTAGCCATAAATCTTGAACTACTCTTCAGATTGACCTTGTATTTAGAATGTAGACTCACTGGAAGCATTGAAATAGGTTGATAAAAAAATAACTCCAATAAACATCCGGATTCAATTTTTCAATTTTTCGGTACAGGGCGATAAGCATTTCCCTTTTTTGACTGGGGCAATCTTAGCCAAATTGAGGTTTAGTATTACAAGCAGGGAGTATAAAAAGCATTAGAACAATTTGAGGCTTAAAATAAAAATAGTAGTCATAGCATCAAAAGATTTTACAGGTCTAGTTATATAAATAAAACTGTACCCCGGAGAAAATTTACCACAAATTTTCCAACCCGGCGACTTTATTCAGTCAAAAATCTGCCCCGGTGAAATCCTGTTATTTTCTTATTCACCCCGGTGAGCTTTTAAACTCTACCGGGTTACTGAGACAGGGGTGTTTCATAAATAAAGAAAATCTACCTTATACCCTTACTTATACTTATATACGCTTTTTGGCAGTCCGCACATTTTGATACTGGAAGATATAAAATTATATAATTAAAAGTTGTACCTAATTGGAAAAATAATCTCGAGTGTATTATTGTGGATTTAAATAGGTCAAAATTTTTGAAAATAAAGATGAAAAATGGAGTCTTAAGGTTTTGGAACAAAAGTTTATCATTTATCATGAATTTTTTGTACATTTTAATGATCAAATTTATCTAATATTCTTTCTTTTCTTTAACTTAATTGTTACACCCCTGTGTCACAGACTCGCTGGGAACCCAGCCCTACTGGAAAATTAAGCAAAAATTTCGTCCCGGTCGGAAAATATCCTTGAATTTCAGCCCCACTGGGAAATTGACTTTAATTTCATCCCCACTCGAAATTCCATGTTTAAAAATTGCACTCCAAACCATCCCACTAGGTTTTTTAACTTTGAAACAACAGAATTTCTATCCCCATTAGGATTTCAATAGGAATTCTTATCTCCACTGAGGATTAATAGTTCCACCGGGGCTGTGAGACAGGGGGGTATTGTTAATTTTTAATATTTGCAATCATTAATGTATATCATTAAATATTATTTTTAAGAAGACCACACCGAACTCAAAGTAAGAAATTTTGAAAGATCTTCGAAATTGACTTAAGTAAGATACGATCTTCTTTTATCGAGCTTTTTCCACTTTTGTTGGACTAAATAGCTAGGACACCAGTATTTTAAAGAATATATCTTAAGTTTATTGACTCTAATCACCTTTTGTAACTTTATTGAATTATTTTGGTATTCTTTCAATATTTTATTTAATATTTTTGGTCACTGTTTAATCAATCATCTCCTTCAGTACTTTTGCATACGGAAATTTAAGGACTTTTTCAAAGCCATGGGACGTTAACTTCAAATAAAATTTTCTCGCCTTGACCAAATAACCAAAGTTGGTCATATTGAGGTCGTTAAAAAGCTTTTTTCATGGTCTCTCCTTTCTTTTATTAAGACCTCGGTCAAGATTTTCAGCAGCCAAAAGAATCATTCATAAATAAAGAAGATCTACCTTATACTCTTACTTATACTTATATACGCTTTTTGACAGTCCGAACATTTTGATACTGGAAAGTTGTACCTCATTGGAAAGATAATTTCGAGTGTATTATTGTGGATTTAAATTGGTCAAAATTTTTGAAAATAAAGATGAAAAATGGAGTCTTAAGGTTTTGGAACAAAAGTTTATCATTTATCATGATTTTTTTGTACATTTTAATGATCAAATTCATCTAACATTCTTTGTTTTCTTTAACTTAATTGTTACACCCCTGTGTCACACACTCGCTGGGAACCCAGCCCCACTGGAAAATTAAGCAAAAATTTCGTCCCGGTCGGAAAATATCCTTGAATTTCAGCCCCACTGGGAAATTGACTTTAATTTCATCCCCACTCGAAATTCCATGTTTAAAAACTGCACTCCAAACCATCCCACTAGGTTTTTTAACTTTGAAACAACAGAATTTCTATCCCCATTAGGATTTCAATAGGAATTCTTATCTCCACTGAGGAAAAAAGTTCCACCGGGGCTGTGAGACAGGGGGTATTGTTAATTTTTAATATTTGCAATCATTAATGTATATCATTAAATATTATTTTTAAGAAGACCACACCGAACTCCAAGTAAGAAATTTTGAAAGATCTTCGAAATTGACTTTAGTAGGAGACGATTTTCTTTTATCGAGCTTTTTCCACTTTTGTTGGACTAAATAGCTAGTACACCAGTATTTTAAAGAACATATTTTAAGCTTATTGACTCTAATCAACTTTTGTAACTTTATTGAATTATTTTGGTATTCTTTCAATATTTTATATAATATTTTTGGTCACTGTTTAATAAATCATCTCCTTCAGTAATTTTGCATACGGAAATTGAAGGACTTTTTCAAAGCCATGGGACGTTAACTTCAAAACCAATTTTTTCGCCTTGGCCAAATAACCAAAATTGGTAATATTGAGTTCGTTGGTAAGACCTTTTTATGATCTCTCTTTTTTCTATTAAGACCTTGGTCAAAATTTTCAGTAGCCAAAAGAATCATTCATAAAATAAAGAAGATTTACCTTATACCCTTACTTATACGCTGCTTTTTGGCAGTCTGCACATTTTGATATTGAAAAGTTCTGTCTATCTTCTCAATACTCGCTACTTTTGTGTATGAATTCCTCGAAAAAGTACATCGATAGTCGAAAGAATTGTTTTTAACTGAACGATATTTAGCTAGGCAGTACTGAAAGAGTTAATACTGTAAATAATATTGTAACTCTATAATGACTAAATTCCAAACTTTCTAGTACAATTTAAAATTCACAAAGAAATACCTCCTCTTCACAGCCTTAATATTGATTTTTGGACCTACCTGGAGGTCCTATAAATTAACCTCTGTCCGTCCGTCCGTTCGTCCGTTCGTCCGTCCGTCTGTTACCAGCTTTTCTCAGGATTGGCTCATTAGTTTTTTCTGATTTTTTGCACAAAGATGCGTATTAGCAATGCCCAAAACTTGGCCGAGTCTGATTTTTGAGGAAAAATCTTTTCCGGTCGAAAATGCCGGAAATATGCCGGAAATCGCCGTTTTTGCAGATTTTCATGGGACTTTTTCCTTCTATTTCGTTGTTTTTTTCACACAAAAAAAGGGTTAATAGCAATGTCCACGACCAAGCATGATTCAATTGTCAATAAAACTGATTTTTGAAGCCGGAACTTTCTAAAAATCGCCGGAACAGCCGATTTTCGCCGGAAAAACGGTATTTCTTGAATTTCTTGAGCTGTACTTTATATTTTTTCATGAAATTTTTCACACTGATGCAAAATGTCAATACCTAAATTGTGACGAAGCTTGATTTTCGAAAAAAGTTCACTTCCGGCCGAAAATGCCGGAAATATGCCGGAAGTCGCCGTTTTTCTAGATTTTCATTGGACTTTTTCCTTATAATTGGTTGTTTTTTCATTCAAAAACATTATTAATAGCAATGCCCACCATCAAGCATGCTTCAATTTTCAATAAAATTTATTTTTGAAGCCGGGACTATTTTAAAAGTCGCCGGAACAACCTATTTTCGCCGGAAAGACAGTATTTCTTGAATTTATCGAGCTGTACTTTATATTTTTTTATGAAATTTTGCACACTGACGCAATATGACAATACCTAAAATGTGACGGAGCCCGATTTTCGAAAAACATTTTATCCGGCCGAAAATGCCGAAAATATGCCGTAAAAACCGGTTTTTTGACATTTTCTCGAATTTTTATTTTTATTTTTTTCTGATTTTTTGCAGAAAGATGCGTATTCGTAATGCTCAAAACATGGCCGATTTCGATTTTTGAGAAATTTTTTTTTCCGGTTGAAAATTCCGGAAATCGCTGTTTTTGCAAATTTTCATTGGATTTTTCCCTTATATTTCTATGTTTTTCACACAAAAACATTATTGATAACAATGCTCACCATCAAGCATGATTCAATTGTTAATAAAAGTGATTTTTGCGACCAGAACTTTCTATTTATTTTTTCCCTACAACCCTTCCATCTCCCTCATCAACAATCAATGATGATTTTCTTGTGTTATGCATTTTCGCTAAACGATATGTTTTCTGACTGATTTTTTTCATTTTTCTCCTTGCATTGCTATCTAACTTTCATCATCAGGTAGGTCCATTCAGCATCTAGCTTGTTATCTATGGTGTTCAAAAGTATTTTACAGTACCATACTTTGTACCATTTTACTAGGAGATATTTTTAACCCATCAAACCCACTGACTTCATACGAGAGCCTGTACCGAAGGTCTGGGGACCAAGGAGAGCTGCGACCCACTTTTTTCTTAGTCGGTGTACACTCTTTTTTTATAAGCATACGAACAACTCGGGTCGAGGCTCAGTATACTTAGCAAAATTTCATATTTAGCCTTAATCTATGCGTAATTATATGCTTACTTAGACTTCGTTTTGTTGATTTTTCGTTGGGTTCATGGAAATTTCGAGTTTTTAAGTCGGAACATTGATTCGGCTAAAAAATTACAGTGTTTTTGTAATTTGCCACCGCTGGCGAAAATCTTTGGTCTAAGAAAGCTAAAACAGCTTTCAAAGTAAACGCTAAAAAGGTCAGCGTTTTAGAAAAGCTGCACAAGTTTTTTTGCATTTTAGCTTGGAGGTATGCTTAGCATTATGCTTATCTTTTACCGAATTTGAGCCTAAGTATGCTTACAAAAAAGAGAGTATGCACATTTGAAATCAAAAGATAATTAAAGATTTGGTGTTACGGGGTGATGGTACCCTGAGTATCAGAGGTTAAGTTTTCAAAGAAAATAGTAACCTCTGAAGACAAATAATAGAAATTTTATCGCGCATGTGTCAATCTAATCACTGTAGAAAAAATCAAGGATGAAGAGCAAATATTACCATATTAATGTCTAGCAGACTGTATCAGTATGCAGTTTACTATTTACGAATTCCCCAGAAACCTCCAAGTGTAGTTGAAATGAGTTTATTTCGAAAGAAATCTTTTACATGATCCCCAAATGTATAACAGTAATTACTAAACTTTTAATTATGGAAATGTCACTTTAATTGAATCGAAATAATAGACAGACTTTATGTTATGATTCTCTATCACTGACTCTTTTTACAAAGCATTGATGACTTTTTGTAAGTTGTGTTTTCAACGACGGGAATAAAAATATCGACTATGACGCTCATCCAAGATCTTGGATGGTCGTCATGGTGACTTTTGTCTTCGCTGATTGCGCGATGAATAGAATCTCGATTCGTCGGCACAGCGTAAATATATGATTTTGAGCTGTGCTTTTCACGGTAGGGTGATGGCATTTAAAGGGTTAATAATTATCCAAAGGCATAAATAAAATAAAGGCAATAAAGCAATAATCCTGATAATGTGGGGAAATCAAATAGCCTTCAATATTTCAGGGACTGACGTGACATGTGATTGAGCCTTTTTCTGACGTGAATACGTGAATTGAGTTATCAGCGTGAACGTGAAAATAAGATTTTTCCACCGTGAATTCGTGAATCGAGATTTTTAGCGTGAACGTTAAAAGCAAATCATTGTCTAAAACACAAGGAAACTCTAAAAATCTAAGACCTGAAACTATAAAGTTTTCTATAGTAGTTTGCTTAAGCCGTCAGTGGAAAAACACCCTTTAAGTTTCACCTTAGTCCATTAAAAAATACACGCTTTTTTGCACGATCCTATCGTCTACACAAGATCACTAAAAAAGGGAATAGTTTAGGAGAGGCATGATAAATTCGGGTGGAGTAAGCAGTGGCGGAGATCTTTACAGTTTTTCTGATAGTGGATTGTTTTTATAAAGAAAAGCGTTTGTATAGCTTTTTTACTCTTTTTTTTCAAAAGTCTTTTAATTTTAATAGTGTTGATAGTTTCTCCCAATAGATATGCTTTCATTATATTTTTTTATTTTGACTCAGGCAAGTTAAGGCCTGTGAAAAAAATTCGATAAATCTTGACGGCCGTGACGGCCAGTTCTTCCACCCCTTTTTATGGGAAACTTTTTCATTATTTTCACTCTTCATATTAATACCTTTCCTAAAAGTGGTGGGCCAAAAATTCTATTTCAGCCATTTTGGGGAATTTGGCAAAATACTTTTTGCTGACGTCAGCAAAAATTTGAAAGACTAATATCTCCTGGAATATTTATTGAAATGAGCTCAATTTTTGTATGAAAGTAGACTGGATAAATGTCTTTCATTTCCAAAAAAGAAATTTTGACGTCAGCAAAAATCAGCAATTTTCGTTTTTCCTAAAGAAATGCTGATGTCATCAATTTTTTGGAAAATTTTTTTTTGGAAATAAAAGATATTTATCAACTCTACCTTCATACCAAATTTCTGTTTATTTGGATAAATATTCCAGGAGTTTTAGCAATTTAAATTTTTGCTGACGTCATCAAAAAGTGTTTTTCTTTAATTTTCCCAAAATGGCTAAAACAGAATTTTTGGCCCAGGACTTTTTGGAAAGGTATTAATATGAGGAACATAACTCAGTAAAAATTTCATCCAGAAAAGGGGTGGAACAATTGGCCGTCACGAGTTTTTTTTGTACATAGGTAGGGTTCATGAATATCTTTCATTTCCAAAAAAAAATTTTTTCCTAAAAATTGACGACGTCAGCATTCTTTGAGGAAAAAAGAAAATTGCTGATTTTTGCTGATGTCATCAATTTTTTTGAATTTTTTTTTGGAAACGAGAGATATTTATACACCCTATCTTTGTACCTAATTTGAGCTCATTTGAATGAATATTTCAGGAGTTATTAGCAGTTTAGATTTTTGCTGACGTCAGCAAAAAGTGTTTTTCCTTAATTTTACCAAAATGGCTGAAACACAATTTTTGGCCCAGATCTTTTTGAAAAGTCATTATTATGACGAGTGAGAAAAACCAAAAATTTTTCCCGAAAAGGGGGTGGAATAACTTGCCGTCACGCATTATTTGATTCGTTAATTTTTTGCACAGGCCTTAACTTGCCCGAGGACCAGTTATGTCTTGTATGTGTTCCATTGGTTTAATTTTCATTGCTTTGCTTAGCTTTGATAATCAGGTAGGTCCATAAAAGTCTTTCTTAGAGTATTTCCAAAAAATCTTTTCAAGGAACAATCATTGCATATTTGACGATTGGATCCCTCCTAGAGGTGAATTCTAGCTATTATATAGCCTAGAAACAAAATATCCGCTAGGACCCTTGTCTGATATTCCAATAGTGGATTGGAGGGTTTTCCACGCTAAAGCTCTAAAGAAGTGGGTCGATTTCCCATCGGAGCGTAATAATTTAGCCTTTGATGTGCCGCATTCCCAGTTGGGTTCAACTAAGCTTGTGCGTAAACCTAAATATATTTCGGTTGGACCCGCCACTCCCCGAAGTCGAAGGCTGGGTTACAAGGCCTCCCGCTGCAAAAACCTCGACGCGGTCTCACAAAATTCCGTAATCTAAACCTACCAGATGCTGAGAACTTTCCCTACCTGCAGAGCTTTATTTAGCGTGTCGGATGAAAATTTCACCAAAAGTTCCACCGAGGCTGTGAGACAGGAGTGCAAAAGACTTTTTTTCTTTATTTTGATTGGAACTTGTACAGATGTGTGCAATCTACAATCTGCGTGAAAATATATCGAGAATTTTGGTTATTTCCTCGTTTTTCGAAATTGAAGTTCGGACGAGAAAGTCGCTTTTGGGCTATTTGTTTAATGTAATCGAATATTTCAATTTGGGAGAGCCTTATCGACTTCCAGGCTATATTCTGAGCCTTATTGGCCCATATTTTTTGAACTTTTGGATCATCAGACCCTAGTCTAGCGTTAAAACTCAGAGTTAAAACTCTACCCTTCCAATCAAAGTTAGAGTAAAATCGTTTGTCAGATCGTTATCTTTTAAAAGATTTCGTGGGGGTTTCCCCAGGATTGTATATTGGTAAAATCATAAAAAAGCAATTCTGTCGCTATAATGCCTAATGGTTCCAAACTGACTCCCTCAAAAGGATCATTTTTTTGAACAATCTGACAATATTTTTAAAATTCAGTTTTTTTCGCTTCGGTTTCTCGCCAACCAATTATCCCCCTCCTGAGTTTTCTTAAAAGGTCATAAACACAGATATATGTAAAGTCCAAAGGGCTAGATAGGCAACTTTAAGCTTTCTCCAGCAAACAAAATATAGGATCTAGCATCTTAATTGTTTTCGGAGCGCGAGATCTCAAAAAAGTAGGCGGCAAACGCTATTTCGCATCTCTCAAACCAGTGAAATTGCTTGTTGTCCTATCAAATTTCCTTCACTTTTTGATAAAGGCCGCGGATCTAGCCCTTCGGACTTTACAGATCTGTGGTCATAAACTTCTTGAAAACAGAGGAGTAGTAATAGAAATTTTTAAACATGTAAACCCTTAGTTTGACAAACCTAAAATACCTATACAATTACGTGATGATATCAAAAATTAAAAATCCTAAGTAAAATTGCTATACTTCAAAAGGTCGACGAAAAGACATCCATTATTGATTGGTTATTCAAAATGATAAACTAATGTCAATGTTTGAAAACAGCCATTGCAGCCTTGACTAGGTCTGGGAAGTTTGGGGATCCATACCCAGTGACAGGATCAAAGCCTTCAGTAGCACAGAAACCTTTATCGTGTGTAAGACAGCCTTCGTTGCAACCACTGGTAACATCATAAAAAGCTTGTGGATTCTTGTAAATAAATGGGTTAAGGAATCCCATGACCGGCTTATTGGCATTAAGTCGGTGCTCGTTTACCATGCTAATGGTACCGCCGACGGATGGGGTCGAAGCGGAGGTGCCCGTGACCCCTGGAACTGGCACCCGATTATTGACGACCCAGAAATGACGACATAAAGCAGCGATGCCAGGGTAAGCATGACCTGTTTTGTTGCGGAGATCTTTTGGTGGGACGCCTTCTGTATGCATATAGGCTGCTACTGCATCTGTTTGATATTTAGGTTGATCGAAAACATTGCTGAAACCTCCGCCGCTAATCTCGTAGGCGAATTCAGGGCCAACTGTTAAAGTGTTTGAGAATCCAGTTCCACCAACTCCAGTAATGTAAGGACTGAAAACCAGCAAAACCAGACAATTTAATGAAATATAATAAGCAGCAAAGTCCAAATATCTTTCTGGTTTTTTAGTAAAAATTATATTTATATATAATATTTCGATGTTTCAATCACATCATTATCAACTGAATGTTATAAAATGTTCACAAAGCTACCTATCTTATAATGTTGAGAAATTCTGATGTCATTACAAAGTCATTAGAAAAGTCATAAGAAATATTATCAACTGTGAATTGAAAGATAAAAGGAAGCAATTATCAAGAGAATAATTGTAATTCCTTTGATGCTTTCAATCCACAATTGATCTCTGGAGAAAACTTTTTTATATAACATGTCTCTAAGAATATTAAATGTGACCATGACAAAGAAGAATCTACAATAGAATAATTATCAAATACAGCATTTAGCAAATGGTCTTTCAATCCACAATTGATCTCTGGAGAAAACTTTTTTATATAAATTGTCTCTAAGAATATTAAATGTGACCATGACAAAGAAGAATCTACAATAGAATAATTATCAAATACAGCATTTAGCAAATGGTCATCATACTCTATTGTCTCTAAATTGTCATCAATCAACGATGGCAAGTTAAACAATGAAACATAATGATAGAAATCTTGGCAGTTTTTCAAATGCAAGTTCATTGGCTGATTGTCTCGGGTACCATGCTCCTTTAAGCGAATGGACAGACAACGGTCAGTCTTACCAATGTAGTCTTTTCCACAGCCTGGGCACGATAGCTTGTAAATTAGATTTGGCTTCTGCAATTCAGGGATTCGATCTTCGTTGGACAAAACATAGCGCTTTTCTTTGTTTTGAACTTTTTAACAAAATGAACTTTTACTCTTTGTGAAACAACGTAACTTTTGAATGCATGATCTTACCAAATTCTCACTATTTAAACCAATGTAAGGAACGTCAAAATAGACTTTAACAATATCATCCTCGTTTTGCTGCTCTTCGTTCCTTGGCGGCTTCGAACGAAAACTTCTGACGAGCGACTTGGCAACGATAGAGGGATACCCATTCCAAGACAAGAATAGCTTCAGTTTTCTGCTCTGACCATTGAGAGCGTGTTTCGACGAGCAGATTTTAGATGCACGATATCTAGCCCAAGCTGTTTTCAACCTCCAGGGAGATTGGCTGGTAAAATAACTATACTGGCCCGTGTGTGTTGAACCAACCATCTACATAGTTCGGGGATGACACCTTCCAAAAAAGTGACTAAGGGGGAGGGGGTCAGAAATTTTCATTAAAAAGGGGGGATAGCAAGGAGGGGGTCGTTTAAGAAGGGGGGATTACATAAATTGTAAATTATTTTCCAGCACTGTTATGAAATTTGGTATGCATGAAAGGAAGTTCTTTATTTTCACTAAAAAGTAGTATTATATTTGCCAGACTTAATTTTCCTTTACTGTTTCCCTTCCCTTTTTACCATAGAAAATTTAGCCCAAAACCCTTGGGGAATAGGTATTTTCAAAGCTTGAGGGGAATGCCAAGAAGGGAGGGGGGTCAGACCCCTATCCCCACTATGATCTAACATCCAACCAGCATGATCTCAAAAGCAAGAGTAGATCCACACAAAACAAGTTACTCAGGAAAAATTGGCAATTTTTGCAAAATGAGGTGCAAGCATTGGGCTGGGGGTTTGGTGTTAAAATCTCTGACATCATGACATGGTGTTACAAAGATACTGAAATCTACTATTTTTTATCATGGTCAGGTTATCATGGTAATCTTGCAATGATATTAAATTGATTCTTGTAAAACTGTCAGAAATAAAAAAAGTAAAATCAGATGAAGTTAAAATTTTCTCAAGCTCTAATAGCTTTCCATATAATGGTGCACTTATGATGTGGTTATATCAGTAGAATCTATAGTATATTTTCGTAAAAGAGAGGTGTACCCAAAATAGAAGCCCTAAAAGTTTGTGCATAATTAGGCTTGAAAATAATTTTGTCACAACACGCTAATTATGCAGATTTTTTATAGCGACAATAAAAGAAACCTAATAACTCGAAATAAACTCCCTCAAGGCAGGGCAAGAGACCTGGTATATGGTGTAAAACAATGTTTTTCCATCTATTTGTTATATGCATAATATGCCCAGAGGAATGTTTAGTGCATATAACGAACCCTGTAACATAAAGCTCTATTTCATACTTTGACCACATGGTAATTATGTATCTTTAAATATCATTTGCATCATGTAATATTCATTATTTTTTAGACCCATTACTCCTGGCTTAATTAAGATGACTTTCCTTCACAAAATTTTGTTTATTTAATTCTGATCTGTAAATCATATGGGTACCCCAATATAAGTAGCCCAATTGGGGTATCCTACCTTTTAGGAACACTCATGACATAATAGTGCAGTGGCGTAGCCAGGATTTTCAAAGTGTGTCGCAAATTTCAATTTTCAAATGGGCGGTTAGAGGGCGGTTGTTAATTTCATTAGGGCGGTGTTAAAATATAACGCCCAAATACTTCCAAGCAACCGGGGGACGTTATGGGCTGCAGATCCCAATACCTGTGAACCCCAAACACAGGCCACGTTGCACGTGGTTAACCGGCAACTCACCATTAGACAAGTTTACCATTTGTTGAATGGGTGGCAGAGCCACACATTTTATCGAAAATATTCAAAGAGTGAGTGTCTCGTTCGTAATAATAGCTTGTGGTTTCTAAAAGAATGATATTGCCCTTTGGGAAATTCCTTTTGTCCTAGGAAAATTCCCGGACGAAACTAAAATGGTACCGCTATACATTACTCTTTCTCATATGTACTATTAGCCTAGAAATCTAAGCTAGTTTGATTCAGTCACTTGGATAAATCTGATGGTTAAGTTGTGACTGAATAACAACTAGCTTAGAGGGACAGTAAACTCGGTAGCTTATCAACTGACAAAAATATGAAATCACACCACACACAGAACATAATATCAAAATATTATTTAGAACTTTTTTATTTTGTCTTTTTTTCTATCTTCTGATTGGCTCTTATTGTAAGATTAGATAAACAAACTCTCCGTCTTACAGTTTATGCACTCCTTTTGTAAAATATAAAATGAAATTCTATTGTAAAGTGTGCCGATGGAGAGTGAAAGAAAAAATTTGTTCATTTTTTTCAAAAAGTTATGTTCGTGTTATATGGAAAAGTCAACAAGAGACAAATTCGTTTCTTTAGTGATAATTTTGTGATTTGACATAAAAGTATTTTGTATGATTTTTACAAAGCTCATCATAAAAATAACCTTCAACAAAATAAATAAAAATTACTTTTAGACTAGCAGGCTAAAATACCGTATACAAAACAATGTAATCAATCCCCCCTAAAAAAAACATTTTCTTGAATCTTGATCTCGTATAGCTGTCACCATAGTCATTATAATGACTATGCTGTCACTGAAAATAAGCACCGACAATTTTATGTTCTTCGAAAACGAAAGATGTCATTGTCTGTAAAATCGAGCATAAAGTCTCAAATTCATAAAACAACAAGAAACCACAACCAGTCAAAAACCAAGAACTGTCTATCATCTATCCATTACAGTATAATACAATATCATGTCATGCAATCCAATCAGAATACAGAACTACAGCATAGGATCTGTACAAGTACTCTCTCTTATATATTGCCACATACGATAGTCAACCACAAATCTTTACTTTATTATTTGCCATTCTGGAAACAAGCAACTTTTGCTGTCTTTACGACGAATAGCATTCTTTTTTCTTCATCAGTTCAATTCTTCCCAAAAACAAGAGAAGCACTATCAGGTCGGGATCAGGTCTTGAAAACTTTTTCTGATACAGTCGATACAGTATTCCAAATATATCTCTCGGCTCTCTCATGGTAATAGTCTCACATAATAATATAATCGAAGAAAGATCTTGCATTCAATGAGCCTCTTCTACTCGTTTTCTGATGAAATAATTATAATTTACGGTCACCGACGAGACCTCTTTTGTTCTGCTAACAATTTAACAAAGAGGATAACAATAAATATTAAAGTCGGTAGCCGTGTCATTGTTTTTGTGCAGACGATGAAGGCCAAAGTGAAGAAAAATTTCTTATTTTACGGTCCCGGAGCTGTCTTCATTTCTACCGAGCTCTACTAAGCTAAGGAATCGCAATACTGAATTTTGATTCGGTGCCGTAAATTTATTAAAATCTAAATATCTCCGCCAATTTAAAACATCGCCGCCAATTGAAAACCGCCCATTGAAGGCGACGTGGTTTTCTAAAAAAGCCGCACGCCGCGCGTATCCGTACGAGCGCTAGTCGCCGCGCGTCGTCCTCTTACCAGCGCTTTTTATTTCTTGTCTTTCAAAAACTTTTGTTTGTCAAAAAAGGGTGTCGCTGAGTCTTCAGGAGCGACACCCTAGTGACGCCACTGATAGTGCATTTTAACCAAAAGCATTATAATAAACAAAAAAGAACAAACGGAATATTTTTTGAGCACAATAGAAAATAACACTTGCATTATTGATAGGTCTGATAAATGGAATATTCTTTTAATAAAATAATCAATTTATATCAAAAGGCATTCTCCTATTTTGAATAGCGAATTAAAGCCTCTAGAGATTTCTATCTATTTTCTTAGTTTTACTGCATTATAATTAGTAATTTAATTGTTTTAGATTTCAAAATCGTTTTTAAGCTCAATTTTGTTTTACAGAAATCATTTGCCTTGAATGACGTATATTATACTATACGAAATATAGCTATTTTTAAATCAAAATTTTCATCTTTTGCTTTGAATATGGCTTGATGAATTTCTCGAACTTGCTTTTATCCTTTATAATAGTGCTGTGGTGAAATACAAAAAGCTTTAAATTCCTTTAAGTAGGACAAGGTACTGAAATACAAAAAACAAGCTACATGCTGAATGGAGCTACCTGGTACATGAAGCGTAATTAATGTTATAAGAAAATAGAAAAATGGCAACAATAGTAAGAAAATGCAAACTAAAAAATCAGAAAAAATATCAAGCTAATCACGAAAAATGTTCATTTTCCAAAATACGAAAATCTGACTTTTACAGTCGAAAAAATATCCTGGGAAAAAAGGTCTGACCCACTTTTTAAAAGAACCTGCCCTTTGTTTGCAAAAAAATCAATAAAAACTAATGAAGCAACTCAACGTAAAGTTTAAAAAACACCATTTTGAGCACTTCTTGGCCCAAATTTACCCAAATACTGTGTAATTATTTTTTTTGAAAATTAGGCCCCATCAGATTTTAGACATTGACATTTTATATCATTGTGTAAAAAAAAAAAACAGAAAACATAGTCAAGCAAATCCCAAGAAATGCTTATTTTCCCAACAATGACTAAAGGAAATTTCCCAAATAGAAAAATCTGATTTTGTGCAAAATTTTGGAAAAAAAACTACCTCTAGGGAACTTATTTTGGTAGGAACTAAAATTCGCCATAATTTAGAAAATTATTCAAAAAAATTCATTAATCGCGAAAATAAGTTCTTGCCAAAATTATAAATCTTAACGATTTTTTGCCACTCCTCAAAATTAGTTCCAGCCAAAATAAGTTTCTTTGAAGGTATGTTGGATGTTAAGCACAAAGTCTATCCAAAGTCCAAATTTCTAAGCATTTTTTGGCCCTTTTTGACAAAATTTCACTTTCCAGGGTTGTCGTAGACGCAAATTTATTTTCCGTAGACAGGCGGAAATATCTTTAATGGTCGGAAATATCATAGCGTAATGGTCGGAAATATCATTTGATGGTCGGAAATATCCAAAACTGTGAAAATTTGAAAATTTAATGGTTGGAAGTATCAGAGCGTAATGGTCGGAAATATCATTTCATGGTCGGAAATATCATTTGATGGTCGGAAATATCTTTTGATGGTCGGAAATATCCAAAACTCTAAAAATTTGAAAATTCAATGGTCGGAAATATCCCGCGCTTTTAAAAATGCTTCATCAGCAAAAAGTTGTAAACAAACATAGTACTCTTGCCTCCCGAATAGACGGGGGGGTCCGAATAAGCAGGGGGGTAGGAAAATTTTCTAAATTCTAATAAGCGGGGGATGGAATAAGAGAGGGGGTAATTTGAAGACAGAAATTTTTTAAACTGATATCAATTTCAACAACAAAAAAAGAAACTTTAACAATTGAACACGTAAAATAAGAACCAATACTAACAAAAAGGAAGATTTTAACAAGTTTAAGGTCTCTCTACACTGTAATAAAATATTAAATTATTCAAATTTAATTAGCGGGGGGGGGGTCTTAATAAGAGCGGGGGGATGGATTTTTTTTCATTTAACATTCAGATTCAGCGGGGGGGGGGCATCTATTCGGGAGACAAGAGTAGCAAAGATGGTGTTGTGTGTGCCAGACAAGCTTTTTAGGGAGAGAAAGTGGTATTGACCTTTTTATTCAAACACGGCTCTTCTTTCTTTCTTGTCTTTTTTATATCCTTTCCTCCTCTAGCCCCCACTGTAAGGGTCATATTTTGGCAAAATTTTCTCTGCATGCACTGCCAGCTGGATGTACTGCCAGCTGGATGCACTGTAAGGGTTCGATTTTGGAAGCCAAATTTTCCGCCGAACGTATGGTCGTTTTCAGATCGATCCACCGGGGATAAATCAAAGACCTTTTTATTAACCGAAAATATCTCGGGACGTGAGTAGAAGCCGTGCAAAAGATACAAACGCTCATATCATGTTTTATGGCATAAAAATATCCAGACAGAGTAAAAATACTAAAAACAAACAAACATTAACAAAAGAATACAAATACAACAAAATCATTTTATCTCCGCTTTGTTAATGCGAGTTTTACCAGGTCTCTGTCGTCTACATCTAGGACGACTTGGTCCTGTAAATTAACTTGAATCTTTTCGGCACCAATCCTTGAATGCGCCCACACGTATACTTCTTTTGAATCAAGGTTCGATTTGATAACCAACTTTGTTGTTATAGTCGTTTTTGGGGCAAGTCGTTTTCGCTTGAGAAGAACTTTTCGTTTGTCTGGTTCTAACAGGGACGGACATTTGATACTCAACTCCACTTCGCAGTTCGTCTCGTTCCGTATTTGGAGGTGTGCCACCACTGAATGTACGCCGACGGTCTTTGTTTCTATAACCCGACAGAAATTTCCGACCTTGAAAACATTTGAATTGAGCCGTAAAAAAAATGGGAATCCAAATCCCTCGACACGTATCGAGTTTCAGTCCGTAGTGAGGGCGAGTGAGGGTGTGTCTTTAGGAGGACCCCAAGGACCACAACAAAAATTTACCGAGTTTTATAAAATGTATATTAAGAATATTTCTGGTTATCGGAGTACTTACCTGAATATTCTGAGCTTTGTTCTGATCCCCTGCTGATTATGATGAAATGCTCACTTGAGTGAAAACTTGTGCGTTCCTTCGTTCCTTGTACAGGCTTAAAGTGGACTGATTGAATTTGAGACATGTCGCATTCGAATTTATACGGATTCGAATGGAGTAACTGACATCCGAGACAATAGGCGGCGGGGACGGCTGCTTCAAAAGGGCGCGGAAGAAAATACTAAAGATCACAGGAGGAACCGAATGAAAATATGAAGCACGATATTGTGGAAGCACGAAATTTTATTTAGAGTCCCGGGACACTACACCCATTTCAGAGACGGGGGTAATAAGACGAAAAAATGTTTCATTGAAAATGATAGAAAAAAAAACGAAATTGAAAATTTTAAAATGAAAATATGTATTATTTGATGACTTTTAACAAGAAGATGATTTTCATTCTTTAAGTCTGCGTGAATATTCTAGATCATTAGCCTGAATAGCCCTCTTCAAACCCCCGGTTCAAATTGTCAATAGTAGCGCATGCTTGGTAGCGGTCAGTAATTTTTTTTAATATTTATGAAGAAAATAAATAATGCACGTGCAAATCAGAAAAAAAATGTTTGATACTTTACATTACAGTGAGCTGACATCACTTTGTGTGGATAAACTCATCAGTGCCAATGACACCAAAGAACATAAAGATTGACAAGACTCCCCGATTATTAGGAAATTAGGTATGAAATCTTTCTTTTAATTCAATTGGCTTTCAGAATATTTGAACTGAAAAATTATTTCCAGCTGAAAAAGAGCAAAAAAGGACAAAATTTATGGAAAATTTCCATTTTGAAGGGTTTTTTTTCGGGAAGAATTTGGTCTAAAAGCTAAATTTTTCTCATAACGCCACAAGCAGCACATATGAAACCATATATGTTTTTTCAAAACCTCATTAAAAACTGCATCTGCATAGCCCCTTAAGGCCAACCAATAATTTGAACGGATAATTCCAAAAAATGTTTGTACAAGGGTATATATTGACAAATTTTTTCAATGCCCCCCCCCCTCCTGGAAGACAGCGTTAAATTCGAATTTCCCACTGATTATAAAAATACAGGACAGCTCCTGTCTACGACGCAAATTTTTTTCCGTAGACGGGCGGAAATATCTTTAATGGTCGGAAATATCATAGCGTAATGGTCGGAAATATCATTTGATGGTCGGAAATATCTCTTGATGGTCGGAAATATCCAAAACTGTGAAAATTTGAAAATTTAATGGTTGGAAGTATCAGAGCGTAATGGTCGGAAATATCATTTGATGGTCGGAAATATCATTTGATGGTCGGAAATATCTTTTGATGGTCGGAAATATCCAAAACTCTAAAAATTTGAAAATTCAATGGTCGGAAATATGCGTCTACGACAACCCTGGAAAGTGAAATTTTGTCAAAAAGGGCCAAAAAATGCTTAGAAATTTGGACTTTGGATAGACTTTGTGCTTAACATCCAACATACCTTCAAGGAAACTTATTTTGGCTGGAACTAATTTTGAGGAGTGGCAAAAAATCGTGAAGATTTATAATTTTGGTAAGAACTTATTTTCGCGATTAATGAATTTTTTTGAATAATTTTCTAAATTATGGCGAATTTTAGTTCCTACCAAAATAAGTTCCCTAGAGATTTTTCCAAAATTTTGCACAAAATCAGATTTTTCTATTTGGGAAATTTCCTTTAGTCATTGTTGGGAAAATAAGCATTTCTTGGGATTTGCTTGACTATGTTTTCTGTTTTTTTTTGCACAATGATATAAAATGTTAATGTCTAAAATCTGATGGGGCCTAATTTTCAAAAAAAATAATTACACAGTATTTGGGTAAATTTGGGCCAAGAAGTGCTCAAAATGGTGTTTTTTAAACTTTACGTTGAGTTGCTTCATTAGTTTTTATTGATTTTTTTGCAAACAAAGGGCAGGTTCTTTTAAAAAGTGGCTGAGACCGTTTTTCCAGGATATTTTTTCGACTGTAAAAGTCAGATTTTCGTATTTTGGAAAATGAACATTTTTCGTGATTAGCTTGATATTTTTTCTGATTTTTTAGTTTGCATTTTCTTACTATTGTTGCCATTTTTCTATTTTCTTATAACATTAATTACGCTTCATGTACCAGGTAGCTCCATTCAGTATGTAGCTTGTTTTTTGTATTTCAGTACCTTGTCCTACTTAAAGGAATTTAAAGCTTTTTGTATTTCACCACAGCACTATTATAAAGGATAAAAGCAAGTTCGAGAAATTCATCAAGCCATATTCAAAGCAAAAGATGAAAATTTTGATTTAAAAATAGCTATATTTCGTATAGTATAATATACGTCATTCAAGGCAAATGATTTCTGTAAAACAAAATTGAGCTTAAAAACGATTTTAAAATCTAAAACAATTAAATTACTAATTAAAATGCAGTAAAACTAAGAAAATAGATAGAAATCTCTAGAGGCTTTAATTCGCTATTCAAAATAGGAGAATGCCTTTTGATATGAATTGATTATTTTATTAAAAGAATATTCCATTTATCAGACCTATCAATAATGCAAGTGTTATTTTCTATTGTGCTCAAAAAATATTCCGTTTGTTCTTTTTTGTTTATTATAATGCTTTTGGTTAAAATGCACTTGCTCAATGATGTAGTCAATGACATAGTTATGATGGGCTGATACTGCATGCTCATAGACTTGTCTGAAACCATGAAACTCACCTGTACCAACCATACAGCTACGGTCATGAAATGGAGCATATGGGGAAAAGACTATTGGTATAGCTGAGCAAAGAAAACTGCGGAAAATGAATATTAGGAGCAAGGTCAACTATTGTCTTGTGCGCTGTGTTTCCCGTTAAAATAGGAGGAAAGGAACCCAATAAAAAAGATTTTATTTTCAATTCTGTGGAATTTTTGTTTGACTTAGCAGATTGTATAAACTCTTCAGCTTTTTGTGGTACATTATCTGCCTTTGGTAATTCTGAGTCCAAAAATTTTTCAAAGCTTTCAAATTGAATAGGCATATTAGCCGGCGTAATGTTTTTAAAGTACATTGATGCAAATCTTCGATATAATCTGAGAAAGAAACTGAACTGCTGATATCCCATTGGTCACTTTTTGGTAAAGCACAATTCATACCTAAAATTTCTAAGTTAGGAGCACCAGCCTCAATTTGAACCTGTTTCAAAACACCTTCCTTGGTCTTCATACTACCAATATCGGACAAATTAGTAAAACAAGAATTAGCTTCGATGCAACTTTCAGGATGATTCAGGATGTCCGGATTGGGTGAATCAATATTAGAAGTATCATTTTCAGCAGACACAGAGTCATAGAAAGAAACAGTAGCCCTGATATTCGGGATACCACTTGTGGAGGAACTATTCTCAGATGGAATTTTAGATGCAGAGGGAGCAACAGCATCACTTTGAACCTGTTTCAAAACACCTTCCTTGGTCTTCATACTACCAATATCGGACAAATTAGTAAAACAAGAATTAGCTTCGATGCAACTTTCAGGATGATTCAGGATGTCCGGATTGGGTGAATCAATAATAGAAGTATCATTTTCAGCAGACACAGAGTCATAGAAAGAAACAGTAGCCCTGATATTTGGGATACCACTTGTGGAGGAACTATTCTCAGATGGAATTCTAGATGCAGAGGGAGCAACAGCATCACTTTGAACCTGTTTAAAAACACTTTCCCTGGTCTTCATACTACAAATATCAGACGCATTAGCAAAACTGAAATCAGCTTCGATGCAACTTGATTCAGGAGAATTGGAAGAATCAATGGAATGTGATGCCAGTGCAGAATTCAAGTGAAAAGTAGGGTGAGTTAAAATCAAATTCACAGCATTAGAAGAATCAGGAGTTTGAGACTTGAGTTTAGTAGTTAAAATTTCCTTAAGACATATTCCAGATATTTTCATTACTTTTTCTTTTCCCCGGCGTCTAAATCTTTGATTTGTATAGGTTACTTCAATACCTTTCTTGGACAAAAGTGATTTAAATTTTTCGAGAAAGACATCTGCACTGTTTATAACTTGTTTCTGCAGAGAACAATGTTCATTGTAACTTTTCAGTAATGAATTTAAAAAAGAAAACTTCCCTTGTTGGACTTTGATGGATTCAACAAACCAGTCTTCCAAGCTTGTATCGGATGCCATTTTAGCTGAAGATGAAAAAAGATAGTTTAATATGAATATGGTTACCATTTCTAAAATTCAATATTATCTTTAAAAACCAACCATCTACATAGTTCGGGGATGACACCTTCCAAAAAAGTGACTAAGGGGGAGGGGGTCAGAAATTTTCATTAAAAAGGGGGGATAGCAAGGAGGGGGTCGTTTAAGAAGGGGGGATTACATAAATTGTAAATTATTTCCCAGCACTGTTATGAAATTTGGTCTGCATGAAAGGAAGTTCTTTATTTTCACTAAAAAGTAGTATTATATTTGCCAGACTTAATTTTCCTTTACTGTTTCCCTTCCCTTTTTACCATAGAAAATTTAGCCCAAAACCCTTGGGGAATAGGTATTTTCAAAGGTTGAGGGGAATGCCAAGAAGGGAGGCGGGTCGGCCCTATCCCCACTATGATCTAACATCCAACCAGCATGATCTCAAAAGCAAGAGTAGATCCACACAAAACAAGTTACTCAGGAAAAATTGGCAATTTTTGCAAAATGAGGTGCAAGCATTGGGCTGGGGGTTTGGTGTTAAAATCTCTGATATCATGACATTTTCGTAAAAGAGAGGTGTACCCAAAATAGAAGCCCTAAAAGTTTGTGTATAATTAGGCTTGAAACTAATTTTGTCACAACACGCTAATTATGCAGATTTTTTATAGCGACAATAAAAGAAACCTATTAACTCGAAATAAACTCCCTCAAGGCAGGGCAAGAGACCTGGTATATGGTGTAAAACAATGTTTTTCCATCTATTTGTTATATGCATAATATGCCCAGAGGAATGTTTAGTGCATATAACGAACCCTGTAACATAAAGCTCTATTTCATACTTTGACCACATGGTAATTATGTATCTTTAAATATCATTTGCATCATGTAATATTCATTATTTTTTAGACCCATTACTCCTGGCTTAATTAAGATGACTTTCCTTCACAAAATTTTGTTTATTTAATTCTGATCTGTAAATCATATGGGTACCCCAATATAAGTAGCCCAATTGGGGTATCCTACCTTTTAGGAACACTCATGACATAATAGTGCAGTGGCGTAGCCAGGATTTTCAAGGGGTGTCGCAAATTTCAATTTTCAAATGGGCGGTTAGAGGGCGGTTGTTAATTTCATTAAGGCGGTGTTAAAATATAACGCCCAAATACTTCCAAGCAACCGGGGGACGTTATGGGCTGCAGATCCCAATACCTGTGAACCCCAAACACAGGCCACGTTGCACGTGGTTAACCGGCAACTCACCATTAGACGAGTTTACCATTTGTTGAATGGGTGGCAGAGCCACACATTTTATCGAAAATATTCAAAGAGTGAGTGTCTCGTTCGTAATAATAGCTTGTGGTTTCTAAAAGAATGATATTGCCCTTTGGGAAATTCCTTTTGTCCTAGGGAAATTCCCGGACGAAACTAAAATGGTACCGCTATACATTACTCTTTCTCATATGTACTATTAGCCTAGAAATCTAAGCTAGTTTGATTCAGTCACTTGGATAAATCTGATGGTTAAGTTGTGACTGAATAATAACTAGCTTAGAGGGACAGTAAACTCGGCAGCTTATCAACTGACAAAAATATGAAATCACACCACACACAGAACATAATATCAAAATATTATTTAGAACTTTTTTATTTTGTCTTTTTTTCTATCTTCTGATTGGCTCTTATTGTAAGATTAGATAAACAAACTCTCCGTCTTACAGTTTATGCACTCCTTTTGTAAAATATAAAATGAAATTCTATTGTAAAGTGTGCCGATGGAGAGTGAAAGAAAAAATTTGTTCATTTTTTTCAAAAAGTTATGTTCGTGTTATATGGAAAAGTCAACAAGAGACAAATTCGTTTCTTGAGTGATAATTTTGTGATTTGACATAAAAGTATTTTGTATGATTTTTACAAAGCTCATCATAAAAATAACCTTCAACAAAATAAATAAAAATTACTTTAGACTAGCAGGCTAAAATACCGTATACAAAACAATGTAATCAATCCCCCCTAAAAAAACATTTTCTTGAATCTTGATCTCGTATAGCTGTCACTGAAAATAAGCACCGACAATTTTATGTTCTTCGAAAACGAAAGATGTCATTGTCTGTAAAATCGAGCATAAAGTCTCAAATTCATAAAACAACAAGAAACCACAACCAGTCAAAAACCAAGAACTGTCTATCATCTATCCATTACAGTATAATACAATATCATGTCATGCAATCCAATCAGAATACAGAACTACAGCATAGGATCTGTACAAGTACTCTCTCTTATATATTGCCACATACGATAGTCAATGTTCAACCACAAATCTTTACTTTATTATTTGCCATTCTGGAAACAAGCAACTTTTGCTGTCTTTACGACGAATAGCATTCTTTTTTCTTCATCAGTTCAATTCTTCCCAAAAACAAGAGAAGCACTATCAGGTCGGGATCAGGTCTTGAAAACTTTTTCTGATACAGTCGATAAAGTATTCCAAATATATCTCTCGGCTCTCTCATGGTAATAGTCTCACATAATAATATAATCGAAGAAAGATCTTGCATTCAATGAGCCTCTTCTACTCGTTTTCTGATGAAATAATTATAATTTACGGTCACCGACGAGACCTCTTTTGTTCTTCTAACAATTTAACAAAGAGGATAACAATAAATATTAAAGTCGGTAGCCGTGTCATTGTTTTTGTGCAGACGATGAAGGCCAAAGTGAAGAAAAATTTCTTATTTTACGGTCCCGGAGCTGTCTTCATTTCTACCGAGCTCTACTAAGCTAAGGAATCGCAATACTGAATTTTGATTCGCTGCCGTAAATTTATTAAAATCTAAATATCTCCGCCAATTTAAAACATCGCCGCCAATTGAAAACCGCCCATTGAAGGCGACGTGGTTTTCTAAAAAAGCCGCACGCCGCGCGTATCCGTACGAGCGCTAGTCGCCGCGCGTCGTCCTCTTACCAGCACTTTTTATTTCTTGTCTTTCAAAAACTTTTGTTTGTCAAAAAAGGGTGTCGCTGAGTCTTCAGGAGCGACACCCTAGTGACGCCACTGCAAAGAGTCATGGGGGATCTTCTGCCTAGAAAGTGTGAAAAAGTTGTTACTGATTTTTTTGAAGTTGAGCGAAAGGGTACACGCGTTGGTTGTTACTTTTTGTGGCAGCATGACATTGTAAATAGCTTCAGGGATAATAAGTCAATAAGAACAAAACAAGCAGTCACAATTTTTAAAGAGAAAAAGCCTTGGAAGAAATGTCTTGACGAAGAAGGACATAGGAACTGCGTTGAGTTTAAATTTTGGGAGCAACTGCATTCTAGAGAAGTTAGACGTTATCGTGAAATGGATTCTTCAAGGTCAGTGTTTGTCCCTGGAGAAGCAAAAGTTATGATAGGTGGTAAATTAGTCACATTGAATGGAGGTATCAAAAGTCTGGATCCAGTATGCACTGGTGTGGCTGTCAGTACTGGTAACCATCCTTACACGTGTGAAAATTGCTTAAATGGCCTGTTAAGAAAACGTAAAAAGAGTAAGCTTAACACCATTGAATCTAGAGTTGGAAAACCAGGCTTTAGAACAGGCTATGCGACAAAAACAGAAGAGGCCCAAAGAGTGAAGGAAATGGAAAATGTCAATAAAGTACTTAGAAAAGAAATCAAGTTCAACAGGGTGCAAAACGAAATGAAAACATGGGAGCGCATGATTCTTAAATCATGCTTGGATGGGGATGTCAAAAAACTGATTGTTGATTTAGCTTCTCTGATGCAGCAGGAGAATAAAAGGGACAGTATTCAAATTGAAATATTGCAGAACATTGTGGGAAAACTTAAATCAGGAGTTAATCACAAATATACTACTCTGATTAAAGATATTGCCGTCCTGTACAAGAATAAACTAGGAGTGACTAGCTACAGTGACCTTAAGGAGTTATTTTGTTTACCCAGCAAAACTTGTGTGGTACAACATTCCAAAGAAAACAAATTGCATGTTGGCTTGAACGAGGAGGTTTTTGATAAAGCTATAGAGCTTTATGGTGGTGGCCCAGTTGTAGAAGCGTCTGATGAGGCAAGGACACTGCGTTTTTTATCTCCTGTAGTTGGAAAGAACAATGAAATTGAGCTGATTGGAAAATGTTGGGATGTTGATATTAGCAAATGGGAAGATTCGCGTATATTCTTGAAAAATGTTATAACAAAAGAAAATTCTGTGGATGAGTTCTCTGCGTTGAAGGGTTTTATAAAGGAAATGAGGTCTTCCAATACTTTTGCCAAAGACACAGCTATTCATAACTTTGTGGCTGCATCAGGTGCCTTATCAAAACCATTAGTGTTCATGTTTTGGCCAACTGCAAATTCAGGCTACTGTGCCCCTAACCTTCTTAAAATTTGGGATGTTGTCAGAAAACATTGTTTCCTTGATAACGATGGGATTTTGAGAGAGAATCCGGTTAATCTATTAGGCCACAGTACAGACAGCGCGGGCTTTCAGCTTGCGGCTGCTGTTGCACTAATGACACCGCAGTCTAAAATCATTGATGTTGGTGTAAAGTATTTAACACTTGGTGTAGGAGAGAGTAAGTTTGCAGCACCTTATTTCGGACCCCTTCCATTCATTGCTTATTTAGACTTCGATCATAATCTACGTTTGTTCCTCAAGTGTCTGAAATACACAACATTGGACTTAAACATCTTTCCATCAAAGGCAGGCTCCTATGTTGTCACAATCAATCATTTGAAAGAGTTAAAGCAAATAGCTGACGATAGCGGTGTTTCTTGTGACTTCAGCAACAATGATCTTTTGTTTGCTCGCTATTTAGACCAGAATAGTGATGCTGCTTTGAAGGTATTCACCTCATCGGTTGCTGATTTGCTCCAAGAAAATGTACCTGGATCTGCTGGTACTGTCTTATACATCAGAGGTGTTGTTGCACTTTTTGACCCGTTTTTAAACCCATGTTCAAACCCAATCTTGATGCAGGAAAATATTTCCAAAGGAATAACAATTTTTCGAATTTGGCGAAGGATTCTTGAATTAAAGAAAAAAAGGTTGAATGCCACAAGTGGTGCTGCAAAAAATCCATCAAAAAGAGGAATGTTTCTTACATATGGGTGTTATAAGACAGCTGAAATCTTATTTACTGCTGCCACTTGCCACATGCTAGCAATTTTTGCTAATTTTAATCATCTTGGCCCCTCTGCTCTTTCTCCATTTAAATGTGGTACCAAAACCACAGAAAGGATTATCAGTGAACTTCAGGGGAAAACTAATAAACTCCAATCTTTGGATGCTCAGCCCACTTTATCTGACATTTCAAGTAGATTATCTAAAGTTCAGGCAAATCAATTTTCAGAGGATAGTATTCTTGCTAGGGGTGGTAAAAAACATCAGTCTACTAACAGAAGACGATTGTCACATAAATGGAAAAATGTCGATTCAAATTCAAACTACAAATTTCCTGATTCATATGAACTGTTTAGAGATGCTCAACGGAAAGCCTTTCGATCAGGAGTAAGAAAGGGAATTGAATTGTTCAAAAATCAATGTCCTGAAGGTGCTAACTTTGTCAAGGAAAATGGAGATTTTGGATTTTTACAATCTTTTGACAATGGCGTACCCTGTGAGAGTGAATTTGATGGGGCTTTAAATCACGGTTATGCGATAGACAAGCTAAAGAATTTAAATCCAAGTGAATTACTAACTTCCAAAGCAGAAAAGAAGGAGAAGAAAATAACTGACTATTTAAACCCTGAAGATGTGGATGAGCAAAAGAAAGCTGACCAGGATGATAAGCTTGAAATGGAACCCAATGAACCTTCTGCAGATGAATCAATTATTGAGAGAGCCTCCGCAAAAAGTATTGAGCCATCATGCTCTGGTTGTGAGATTTTTGCAGATGAGAAATTGTCAGAAGAGGAAACAAAGAAAGTCTATGTTGAGAGCAAGAAGGCCCCAGCATTGAGTTGTAAAGCAGGTGAGAAATCATCCAGTGAAGAAGCAAGGGTGGTCTCTGTTAGAAGCAAGGAGACTTCACAAAAGAATTGTGATCTTGAGAAAACTGAAGTTAAGGCTCAAGATGTAGAACTTGAACTTTCAGATGGAGAGCTCGAAGTCAAAGAAGAAGAGCGTTTGGATCAAAGGTGGTATTTAACGAGGTTAATTAGAGGGAAATTGAGCAGTGTTCATTTGAAACAGGCGTTGAAAATTCTTATTCCTAGGGAATATGTTTCCAGAGAGCGATCGCGTAGACACATTGCTTCAAAATTTTTACCAGACAGCAAAGAAATAGATGAGAATCATAATATCCTGCTTTTTCGTTTCGTTATTGCTAAAGTTGCTAACGACATCGTTGTCTGTAAGGTTGTTTCTTTGAACAACAACGGAAAATCCATAATGAGTGCATCCAGTGATGATAAAAATGTCACCTGTCGTTTGATTCCATTAGAGGAAGTACCACAAAAGAAACATGAGTATCGTTTTTCTGAAAAAATAATTGTCAGTGATTGGTTGAAAATCTCCAACATCCTTAGTGAGATCAGTATGGATATAGGTGAAAACGCTAGCATGGTTGTCATGGAAAAGTCAAGAGAGTTAATCAGGATGGCGAGACAGACTTATACGATTGACGAAGATCGGAAAATTGCCCAAAAGTTGTCAAAGGGACTGCTTCCATCAGAATTTAAAGAGGTTGATGATGTATTTGATAAAAAGCTTGATCCAAACAGCCATCTTTACATCTATCTTGTGAAATTCAAAGGTGAAGAAGGGGAACGGGTTTGGTTGGACTCTTCATGTTTTGACAGGCCATTTCGTTACAACAAAAGAGATGGACTGAAAGTTTCTGATCCGTTGTTTGCTGTTGAAAGGCTTGAAGATTAAAAAAAAGTGAATGATATATCAAATTATTTTCAACGGAATTCAAAAAAGGCCAGTAAAACCAGCACTTCATCAAAAACCGAGTCTGTCCAAAAAACTGTAAAGTTAAATTCTCAACAAAAGCTTGCCGAGTTCAGAACAGCATTAGTTGTAGGAGCCAAACAGGTACAAAGTAAACGAAAATCCATCAACAAATCAGCAAAGAACATTCCAAAAAAAACTAAAAAGATCGAATCTACAAAAAAAACCTTCATCAAAAGGCCTGTAGATACTTTTTCTGAATCAACGAAAAAAAGACTCAAAATTTCACAATCCAGTGTTGATACATTGCAGCGATTTTCTCGTGATGCTAAGTCAACTAAGTTGCGTTCTTCTAGTGACAGAAAACAAGCTTCAGCATCAGCCGAAGAATTGATCACCCTATCAGATGAAGATAATGTTGATGAAAGCATTATTGTACCAGGTTGTGACAAGTTGCGAACTGATTATTTTGATTGGAATAGAGATGATGATATTAGAATCTCCAGTGGTGATTTGATGTCTGGCAATATTATGAATAGGGCTAGAATCATGCTCAAAAAGCAGTTTCCTAGTTTAAGAGGGCTTCAAGAGACACTTTCCAAACTAGATTCACCAGCCATCAAATCAAAGTTCCATCCTTTCAGAGAAGATAGAATTCAGATTCACCACGATGAAGAGAATCACTGGGTGCTTTTAAGGTCAAAAGGGCATGTTATGAAAAATATGTAAAGAATGGACATTTAGAAATTGAATATGAAAGTGTTTGTCGTCAAACAGGGGGTAAGGATTGAGGTCTTTTCGTTATAGCCTTTGCCACTGATATTGCTTTTGGTTTCAATCCAAGTAGCATTTTATACAATCAAGCTCGATTCCGACAACATTTGAAACAGTGCTTTGCATCAGAAACGATGTCTGTTTTTCCTCGTCTGTCACCAGATTCTACTGCCCCAAAAAGGACAATTCGTCACATTGTTCCACTTGAAGATTCGGTTGTTGATTAGCACTGATCTGCCAAAACTTTCGTATATCTTTACATCTGTATCTCGTCTTTTTTCGTCACAGAGTTCTAAAACTGTTTATAGGTTCGTTTAGACCTACTATACGCAAGATTGTGTACCAATATCCACGTTCTGTCAATGGTTTGAATTTTTCTTTGAATTAGTTTATGGTTAGATTTTAAAATATTTTGATTGAATGGCAAGTGATTTCCTTGTTATGTTTTTTAGTCTTGAAATGTGTTTTGTTTCATTTAGCAGAGTCGATTGTACATGTTAATATACTTTTAATCGATGCTTTTGTAATTCAACCAATGTTATCATGACCTGGAATGTTTAACTACCGTCCACGAGTCCAACTGCAGTTTGCTGGATGGAGCAAGTTCCTGAATTGTGGTTTCCTGAGTACATTCTTTGTGTCATGAAATATTGGTTCTTTGTTACATTTAATAAGTATTGGTTCTGCATGTTAATGTAGTTTTAACCAATGCTTTTGTAATTTAACCAGTGTCACCATGACTTTGAATGTATTGTTCCTGATGGTTTGACTACCAAGAATCCAACTGCAGTTTGCTGGATGAAGCAAGTTCCTGAATTGTGGTTTCCTCAGTACATTCTTTGTGTCATGAAATATTGGTTCTTTGTTACATTTTGGCATCTGCTATGTATATTATGTGAATGTACTATTGATCGATCCTTTTGAATTTATTTTTAACGTTGTTCCTGATGGTTTCTGAATCGACATTTTTTTATTCGTTTGTTTGTAATGTTTCTACTGCACAATTTTTCGGCTTCTCCTTGGTTAGCTTTGGTGAAAGGTTGTCATTCATGGACAGTTTTGTTTGATATCAGATTTGGTAGATTCTGGTTTGGTTTGGTTATTTTTGCAGATTTTGCTTTGTTTGATTGTGGTTGTTATTATATTAGCTTTTGAATTTTGCTAAATGAAAAAAGGCTCCACGGTTTTTCTCTCTCATAACTAGTTTTATCTAAATTCTAACAAAATATGAAGGGTGACCGTTTCTTCGAGTCAGAGAGTTTTTTAATCCGAAGAGTCTGGATCATCACCGACACGATGATGATCCATATTTAGCAAAAGGTACACAATCTTGAAAGTCGGGACCATCAGTAGGACGGAATGTTACCTTTGAAGCTTCTTATTACCTCGCCAAAATCTTTTTGGCTTCTTGTTCAAGCTTCAGTTATTAGTGCAAGCCATAGCTTTAGTTTCTTTTGCATCAAGCCAGAATTTAAAGTTTTTGGAAGCTGTTAGTATTTTGTTAAAATTTTCACTGAAGATGTTGTTGATTCAAGCATAGTCAATAGACAGAAAACCCTGGTCGGGAAAGCGCGGTGAGATCAAAAGGAAATCTGGTGCGGCTTTCCATCGAGTTAAACTCCCGTGTTTGAATAATCGAGACAACAACAAGAGTGCACAAAAATTTCGAACGAACTCCTCAATATGCCGCCTGTGCGCTTCATCTATTTCGTCAGCTTCGTCGTCGTCGCTGTCAAATTGTGACCTCAATAGTCGTTCATTCCCTTGCTGACATACCCAACAAAGGTCTCCCATGGGCTTGGTAATAATTATGTTTGGTAGTTGGGATTTCCATAACTCGCTAAAAGAACTAAACCCCATAAATTCGAAGCCCTTCCCCTCACACAAGGCCTTGTATTGGTTGTGCACGCTCTCTTTCGTTTCAAACGAGGGTATCAGCAAAAGTTTAGCACCGTCATCGCGGTGGTTTGGTACGCGACCCGGAAGAGGTACAGCATTTGCGAGCGCAAAGTTTTCGATAAAATTAACGGCCATTTCTCTCGTCTCGAAACTAAAAGCATTGTGTGGACGTCGTTTGGTGTTGCCATGTACACGCGAAACTGGGCCATTCTTGTGAAAATGTTTAGACACTGATGTCAAAAGAGTTTTAGAAATGTCATAGCAAAACATGAAAAATTTCCGGAAAAAACGAGTTCCGTATAGTGAATATTGAATACTATCACCCGTTTTCGATTTTTGGGATAGAAGGAAACCCATTAACATCATATCTCTTCACTTTCATCCAATTCCAACATACTGTTCCTTAATTTACGAATGTCTTCTTTAGAGAAGCTTTCAACACATTGCTTTCGATCAACACCCAATTTACAACTACAACCATCACGAAAAAAATTGTCTACTAATTCTTCCTCCTCAAAATCTAACATGCGTTTTTCGGCCATAGTTACACGCAGAGATTATAACAAATCAAATTTGAAATGGCGAACTCAGGCTATTTATAGAGTGTGAATTTTCCGACGTTAAAGAAAACATACAAGGCAGTCTACATTGAAAAATATATTTTCGGACGTAATAGTACGTAGTTAAAAAATTCTTACAATAATATATAAATTTTTTCGAACGTAAAAATAGCCACTCTACTATAAAATTCGAACGTTCTGTTGCGGACTTGCACGTGACCATGAACTATGAAATGTAGAACATTCGATTAATACATCAATATAATTCGAACGTGACGTCAAACGTAAGAGATGCCTTGGAGTTTTTACAAGATACTTCACTAATTGGTCATTTAAAGTGATAGAGATAATGCGTACTTTAGAGAAAGATTCTTTTATTACATCTTAACGACCAACCAAATCTAATAAGAGCTTGTAAAAACTCCAGCTTATCCCAAACGTAAATCTGAACCCTATAAAAGAGCGAAAGTGTAATCAATCGCTCTCCCGGTTTTTCACAAAACTTTACGGAACAGAAGCTTAGAAATAAGAAATCTAACCTTATTTATTAATCTACATCTTATTCTTTCGTTATGTCAAGAAAGCCTTTAGCACAAAAATTTGCTTTGATGCATTTTGAATGCGATAATTCAATTAGTGTGGTGTTGACAAAAAGTGTGGATTGGCAGGAATTCGGCAAACTTGGCCATTGTAAAGATGGATCTAAAAGGCCGGTTGGACGTGTTTTAAAAATGGCAGGTAAGACCTCTATCCTACATCCTATCTTGATCACGAGAAGTAATTTGAGCTCCCATCTCGGACCGTGCGTAAATGATCAAGTTATTCTTCTGTTCTACGCTGTTTTAACTTAGGATGAGAAGTAATTCGATGAGCAGTTCCTGGATCATTTCGAACCATGCGTAAAGAATTTGTTAGAATAGTGCAATAAAGAACAGAAGGATTGAATACGTTAAACTTAAACTACTAAAATTAAAGATCGCTACTAGTTTTCTTCACCAATCGTGCGAACCTAGCTTATAATGAGAAGTAATTCGATGAGCCGTTCCTGGATCATTTCGAACCTTGCGTAAAGAATTTGTTAAGGGAATTGGATAGAACAGAGGAATAAAACAGAACTTTCAAGGTCTATTTTTTCATTTTATTTCTAAGAAATTTTATTAATCGACAAATTTTCTTTACTCTTTTGAGAATTCTTTTTGATTTCTTTGAAGACAAAACTTCCAAAATGGTCAAGAAGTGTTTGATGAAAATCAAAGGAAAAAAGCTTCTGACTCCATCATTGATAGTTTGCTTGAATTATCTGTCAATTTTCAGTCTGAAAAACTAACAATCTAATCGGTCTAATCTGTAAAATTTAAGATTTTAAGAGTGATGTCCCTATTTTAACAGCAAAAATGAAGTAGTACCTGGTACTAAATATGGATGGGTGGTACTAATCAAAATTTTAGTAAAAAATTTGTTTCTATGTTCATAATAGTCACCTTAATGCTCCCTTCTCATTCCTATCAACACTAGGCTTTTAACAGACTGAGCCTTATTTTCTAATACCTTAAAGGAAGAAATTTTGGACGGGAATTTAATTTGGCGCATAGCTGAATATTTTAGGCCAAAAGTGTTATTAAATAAGCAAAAAAATATGTTTTTGGGCTTGAAAAAGCACGAATTTGGGGAGCGCGCAAAATAAATTAAATTTGGCAGAATATAATTTGACGGACAAAGGAAAAAATTAATTTTGGTGGAAACTTTATTGGGTGGATTTTGGCTAAATCCCGCAATTTTTTTTCAGCCAAATTTTCTTCTTTTAAGTAATTAATTTATAATCATCAGATGAAATTCGAAACAGAAATAAAACCTTTTTTTTAGCCTCGAGAAATCAGCCCATAGGAGCAAGCTGTTATCCAGAAATTCAATGATCAACAGAACGAGAGGTTGAAAAGTTACAATTCGTTTTTGGTGGAAAAATTTACAATAGAAAAAGGAAGAGCCAAAGACGAGCAAAATGAGGCGAAGAACTTTTTAAAAAGGCCAAGGACCAAACCATCATACCCTCCACTTCAGTCATCACAATCCAGAAAGAATTCACCTATGTCATCTCCAGAACCCAAAAGATCACAATCGACATCATCTCCAGAATCCAAGAAACCATCACCTAAAAAACCATTGCCATCGCCATCACCATCACCACCGCCAACACCATCTTCAAAACATATTAACATATCACCATCACCATCGTCATCGCCATCACCATCCCTCAAACATAAAAAACAATCTCCAAAGTCATCTCCCGAACCAAAAAAAACATCTCCAAAGCCATCTAAAATAAAATTGACAATCTAGACAAATTTGTGCGATGCGAGAAATGAATAATCGTTTAAGTAGGCTGGAAAATTTAGTAACTACTAACAACCTCAATGACATGGATGCGTTTGTGGCAGCAGGTAACATTCGACGTACCTATCTCGATATTGTGGAAGACCCTGAAGCATTCTTTGATATTCCAGAACTGGACACACAGGACAACCAACCACCTCAGCGCCAACAATCCGTCAACCACAACATCGAACCGACTGTAATAAGACTATAAAAGCTGTTCTCTTTGGTTTCTAGAAAAGCTGGATGGTCACTGTCCCAAGAACGTCACCAAATTTAAGTCTTAGACTGCAGAAAAATGGAAAACATTTTCATATCCCATAGCAGAAGTTTTATTTGTAGATGATGATTTTGTCGGTGATTACGAATACCACCTGATATGGCTTACTGCACGAATCGTCGAAATACTTTTCCACCACAGGACAGGGCTTAAACAGGAAGATTTGGGAAAATTGAACAAAATATGCTGGAGAAGGCTGATTCTAACACTGGACGAAATCATAGATTTCCTAGCTTGTAAATATAGTGTAAACTCGAACTTTACACTATATTTCAAATGGATTTGGAAAGTCCAATTTTCAATTTGGGAAATATGTTGGAAATTTTGTGTTTCAACATTTTTCGACGAACTTGAAATATGATATTTACTATATTTTCAAAATTTGTAAATTTGAACTTTACATTTAATGAAAATGTATCGAAATATGATATTTCGACATATTTCGAAAGAGCTCGAAATATGGTGTTTACTATATTTTCTAAATTTGTAAATACGAACTTTACATTTAATGAAAATGTCTCGAAATATGATATTTCGACATTTTTCGAACAACTTGAAATACTATGTTTACTATATTTTCAAAGTCTATAAAATACGAACTTTACAGCCTTTACATTGAATGAAAATATCTCGAAATATGATATTTCAACATTTTTCGAACAACTTGAAGTACGATGTTTAGTATGTTTTCTAAATTTGTAAATACGTTTTTGTATTTTGTTTAAAGTTCGTAATCAAGTGACTAATAAAAAGTAAGGTTCATAAGAAAATATATGCATCATAGTAAAGAACTGAACTATTGCAAACTAGGATAAATATTCTAGCCTAACTAGGATAATTCGATAATTTATCCTAGTTTGCAATAGTCCTTGACTGCTTAAGAATTTAAAGAGGCAGTCCCTGACCACAGTGAATGTCTTTTTTTGCTTCGATAACCCAAGATGAGATTTTCGCACTCGGTTAGCAAGGCGCGGGATATCAAGTCAAAAATGTCAGAATCAAAACATTGCAAATGGCGGACAAAATTCTGCTAGAGTGTCTTCAAAAAAGAGTACCTTTCTTTTGGAAATAACATATCATTACCCTTCGATATGGGATTGGATATTTATGTGAATCGAATCAGCAATATATAGTGGACATTTTTACCAAGTTTGAGAGTATATTTCGATGGGATTGTCAAGATATTGCTAGATATACATTAGAGAGTCAAATTTGATGTAATGAGCTAGAATGATGCAAAGTTGGAAATCTCAACTTTTGTGTCTTTTCTTCATTTCCTTTTATGAATCGATCTACCACTTATTATTTACAGTTATTAATATTGAGAAAAAGCAAATCTAAAATGAAAGATAAAAATATTTGGATGACTCAGACAACCTTTCGACAGTGGTTGAAGCTAAAAACCCAACATGGGTACGAGAGAAGGACAAACAATCACTTTGCCCTCTACCTGTTGAACGTATACGTATACCAAACCAACCAACTTTGAACTTAAAGATTTTAGAGACATTTGTTTGATATAAAGAAAACGCTACATCCCCATACCTTTGGACATTATTAAATGATTGGCAAAATGGTATATTAACATTCTATTGAGATGTGAAACTGGTCCAAGTTGAAGAATTGATGAGAAGAATGGGCAGTACAAGAAATATTTGCTTTGGAATACAAACTCTTACATGGACAATACCTCTGGAACAAGATAATGCTTGGTTCTTACATTCGTGAGGTCAGAGCAGAGGTTTTGTGGATTTTATAAACTTTTGAAACTTGTGTGACTGTTTTGGTTGTTTTCCTGACCAGATACTGTGAACTTGTATTTGATAAACGTTGCATTTTGGCTTGGAGTATGTTTTTTGTTTATGTGATAGGTTGTCCAAGAAAGCATTTTTTTGAGGTTTCCATATGTTTCGTCAAAATGTGTCAAAACCTGTCAAAGACAGCTATCTATAGACAGTTACATCAATATGCCAAAAACATTTTGTTCAACCACCTTCACTTCAAGATAGGCCACCATAGAATGAACTTCGATGGAGTGCAAGGCTGAAAGCCACATGAATAGGTTCATCCTATAAAGGAAGTTCATTCTATGGTGGCCTATCTTGAAGCGAAGGTGGTTGAACAAAATGTTTTTGGCATATTGATGTAACTGATAGACATTTTATACCGTGAGATCAGGTTACTTGCATCAGTGGAGTCAAACATGCATAGCCCTCAAATGAATGACCTGTCTGGTTATTAAAGTATAACTACGCATCTCCGCTCGCAGCTCTACTCTATCATTTTTGTTTTGTATTAACTTTGTATTTTAATGACCAGCCAAGTCATTCATTTGAGGGCTATGCATGTATGTTAGCCTCTACTGATGCAAGTTACCCGATCTCATGGTAAGTATTTTCTTTTCTTAACTTTATATAATTTTAAAGAGAAGACAGGAGCCTTTATTGTTGGTGTTATTATTACAAAGCCCCTACTATATATTTTAACTCTGTCGAAGTCATAAAAATTTGAAACCCTAGTGAGAGCTTTTTAAAATAATTTTCATGATTTTCTTGAAATTTTGATCATAAGAATTTTTTATAACAAAATCTTTCACGAGTATTAAAAAGTGTTTCTTTTATGTATACATCTTTTTGTTCAGATTTTGTTATTTTTTTTCACGTTTATTTACTTTAGTTTCATTTTCTTTGTATGTTATTTATTTACACAGCAGAAAACCGAAAATTCACATAATGTTCATATGGACTACATCCTTTACATTATCGGAACTAATTTTTGTGGTTCAAGTAACATTGCATTTACAAGCAATTAATATCAGCTGGGCTTAGCAGGTATGAAAATTTAGCAAGACTAAAACTTAATTTCTATGAGGTTATTACATTTTAGCTATTTGACGTATTTTAAGGTGCCATTTTGAAACGTTTTGGTGTGATTGGTCTAAGACAAGTTTATATTTTATTATATGTTTTCATTTTATTTTTTATTTTATCTTTTTTTTAAAGAGAGTAGATATATACTGTAATATGTTTTAAATTTTTATTGCCTTAAAAAAGAAAAGTGTATTTTCACGAATTAGAAATTTTCATGAAATAGAATACTTTATTATTAGACCCTCATTCTCTGTTTTCAAAACTCAATTGTATTGGTTGCCATTTTTGGGGAGTCTTTTAAAAAGTTGAAATTCCTATCTGTGTAGTTTTTGTAATATGGACTTTTTACAAGATTGTCATCTTACCAGATCTTAACACCTTTACAATTTCACGGGAAATATGATATTTCCATTCCCTGTAAACTTGGTAGATATGATATTTTAATTCTCTGTAAATTTGGTAGATATGATATTTCCATTCCATGTAAATATCCGGAATGTCATCTTACCACATTTACAATTTCATAGGAAATATGATATTTACATTCTCTGTAAATTTGGTAAATATGATATTTACATTCCCTGTAAATTTGGTAAATATGATATTTACATTCCCTGTAAATTTGGTAAATATGGACTTTTACCAAGATTGTAAATATGTGGAATGTCATCTTACCACATTTACAATTTCATAGGAAATATGATATTTACATTCTCTGTAAATTTGGTAAATATGATATTTCAATTCCATGTAAATTTGGTAAATATGGACTTTTATCAAGATTGTAAATATGTGGAATGTCATCTTACCACATTTACAATTTCATAGGAAATATGATCTTTCGAATCGCTCGAAAACCCTTGAAATATAATATTTCCTATATATTTCCGACTTAGGAAATTTATAATTTCGCCCAGTGTAATGGAAGAAAATATCGGCAAAGAGTAATGCGTGATCACTGCCCACAACGCACTCCATTTAGTCGAGGACATGATGCGTTTCAGTCATTGTGATAACTTTTGGTGTTTTGCTCCTGAAAGAGTAGTGAAGCGGTAAGAACATTGACCATTGGAAGAGATGTATGTTCACAAGCATTATGATTCGAGCCATATCTGGACGAGAGTGAAAAGCATAGCTTGATTAATCCTTTGTGACTGCACAAAGATTTCCCTAAAGCCTGTTTAGTACAGTACAATTTAAATTACCTAACTTGAACCCTCCATAAATGATAGGTTCTTTTTTTCTTTTCAGGTACAAGGACATTCAAACAAACAACAAAAATATCGATTAAACGTTTGCAAAGACCGAAATCAAGCGTGAAATATTAGCTTTGTCCCGGCGGAAAAAGAAAATTACTTACCAGCTCGACCAAGTCCACGGGGTAAGTGTTCATAATAGAGTTTTTTTTGTCAAAGGGTTCTTCTAGAAATATATATTTTTAGTTGATATTTGTATTTAAAGGACGATGTGAATAAGTCTACTGGGTTTAAGTGACCATCAAAGCATTCACAACATTTTTTCTTGACAAAGATTTATTTGGGATACTGTATCGAACTGTTTCAGACATTTTCCCATTATAAATTAACTTTTCTTCAAAAAATTCCAAAATTTTGGCGTTAAATTAGGAAACTCACCATGGAGTAACTGTTTTAAATATTTTTAGATGCTCCATTAGCACAATAGTAAGTGCCAGTGTTCACATAGTAACTGCATGACCCACATTTTTGGTTGCTCAGTTCGATGCATGAAAAAATTATTAAAAGTGTTTTTTCTTTTGTATTAATTGCTTACTGAAAAGGTTTTTGGAGGATAATTTGAATTAAATATATCACTTAGATTTAATTTCTCGGACCAGACTTGTATCGTAAACCTTTTCAATTCTCTTGGTGGACTCTTAAATTGTGACAAGACTAAATGTTCTCATAACCATAACATATCTGTTTATCATATTGCGATGTGATACAAGAAAAGTTTGATGTTTTGGTGAAATTGTTTCACGTATGGCCAAATTCTAATTCTGTAAAATATTGAGAGATTTGTATTTTTTTTTTATTTTCACTTTTTTCCCCAGCTTGTTTCCAGTATTGAAGGGGCTCAGAAAATCCAATCGCGTTCATCGGTGCTATGTCAATTTCTAACAACGTCCATGTGGCTGATGACGCATTAAGAGAAGCGCTGGAATCGTTAGAATCGTTGGATTTGAATGCTGACGTGTATCAGTCCTTTCGATCGTCTGATCTGTATCATCAGAGGTCCATCTTAAAAATCGGTTCCTTCGTCGTATTGTCTGGTGGTAACATTGGCAAAATTGAGGAATTCATATTTATTAAACTGGATGATTATTCAAAGAAATTGGCCCGTTTAGAAATGTTTCCCTTTGATGGTCACACAATTAAGAACATAAAAGCAGTAAGGGGATCCGCACAACGAAACATTGTTCCAATAGAGTAAGTTTTGCGCAAAGTTCTTGTATATACTGGAGAAAACGATCAATTGCTTTGTGTGGATTATGACCGTCCCACTTTCGAGTTTAATTTTAGTGCTTTACCATAAGATTTGTAACTCTAATTTTTTCAACACCGATATCGCCTTCTATATTTTATTGTCTTAGCATTTTGACTTTTAGATGATCATTTGATAGTAAAACGAGACATTATTAATTTGCTATGGTTTTTTATAGCTTTTTTAAACAATTTTTACGATCTTGAAATCGATGGCTGCATGAGCGGTTTCCTATGGAACGAGATCTTGAAATTATATGAAGATATAAAATTGTCAGAGTGTATATAAAATGTGTTTAATTTAATAAAGATCTGGTTAGTCGGGCATGATTACTTTGAAAACAAACGGAGTAAACGCCTGAGCGTGAAGAAAAGAAAGACACGTGTGAGGTTGGGATGGACCATGCTTCTCTTTTCCTTCACAGCAAGTCAACAAGTAATTCTTGCCCTCGGTCGGTTGAGTCTTTACAGTCCTTCTTAACGGAGCAGGTAGAAGAAGCTACTGGGCTCTGTGTCCATCGATGACTGCATATATGCGGTTTCCGGTGGAATACCTCCGGCCAGATCGATATGTTGTTCAACATTTTTTTAGTTGAAAAGATTTATCGGTTTCAAAAACAAAAACTTTCAATACAGCTGTGTATATATCACACAGTATTTTTATCATCATAAAACTTATTTCAAAAGAACTGACCATATAATGCACGAGGTTTCCAGTCTCAAAAGAAACGTTGGAAATAAGCTATTAAAGGTTCAACTGTAACTAGTAACTTATAGGTTAGTCCTTCAAACTTTACATACGAACTGAAATTAATTTCAATAGTCTTAATAATAAGCAGAGACCTATATTTGATCATTGTCGATTTCTTAATTCCCTAGACTATGACCGAACATTATTTGTTTGAAAATCAAAGCAATCTTCGCAATTTTAATTTATCTTCGACCAGTTTGTCAGGTTACTACATATATTACTGAAATTTATATTCCCTAAGTTGATAGAAAATTATTAAAACTCGTGATTTGTCTTTTCCCTAACCCCCCCCCCCACAATTCGACATGTAAGGTTTGGGATATTCAATTTTCCGAGGCTTTTAAGCTTGATATATCTTGAGGAGTGAAACAAATGTAGAAACCCGTGATTTGTCTTTTCCCGACCCCCCCCCCAAGTTTCAAAATGTAAGGCTTGGGATATTCAATTTTCCGAGGCTTTTTTAAGCTTGATATATCTTGAGGAGTGAAACAAATGTACAAACTCATGATTTATCTTTTCCCGACCCCTCTACGTTTCAAAATATAAGGCTTGGCATTTTCGATTTCCCGAATATCGCGACTTCATACTTTAAGGTTTTAATTTTCCACACTCTGGATATCAGTTATCACTAAAAAGCAGTAATGGATTTCCAGAATGGGATTTTAGATGTCCCTGGTTTCCATAATTTCCCGAACTTTGAATGCAAATTTTTTGTATCAAATGTGAAATCCCAGCCGAGGACCGAATATCCCTAAGCTAGGGAATCAATAATTTTTTTTCCTGTGAAACATACGTTGGAGAAAAAGAGGTATGTAATTCGATAATCAAATATTCAATGAGTACCAATCCATGAACTTGCTTTCTTTCACTAGCCTCGCGCAATCATTCTGGCAAAGGTTTGAAGCAGAAAACCCTAATATTTCTCTGACAAGGCACGGTTTCCATCAATAGAGCACTAAATTGTACGAGAGAGATGGCTGAGGTGCATCTAGGTAATTACAATTTCATTTTAAAACTGATGGTAATGCAACGTATCAACCTTGTTTTAAAACATTAAATTTAGGTCATTTAAGTTGAACCTGGAGTATGGACAGGCGATATCGATACTTCAAGATTATTTAACCACAATAAAACACCGCAGTTTGTTAACTATGGAGTCGATGCTACTCAAACTTTACATACGAACTGAAATTAATTTCAATAATATTAATAATAAGCAGAGACCTATATTTGATCATTGGCGATTTCTTAATTCCCTAGACTATGACCGAACATTATTTGTTTGAAAATCAAAGCAATCTTCGCATTTTTAATTTATCTTAGACCAGTTTGTCAGGTTACTACATACATTACTGAAATTTATATTCCCTAAGTTGATAGAAAATTTTTAAAACTCGTGATTTGTCTTTTCCCTACCAACCCCCCCCCCCCCCAGAGTGGAAGCGATTGAAAAACTACAGCAGAAAAATTGGGAAAAAGAAGCATTTTTCAGATGCAAGAAAAATTGTGTCTGTTCTGACGATGAATGTGAAGCTAAGGGACTCAATCATTATCAGTTTGTTTTGAGGTGAAAAGGTCAGTTTGCAGCAAAAATAAATGTCAGGTCAATGGAAAGAAATCAATCATGATAACACACACCCCTGTCTCAGTGCCCCGGTGGCATGATTTCAGTACATGATTTTTTTCAGTATATGGTTTCAGTACATGATTTTTTCCTACGTCACTGCAGTAATCAAATTTTTATTGCACTCATATGTAATCATCCTAAATGGCTTGGGAATTCAAGAACTGTTTTTTATTGTCGCTGTCTTTATTCAATTTATATCTCAATTCACAAATGAGTGCAATAAAAATTTGATTACTGCAGTGACGTAGGAAAAAATCATGTACTGAAACCATGTACTGAAAAAAATCATGTACTGAAATCATGCCACCGGGGCACTGAGACAGGGGTGTTAACACTGTCAAAGGGAGAAGTTTTCAAAGATAGTAAACGGAAACTCACTACTGAGTCTGAGTATGAAGGTGACTTTACTAGTGATGAATTCGAAAAGATGTTTTTGAAGATGCTGAAACCTCTTCTAAAGATGAGGAGACAGCGACAAATGAAAAGGTTTCAGCTAAGCTTCTTGGCACACTTTGTCCACCAACTTAAGAAGATGATGTTCTTAAAAAGTGGTACGTTGGGGTACGTTCAACAAAGAAATCCAATCAATTATGTATTCGTCGTTTAGAAATGAGATTTCTAGATGATGTCGATGGAAAGGTTGTCTCTGTTATCCTAAATGCTTAAACCCCAAACTTGGGAAAGGAACAATGATGGACGAAGCTCCTGAAAATGCAAATGCATTCCTATTTCAGATTGAGGATATAATAGATGGTCCAATAAAAGCTGTTCCTCCACGCAACCTAAAATGGAACATTCTTGATTATAAGTAGATTCATGATCATTTTGAGAATACTGTAAAAATCTCTAAAAAACATGTCATTTTAGTTTATATATTTATTTTATGTTGATTTAGTTGAATTTTTTTGTGTTTCATGTCATTTGAATGATTAAAATATGACAAAGTTGATTTTAAAGTTAAGTGCTCAAATCACTTTTTTTTGGCTGGTACACCTCAAAAACTACAAAAACTTGATAACAATTAGAGGTCTAATTACTTTCTTTGACGACTATCTATTAAAAAGACAATGATTTTTTCATATCTACAGTAAGTATAGGGTATTTAACAAGTATAGGTTTTCTGACCTTAAATTCAATTGCCTGGTCTGTAAGGCCAAAAACCTGATTTTTTGAAGCAAATTATGATAAAATTTTGAATAGATTCGAAGTTTACGGTACTTTGACGTGTCTAAAATTTATAAAGTTTAGCATTTTTTGAAAGAACATTTATAGGTGGTTGTGAAAATTTAAAAAATTCCTCAGTCAAATAGGTTTGGGGGTCCTGAGAGCAAAATATACAACTGTAGTATTTGAGGTGTATGTGTTTTTGAGGTGTATCTACTGGTAATTAAAAAGGAATTCTGACTCATTTGAAAAAGTTTCTAAATTTTACAGAACGTTTTCACAGCTATTAAAGAAGAGAAAATAATATGTAAAAAGAACACTTTGAACTTCCGAAGTGAGATCGCAGTGGAGTGAGCCTGAATTTAAAACAGATTAAAGAATCATTTGTTATTATTCTGCAGATTTGAAGTGAATGTATGGTAGAAAAGTTTGTTATAAACGTATGATAGAAAAAGGAAAAAATTCGAAGCGAGTTTTAACGAAAGGTTGTTGGTCACCAGTTCTTTGATGTGATTTGTTTTTTATTTTATTCAGGGTTTTTATTCACGGTATTTTAAAATCGGACGGTGACGGTATTTGGCCTTATTTGTTGTCATTATGCCGGCATTTGAACCTGTACAAACCGGTGTGACGGTGTTATTATTTTTTTCAAATTTCGGGATTCCGGGATTCAGCAAAAATTTTAACGCGAAAACGGTATTTCGAACCCCTACAAACCCCCCCTGAAGGAAACCCTCCACAATATCTGAACAACACTTTCCACAACATCTGAACAACGACCCTTCTATGATGCAAGAGCAGTACTTCAAAAATCTGAACAAAAAGTTTCTTTTTGACTATATTTTCCGCAAGCAGCTGGTTCATTCAAAAACAGTTTTTCTAAGCCTCAGGTCTAATGAAAATTTGAACCATAAATTTTTACGATGTTAGAAAAATTGTATCTAAAAGAATCTTTTTTCACCTCAAATCTCCACATTCTTCTGGAGAAATGCAAAATTATCTGCTACCCAACAGGGGCGTATCTAGGATTTATAAGATACCCTGCAAAAAAGATTCAGCTATATATAGTGATTCAGCTATATATAGTGTCTAAGGAGGGCCCACCATGGTTGGGCCCGACGGGCCAGAAATCTTTTGAATTTCGATCCTCTAGATCGGCTAAAACAGCCACCTTTTTATGCCCAATGTACCATAAAGAGATAAAGAATTAAAATGAATTTCATTCAAACACAAAATGAAGCTGGTAAAACTAAGATAGTTAAAGGTAAAGTGTCTTAAGAACCAAAAAAGAGTGGCCTCTAAAATATGGAAAAAGAGAAGGAAAGAGAAAGGAGGTGTAAAACATTGGCAATTCATTATACCGGGTGCGCCACAAAAAAGTTTCTCTCTTTGAAACTAATTTTCTCGAAATCTAAAAATTCTAAAAGAACCATTCCTATTCAATTGAAAAGAAGGAAGATGGACTTAAATTTTGATGGGTCATTTATTAAATTCGATTCATTAGATCAAAAGTTATGCTCAATTGAATAAAAAAGTTACTTTCAGAAAGTGCTCGAAAACGTTAAAAATCGACCTATCAAATTTTTATTATAAATTTGGCAATCACAATAGCCTTTACATGATTAAGAACATTTTTCAGTAACTAAACAAATAAATTTTGAAACTGAAGGGTCGAAAGGGTTTAGAATCTTCATCAAAATCAATTTAATTTACTTTTACCGAAATTTTCCTCAGATTTTTGCTTCTAGACTGGATAAAGTCTATGTAAGGCTGGATCTACCTCGAAACCTATGTTTGATGTATTTTTTTGAACTTTACCAGATTTTTTGGCCTTTTTCGATGAATTTTCTTCCTTACATTGAAATGTAACCTTCCTTCATATAACAAAAGATCATTTAAACAGCTAATTATCATTTTTAATGATTGAAACGAAAATACTGATGTATCATGTAATTATGCTTCTGTTTAATTTGATAGGTCGATTTTTAACGTTTTCGAGCACTTTTCGAAAGTAACTTTTTTATTCAATTGAGCATAACTTTTGATATAATGAATCGGATTTAATAAATGACCCATCAAAATTTAAGTTTATTTTTCTTCATTCCAATGAAATAGGAATGGTTCTTTTAAAATTTTTAGATTTCGAGAAAATTAGTTTTAAAGAGAGAAACTTTTTTGTGGCGCACCCGGTATCAATGACAAAAATCATAAGTATCATGAATTTCTTTTAGAACTTTTTGAACTTGACACAAAAAAGTGAAAAATGATAGCAAAATAATACAAAAGCACACAAAAAATTATAAATTATACAAAAATCTTTATATGGTCGTGATAATAGCAATAACAATAATAATAATATTTACCAAACTGTCCAAAATGTTTTAATATAATTTTGATTGTTATTATGTCAAATTTATTTATCTTATTGCTGCCAAAAGATGACTTAAATAATTTCAAGCAGATTAATAATAATAGCCTTTTGCCATTTCAAATGAAAATTTAGAGAAAAAGAGCAAAACTATTTTATTCAGACTGCTCAAGAAAAGAGATTAATGTGATGCATTAAAGTAAAACTAGAATTTGTACTGAAGCTGAAATCTCTATAGTTGATTCACCTTGAAATTGGAGTCCAGCCCCATTCTGGTGTCTCGTTTGGAACTGTTTGCCAAATCAAGCAGGGAATCCTGTACCAGGGGTAAAAAGCCCCCAATCCGAATTGAAAACAAACCATATGTCATCAGAAACTCATTTATTCATTATGTACATAATGCAGCATGTTTTATGTTTGGTATCAAAATTCAGTTGTTGTGTTATAAATTTTATACTATATATACATTATGCATCCAAATTCATTTGCATTGGCAATTACATGTCAAAATCCAATCAAGATGTAACAAGAGATGATTTACATGACAAAAATTGATATGCAGTCTACAGGGAAAATTTTGAATCCAAAAACTTCCAAGAAACTAAATGTTAGGTACACATCATCATTTTGATTGAATTATTCCATTCTGTTGTTTCCTTTAAGTTAAATATGGTTTCACTCATCTTATAAGCAGATTTTGTCAGTGTTTACAAAGATTTCGTACCAACCACGTGAAGGTGCAAAATAATCCATTGATCTAGGGGCTACTGGATAGTATGTTGGCAACTAACCTGAAAGTATATAATGAAGAGGGGATTAGGATCTTTGCAAGCTACACCTACATTAACAAACACAAAACAACAAAATTTAAGTCAAACCAGGTCAAACGACAACTGTACAACCAATGAAATTAATCTTATATAATAACCGGCTGACTCTGGCTGACTGTAATTAACCGCCAACTGCAATGCTTCATGAGCCAATCTACTAAACTTCTTGGATGGGTTTTTTTGGTTCTGAGAATAATACTTACAATTCGGGAAAAGTTCTGCACACGTGCAAGGCATCGAAGTGTATCCATCAAAGAATTGTTGCCCACAAGATGGAGAGAAATGGAACTCTACAGGCAATTTCCATTTGGAAGAGAACTAAAACAAAATGGAGAAATCATTTTTAAGATTGTCGTGCAGTTTTTATGACCTGTACTTGACTGGCAGGTGCTGGCCCGCAAACTAAACATAGTCAAATACAATCTGTTTGTGTACCTCAAAATAGTGTGCGGAAAACCCACACAGCTCTTTCTCTCCCAAGAAAATCTTTTTAACCGGCCAAAACATATTAAAAACATTAGGGTGGTCAAGGTCAGAATCACAAAATTTTCAATGTTATTTTTTTCTCTTATTTCAAAATAAAACCACAATAGGTTGGTTGTCCCTTTGCCTCGTAAATTGCCACAAATTCATCTCCTGTCGTCAACCTTTTCTTAGCCAGAGTGATTGGCCAAACAAACAGTAGCTACGTACCCCGATTGATCCAAAATCTTATCTTGGTAGGGTCTGTTCCAGTGTGAACAATTTCATTAGTGCAAGTATGTCTCTCATTGATAGAGCAAAGAAGCAAGGAGCAAAGATTACACGGTTGGAAAAAGTTTTGAGGAAAATTTATGGTCGCCATCAAGTTTTGAGAACCTTTTTCAGTAATGCGAAAAAGTTTTCAGATTCATTACTCCACAACTAAACAACAAAAAAATTTTGGACTTGTCACTGTTTCTTTTACTAATTTACTAATTTTCATTTCTTTTTAATCGATAGAGTCGTTTTATATTTCAATGTGTTGTATCTTTTTCTCTGTCCAGTATATTTGTAGTTTATGTCTAAGTTTGTTCAGTTTGTCTCATTTCCTAATTCGTTTCCAATGTGTACGGCCACTCAGTTACGGGGTTCCGAACCGGGCTCTCGGTCGACCTTTCAACTTTTTCTCTTTCTTTCTGCTGTACTTCACTGTATGGTCAGAAATTTTAAACTTTTTTGTTTACAATTTGTTTTATTTTAATCCCTCTTCTCTGTTTCTTATGTACGAAATAGTGTCTGATCAACACTATTTCTTCTTTGGTAAAGATGACGGGTGGCTCGCGGGCGCCAGAGAGTGCTTACTCTTGGTACCACACCTGACTCTAGGCTTTGTCTTCATCTTGCCATTTCCTTTTTCTTTGTATAATTGTTTGTTTGAATGTTTTGTTGTTTTGTATCATATTTGTTGGTATTGTCGGTCGAGCAATTGGGGTGTGATGATGTTTCAGCTTTTGCTGAGATTATGTTGAGGGTAGTGTTCTGATCCATGAGAGATTTTCAAACTTTTCTTAGATATAAATAGCTCATGATTGGCCATTCACTCACCACTCACTCACCACACACAACAAGTGGTTTTGTTGATTACAACAATTATGGCAAGTCATAGGCCATAGGCAGATAATATAAGTAGAGAAAGTCAGAAAGAGGGGGAAGGGACAGAGGGAAGCAGTTTTTCCTGCACTTACTGACTTATCAGATTATAATTGATAACATGCAGGCATGAAAAATAATAGAAAAAATACCACATACCTTACAGATTTGACTTTCCTTGTTGCAATGGATTTGAGAAGATAACCATAAGAAGAAAAACAAACATTGAGATGATGACCTTGATGGCAGCCCTCAGACAGTCAGATGACGAATTTGGAGAAGATCGAAAATGTGCAGGCTTCAAATTCTTCAGAATTTGCGACAAAATAGATAAAATCAGGACTGTCTATTCTGTGTTTTCTTCTCCAAGCATCTAAAGCTATTTGACAAGTCTTGACTTTTAACGTTTTGACACTAACAGCCATCAAATCCCGGGCAAACCCTGCATTTTGACCTCATCCAGGTCTTCCTGCAAAATTTTGCAGGGTGCAGGCCTGCAAAACGTTTTTGTACACAAAATCTAAAATACAGACTCGAATTCACGCTTCCTGTAACGCGACTTGATAAACAGTTTTCTTATATTTACCGCGGACTTTAAGTCAGTAAAATAAATTTAATGACACAAACGAATGATCCGGAAAAACAACTCCGGGTAGGCTAAAAACAAGCTGCGACAAAAAAGACTCCGGAGCATACCCTGCGAGTGCATGTTTTGCAGGGGTGTCGCACCGCCCCTGCCCAATCAGCCTATACACAGAATGCAAGATATAAAATTTCCCTTCACTTTAGGGTAATTCAAGGTGAAACACTGAAATCTTTTATAATAATTAACGGTGAAATTTCAGCTAATCACCAAGTAATTATTGAAAGATTACAGTTTTTCACCGCCAATTCATCTAGAAGGTCAAGGTAATTGTTTTTTTCTTATGATATAGTTTGCAAATTTCATCTAAAATTTTACAACTATAAATCCTGCGAAAACACAAATTTAGTTTGAATCTTGTAAAAAAATAAACATTTATCATAATTCCTGAACCAATGATCAAAATTACTTTAAATTTAAAATGTAGGGTCACTGTGACGATTGAAATGTATTTGTAAAAAAAATTCCCCCAAAAATATGTGGTTCAAATTTTCAATTTTAGACCTGAGGCCGAGAAGGTATTTTTGACTGCAAACCAGATGCTTTGCAAAAAATACCTACCAAATTTCTTTACTCAAATATCCTTTAAAATGATCCAAGTGGCAAACCTGTAACTGTAAAATCCCACGTAAAAATGAATTGATTTATTCAAAATTAAAAAAAAGATAACCAAAAATATGATAGAAATTTCATACACATTTTTTTTGCATGAAAAAAATAAATATTGAATATAATATGTCTTTATATAATGCCCTCTTGAATATAGTAGGGCAAAATAGCAACTATTACTAACATATAGCAGTCAATAAGAAGATGAATAAAGAAAAGTCTTTTCTTAATGACTATCTTGCTAGGAATGGTTGCTATTTTGTCCACAATAGCGAGGTTAAGCAAGAAGCTATCTATTACGTACGGAATCTATTACGTGAGTTTTTCGCAGGCTAGCGCCCAAATCTCAAGGCTAGCTCTGTCCCGTGAAATTTAACCTGTACGTCATAGTTTGGGGAGTGGATCTATTGCGCGAAATTCTCCAATCTCACGTAATAGATATCGATTAGGATATAAGCATGATCCAGGGAAATTTACCTTACGGAGATTGGGCTGAATCGTTTAGGATCAAAAATCACCCGAAAAAAATGTAAACAGAAAAGAAACTTTGGTAGATTTTTTTGACTTCTGACAAGTTTGAGCTGACAGAAGAAAGTTTTTGAATCTCATCTGTGGAAACTATGTTGCATACAAACAAAGTGAAAGAATTTATTGCTCAAAAGAAGGTCAAGATGTAAGTGTAATTAAATAACCTTGCTGACGTTTTTATCAAACCAAAACAAACAGAAAGTTTCTTTCTGGATCTTTGTGTATGTTTGTTTTTCGTCTGTTTTTTATCTTGCTTTTTTTATGCTCTCAAAGTCCAAATACATCCAAAATAACCTTTACAATGAACAGCATGTAACCATATTTCTTTTTCATGTTTTGTAGTGTTTCTGTGGTGCCACCATCAAGTGCGAAGAAGCCAAAGTTATAATGTCACCCACCAAAGCAACAAACACGAAAAAGACTGCTCTGCCAAGCTCAAATAAATTTACCCTTCCACCCGAAGCATAACAGAAGAAATCTTTATTTATTGCTCCAATTTCAACTGCTACAACTAAGCAACGAGATTCAATTTCTGCTCTCCATCATCAACCATATATTGTACGTACAAATCAGCCTGAGTAAGAACCTGATGTCACACAACCGCTGAACTTCAAACCGTTCTCAAAAATTATATAAAGCTCTATCTTCTGGACAACCGCTACTGCTTTAAGTTCTCAATCCTTTACTGAAAAATTTTTATTGACTGGTCATCCTTCAACTTCTTCGACATTATGTTATAACGTTCCAGCAGAAAGTTTAGTAGTTTGATTCTAAAGAGACACCTCCCTTCCTAAAAAGGTGATATTGATATCTTGGAATGCAAAGAAGTAGAAGAAGGAACACCTGCCAGATATGAAACTCGAGACCTGGTTTGCACACTTTATTATAAGAGTGTTTTTATTGGTAATGCTAATGGTGAAGCATTCATATAGAAATGCAGCTAAATAAGGATGACAGACTGTACACTATGCTCTTACAGATAATTTTTTCTTTATAAATAAAGCAGTAATTTATGATTGGTACATATTTAAACTAGGAATGAAATTATGAAATTGTATATCTTTATTGCAATGTTAAGAATTCATTGAAATGATAAGTCATAGACACATATTTTTTGTTTATAAAAATGTTGAATAAAAATAGTAAAAGTAATACAGAGAAAACTCTGACTATGCTTGTCTAGTTTTAATTTTTGTGAAAACATTTGTCTTGGGAAAAAACTTAGTAGATTAAGATTGAAAGTAAGGGGATTTTATAGACCAACCACCAACAAGAAAGCTGGAAAAGAAAGAAAGAAAAATAAAATTTTATAAGTTGGGGCCGAAAGTGAGATACGGAAAAATAAACATTACGTCATACGTCATAGATCGCCTTTTTGCTTAACCACTTTTTTTTCTATGCCGTGAAGATTTAGGAATCAGGCTAAAACGCCTCGGATCCAGTCTAAAAACTCACGTAATAGATTCCGTACGTAATAGATAGCTTCTTGCTTAACCTCGCTAATTGAAGTTGGTGTCAACATTATTGGAAATGTTTATTATATATTTACTTTTCTATATTTAATAATTATCAAAATTATAATCAGTATATGACAACTTAGCACAGGAAAAAAATTGGCCTTTTAGTGAATTCACGGTGAAAAGCTGCAATCTGACAACAATTCACGATTAAATTTCACCTTTTCATTGTGAATTATTAATTGCAGCTTTTCATTGCGAATCCACTAAAAAGTCATGCAATGATTTACATTGAATTTTTTCTGTGTTGGACTTGAAAGGTTTTGGAAGACCATAAGGTGGGACCAATTTGATTTGTTGTTTTACGGCCCGGACCGAACCTAAAATTTATTAAAAAATCAAAATTAATGCCGCAATCATTCACACAGGAAAAATCTAAAAAAGTATATATATACCTTGATTTTCGGGTGAACTCACGTATAATTAACTTTAAAAAGTTACAATTGTGAAAATGAAATCTTGTAATTTCACCCAATATATCATGGTGATTAAAAAAAAATTTGCTATGTGTGTGACTAGTAGTAGTGACTAGTAGACTACTGCTTTATTCAAAAATTTAAAAGCTTTCTCAAGTTTTTCAGAATTTTATGCTCAATTTTTCAATAAAACTGCAATCCACCAATAATCTTTAATTTCACAAGTTTGGTATAATTACTGATTTTTGCTGTTATAGACTGCAGATGTTTTCACGGGTATAATTATTTACAATTTATTCATTCTTTTTTTGCAAACCAAACTGATCCTCTTTTTTCGTTAGCTTGCGGCCTGTAAGAAAACGACAAATTATATTGGTCTTGCCTGAACAGTATATGTAGACAAAAAATCAAAACCAACAATTATGCGCTTTATAAAAATTTAAAAATTTTTCATAAAGAAAAATAATGCATCATCACACCTAAAAGAGCTGTGATTGAAAAATGCTTGCCACTCTAAATAAAATTTTCCTAGAGCAATCAGACAAAGCAAGCCTTATACACTGGAGATAAGCCTGGTGGTTACAAGTTTTTAATAAAAAAAGATGAGTCTTTCAAAATAAAAGAGAAAAAGCCTTACTGCTTACCTCTTCTCTCTTTTATTCTTGAAAAAATATGATACTTGCTTGAATCTGAGTTCTGCTTGTTAAAAATAAATTCAAAACAAACCATTTACATAAAACACCTTGTTGCAAGGAAGTTACAAACTAAAGTACTAACTAATAGGAGGCTAAGAGACTCAAATGCTAAAGAATTGCATAAAACATTTCCACACGAACAGATCAACAACTTTCTGTCGCCCTGTTTTGGAATCATTATTCCAGTCGGGTCAATCTGTATTAGCAGCAAGAACTGTCGGGGGATTTACCAGTCAGACCCGACTGTTTATTTACATTTGTTCGAACCGGGCCGGCCGATCACAACGCTAACCAAAATCCAAAATTTCCGCTTTTCTACCAAATTGATATAGTCTAAGACAACAGCTACTCCCGTAAAAAATTCCCGTCTTCACGTTTGTTCCTCTTAGATGAAACTCGTCTTAGACTATAGCATAGTCTACTAGTAACTTGGATTAAAAATAAGTTAGTTTGATATTCAGTTTGATATTCAGTTTGATATTCGAATTTCAGTTTGATATTCGACTTTTTGCTCTACAAAGGAGAGCAGAAATATGTTGAACTTCTAAACTTCAAAAGATGTTAGCCACTATTCCTAAGTATCATTTCCACCAAAAATGGTCGCTCTCCACCTCAGTGGGGGAGCTCTAAAATTATGCAACCACTTAGTTTGAAAATCGTCTAATTAGCGTTTTAAGCCCTGCAAAGGAGAGCAGCCATATGTTGAACTTCTAAACTTCAAAAGATGTTAGCCACTATTCCTAAGTATCATTTCCACCAAAAATGGTCGCTCTCCACCTCAGTAGGGGAGCTCTAAAATTATGCAACCACTTAGTTTGAAAATCGTCTAATTAGCGTTTTGAGCCCTGCAAAGGAGAGCAGACATATGTTGAACTTCTAAACTTCAAAAGATGTTAGCCACTATTCCTAAGTATCATTTCCACCAAAAATGGTCGCTCTCCACCTCAGTAGGGGAGCTCTAAAATTATGCAACCACTTAGTTTGAAAATCCTCTAATTAGCGTTTTGAGCCCTGCAAAGGAGAGCAGACATATGTTGAACTTCTAAACTTCAAAAGATGTTAGCCACTATTCCTAAGTATCATTTCCATCAAAAATGGTCGCTCTCCACCTCAGTGGGGGAGCTCTAAAATTATGCAACCACTTAGTTTGAAAATCGTCTAATTAGCGTTTTGAGCCCTGCAAAGGAGAGCAGACATATGTTGAACTTCTAAACTTCAAAAGATGTTAGCCACTATTCCTAAATATCATTTCCACCAAAAATGGTCGCTCTCCACCTCAGTGGGGGAGCTCTAAAATTATGCAACCACTTAGTTTGAAAATCGTCTAATTAGCGTTTTGAGCCCTGCAAAGAGGAGCAGACATATGTTGAACTTTTAAACTTCAAAAGATGTTAGCCACTATTCCTAAGTATCATTTCCACCAAAAATGGTCGCTCTCCACCTCAGTGGGGGAGCTGTAAAATTATGCAACCACTTAGTTTGAAAATCGTCTAATTAGCGTTTTAAGCCCTGCAAAGGAGAGCAGACATATGTTGAACTTCTAAACTTCAAAAGATGTTAGCCACTATTCCTAAGTATCATTTCCACCAAAAATGGTCGCTCTCCACCTCAGTAGGGGAGCTCTAAAATTATGCAACCACTTAGTTTGAAAATCGTCTAATTAGTGTTTTGAGCCCTGCAAAGGAGAGCAGACATATGTTGAACTTCTAAACTTCAAAAGATGTTAGCCACTATTACTAAGTATCATTTTCATCAAAAATGGTCGCTCTCCACCTCAGTGGGGGAGCTTTAAAATTATGCAACCACTCAGTTTGAAAATCGTCTAATTAGCGTTTTGAGCCCTGCAAAGGAGAGCAGACATATGTTGAACTTCTAAACTTCAAAAGATGTTAGCCACTATTCCTAAGTATCATTTCCACTAGAAATGGTCGCTCTCCACCTCTGTGGGGGAGCTCTAAAATTATGCAACCACTTAGTTTGAAAGTCGTCTAATTAGCGTTTCGAGCCCTGTGAAGGAGAGCAGTAATTGTTAAATTTCTGATAAATAATGAAATGTCTAACTTTTTTTATTGTCAGCTAAGAAATGTTTTTAAAAATGTTCATATTTTCTGTCTTTTGTAAAAAGGTATTTGAAGGTATCATTTCTTGAGAAATTGTTTGTTCCAAAGTCTGCAGAGCCTTAAAATGTTCTTAAAATTTTTTCCTTCAAAACCTCATGTTCTTAATATACTTTGTTCTTATAAAAAATACATGTTGCAATTTCTTTACAATAAATTTAGTCGAAGTAATTTGCACCAGTCAATTTTGAGTCACTTTGTCTATCAATAACATAAATTTAAAACTTTACATTTTCGTTTTTCATAACATAAGTTAAGTATTTACATTTTCCTTTTTCACAACATCAGTGAAATATTCCAAACGGTTTAAATCAATAAAATTGATCGTCGATTAAATATCTATTAAAATCGATAATTGATAGATCATTCGGTTAATATCGATTAACTATCGATTGAAAAAAACCCGATTTTATCGATTACAACCGTCTGGAATATTTACATTTTCTTGTTTATTAAAGCTATATTACTGCTACGTAACCATCTAGCGGTAACTATGAGTTTGATGTACATATGGTATATACAGTAAAAATAATGTACAAAAAACTTTGTAAATGCAAAGATGACCGAAAAATATCTGGCAAATAGTAAAATCTGATAAATAGTAAAATCTGGTAAATAATAAAAAATCAGAGTCATAACCCAGTAAACACATGACGTAAATTTGTCGTTCAGATTACATCAATTTTATCTCGCATCCTAATGTGATGTAATCTTAGCGTATTTTGAACGTAACATTACCTGATGTTTAAGACGAATGTTGAAATGATGTCAAGTTGACGTTTCTTTTACAGACATCATTTTAAAGTTTAAGTATGGATGAATAACGTCATGAAAAGATATGTCAAGATTAAGATATAATTTTTATGTTGAAATGATGTCAATTGTTTTACGTTATAATTAGACATACATATCGATGTCAAAATAACGCAAAAGTAGTGCATTGCAAAAGAACATCAAAATCAAGATGTCATTTTTATATTGATATAATGTTCAACATTTTATGTTTAATTTAGACATGGATATCAATGTCAAAATAACGTCACGACTAGATCGTTAAGAGTTTTAAGGTAAAATAATCGTTGATGATGTAAATAATGAGATCTGAAGTTGACCAGTAAGTAAATTTCTAATATATCTAATTGCTGTTCTAGAGAACAATTTGTTTCTGGGACTAAACCCATCAAAAAATATTTCATTGGTTATTGAAATACTTAATGATCTTTTCTGCGTCTGTCCTCGACAGCCTTGGTGAAGCAAAACGAAAGATCTCGGTCGATTTGTCAGTTCCGTAACTTTGGTCGAAAACCATTTTCAGTATTCTTTCATCTAAGTTAGCCAAAGGAATGGTAATCTATACGAGCTGTTTTTTTTCGCATTCTTCAAGGATCCTCGGTAATGCATCAAAAAGAGAAGCTGAAATAAGAATCATGTCAAGTGAGTTGACTCAATTAAGTTGTTGAAAAATTAAACTACGCTATAGATGAAGTTAGCGAAGTGGGTGAACTGAACTATTTGTTTAAAATAATCAGCTCTCACAATGTACTGAATAAAATTTCTTCTGAAGCGGACAACTAACAAATCGGTTCGACTATTCGTTCTATTTATAATCTTAGAACCCATAAAACCTTTGCAAAATCAAAAATTAAGAAGCTCTAATAACTCACCTTTATTCAAGGATATCAAAACTCTGCATGGTAGGTTATCTGGATCTATGTCAAAATCGATGTTGTCGCAAGGATCACCATCAGCAATCTTATCTCCATCATTCTGTTAATTGAAAAAGAAAAATTGATTGGTTATTATCATCGTATATCACACATCAGGAGAGTGTGAAAGATCCAAAAATAAATCCTCAGTCATACCTACGCCTATATGTACAATGTGACTTAGGAAAAGTTTTCACAATCTATTCTGACAGACTTTTGTCCAGGTTATTGCGTTTACATTGAACGTCATAAGATAAGGTTTTAAGTAAGGGTTCAGTTTCAGACAAACCCTGGAAAATCTGGAAAATGGGAAAGTAAGGCAATTTTTCAAGTTGTCGAATATACTCTTTCTTTATAAGCACACAGGAAAATCGGGTCGAGACTCAATATGCTTAGCAAAATCTCATTTTCAACCTTAATTCATGGTTATTTATATGCTTAGACTTCAACTTGAAAATTTATTTCTCTAAGTTATCATTGATTCGGATGAACGGTTCCCTGATTAGCCTTTGTTTCCAAGGTTTTCCAGGGTCTGTCTAGACCTGCAAGAGTTGGTAGCATTTTTTAATCAGAGCTATATAAGGTACAATCCGAAGAGATTTATCTTTTGAATGTTTTCGATCATTAATTATAAATATAGACTTTAAATATACCTTAGGAATGATGACAGCGTGTGTCCTTTGTTCGAGTATACGCGACCTACTAATAGCTGAAAAAAATGACACAAACAGATTAATCTTCAGTCAAATCGATGAGATTTTCGAGGTGGTTTGCATTGGAAACTCTCTTCTTCAGTTTACGACTAAAGTTGCTGAGATTTCCAGGACTCAAACTTATCATAGGTCATAATTGAAAACTGTCTGGATGAAGGTGTGCAATTTCAAAGTAACTCCATATGTGCCAACTATAACTATACGCATTTTAGGTAGGTTGATGTGCTCCGTAATCGTTTTAGGATCGTGATCTACTGTAAGGAATGTGGTATTAAAGCAAGATCTTTATGTTATTTGAAATTCTCAAGGCCTTAACTTAAAACCCATTGAAATACTTTTCAATAACAAAATATATTCTATATTCCACCTCGTTAAACCAAGCAGATAGCTGCCTAATGCAATGTATATGGAATATTGATAAAATTGTACTCTCACCTTGGATTGTTACTTGATTTATTTTGCATGTAGTGTTTTTGTTTTGAGCTTCCTGTAAGGAACAAAGAAATATAAAGGTTAAATAAAATGTCAAAAAATTATAATCCTTACACTGGTTATACTCGCACTTTCCCATCTGACACACAACGTTGTTACAACATTCATCCAACGTTATATGAACGTAGTGAACATTAGATTAACGTTAAAACAACGTTGCATGCCAGCTGGGTTAGCACGATTCTAATGTTTTAACATTAAGGGAGAATAGGTAGGGGGTAACGTGGTACTAATGAAAGGTCAAAGGAGAAAAGATGCAATGATTGAATTGTATTTACCTCTAGAAGAAGTCTTTTGTGCCATTGATGTCCCAGTAGAAGGGTACACTCTGATGTAAACAGATCAGTTTGTTGGACAGTTTTGTAATACAGTAACAGGAAAACAGGACAAATCAAATCACAATAAAAGTCTCCTATTGGGTGTCGATTCATGACGCCAAAAGTTGAAAAATTCATTTTTTTTCGAAGCTGAAGTCCGATTGCGTCTCTTGTGTCGTGTGAAACGGTGTATAGATTTGAAAGCTGCTCCCATTGTTTTGAAATTGTTTTTATTGAGTTCGTTTTGTAAAAGGTGACAACATCAAAAGGATTTTTGACAGAAGTGGTAAGAAAAATTCTTTTCATCTCGCTGACGTAGGTACCGGAATCCAAAAAGGCTTGTAGATTTTTGTCGATTTGAGGATTTTCAACTTCCTTGAATTTGTCTTGGTTGTTAACAGAATCTTCATCAGCATCTAAATCTGATTCAACACCAATTAGGTTGTCGGCAACTGTTTCAAAGATTTTATCGAAAACATTGATGCTTGAAGTTTGAGACAAAAAGTGAATTGGCTCAATGCAACTATATGTTTATGCAGGTTCTGTAGGTTTGGAAACCGGTTTATCTTTCGAGGGGAAACTAATCACAGAATTTAAACAAGTCGAGATTATCCAGTACCTAACCAGAGTTAATTCTTCGTCAAAAACTACGAACGATTTGTTGTTGATGATATTGTATGCATTGATGCAGGCAAGAACTCCACAGCTATGAGCGTCTGACTGAGACAGAATTTCCCAAGGTTGATAAAACGTCCAGCTGGAACTTGTAAATGCTTTGCCAATTCTCGAATATGCCCGTCTTAGTAGATGAATGATTGGATGAAAAACCGATGAATCGTCCTCTTTGATTGAGCTGAGATGGAATATCGACTTTGCCTTTGGGTATAAAGCAATGATAGACCAGTGATAATTTTAGAGCTCCCCCACTGAGGTGGAGAGCGACCATTTTTGGTGAAAATGATACTTAGTAATAGTGGCTAACATCTTTTGAAGTTAAGAAGTTCAACATATGTCTGCTCTCCTTTGCAGGGCTCAAAACGCTAATTAGACGATTTTCAAACTAAGTGGTTGCATAATTTTAGAGCTCCCCCACTGAAGTGGAGAGCGACCCTTTTTGGTGGAAATGATACTTAGGAATAGTGACTAAAATCTTTTGAAGTTTAGAAGTTCAACATATGTCTGCTCTCCTTTGCAGGGCTCAAAACGCTAATTAGACGATTTTCAAACTAAGTGGTTGCATAATTTTAGAGCTCCCCCACTGAAGTGGAGAGCGACCCTTTTTGGTGGAAATGATACTTAGGAATAGTGACTAACATCTTTTGAAGTTTAGAAGTTCAACATATGTCTGCTCTCCTTTGCAGGGCTCAAAACGCTAATTAGACGATTTTCAAACTAAGTGGTTGCATAATTTTAAAGCTCCCCCACTGAGGTGGAGTGCGACCTTTTTTGGTGGAAATGATACTTAGGATTAGTGGCTAACATCTTTTGAAGTTTAGAAGTTCAACATATGTCTGTTCTCCTTTGCATGGCTCAAAACGCTAACTAGACGATTTTCAAACTAAGTGGTTGCATAATTTTAGAGCTCCCCCACTGAGGTGGAGAGCGACCTTTTTTGGTGAAAATGATACTTAGTAATAGTGGCTAACATCTTTTGAAGTTTAGAAGTTCAACATATGTCTGCTCTCCTTTGCAGGGCTCAAAACGCTAATTAGACGATTTTCAAACTAAGTGGGACTAAGTGGTTGCATAATTTTAGAGCTCCCCCACTGAGGTGGAGAGCGACCCTTTTTGGTGGAAATGATACTTAGGAATAGTGACTAACATCTTTTGAAGTTTAGAAGTTCAACATATGTCTGCTCTCCTTTGCAGGGCTCAAAACGCTAATTAGACGATTTTCAAACTAAGTGGTTGCATAATTTTAAAGCTCCCCCACTGAGGTGGAGTGCGACCATTTTTGGTGGAAATGATACTTAGGAATAGTGGCTAACATCTTTTGAAGTTTAGAAGTTCAACATATGTCTGCTCTCCTTTGCAGGGCTCAAAACGCTAATTAGACGATTTTCAAACTAAGTGGTTGCATAATTCTAAAGCTCCCCCACTGAGGTGGAGTGCGACCATTTTTGGTGGAAATGATACTTAGGAATAGTGACTAACATCTTTTGAAGTTTAGAAGTTCAACATATGTCTGCTCTCCTTTGCAGGGCTCACAACGCTAATTAGACGATTTTCAAACTAAGTGGTTGCATAATTTTAGAGCTCCCCCACTGAGGTGGAGAGCGACCCTTTTTGGTGGAAATGATACTTAGGAATAGTGACTAACATCTTTTGAAGTTTAGAAGTTCAACATATGTCTGCTCTCCTTTGCAGGGCTCAAAACGCTAATTAGACGATTTTCAAACTAAGTGGTTGCATAATTCTAAAGCTCCCCCACTGAGGTGGAGTGCGACCATTTTTGGTTATAATGATACTTAGGAATAGTGACTAACAGCTTTTGAAGTTTAGAAGTTCAACATATGTCTGCTCTCCTTTGCAGGGCTCAAAACGCTAATTAGACGATTTTCAAACTAAGTGGTTGCATAATTTTAAAGCTCCCCCACTGAGGTGGAGTGCGACCTTTTTTGGTGGAAATGATACTTAGGAATAGTGGCTAACATCTTTTGAAGTTTAGAAGTTCAACATATGTCTGCTCTCCTTTGCAGGGCTCAAAACGCTAACTAGACGATTTTCAAACTAAGTGGTTGCATAATTTTAGAGCTCCCCCACTGAGGTGGAGAGCGACCATTTTTGATGAAAATGATACTTAGTAATAGTGGCTAACATCTTTTGAAGTTTAGAAGTTCAACATATGTCTGCTCTCCTTTGCAGGGCTCAAAACGCTAATTAGACGATTTTCAAACTGAGTGGTTGCATAATTTTAAAGCTCCCCCACTGAGGTGCAGTGCGACCATTTTTGGTGGAAATGATACTTAGGAATAGTGACTAACAGCTTTTGAAGTTTAGAAGTTCAACATATGTCTGCTCTCCTTTGCAGGGCTCAAAACGCTAATTAGACGATTTTCAAACTAAGTGGTTGCATAATTTTAAAGCTCCCCCACTGAGGTGGAGTGCGACCTTTTTTGGTGGAAATGATACTTAGGAATAGTGGCTAACATCTTTTGAAGTTTAGAAGTTCAACATATGTCTGCTCTCCTTTGCAGGGCTCAAAACGCTAATTAGACGATTTTCAAACTAAGTGGGACTAAGTGGTTGCATAATTTTAGAGCTCCCCCACTGAGGTGGAGAGCGACCCTTTTTGGTGGAAATGATACTTAGGAATAGTGACTAACATCTTTTGAAGTTTAGAAGTTCAACATATGTCTGCTCTCCTTTGCAGGGCTCAAAACGCTAATTAGACGATTTTCAAACTAAGTGGTTGCATAATTTTAGAGCTCCCCACTGAGGAAGGGAGCGACCCTTTTTGGTGGAAATGATACTTAGGAATAGTGACTAACATCTTTTGAAGTTTAGAAGTTCAACATATGTCTGCTCTCCTTTGCAGGGCTCAAAACGCTAATTAGACGATTTTCAAACTAAGTGGTTGCATAATTTTAGAGCTCCCCCACTGAGGTGGAGAGCAATAGTTTTTGGTGGAAATGATACTTAGGAATAGTGGCTAACATCTTTTGAAGTTTAGAAGTTCAACATATGTCTGCTCTCCTTTGCAGGGCTTAAAACGCTAATTAGACGATTTTCAAACTAAGTGGTTGCATAATTTTAGAGCTCCCCCACTGAGGTGGAGAGCAATAATTTTTGGTGGAAATGATACTTAGGAATAGTGGCTAACATCTTTTGAAGTTTAGAAGTTCAACATATGTCTGCTCTCCTTTGCAGGGCTTAAAACGCTAATTAGACGATTTTCAAACTAAGTGGCTGCATAATTTTAGAGCTCCCCCACTGAGGTGGAGAGCGACCATTTTTGGTGGAAATGATACTTAGGAATAGTGGCTAACATCTTTTGAAGTTTAGAAGTTCAACAGATGTCTGCTCTCCTTTGCAGGGCTCAAAACGCTAATTAGACGATTTTCAAACTAAGTGGTTGCATAATTATAGAGTTCCCCCACTGAGGTGGAGAGCGACCATTTTTGGTGTGAATGATACTTAGGAATAGTGGGTAACATCTTTTGAAGTTTAGAAGTTCAACATATGTCTGCTCTCCTTTGTAGAGCAAAAAGTCGAATATCAAACTGAAATTCGAATATCAAACTGAATATCAAACCGAATATCAAACTAACTTATTTTTAATGTAACTTGGTCGTACAGGAACTGCGAATCCATACCTTTGACTGGCAGCATTTTGAACAAAAATGATGGGCCGCCAATGACACAATTTATCATGATTCCAACCATAGAAGAAGCGAGAGATGAAGGGTCGTTAATAGCGCTGACGAACACAGTTCCACCAGGATAGAGAAGAGAGGCTTTCACGTATATTTCATCGACCACCAAAACGCCTCATCGTTGGTGCGGGCTAAGGTTTTTGAAGACTTCCTGTACGAACGTTCTGTCGGATGTGTTGTTGACCTGATAATGAAAAAATGGAGTAAAAGAAGATAGTGTTTTCACTTAAAGCCCTACAAATACGTTTACTAATTTTCTTTTGAAAATGAAGAAATGCTTACTTTTGACGTGATGTTTGTCAATGTCTTGATACTCGGAAGTTGAAAGTCCTTACGAAGTCTTTCATAGAGCGAACGGGAAATGGCGAAGTAACCAAAAGCTCTAGTTAACACACTTGCACTATACTTCTTGTTTCCAACTTTAGACGGTTTCAGGCTGTCGATTTGTTATATCAAAACTTGTTAGTGCTGTTTCAATTCAATGTTTGAGAGATACCTTAGCGCCTCATTGATATGCGACCAACTATTCAACGTAGTTATTCGATTTTTCGATAATGTTTGGATGGTGCAGGGAATTTCGATGCGATAGGCACGATATGAAAGATCAGAAGATATTTTCAAGGAAAATTCTGGGATCGCTGTGTCCGGGATGAACTGTTTTGATTGGATCAATTGATCTTAATCCACAGTATACGTTACGACTGATTTCATCTGGAAAAATAATAAGTACGTATTTTTCAGATTAGCAGTAATAAACCTTTAAATATTGAGTGAGAAAAAATACTTTCATTACAAGCGATTGGTACAATTCTTTATCTTTATCTTTACACACCCTATTGCTTCCTTCTTATAAAAAATACAACAGTGCATTTGACTTTAGAGCCTAAAACTAAAGAATAAATAAAGTAAAAAAAAATAGTCCTACCCGGACTGCAAACTTTTTGTGAGATTCTCGAACGAAATTTTGTCGTTCTCCAGGAACGCAGACTACTCATCTTCTTGGTATGTTCTTTCTTCATATCGACATTTAGAAGTTTTTCTTTGAGGAGGAGGTGGCGACGGTATCGAACTTGTTGGAATGCCATCAAATACGGACGGTGGATTCAACGGTCTTTCTTTGCCTCGCTCGTTTTTGGTGATGGTAAAACCTTTTGGCCAATGCTTTATGCATATATATAGGTTGGTCTTCAGATTTGAAATTGATTGCTCCGAGACATATGGGATAGCTTTGATCCATCTATTCCGTTCATCAGATTTTGTCAGCGGCGGCAAACCAAATAGACGGACCTTCTCTCTAGTGTTTATTTTAGCATTCTTTTGACGCAATACATCGTCTTCCGCTTTGCTTTGGTCATAATTTGACCGACAGCCCTTCACAAAACACTTCTTACCCATGTCTTTCAAACTTAAAGTGTGGGAGTTTGACTATTTTTGACGTCAAACCGTAAATAACCCAATGCAATAGTGAAAAGATTAATTGACGTCAATGCAATGTCTTCTTTTTTTTTAAATTTTTCAGCCCCCCATTGAATTGTCGTCAATGCACGCTTGCTAGGCCTGTAACTTTAGAACGCCATGTTTTTGTGTATTTGGGTCTTGCAGGGGGGTAAAATTGGGGTTTTTGCCCCAAAATCAAGTTTATCCAATTTCGATGAAACGTTCCACTATTAACCAATTTTGCATGTAGAATACGAATACAAAACTCAAAATTCTTTAAAAGTCCTGAAATACCCTCAAAAAGGTTTAGGGCGCAAATCTGGGCTTTTGGGGGAAAAAATGACCCATAAATCAAGTTTATCCCATTTCGATGAAACTTTCCACTTTTATTCAATTTTTCATGTAGAATACGAAAATGAAACTCAAAGCTTTCTTCGAAAGCTCTGAAATACCCCCAAAAAGAGGGTTTTCGCCCCCCAACTTTTTCCTGTAAAATATAAAAATCACTCTGAAAATTTTCCAGAAAAGGAAACTCAGAGGGGTTTTCAGAGAAACAGACCTTTTTTCCGATTTGTTCTGAGAGCATATTTGAGCGCTTGAAATTTTAATCTGTTCTGATCAGAACTTCGAAAATCAATCAGCTAGAAAGAATGTGTTCTGGCGAGACAGGGGTATAATTAAGTTCATCTAACGTGTTCTTGTTGTCTAGTTAGCCCTAGAAAGCTATGTAACATTATTTGATTGAACAGAGAAGTATGAAATAATATTGATGAAAATGATAGTTAAATTACTATCAGATATGAATAAACAACTTTACAACAATACCAGTTCATAGCCATCTATCAATCAGCGGCGGATTTGAGGGGGTTCAAAGGGTTCAGATGAACCACCCCAACCCTTTTGGTAAATAAAAATTACAAAGAAAGGGAATCAAGTGAAATCTAGTTTTCTGATCAGAACTGATTTTTCTTCTCGTTCATCTCGAAATTATTCTACCAGGGGTTGTATATGGCGTTTCCGTGATGGTGCGCGCAACAAATTTAGCTTTGGTTGCCATTCCTACGGCAAACGACCTCATTTCTTTGCAAGCTGTCAATGCAGTGTTTTAAAGTAAGGAATTAAAGTCTTGAAAAGTGGTAATAGTCAGACAATTACTAATATTTTTGAGGATATTTGAGAGAATCACACAACAATATCAATCAATGTATGATGATTTTGACAAAAACTCTGTGTGATGGAATTTTCATCTGCTTTTGTTTGGTGTGGTGAAAGTGAGTGAAAAGAAAGAAAAGACTACTTTAATTTTGAGGAAATATTTTTGTTTTGGTTTATTTTTGAGGAGAAGTATTTATACCAAAAAAAAAACTTAAATCAATTTTGCTTGATAAATGAAGTTTGGAATTTTTATGGGGAAGGACATTGGTGAATTTTTGGAAGTTTATCGTCGTGGACGTGGCTTGAATCACAAGATTTACGTTTGCCTGTGTTTCTTCTCCCATCATTGAGCATTGTAGTGAGGTCTGCTATCACAAAAATACCGGGTATGCCACAAATAAGTTACCCTCTTTAACTTGATATTGCAGGCAGCAGCAGAAAGATTTTTTAAAGATTGTTTCGGAATCATTCGGAGGAAAGCCTAACTTAAAATTTGGTGTCTTACTTTTTTTTGGATTTCACTCCATTGGTTCAAAAGTTATGTTAAATAGATGTCAAAAAAAGGCTAAAACAATGGTACCAATTTATGAGAGAAAGGACTTCTTTCACCAAAATATTAAAGTACAAAGTCTTGCTCCTTGTAACACTTTTTATGTTTTCTTTATATCTATTGTTTTTCTTTGACTTTTGTTTTTCCATTGGGCATAAACAAGATGCAGAAGGCTTCAACCCCCACAAAAGTTTCATCATCTTTCCAAAAGTTTCCGAAAGTATTCTGTGTGTGCATCATCGTTGAGAAAGGTTGGAGAAGGTGAAAGTTTTGAGAAAAATGCCTCGTTTGAACTGTTGCAGTTAGGCTTTCCTCTGAATGATTCCGAAACAATCTTTGAAAAATCTCTTTTCTACTGCCTACTTACGAGATCTTTAAGTTTTGCCTGGAAAGGCTTATGATGACGTCATCACAAAACTTTCATCCTCCATAACTTTTGATAGGAAGATTTTCAAGGCATGTTTTATACCTCAATTTTCATCAGCATTTCATGCTCTTTCCTCTGTAACAATCAGATTTTATGTATTTTCAAAAAATATTTTTGTGCCCAGCCACCTGATGACGTCATCGGACAGGTGGCCAGGTGGCAAAATTTGTTTAAAATTAGGTTTTAGACCCTCCAAGGATAATCAGTGCCAAAGTTCATGCTTTTATCACCATCTGTAGTATTCTTACGTTTGTATGTGTTACCCGACACATTGGTGACTATCGGTAACTATTGGTGAATTTCAGGTGGAAAAAATGTACCTAGCTATATGGATCACAAGAATTATGTTTCGAGAGATTCTTCTCCCATCATTGATGAATTTCACGTGGAAGAAAAGCTAGCTAGCTATATTTTTGAAAACTATTATGGAAAAACAAAACAAAATTGGTTTTAACAGAGACTGGAAGGAAGGTTAGGAAACAAAATTTTAGTAATTTGATTGAATTTGGTTGAAGAAGGAAATTTCCAAAAAGGTGAACCTTCATGCACGCTTCAAATTTTTTTGGAAAAAATCACCCAATTAGCACTTTGTAATGACCCCTCGAATTTATGAAATTTTCCTGAAAAAGTGCTAAAACCTTCATTTTCCTTCACCCCAAAATCAGTTATTATTAACCCCCAATTTATTAATTTTCTCCTAGAGTACTGCCCCATTACAATATCCCCCCTACAAGTAAGCATAAAAGAGTGTGATTAACTCCAGAATATATGAAACGATATATAACAGCAATCTCTACCAAAAGAATTATATCAACATTCCATACAATTGAAAAAGTGCCTTCCTACAAATTGTTGATGACTACTGTTAGTACCCTTCCTTTAAAACATCAAACTTTTTACTTTGAATTTAAAAAATAAGTTTTTATTAGATACATTTGTTCTATAATTTCTGAATGAGAGCTAGAAATTCTTGAGTCTATTTGCACATTTCCCAATGAATATATGAATATCACCACAAGCGATTATTACATATTCAGCCTCTGGGTGTTCATGCCGGGTCAAAAATAATAAGGGCCTGCCCGCCCTCCTTTCAGCGCATGTCAACCCGCTAAGGCCTATGTTTGGGGTTTATAGGTAATGGGAACTGCAGACGTGCAGGCGCTCATTATCGACCCCCGTGTTGATTGGAAAAAGGGTGTCACCGCCCAAACAGGGTTGGTGCTAAAAATACGCCCTAAAGGTCGGTTTAGAAAAGAATTTTAGAAATGAGATTTTTGAACCCCCTCTGAAAAATCATATATTCCGTTATATAATATACTATACTAATAATACACTAACGAAGAGTTATCAAAACTTTTCAAATGATAAATTATTTGTAAGGAAAATGCACCAAAAGTAACAGTTATGAAAATCAACTGCGAGGTATGTATATAGAAATACAAATACAGAAGTATATGATAGAAAATCGTTATATAAACCAATGATACAGAGAATCTCAATCTTTGTCAAATGAAAACACTCTCATACACGTTTTTTGACACCAATAGTGCACTTTGGCTTGAGCATGGACATTATTTAGTTCTATAGACCAATATCGTTCTAAACCAAAAATCCTACCCTGATATTCTCATAGAATCTATTCCTTTAAAACCAAAAGGCGAAGATAAACGATAAACAAGAGCAACAAAGATGTGGTTAAATATTTCCTCCAATAGCTCAGAGCATAGATTGTAGTCGCAGTCGAACCCCACAGATTATCCTAAAGCCCCAACTTAGTAACTTAGATTTATTAAAGCCTTTATATTAAGCAATATCCGATGCAAAACAAAATATAACCATATTCCTGCTAAAAATTGTTGTTATTTCATAGTTCACAGATGATATAAGTCTAAAAACTTGTTAAAAAATTGCATGCAAATGATAACAATTTTAACACAAAAATAAATGTATTTTATTCAACTAATATTGGTTTTTACCTTCATTAAGGAAATAAAATCTTAGATTTACAAGTTGATATTATTCTAAGACTCATATGAGTAAGAAAGTGCTAAAATATCTTGAGACTGTCTACTAAGGGACTAATATGGAAATATGGCAATATGAATTTGGGAGATATCGAAATATGTTGTACACATTAGTTTCATATGAAAAACTTCCTTGTCATCAATATTTTAAACCACCATATTATACCATTCACAAATAAAAGTTACTTAAAATTGGATCTCCTTCTTTACAGATTTAGATTTCCAGTGCATAACATCTGTTACATTAGTATTCATGTGATAATATACCAAATTGTCAACCTTGAAATTGTCACATTTAGTTAAAGTATTGCTAAATGTTTACAACACTTTCCAGCAAACCTTTTTGTGAAATTTGTGTCTTGATAAACTAAACTCCATGACATTTGTATCATTGATCATTAAATCACATCTTGGAACAATAGAGTTCCTTGGTTCAATTATTGCAAGAATGTTTATCTTTGTTCATATTCTCATTATGTGCAACATTATCATTACATCATTGCCAGCAAGTTACATTGTATTGTCAGCTTTAGAGGTCGTCACACTTTGTTGAATTTGTAATCCTGGCACCTGAATGTGAAAGGAAAGAAAAATTTCATAATGGGAAATAATCTCTTTACAGTACAATTAATGCCAAATGTGTGGTCATTCGCTGAAATCTCCCAAAAAAAAGGGTGACTCAGGCCGTTTAAGTGGATTTGTTTTCGGGAAAAAAATTGATTCTACTAACCATTTTTGAAACATCATTACTCTTTCAAAAAAATTTCTTTTTAAGAAATTTTTTCGACTTTATGACGGAAAAAGATTTTAATATGGTTACAATGATACCCATCAAGTTGGTGAAAAATCCACATAAAATTTAATTAATGTGGAGAAAATCGCTAAAAAAAAAAAAAAATGGCGCCTCCGCGGGATACAGCGTTGAGCTTTTCACCTCAACTTTTGTACACGAGTAGTTCAAGCAGGTGGCTATTCAAAACTATCTAAATAGTGAATTATTTATTTATAGTCTTTTCTATAGGCACGAAAGAATTACCAAAACTTCAGTATTTTCACTTGAGTTCAAAGTTCAAGCCGTATTTTAACTATATTGCATAATGAAACCCTCCACTACAGAGGTACTTTCAATACGCTGTCTCTCCTCCCTAGTGCCTTGGAAAAAGAAAATCACGAATTTTCAATTTTGTATCGCGCGGAATGTAGGAAAAACATAGTTTCTCCAAGAAAAAACTTCAAAAATGGAAGGTACAGGCCAATGGGTAAACCTGTTTGTTAAAAATGGTTGATTGACAAGTAGATTCTTACGCAATAAGCCAGTAATCAAATTTAAAAGGAAGACGCAATTCTTTCTTTCTTTTGAGCATAAACCAATTAGCTCTCTCTCTTATTTTTTTCTTAAAAGAATGTTTACAAGAATAAGATTTCGTTTATTAAATAATCTTTTAAAAGTGTTGATTGACGCGTGAGGCCTTTTCATTAAACATTCAACTCTGTCGGTGTTTTTTTAGACTGTACCAGAGAGATCTTAGAAAAGAGGGAAAAGAGAATTTTTGTTTCAGAACCACTTAAAGGGCCTGAGGAGACTCTGCTATATATATGCATGGCAAACATAGCTCAAACCATCAAAGAAGTTTACGGGTACGTTCAATAAGGTACACTGGGAACATACAATAAGGTTCACGGGGAACATACAATAAGGTTCACGGGGAACATACAATAAGGTTCACAGGGAACGTACAATAAGGTTCACAGGGAACCTACAATAAGGTACAAGGGGAACATACAATAAGGTTCACGGGGAGCATACAATAAGGTTCACGGGGAACATACAATAAGGTTCACAGGGAACGTACAATAAGGTTCACAGGGAACGTACAATAAGGTACAAGGGGAACGTACAATAATAAGGTACACTGGGAACGTACAATAATAAGGTACACTGGGAACATACAATAAGGTTCACGGGGAACATAAAATAAGGTTCACGGGGAAAGTACAATAAGGTTCACAGGGAACGTACAATAAGGTACAAGGGGAACGTACAATAAGGTTCACGGGGAACGTACCATAAGGTACAAGGGGAACGTACAATAAAGTACACAGGGAACCTACAGGGAACCTACAATAAGGTATATACACGGGGAACATACATTAAGGTACTGGGGAACGTACAATAAGGTACATGGGGTACGTACAATAATGTATACGGGGAACGGCACAATAAGATACACTGGAACGTACAATAAGGTACACGGGGAGCATACAAAAAGGTACCCAGGAACACACAAAAAGGACCAACGGAGAGCGTACAAAAGGTACCCTGAAATTATTGATAGAAGGATACTATTTTTTTCCCCGCTAAATCTTCGCGACGATTTTTAGTCGCGTGACTGAAGAGCCTAGTCATAATGTGCAGCACGAATAAAGAAAACATTAACATCGAAAATGGAAGAAGAAGAAGAAACGGAAAAAGGCCGTTTTAACAAATATTCCCCTATAGTAGGGAAATATTTAATTACTTTAAAAGCTTTAACGAAATATTTTAGGATTCTCAATATCAAATTCATCGTCATCTTGAGACTGGCTGCTCGCGACATCAAATTCTCGCTTTTTGTGGTATTCATTCCAACAATCTCGTTGATTAAATGAGCAAATAGCAAGTGGTTCGTTCGGTTGTGAGCACTTGTCACATTTTGTGCGGGTTTTTGTTCCGCAAATCCAGTACCTACCAGTACCAGTTACGAATAACAGCAAATCTGAACTAGCTGCTTTTCAGTGATTGAATGAAGATTTTTCCAGATTATGAAGGGATTGCACAACGCGTATGTTTCAATTAACGAATCAAGCACACGGCTCTGTTTGCGAACACTACGACACTCGCTGTTGTAGTATGCTTGATGTTGGCTTGTACGGTCAACCAGCCCATAAATCTGGCGATACAAAACCACTGAAGGTGGAGTGTGAATGGCCTGTCCGCTCACCTCAATTGTGGATCAGTTTTCCCTGGGAGAATCGGCATCATTGTCAAGGAAGCAAATTGCATTATTATTATTCCAATATGTCAAATTCAAATTTTCGTGATGCAGGGACTGAGTATTCTCTGACGAAGGATTTAGAATTCTTTAGAAATGAACTGTGTTTCTTTGGAAGATGGGCCGTATTTCCACGAACAGTAGCAATGATTCTGGTGTTCCATCTTTCAAAAGTTGAATAGTTGGAAATCCACTATCCATCACCGCAAGTCTTCCCATATGTTTTAGCCGCTCTAAAAGTTGGTCAACGGTGTTGTAATTTTTTTCCGGAGCCCGTGTTAGTGAACTCTTACTGCCGATACGCCCCTCATCAATACACATTTCAAATCCAGGAGACCAAACCGTTTGCGAATTCTATCAAAAGTTACAGCCATTTTTGTCTCCAGCTGCAAATTATTTTGAGACATACTTTACGTTGTATCATATCTACACCTGCCAGGATTTTTTTTAGAGGATGATAAGATGCCGATGATCTCTCAGGGAGATTAGATGCATCTGTCACCCGAAAATGTTTCAATAATGATTTAAATTTAATAAAAGTGGTGACATTTTTTACTTCCGTTTGTGATTTTAAAGTATCACTACTCCAGGCCATTTTTTTCTGGGGGTAGCGTATCAGAGATAGATGCCATTTCAAAGCAAAAAAAAACACGAATCAAGGAACGTCCTTTTTCATTTTTTTCAATAACACCAATTTCTTTTATATACCCCGGGTCATTACGACCATGTCGATTGGTACAGTCAATACATTTGTTAATGAACTCATCTTCAAGAATCTTTTCAACAAGGTCATTCGGCTGGTCATCAGTGTCAAATTCAATACTTGGCTTTCCAAACTCAGTAAGGTTTGACGATGGTTTTATGATGTCTAATTCTGTCTGAGAGGAAGTTCTCCATTTACAACAACCAGAATTGTCTTCATCGCTATCAACACCTTCAGGATCATAATCACAATTCATCATCATTATCATCACCACTGGAGAAAAAATCACTTTCACACTCGGATTCATTCTCGCTGGAATTCGACATGTTGAGAGTTATTTTGCGAATGATTTTCAATGCCGCCATATTTGCATTCATTACCATGGCAACAGTATGCACCAAGTTGGACTTTTAAACCAAAATCTGGAAAAATTGGCATTCAAACTAAAATTTCCAAAAATCTTCTTTTCCTAAATCATTATCAGAAAACATTCACACATTTGTAATATCTTCAGTCTATTTTCGTAAATAGCTCAGCAATTCCAGCCAATGAAAGTGCTTTCTATAGGAATAAAGATCTTTAAACTCGTTTATCTAGAGTTTACGAAAGAAATGTTTTCTAAATGTTCAGTTCATAGAATTTGTTTGGAAACAGTAACCTTAATAATAATAAAACATAGTAACCTTGGGAGTTAGGTTGAATTAGGAATATTGGACCCTCTGATTATTATTTTGTATCACTGACAGCCTAATGTTTGGACAAAAAACCTTTTAAGGGTGCAAGTTTAATTTTGAGTGCAATTTTAAATTATTCAATAAAAATGTTTGCAAATTCACGTTTCATTAAAATTAAAAAAACTCGACTTTTCGGTCTTGTTTGAACCCTGAAAAGACGAAAATTGGACCAAAAACGCTCTTATATTAGGGGAATCTCGGGGGTTTTCATAAAACTTGAATGTTGTTTTTATATTCTACATGAAAAATTGGATAAAAGTGGAAACTTTCATCGAAATTGGATAAACTTGATTTTTGGATAATTTTTTGCCCCAAAAGCCCCAATTTTACCCCCCTATAAGACCCAAATACACAAAAAACAATATTGCCATTTCAATTCTACACCATTTAATTGTGTTATATTCGTAATTTCATTAGAATTGGACGACATCGACTTTTTTTGCCTTTTTGCCCAGGGGAGACTCATCGGGGACTCAAAGTGTTAAAGGTTTAAGAGTAATTAAGAATTTAATTACAAAAATGACGTTATGAACTTTAAAAACACGTGAATGATATTTTGTACCACCTTCTCTTAAAAAAGTGCTAAATTTTAATGGGTAATTAACCTTTTTGTTTCGAAGTTTTTTCAAACTGTTTAACTACAATATTGCATATTAAAATTTTCGTTTTTCGAACTATGATGCTAAAATACAAATAAAAACAAACTATCTGAATGGGTTGGAGAGACTGCGTACACCTGGAGAACACTGTAGTTCCGCTGCGGGGCCTATCTGTGCAGAAGTATAGCCCTAAAGTATGGCAAAAAGTACTGGGAGCACATGAAAGGAAGAGGTATAGACCTGGATAGAAGTATGATGAGGGAGTAAAAGATAAAGGGCTAAAACTAAGGATCTGGATGCTAGGAATAGAAAAGGGAACGGCTAATGCAGTCAGATGTAACCATATATAAAGTAAAATAAAGAGACTATGTACAAGTGGCAATGTCGAAGTCGTTGAAGGATACGGTGGTGTGTGATGTGAACAACAGAGGGGCGAGAGGGGAGGGGCTAGAGGAAGGGTTTACAACCGCAGCACATTCTCCTCCAGCTTTGCTCTGAAAGCAATTCTATTCTCCAAAATATGCCAATTCTCGATAAGATCAACACAATAATCAATTTCTGCGGAAGAATACTCCTTAAACTTTGAGTTGACATAGTTATTCTCTAGGAGGACACCAAATACATCAAAGTTTAAAGAGTTAGCAGTATAGATTGCAGAAAATGTGAAACTGTAAAATATATTGTCAGTAGAGGACAGCAGATGATGAAAATAGGGAGCCAAACTAGGATTGCTCGTCGACTGATTCAGGAGTGCAAGTTTCCGTTTGTCAATGAGTGTAGTAACATCTGGAATGTTGTATAATTTGTTAAGTAAGGTTTTAGGTTTTTTCGAAACACTAAATATAGCCTTTAGGCAAATGCGTGTCTGCGTGTTTAGGTGTTCGACGTCTGATTTATTCAATTCAACCAATTCAAGGCCGTACAACAGTTTCGGTATGATGATGGAATTAAACAAAGTTACTATCTGGTTCGGGTGGCACTCACGAATCCCTGCAGTAAGTTTTTATATGATGAAAAATTGGTCAAAAAGCAAATAAGCTTTTAGAAATATTTTCCGAAAAAGTAATTTTAGTTCGATAAAACAGGGGGTGAAAATAGAAGGGACCCTTACACTGCTTTTTTCCGGTCAAGTGTCTGTAACCCCCATTGTTTGAGTTGATAATGTTATTGTTCTATAAACAGCCAATCAAAAGCCAAGAAGAAAATAAATAAGCCAATCAGCGAGCAGTATTAGCCACATTCCGCGGACGCGGTCGAATTGGCTTGTAGGGATAAATTTTTCAAAATGGTAGATTTCACTTTCGTTTTCAGTTAGGCTTATGGATCTGATCAAATCTGAGCACTATAAGAAAAATAAACAGATTTAGCAAAGAAGAAGCTGAGGAATCATGGGCGGATCTAGGATTTTGAGGGTACCATGCAAAAACTAAACCTTTTTATCAGGTTTACATTAAAATTTTAGTCGGAATTAGTATGAAAAGTGTGTCCTTTGCTTTCTCTCATAAAAACCATTAATTTTCAGTACAGTAATTTAAACAAAATCGTTCTTTTCTCTGTATAATATAATAACAAGACCAAATAAAAGAGAAACCATATAAATATTTAATGAAAAGCAAACAGCAAAAGAGCAAAAAAAAATGAGAGTTTTATCTATTACTGTACTTTGTATAACAAGAAAAGTGTGTAAAGAGGGCAGTATAGAGTGAGAAAGATCTTATTCTTTCAAATTTGTTTTTTTAAATATTTGAAGTCATAAAATATTTTCCATGAATTACATTTTAAAGATATTACATATATACCTACAAATATATTACAAACAATCCCACCAAATAGAAATTCTTGTTGATACAAAAAAATATTTTGTCTGTTTTGAAATTTATTTTGCAATCTTGAATTCCAAGAGTTCCATACAGGGTTCAGACAGACCCTGGAAAACCTGGAAAACCTGGAAATATGATAAATTTTCAGAAAAATCAGGGAAACTCAGGGAAACCCAGGGAAAAATTTTTTTTTTACCAGTCTGCTCAGGGAAACTCAGGGAATTTTATTTTTTGAAGAATGAATTTAAAATTTTTAAAGTTTTTTCTTAGATTCATTTAGATTTTTGCTAACAACAAAACTTACTAGTTTTAAAAGATACTAATTTAAGTAGATTGTTGGCAGAGATATATTTTTTGTCTTGAAAATATGCTGGAATGTGTTCGTCTTCAATTTTAGTGTTGTGTTTGCAGTAGTTTATTCAATTTATCTAGATGATAGGTGCTAATCAAGTAGATTGTTGTCTTGACAGAGAGAAAGACACTTACTAATAAGGTTTTATTTTTTTTTAGAAATAAGTAAAAATGAGTAAGCAAGTAAAAACATATTTTCAAGACAATTGGTCAGAAATAGACGAGTTTAAAGATTGGATTGCTCGATCATCAGTTAATACTCAAGCAAGGTGCAAGCGTTGTCACAAGACTTTTGAGCTATCAAATATGGGAGTTCAGGCACTTAGAAGTCACGCATCTGGAAAGAAACATAAAGAGATAACACAGAAAGTGTCTTCCTTTTTTAAAACGAAACCAGTTAAAGAGTCGTCACATGAGCAGAAATCAAAAGAGGATAACGAAAGGACAAAAAAGGCTCAAACAAGTATAGAATTGACTCTTACTTCTGCAGATGTTACCAAAGCGGAGATTCGGTGGGCTCTAGATGGTATTCTGAAGGGAAACTCGAACAATCAAAACGCTAACATCGGTCCCCTCCTTAATGCATGTTTTCCTGGTCATGAAACGATCAAGTTATTTTCACTAGGAGCTGATAAGTTACGATACTCTTGCAATTATGGTTTAGCTCCATATTTTCGTTCCATTCTTCAAGACGAAGTTAAAAAATCTGAAATCTATGTCATGTCTTTCGATGAAAGTCTTAATGATGTAAATCAGAAATGCCAAATGGATCTAATTGTTCGATATTGGGATGAGAAAACTCAACAAGTCAAAGTAAGGTATTGGGATTGTTCTTATCTTGGACATTCAACACACGCTGATCTTCTGGAGCATTTTAGCAAGACTACTGAATCTTTAGACCCATCTAAGATGGTTCAAGTTTCAATGGATGGACCAAATGTCAATCTAAAGTTTCTGAAAACGTTAATTTCTTCTCGTGAAGAGATAAAGATTCCATCTCTTGTTGACATCGGAACTTGTCCATTACATACAGTCAATAATTCTTTTCAAGTTGGGGCTAAGAATGCAGAGTGGGACTTAAAAAAAACACTAAAGGGGATCTGGCAAATCTTTCACGATTCTCCTGCACGTCGTGAGGATTACGAAAAAGAAACAGGGAGCACAGTTTACCCAAAAGCTTTCTGCTCAACTAGATGGACGGAGAACAAACCGACGGCAGAGAGGGCTATTTCTATCTGGCCATATATTGAACAGATTGTTACTTACTGGGAAAAGAAACCACCAAATAAACGACCAAAATCTAAAAGTTATGCCAATGTAAAAACCGCTGTCAATGATCCTCTTACAGTAGTAAAGCTGAAATTTTTTGCTTACGTTGCTGGTATACTCGAACCATTCTTAAAGATGTACCAAACTGACAAACCCATGATCCCTTTTCTCTATTTTGATTTGAAATCAATCGTTTTAACGCTAATGAAATTGTTTATAAAGCCAAACTGTGTATCTGGGGCAAAAACGGGGATGCAACTGTGTGGAATTGACCTGGAAAATGAATCGAACCAAATTAATCTGAAAGATATTGGTCTTGGGTTTGCTGCTGAAGAAGAACTTGAAAAGCTTAAAACTGCAGATCTTGTAACGGCGACTAAAGAATCATCATTTTTTAAAGAGGTCCGGACTTTCCTTATCTCACTCATCAAAAAGTTGTTAACTAAAACGCCTCTCACATCAGTAGTCGTCAGGTTTGCTTCAATTTTTGATCCATCTATCATCATTTCGACACCAACGGATAAGATTGAAAAAAACTTGAAGAAACTGCTTCATCATCTTTTGAGTCTGAAAATTGTAACTGCTAAAAATTCGGATAAAATTCATCAAGAGTTTCATCCATTCCACAAAGATGTGAAAGCACAACGTGACAAGTTCGAAGCCTTCTCAAAATCAAAGGATTCTCTTGACACGTTTTATTTTGGCTTATTTCCAAAATTAAATGACAACTTTCCAAACCTGGCATTTCTCCTGAAACTCATCTTTGTTTTAAGGTTCGTAAACTATTTACTTCAATACTTTGCTGTCTTACTTCATAACAGCTGACGTCTAGTTTGATGTTGAAACTATTCGATCAGCTCCTGTTTTAGCATCAAATGAAAGTCGCACTCTCAAATTTCTCTACGTAACTCTATTAAGCATCGCCATACTTTTCAGATATATTATTAATTCATAACCATCTGATTTCGATAAAAATTTCTACATGACAAATGTTGAATTATTTTACATCTAACAGTTTAAACTCTTTTCCTCTTTTCCTCCAGCCATGGCCAAGCCTCTGTTGAAAGAGGTTTCAGCTTGCGAAATGCTTCTTTGAAAGATAACATCTCTGAGCTATCCATTGATTCTAAGCATGTCATCGTTGACCATATGTTATCAAATGATCTTAAGCCCGAGACTATGGATATTAACACTCCTCTCATGGTAGCTTTCAAATCTGGCCGCGCAAAATACGAAAAAAGTAAGAAACAAGCTAAGAAAGAGAAAATCTTCACTGAACAAGAAAATCGAAAGAGACAGCTATGCATCGAGATTAATGAAATAAAATTGAAGATAGCATCATTGAAAAAGAATGTGTCCTATTTAGACAATGAGTTTACTAACTCCATATTGCAAGCTGAGGACCAAAATGTAAATGAACAGTCACTAATTATTTCCAAAGCAACAGCATTGAAGAGAAAAAGTATTTCTAAAAGTGAAGAGGCTGAACAATTAGAGAATAAGGTGAAAATGTTAGAAGCCAAGAGAAAGAAACTCTGAAAGAAACGATTTATGAAGTTACATACATAAATTCATGGTTGATATTGATTTTTCCATCAGTTATTATTCATACCTAACATTTGTAGACTTTTATTTTTACCTTAGTTAGGATTACCTTTTGTTTGAAAATTATATACGCATAGTTGGTATTGATTTTTCCGTCAGTTCATTGCTTCAAAACTTAAACTTGAGTCCAATTTTATAAAAAATGAACTACCGATGGATTCACAAGTGGTTCTTCTTCAGGTCTAGAAAGCCTAGGTATATACCAAAATATTGAATTTTTATGCATTCTTTTTTAGTTTTGTTTTCAAGACAGTGTAAAATTTTCAAGGTCTAGGGTTTAAATACCTTAAATATGAACGTTTTGGGACTTCAAAGTCCACCATTTTCAACATTTTACTGCATAAAATTTGAAAAATTTTGGGACTCAAATCTAATTTTGTTAAGGCTTTTTAAGCTCTGAACACGCACCTGTATTTGCAGTTTTCTCAAAATGGAAAAAACAGATTTAAAAGTTTTTTCAGTTTTAAAGTGTTTATTCATATGCAGTATTTGTAGCTTTAATTTTTACCTTAGGTTTACCATTTGATTTGTGTGCCTTTTGTTTAAAGATATATCTCTTTTGACTCTGCTTAGTTTTTTTGGTTTGCTTGATACTCAGGGAAAAAATAGCTAAAATGAGGAATTTCTCAGGGAAAAAACCTTTGAAAATTGATTAAAATTCAGGGAAACTCAGGGAATTTTATTTTCGAAGGTCTGTCTGAACCCTGTCCATACAAAAAATGTCATTTAACTGTAAATCCCATGTTGTAATTTGATCAGTGTCCATAGGCTCAATCTCGCTGTCTCAGTCCACAGTGGGATTGAATTGTATGCAAAGTTTTACGACTACGCAAATGAAAATAATATAATACACATCCTGAATTCAAAACTAGGGGTGGAGAATTCATACCGTGATTGACTGATTGACTGCAATAATCTTGAGGACCCTCATATTGTTTTTTGTATATGTAATTTTTTTATGAACTTCAGAATTCAGTTCTATAAAAACATCCATTATTGGCATTAATTTTCAAGCCAGCACATAAATAATGTCTTCTGCAACCTCATCCTTGAAGCATGACCTTTGATGTGTTTGTACCCTTCGTGTATCCTATTTGCTATTAAACATTGAGCTGTCAATAAAGTGTTCAACGAAGCCAAGACCAAAACAAAGCTAAGTGAGCAACTATCAAAAGAAATCTCCTGATGGTCAACCTCCTGGTTGTTGTTGGGGTTTTGATTATGTACTACTTGCTCATTTTCTCCATAGCATTGTTCTTGAAACTGATAGAATTCCAGATAAAAAACCCAACGCTTCTTTCAACTCTTCTGGCAGTATGCTGATGTGAGTGTTATTGTTTTCCATTTCCAAATTATGAACATATAATTTCCATAAAAAAATCTGATCTTGTTGTTTCACAACTAAAGTCAGGTCGATATTTGATGACTCCCTGACCCTGACGAAGGAGTGATTTTCCAAATGAGGAACATACAAAAAACCAAATTTCTCTGCAGTGCATAGCCTCTCTGATGTGGTTGGTTGAGAATCTTCTTATTTCAGAAACTGAATGATTATTCGCTACCAATGAACCATACGAACTAAACAGTTCTCAATGGTGTGGTTGTCAAACAAAACCATTGACTGAATTTGCTAGTCTTTTTTGTGGTCCACTTGGCTCAATTTTTTCACACAATTACAGCACAAGTATTCAGGATCCTTGGACTTTTCATCATCAGCAATATATATCATAATCAAATAAAGTTTTAATTTTAATTTTAAATTCTGAGATGTGTTTAGCATTTCTATAGTTTGCTTGATATTTAATCTTTGATGCACAAAGTCTGCAAATCTTATCGAGTATTTCACAATGATTCTCCATCGATCCCAGAGATTCTAACACAATTCAAAAGTTAAACGACCATGAAACAAACAACGACATTTTAAAGGATAAGCCACTTTCAAGGCTGCACCACGACATATTACTCTGCTTTCCAGCTAGATTCTGGTTTCTTGATCTAATTTTTGCTTTATTATTACACGTGATCGTGTTATAATAGAGTGGGACGTGATCGTGTTATAATAGAGTGGGGAAAAGATCGGGAGAAAATAAAAACCACGTGATAATCAAAATTAGAAGATACGCAACGTTGTTTGAAAACAGAAATAAAATGGCTGACAACATGACATTTGATAGTGACTCCAACTACCATGAGGTTTAAGCTAAGGTCGTTTGAGGTCTCAAAAAAGGCAAAAATCCCTTGGTACCAATCGAAAGAAGAATAAATTTGGCATCTATATCTTAAAGGATTTTAAAATTGGTGTTGATCTTGTTGAGATATTAAGCTCTAAAGTCACTTCAAAATTATCTCTGTTTTTAGCTAACCTTCGTTTACCACTTGTTCAATGAAGCATGACAAGTGAAAAACTTTACGCCTTAGAGAACAAGGGTATATAAGAAGCTTGTGTGCAAAAAGACAGGATCTAAAAGCATGTATTTCTCGAGAAATCAACCGATATTTGAGGGAGGGAAATTTCAAAATTCATCAAATCGGCCGCCATTTTTAATTTGTTCGGGTTATAGACATAAGATACCATTGAAACCCGCCGAATAATAGCCAAAACAAAAGAAAATGTCACTTTAAATTTTGCGTAAGGGTCCCTTCTATTTTCACCCCCTGGATAAAAGATACACCATATACCGCAAAAAAATTTCAAAATGTTTTTTCTCCGCCGAAACAAAGCTCTTCAAAGTTGAAATACTCTTCTTCACAAAAGTCTTCATTTTCTTCTTGATCAAATTTCTTTCTTGATCAAATTTCTTTATTGCAATTCTTAAATTCTCAGACTCAAGAATAATTGGCCTAGCAGAAAATGTATAACATGCCACAGTTTTGTGGGCTACATCAAGTAGAACTTTACATTTTGTAAGCGGCAAATATCAAAAATTCACTATGGTCAGAGCCCTTAACTCAATTATCGCACGACACGAAATATTTCCCGAATCTAGGTTCACAAGCATCTAGGTAGAGCTTCAAATTTTAAATGACATAAATCACCTTTATCACAATCGAAGGACAAAGCCGTGGATAATTCGTCCGATCCAAGACATAAGAGATGGAACTATCTTTTTGGCATGCAGTTTTCACATTCAACCTGAAAGTGATTGTTTAAATAATCAACTAGAAGATTTAAATCATACATGACAGTACATTTTCAAGAGGGGCTATGATACACATACCATTTGGTATGAGCCGGAATTTCAAACTGGTAGATGGATCGATCTTTTTTTGTCTTTGACCCCACTTGCGAAAGGAGGCACCGGTAGGAACTTATAGATATCTGACATTTTTTTGAACATATTCTACATAATCGTTTGGTCCAAGTTCGATAACCTATTGGAATCAACCGAACAAACTAGTTAAGAAATATCAAGACAACAGTAATGAAAAAAACGTAACACGATTTAAACCCATTTTTGCGTTACTGGAAGAGCTGATCCGTATCATGTAATGCCACTGTTAGTGTACCCGATCGAGGAAAGAAACGGTTAAAAACCCCTCAGAGTTCATATAAAACACTGTAAGTGAATATAAGTTAGCTTGAAAATGGTTGATAGAATTACTGTTTGGCAAAAATCGTACCTCCACTACGGAGAAGTTGCGACGCACTTCTTTGACGGTATGCAAATACGTCTTTTAACCCAACATTTGACGGCAATATTCTACTCTGGAGAAATGATTCTAAAAACTGGAAAGATAAACTAATATCACGAAGTGGGGGTACTTAGGCAAAAATGGGAGCTTGGTATGACCTTAAGAGTCGGTTTTTCACCTTCCAAATTCTCTCAGCATCCACAGAACCATCCTCACTAGATTTCTGAAAATTAATAGATAAACTTAATAATCCAGGAATCTCACTCGGTAAGTGTTTTATGAAGTGCAATTTGAAACAGACACAAGAAAAAAATTATCACCCTCCGTTTTGAAATAAGATAACTTGATCTAAAACAAGAAAACATTTTTACGCTACCTAGAATTTAATAATGTTTTTTCAAATCTTAATGGCGAAAAAAATTAAGTTGCCATAGCAGCAAGTTATATCATTTCATCATATGGGTGAATTGCATCAAATCTTACAGCGTCCCGTCCATAACTGAAAATCAACCTTATGACCATAGAAGAGGAGGGTAAAGACTTATAAAATTGAGTCAAAAACTTTCATCACTATTTAAAAATTACAGTTTCTGCCCAAAGAATGCAGCAGTTATTGCAAACGAATGTGCTATAAATGTTAAACTTTTCTTATGCAGAAATGGTAAATACAGTACAAACCAGACAGTAGATGTGGTGATGAAAAATGCTGCAAGTGCTTTTTCATTCCTAAAATTTTTAGTTAAGTTCTAGCAGTTATAGCAAGTCTTTTAAAAGCAAAATTAGCTCTAGAGAATGCTCAGCTGAATATTAAGGTTATTTTGATATAAATCATGACCTTTCATCTTGGTGTCAGTTATTTAACTAAAATTAACCAATTGAATTTGAAAGGTCAGGAAGAAATCACTCACACAAAGATTTCAAAAATGGCCATGGACTTTTTAGTTGATACCTTAGCAGACCTTAGCGAGAGTAACAATCTAAGAAAAGCCAATTTTATCCAAGCATTGGAACTTATTTGAAAATTTGACACACTTACCTGTCAGGGAGGAAATTTTAGTGGGGAGATATAACCAAAAAACACATATTCCTAAGTCTTCAAGTTCTTCTAATATGGCCTTCTAAAGTGCATTTTTAGCTACGGACAGGACACAATTACAGATTTGATGCAAATCACCCAGATCATTTTTTTGTGTATAATTACATAATGTCAAACTTCAATAAGAAAGAAATTCAAAAAAAGTAAGATAAACATTTTGCAAAACCTGTGAAAACTCCACCGACAGCTTTCGTCAACCATGCACTTTTTGTAGAAAACAAGGATTTCTCGCCAAATTCCTGTTTACTGTCAGTTTGAGTTCTGGTTTGTTTTTCAGGTATTTATTTCTTAAGGCACTGTATATACTATAGAAAGTATCGATTGCAGTGTGATATGTTGCATCACTGTCAACTGATTTGTCCCCATCTCTATCGATTAGCTTATCAATTGAATCATTTAGTGTTAAGGATCTTGAATGGGCATCTTCCTTGCTTTTCTGAGGGAATAAGTTTCGAAGAGCCTCCAAATTAGAAGGTTCTTCTATGTTTTCTGTAGTTATATCTGCACATTTTGAAGCATCTGGTTCTCCAGAAATGACATCTTTCGAGGCATCTGAGGTTTTTTCCCCTCCATCAATTGAATCGTTAGAAAAGCTATTTGAATACTTCAAATCGTTCTTAAGCATTTCCCTTGAGCAATTAGTTAAATGTGCTCCAAACTCAGCAAGCACAACTTCTTTTTCACACACCCTGCACTTTGCTGTTGTTAAAACTTCATATCCAGATGAAGAACTTGAAGATCCAACCAGCAAGGATGTTTGCATTGGTGTGATATCTCGGGTAAGTTATGACATGTCTCAAAATTGGACCGAATTTACCATAATTTTTAGATCGCATTAGTCGAAAGATACGAAACAAAACAACTATTGAGATATGACCTATGGATATTTAAGTTCTACCTGAGATGTGTAACCTAATTAGTTTCGCGCCCATTACGTCATAATAACGGTTTTCCTGAAAATTTTTGAATTTTTACGGGAAAATAAACTTAAAAAAGTCGCATGAAATGCTGGAAAATAATTAGGTTAAATCTACCAGAAGATGGCCTGATACCTTTGCTTAGAAAATATAATTATATCGCCAACTTTTTCGGCTCTATTGCGTTCTATTTTAGTTTTTTGAGGCTTAATGACGTCATACTTTCTATATATAGTTCCAGAAGCTTATTTTCGTCTGTCGTAAGATTTTACGCACGGCGCCTTTTTCGATTTGTTAGTGGAAGTGGATACACAACTTTTTAATAAAAGCTGAAAGATTTTTAAACTTGATTGTCCTTATATCCAGTTTTGGCCTGCTGGCCTGTGGATGATACTCGTATTGATGTGAATTGGAAGAAAGCTTTGTATTTAACTTATCTTCCATTCCATTTAGTATAAACATAACAAAAAGCTGTTAATAAAAGGTATAGATATATAGAAATTATTTCTTGTCTCGTGTTTATTTATCATCGAGCACTATTTAATATAATTTCATGACAATGATTTAGAAATTATTGCAAAACAAAAGTTCATAGAATCTGTCTACTGACTGTCTCCTTTTCAGAGCAGCATTATGAATTTCAGCCTTATTATTGGGGGAATCGTCAGCCTGTCAGCACTGCATATTGAGTTGGCATATATAAGTTTACAGTGCTTACAATTTCCTTTAGCTTTTTAAAATACAGATTCAGTTTGTACGTAATTCCAGAAGACGCTCCCATTGAAACAGTCAATAACTTTTTTCAATCAATAACCATAACCGATAGCCTGTTGATTGGATGAAATTACTTATTGTATCAAGTTGGAGTGTCTACATTCTATGATCTATGTATTAGGCGACCATCGAAAAAAAGTTCTGTTTGTGTCACCCGCCCGCATCATATTTTCCTCTGATTTTCCAATACGGAGAAGAGGGAAAGAATCCGGAAAAAAGAAATTGTGCTTTTAACATACCATAGTTTTTTCTTTAGTTCTTCTCCTCCGAACAAACGAACACATAAACAAATGAAATAATACTGATACAAATTAGATTGAAACTCCAAGGGAGAACAGCGTTAGTTTAGCTATAATTCGCAAGAACACAACAGATACCATCAGAAGAAGAAATTGGTTTACTGATGTTATTTTTAAAAACCCGGAGATCTTTCCATCTGCCAGCGCTACCCGCCCGTCTGTATGTATCTTTAACAGCTGAACAGAACAATTTTTTGATGGACGCCGTACATAGCTATCAATATCAGGACTGTCTTAATTTATAAATTAGATAAATTATAGATACAGAATAGAGATTTTATTAAATAAATCATCATCTGATTGATTAGTCTTTTACAAGACAGATACAGATACTGTAGTCTGTTTGTGTCACCCGCCCGCATCATATTTTCCTCTGATTTTCCAATACGGAGAAGAGGGAAAGAATCCGGAAAAAAGAAATTGTGCTTTTAACATACCATAGTTGTTTCTTTAGTTCTTCTCCTCCGAACAAACGAACACATAAACAAATGAAATAATACTGATACAAATTAGATTGAAACTCCAAGGGAGAACAGCGTTAGTTTAGCTATAATTCGCAAGAACACAACAGATACCATCAGAAGAAGAAATTGGTTTACTGATGTTATTTTTAAAAACCCGGAGATCTTTCCATCCGCCAGCGCTGCCCGCCCGTCTGTATGTATCTTTAACAGCTGAACAGAACAATTTTTTGATGGACGCCTTACATAGCTATCAATATCAGGACTGTCTTAATTTATAAATTAGATAAATTATAGATACAGAATAGAGATTTTATTAAATAAATCATCATCTGATTGATTAGTCTTTTACAAGACAGATACAGATACTGTAGTCAAACATGATTTATCCTGTTTGTACTGGCTGAGGGCTAGAATTTTATGCTGCAGTCTGTAAATTCTCTTAAAGGCTGCAAATTAGTGAACGGAAACAATATATAATGACTCCAAAAATGGAATCAAGTACTGTAGCACAATAAGCCTGATATGATATAGACCAATTTTCACAATTATGATCGTACCATGATAAAAGATGCTCATGATTTTCTACCACACAAAGTAAACCTCTTAAATGTGCTTGACATACCTTGTCTAATTCCGCCATAGCAACTATCTTGTCTGCAAAGTAGTTTGAGTGATTTTTTAAACAGCTTTTCAAAATTTTTAAAGTTTTTAAAATGTTGGCATAACACAAAGTTACGGTAACTATCTGATGAAAAATGAATAGTGATTTGAACAAGAATCCTTTTGCGTGCCGCAATGTCAAAAATAGATTTTTTCTAATACAGCACCCCATTTTTAACAATCTAATTTGTTGTCATTCCCAGTCTTTTTTTAGTGTTGCTTTGTCCATGCAAAATAGAAATAGCTTAATGTAACATATGACGTACTATTCTTTAGCTCATTTGTGAGATCATTTTTTTCACACATCCCTTTAGAGCTTTAGTTTGGTGTGTAGAAAATCATCATCACATTTTGATTTCAGATTAGATATAGTAAGTTGCTCTAATGTTCAAACCTTTTTTTCATTTAGGCTAAATTGACATAAAAAATGGCAAATGTTTTTCAATGTCATTATATGAAATCGTCAATTTATTATGTTCAAGATTTTTTTCCCCACACGATGAAAGAAGAAAAGTATTTATATTTCAAAGAACAATTTGATCACATAGACATTGATCAAAAAACATTTTATATTTATTTGGCAAGGTTCGTAAAATTCCTAAAATAACAAATCATGTGTCGATTTAGCCTTGATAAGTGGAACAAACTGGACAACAATTATAAACGTTTACACACCTTATATGAATGTGGACCATGTAAACATATTTATCAAATTGTTTCTTCCACCAGTTTGCCAACTCCAATTATTCTATCTCCAATAAATGTTGTTTCTCCACTACCCAACTATTTTTTATCTCCGCAATCTCAAATGGCTAGCTCATCAAACTCAAAGCATACAACTCATCTGGCTGATCCATCAAATTTTATTTGTTCAACTTCGTTAACTGATATGGCTGGTCCATCAATTTCCCTTTATTCAACTCCTTCAACTAAAACGGCTGGTCCGTCGAATTATAATACTGCAACACCAACAACTCCTATGATGGCTGGTCAATCAAATTCCAATCTTGCAACACCAACAACTCCTTTGTTGGCTGGTCCATCAAATTTCAATCTTACAACACCAACAACTCCTATGACTGGTCCATCTAATTTCAATCTTGCAACACCAACAACTCCTATGGCTGGTCCATCTAATTTCAATAATTCAACAACATCAAGTCCTATGGCTTGTCCATCAAATTCAAATTTTTTTGAAACTTTGACACTGTATGAGACGCGTCAAGCTGGAAGCTGCTATGAAGAACAGAGATTGAGTCTCTTTCATGAAAACCAAAGCTGAGGCTAAGGAGAGATCAGATAAGGGGGGGTTCAGGGGGTACCCGATTCCGCAATTCCGCCAATTTTTTCTCCAATTTCCGTCAAACCGTCTTAAATTGAACCAAAATTCCGTCACCGAAAATTCCTTTCAAATAAAATATTTTTGTCGAAAATTCCGCAAATTTGGAATATCTTTTACCAATTCCGAAATTCCGCAATTTTTTTTGCTAAATTGTTGACGACGTTAAAATTACTTGTAAGTAATCATTTGGCAAAATAATGTTGAATTGTCGGTATTTAGGGGTTCCCACAAATATTAGCAGAGTTCAACTGGGACAGCCAGTTTACAGTCCAAATTGTTATGTCGCTTCTGTTTTCACAGTTGAATCTGAAAATATTGTTTTTCGGGTTCTCCAAACTTGTGTTTGAAGTAACAATACCATTTTAGCTTGGAGGTAAAACTGCACAAATCTAGCAACATTGGTAAGGTGGTGCTAAATTCTTTTTATAAGGGGTTGGCTCTGATTAAGGGGAGGCTCGAAATTGAGCTTCAGCAAGTGCATTTCATGATAAGTGATATTAACCTCTAATTTTTCCAGTGGAACTAACAGTGAAAGAAATGATAAAGCTGATGATACAACTGGAGATGAAATATATGATTGCCAAATTATTGACTTTCAAATCATGCCTAAGACTTCCACCATGTCTGATCAGGAATTTGAAGAAGTTAACGAACGCCAAAACAAAACTTTATCCAACTCGGTCAACATGTCAATATCAATGATAAACCAGTCTAATTTCTCAACAGACACAGCCCTTATAGGTATGCATAGCTTTTTACTGTAGCCCTGATCTAAGGCATTTTCATAATTTAGGGCTCTTCTCTCATGTTTATGCCCCCAGCCTTGTGAATTCAGATCAAAACAGGTGGGCTTTGGCCATTTCAGATCAGCTTTAGGGTTGGTACTGTGACTGGACTGTGACATGACTGTGACCCACATACATGGTTAGTCTTGACTAAGGCCTAGTTTGGACAGTTGATTATCTAAAGGACACACTTAACATATTTTTGGTTTTATTGAAACGAGTCATTGCATTGATATCAAATCACATCTTGCAATGCATTGTCTTTTACTTTATACAGTAGACTTCTCAAAAAAACAAAATAAGGAAAAGTGACAGTTTACACTAATGCTGACAGCTTGCATGATGCTTAACTTTGATGTTTCATTTTTTTAGAGTGTCCGTTTGAATACAATATTGATGCCATCAAACTGAAACTGCAGTACAAAAGACGAGGAAGCGACTATGATCGAGAAAGAGAGAGTTATAGTGCCATTAGATCGTTTGAAAATGCTGAGGGGTGATACGTGTAATATCAAAGTCAATAACAAAATTTGTGAATAAACGAATGTAAGTTTGAAAGTGTTTTCGATGAATGGTTTGTTCTGATAGCTCAGAAGATTATTGCTTTAAGGCATTTTGCTGACAGTGTATTATCTGTATAATGTACCCCTTCCTTCCCCATAGGTACGCTATCATTACACGCTTTTGCATTATCCCCTCCCTACTTCGAGGGGGGGCGTACCAGTTTGTCGGTGTGTCGGTATTGACCTTTTTTTGCGTCGGTATTTCGGCGATTAACAAAAAATGTCTCGGTATTTCGGTGTTTGAGATGCTTTTCGGTGACGGAAAATGTTAAATTTTCAATCGGTGATACGGTAATTTTTCTCAAAACGTCGAAGAAACGGTGCTAAAATCAAGGGTTATTTCTCAAAAATCCCTCCTATGTGATATGTCATATTAAAAACACGATAATAAGCAAAATGTTATATAACATTTTTTATTTAGTGAAATCGTATTATATTGGGTTGAGCTCTTAGGGCTCTTAGAGACAGGGGTAACAGGTTAGCAGTAAAAAAATATGTGTTTGAAGATGGATATATCACTCTCCTTCGCTACTCTTTTCATGAAATAAATAAATAACACTTTTGAAAATTTATTTAAGAGAAAGTGTTGCGGGAGCTGCGAAGGAGAGTCTTGAAAAAAATATTTATCACATGAAAATGCACGAATGAAAATACTTTGCAAATGAGGCCTGCAGTTGAAGTGTTGAAATAGAAGTCTTTATTTTTGTTGATGTTTTTTTTGGAATATAATGTCGACAGATATAATTGTTGATGTTTTTTTGGAATATAATGTCGACAGATATAATCAAGTGATGTGCTTTATTCTATAAATTCGGTAGCTCTGGAAAGAACTACCTGGAGGCATTCAATTTACGAGAAACAACAACAAAAGATGCCAAAACCAACCTGAAGATGTTTGCTGAACAAATCGAGTAAGATACTTTTCTTTATAATGGGCTTGAAATCAGTACTTACTTAGTAATTTCTTAAATCTGAGGCTCGGATTGTTTCAGCCTCGTTTTCTTTTAAAATTGTTTTTATAAAAAAAGCATGTATCTGGCATCAAACAACATCTCAGAGGTATTTTAAGGCTTATTTTGAGGTATAAAATAGGGTTTAAATCCAAATATCTTTTAAGTTACGAAGTGTTTCTCCTTCGAAATTCATACGCAACTATTAGCCTAAAATTCTGAAAATCCATATAGCAGCCGCTGGCCTGAACCCGAAATCGTAGTTGCTTATAAAAACAATATGCAGAAAAGATATTACCGGGGTGATATGGTAGACTGAATCTCCCGAAAATCTGTTGCCAAAAATAATGACGGAGTAATAAATTTGCACAATGTTTTCTTCTATCTATTGTTTTTGCGTAAAGATTTAAATGATGGATATCAAGAAATAAGATAATAAACACATCGTTCACTCAAATGGCTCGATCAAATGTCGAACATTGTAGCAGGAGGAGTAGGAGCTGGGCTTTCTAAATCGTTTTTAGACTCGTCTTTCTTTTTAAAGGTACAGATGGCATTGTTATGTCTACCGCCACATTTAAAACATTTCCACTTTTTCGAGCAATTAGAAGACATATGATTAGCTGCAAAACAAATAAAACAACGTCTTTCTCTTTGCAAAATTGATCTCCTGACTTCAGGTTTTGTTATTATTTCACAGTTTTTAGAGGCTTGGCCTCGACGACAAAAGACGCACATTGGTGAATTCCTTTCTCTTTGTTGTTCACTGCTCTTTCTTTCCTCTCTCTTCTCTTTGTGATGATGATTATTTCTTTGTGAAACGAATAAACTTTTTGTTGTTGAATAATAACTGTTTTTGTTAGAAAATAAATCTTTTGAAATTTTCTCCCTCGCAGAGAGTTCATTTTCAAAAACTTTCAAAATGTCATTTATATTCCAAATTTCTCCTGGAGTATTTCTTGAAACGAGTAATCGAAAATCATTTGGCAATTTTTTAATTACAATTGGAATTAGCATTGGCCCGAAAGTTTCACTCTTACAATCTAATGCCTCTAGGCTCCTGACCTGCAATTCAATTCGGTCGAACAGTTTTCTAAATCCTTTTATGTCTTTTTCGTAGTCAACACACTAATCCCAATAATACGTCCATATGGGTCGAAATAAGGGTTTGTTCATCACCAAATCTTTTAGCTAAAAGTTCTCTAGCATTCTCATAATTTTCATTCGTAAGATTCAAGCCTTTAATGCATTCAGACGCTTCTCCTTCCAACAAAGATACTAAATAGTTCATTTTTTTCGACGTTTGATAAATGACCATTTTCATGGATAGCCTCTTCGAACGATTGAGAAAAGGATTGATATTCTGTGGGGTCTCCTGATAAAGTTTTAATTTTTATTTTCGGAAGAGCAACTGATTTTGCTTTGTTGGACGATACACTAGCCTCTGTAACTGGTTGATACTGCTTAGCTGGCAAACTGGCCCTGATCCTGTGATCAGCTTTGTTCATTTACTCTCAAATGCATAATTAGTGTTAACAAATGTGTCAAACTCACCGTCTGATTCGATGGTTTATCCGACTTCTTCACATGCTTGTACAAAACGATTGGTTTGATCTAACATCATATTCATTAAACCAGTTAACTCGTTAATCTTTTCGGTATCAAGTTTTTCATTTTCATCTAGAATGCCATTCATATCTCCTTCGATATTTTTCAAATTACAAGTCAACGATCTGAGTGTTCTTTTTGTAGCCATAATTGCAAACTGTATACAACAAGCCCAAGAAACGATTTAAAACAATTCAAAACTCAATCAACTGTAATATACTATAATATAATATATGCTAATATATGCTAAATATACAATGACGTAATACGTATAATTATACTTTCTTTTCCGACAAGGTACATCTCAAAATTTATTCTTCTTTTGCCTTTTTTTAACGAGATATGTCAATTTTGTAAATCTTTTTGGTATTATTTGTTCAGGCGAAGAAATAGAAATGATGGCACTGATGACGTTGATCAAAGTACACGTAGAGTTACTGATGGTTTTGCGTTGTGTGGGGAGTAATTTTAGGATGAAATATCTATTTTATGATATACAAATTCGTGTTAAAGAAAACAATGTAGCAGTTGATAATTAATCGAAAGTTTTTTTTCATTTGAATATTAAATTCAAGGTACCGCCTTCCGGTTTTTTAGCCCAGACGACTTAAAGCAAAATCTAACCGGGCCCTGTGTCTTCAGTTTTTGTGCCATGTCTTGAATATTTGGCAGGTCATAACTCCTGTCGATATTTGACGACTACTTTTACTTTCACTTTCTTGCTTTCTTTTGTCGGTTGCCGGACTCTTAGTCTATAGTCTCGGCCTAGTCTTTTCTCGTGCTGTTTTTTGTCTGCTTCCATAATGGGACGCTAGTTACGAAGTTAAAAGTTCAGCTTTAAGACGTGATACTGAAAGAAGATTTTATCCAGTTTATTGTACATTTACTGTCTCCATATTTCTCGTCCATCATGTTCCCCACAGCTATTTCCTCAAGTAAATCAACAGGTTATGGGCCCAGCAATCAGTGGCAGAACTTAGTTTTCGATGGCAACGAAAGCAAGGAAGTTTGAACTTTGGGAGACAAAGGTACTTGCATACATGAAGTTGAAAAAGTTGAAAAATATTTTCACAACCACTGATGAAATCACTAACGAACAAAACGAAACAGCTTTTGCTGAGCTAATCCAATTTCTAGATGAACGTTCATTGACGCTGGTGATGAGGGGAGCCCAGGACGATGGAAGGCAAGCTTGGAAAATCCTCAAAGAACATTATACAAGTGGAAGCAAACCTAGAATTATAACACTATATAATGAACTGACTACTCTGAAGAAGTCACACTCTGAATCAATACCGATTTTCTATTACGCGCAGAAAATGCAGCAATTTCCCTTCGTGCAGTCAGTGACTCCTTACTTATAGTCATGGTGCTTACAGGACTGCCAGACGAATACAAAGCCTTTGTGGCTGTTACCACACAAGCCGAGAATGTTGACGATTTTTCAAAATTCAAAACTTCAATAAGACATTTTGAAGAAACCGAAAGTTCACGTAGTCAATCAGGATCTACTAATCAAAATTCTTCTGTTATGAAAATTAACAATACATCAAACACATCGAAACCGAACGTGTGCTATTCATGTGGTGTCCCAGGTAAAAATCCTCAAAGTGCGACATGAAAAAAGGAAAATGGTGTAGCATTTGTAAAAACAAATCTCATAAAAACAAATAATTGTAGAAAGAAAAAGGATAGTGCTAACACAGTGTCAAACAGTGAAAACCATTCCTTTGTATTCAAGGCAAATGACCAAAGCCCAAATATTGAAGCTTCTAACAATACTTTCCTTGTCGATTGTGGAGCCACAACCCCTATCGTGAATGATAAATCCTGTTTTATAGACATTGATGAATCTTTCAACCCAACCGACCATTCTATCGAGCTAGCAGATGGTACCACAATAAATGGAGTTGCCAAACAAAAAGAAACTGTAATTACCCAGTTTAGAACTTCTGATAATAACTTTATGGATGTTAAACTTTCAGACGCGCTTTTTATTCCCGATTTTCCACAATGTATCTTTAGTGTAAAATCAGCTACGTCTCACGGTTGCAAAGTAATCTTTTTGGAGATTAAGGATGAGTTAATTGCACCGATTGGAACTATTATTTCCAATAATACAGGAGAAACGATGGTATAACCTGTGCAAGGCATCTGTTAATTCCAAACGTGTTGAATCAATGAAAACCTGGCACCGAATTCTTGGTCATTGCAACACTAGTGACATTAGTAAGATGGAGAGTGTTGTTAAAGGTATGCAAATATCTGATTCTTCCAAGTTCGATTGTGAAACCTGTGTAATGGCAAAACAACCAACCACTCGTAATCGTAAGCCAAATGTTAGAGCTACCGAGCCTTTTGAACTTGTTCATACTGATTTCCAATCTATCCAAACAGATTCTGTTTTGAGTTTTTTTTCTTTTTTTCGTTTGCTAAAACGATTTATATGATTGGACAGCAGAAGAACTTAGCTAAAGGATGATGTAGTTATTTTTTCAAAATGACGCCGAAAACAATAGATATGATGCTGTCTACAAAAAGTACAATAAAACTTTGTGGAGTTAACATGCCAAATTGAATAAACTTCGTAGAATAAAATTCATGTTTTCTTGAAGCGCCCTCCTTCTGAGGAGCAAAACGGTACTTTATTTTGTTGAATTAGCGCCCCGTTCAATAATTATGCCTATTTCAATTTTTGGAAGATAAAAGGCTGTTTCACCCAGGTGAAGACTAGTCTAGAAGGTAAATAATCCATGTACGGCCATGTAAATATAAAGTAATTAAAAGCAATTAACAAATATATCTTATTGTTTACATTGGTAAAAACTGTATTGTCAATTTCATAATCGGTCTTTTTGATAAAATATCGACCAGCTACGTGACATTAATCATCCAATCAATTTTCTCCGAAGTGATTGACAATTGTATTACAGGGTTGTAATTAAAGATCAAGAAAAAATCAACGAGAGAGTTGGGCACGACGTTAGCCTTGACAATTGACCTCAAGTCCGAAGTCATTTAGCCTATACTAGCCCACTTGCATACACCAATTTTGTCTGCTTGCGCAACAAAACTGCAACAGCCTCAAAATTAAAAGTGACGTCAATGTTCCCACTGGAGGGTCTGTGAGAAAAAAATCTTAAAATGTTACAGACTAAATTGCGCATGAATCTGCTACAGGCTGAAAGTTATTGTTACAATTATCTAAGCTTAATTCGCATCCAAACCTCTCGCTGTTTTTATTTTGACAGGATATATTTGTACAGAAAATTAAACTTAGGAGAATGACAATATTCCAGAAGATTGCATTAAAGTACTCGCAGGAAAAAAAAAGGTTGAAAACACATGCCTTTGCTCATACGACTATAGTGTGTCAATTATCATTTTGGTTAGCGTCTATGAAAAGATCTGGAAATAGACAATGTAAAGGCGCGAAAAAAGCCTGTTCAAGATAAGATATAAAGACCCTCCAAACAGCATAGATATTTGACATGATTTAACCGATCAACTTTTCCCCATGGTAGTTTGATTGCTCAGCAAAAACCCTCCCTACCCTAAGATATCCCCTATAATTTTCTAAAAGATACGGTCCAAGTAAAAAGAAATTTTCATTCAAAATTATCGCAATCACTAATATCTTTCCAACGATACCAAATTTCTTACGATTGAAAAATCGCTTCAAAAGTTATAAGCACAAGAAAAAGAGTGCGTAACTTATCGTGAACCAACTTATAATGGTACTTTTCTAAATACTAAGAGAACCAATTTCGCAGAGATCTACTAGTAAGACCTAATTTTTGCGCTTTACAACCTTTTTTGTCAAAATTCTTTTATCGCTCGTGAAAATTGTTTGAGAAAAAAAAAGACAGAAAAATACGCAAAAATTAGTTCCCATTGAAATTAGTTCTCTTGCCATAGTACTCAATGTCATCATCTGAAATATTTTCAGCTTTTTCCCAAGTTTCATTCTTATAGCCGACCCATCTGACCAAATACTCCATCCAAGCAGAGGTTTCCCGATGTTTATTGATTGTCTCCACCATATAATCTCCATTGGAGGCTTTTTCCCAAAAGTTCTTTCTTTGTCACTTTCCACCCTCCATTGTTCGGAACTTGTTCATCTGGTAGGAAGTTCAAAAAGTAGTCATCGAAGGGTTCTTGTTGCTGATGCTCCTTTTCTTTATTTTCCTTAACCTCGGGTTTATTCCGGGTTTTGTATTTCCTTTTTCTTTTGTTCAAGTTTGAGTCAGGAGCTAAGTTAAAGTTAGATTCCGAGGTCTCATCCAACACTGCCTCGAATGTTATCGATGTTAATTCCGAGGTCTGTACTTGGTGGTTGTTTGATGTTCTTTCATTTAAGGAAGTATTTGACGAAACATTTGACGATACATTTGCTGTAGCATCACTTGATGGTGCGTTTGATGATACATTAGCAGGTCGGCCTAGAAAACAAATAAAAATATACATTGGGTAAGGCTAATTCGATAGTTTTTTTCTAATGAATTCAAGGACTTTATTTATTAAAAAAGAAACTAGTAGCAGATGCATTGGCAATGCTAGAATTCTTTATGAGTAATATTATTCTGTGCTTTGCAATTCAAAATGAGCTTTCTAAGTTCTTTAGTCATACTATTACTATGGGCATACATTTATCTCAGTTAAGTATGCGGTAAAATCGAGTTGAGGCTCAATTTGCTATTTATATGCCTTTAGTAACCTTCAATAATGGAACTTGAAAATAAATTTATATAAAATGAAAACGGGTTTTATTAAAAGAAAAGCATACAAAACAACAGGGAACTTTATAATAAATTTATTTTCATAACCTACCAGCAGTAAATGTTTTAACTTCCCTGATAATTTTTATGCATGTTGTTTAATAACTGAAGATATGCAATTTGAAAACAGCCACACAGAATACACTTACATTTCATGAAAGTTATGTCATCCATGTGCTGCTTAAATAAATCTCAGATGGCACAAGCAGAGCGTTTTTTGAAGTAAAATCCATTGGGAAGACCACGCACCTCGAACAGCCCCTCCGAAATCTACTTATACAGCACGGTGGATCTTGTGGCAATTTTCATGCAACCCTGAAAAGGAATTCAACTGGTGAAGTGTGTGAAATTAAGAGTCAAAACCGACGAAAAGTTTTACTAGATCGTGAAATTTCCAGAAAATCTGTTTTTAGATTCCGAAGTCCATTTTTCGATAAAGGTGTAAAACAATGGAAGTCTTGAAAATTGAAATATTCTTTTTCGTTAAATTTATTTCTTCTTCAATGAAATTTAGGTTGCAATATTCAAACTTTTGAGATGCCATCTATATATACTAATTTTGGTGCAAATTTAAAAGCATACATTAGTGCAATTAAATATAGTATTGACTTACGGAGTCTATTGTTAAGAAGGTTTGCAACTTCCTTTCGCTCACTTAGAAGAGGTCGATTTTCTTTTGTTGATACTCCTGAAAATGTAAGAGTTTGATAATAAACCTGGATTGACTGTTATATTCTTCAATAAGAGTAAATAAACCTAGCGATCCATTACAAACGTCAAAAAACGCAAGAACTTTCCCGTGAAGGGTAAGGAAAAAAAGGTATCAGTTAAACAAGGGTGAATTTTTTGTCTATACACGAAGACCGGAATAAAAGGCACCAACCATTCATAAAACAAGAAAATTCCCATTCCAAATCGTCATGATTGTTCCAAAAATCGTATGCCTTTTCACTACCATATGCAGTGATGTTTTTGCCTCTGCGCTCTTTATCTGCCTCAAGCACAAGGAGATCAACTCCGTACAATTCCATTTCTTTGCACTGAAATGAAACAAAGAATTTCAGCAGGGGAACGGGTGCACTACGGGTACATTCACGGGACACTAGTATGGTTTCTACCTAATTTCCTTAGCAACTTATCCCTTTACCTTAAAACTGTAGGTTTAGATTGATGCCCACTTGAACAAAATTTCCACAGAATACTTTACATCTTGTACACCCCTCTACATCTTTTTCACTCCTAACTTGCTATTAGTGAGGTTTGAAACTATTGGAAATAGATCAACCAGTTAGCAATTGAAAACTATCAGCTGAATTCTCCCTTTAAGGTTTCGAAGTATCAAAGGGCTCATGAAAACTAAACCCTTATTTTAAATTCTTTTAAAATTTACAGGCATTTTTGCCTTCCCTAATTCTAAGGGGCAGAAACTGTGTGCCATGGACTTTGGTATGACTTGATGGGTGGCACGATCCGAATCTCACTTCAGTCCTCAGTTTAGTAGTTTGCTATCAAACTGAGGTCAATGCGCATATATACGTGTTGGCACAATTGGCACCATTAAGACCCGGTTTATATTGGCAGTGTTTTCCTCTAGTCTGTATGTAGAATTATATATCGATCCAGACTTGTTTCGTGAAAAAGAAATTTGAGTAGAGCTGATTTAGGACTCCGGGTTAATTATTTTTGAAACAAGTCTAGACTTTACAGGGAAAGTCCTTGCTTGGCTCTAACTAGCCATATTTTAGCCTAAACTTACTAGATTGAAGGGCTTCGATCCATTCCCCCGGCAATTAGTCCCCGTTCATTGAATTTGAAATTTTCGATCCCTATAGTGTGCAGCGGTGTCTGTTACCCTCCCTTTTAAAATTTACTCCTCCTTTATTGAATAATACCCCTCCTTTTTCCAAAAAAATCTCTACCCCCATAGGAAATCAAAATTAAAGCAATTTTAAAGACAGCTTCCAAAGTTTTACGAAATTATAACGCTTTTTATTAAGGCTAAAATGAAGCAATCAAGTCAATTTTATCATTGCTTTCCATAGAATTGAGTAATATTGGATGACATTTGTTACATTTCATCAGACTATGTACATTTTGTCATTTGACTTTGAAGTCTTATTATGATAAGATTGATCTAAAATCATACACAAAATTATTTAGGTCAGTTACATACCAACGCGATAATCTTCCTCCTCGTCATTGAAATTTTAACCTTTTGAGTCTCGGCTAAAAGTTCATCAAACTTAGGAGGTATGATATCAACTGCACGGGAATTATAATTTTCCTTATCATCGCTCGACAGAAAATTTCACTCGATGGTAGCTCTAGTGAGAGCTTCGTTAGGGTTATACATTTCTGTATTTTCTAAAATAGAGGAGAAAAGAGTATTATTACCAAAAGTTCTCATTCTCAATGGAACAATGTATTAACTGTTAAATGTCAATTGGAGGGAAGGATAGAGGGAGAGAGAGGGAGAGTGATAGAGAGGGAGGGAGAGAAGGAGGGTGCCCCTCATCGAAAGATTTTATCCTATGGATAAGCTCCAATTAATCCAGCTTCTTAGTCTAGGATTCAGTTACTAAAATAAATATAAAGTTAATTTTAAATAGTTTTATTTAAAAGCTCGTGTACGATTTTCAAATACATAAAAAAAACATTTTAGTTATGTTATACTTTTGGCATCCTGCATGTATTCTGATTTGAATATATCAACACCTCTAGCTGTTAAGGCAGTTAACCTTAATTGAGTGAGTCTCAAGTCCCACACAGCACTCTCACCATTTTGCAGTTTGTCATTTTCGTGTTTTCTTTTGTTTTCATCATGTTTGTTTACCTTTTTCAGTTTGGTCAGTATTTTACTCACATTTTCTACCATTTTGAATATATTTCATATTTTCAGTTAAATTCACATTTGGTCAGTGTTTTGTATATCAATATGTGTCAATTCAATTTGTAATTCACTTTTTGTCATAATTTATATTAGTTTTTTATAAATTATTTCTGGTCTGTATTTTATACATTCTATTCTGCAGAATGTATAAATAGCCACTTTCAGTTTTGCACTTCACTTCAACAGAGACATTCAAGGAGTCAAGACATGTCAAGTCAATACATTTTTCAAACTTAACAATCATTTTCATTTTACATACACTTGGTGTTAATCAACACACACCCTGTGTACTGCTGCCTGCTTACAGCTTCTTATCTCAGGTTAGCTGCTGAGTTTTTCCTTTCTTTTGCTTTTGTTCTACAGTGGCTTTTAAGTTAAGTTTTCATTACATATTTTTCTAATACTTAATTCTTTTTCTAGTTCTCAATTATTTTTCTAGTTCTCAATTATACTTAGCATTTACATTCACTTCCTTTAAGACTTAGTTCATCTACTTACATACATACATACATAACTTCATCCTACTCAGCGAGAAGGTGAAGCTATGACGAATTTCTTCCATGCATCACGGTCTTGCCAGATGGTAAGCAGCTCATTTTTCTTCAATCCTGTATCCTCCATGATGATTGATTTTAGGGTAGTGGATGGTCTTCCTACTTTCTTCTTGGAATCAGGCGACCACAACAGCAGCTGAGAGGCGGGTTCATTGCGACGAGCAACATGTCCAGCGAGAGTTAGTCTACGTTTGCGAACAATGTTTGAAATCAGTTGGAGCTTGTCGTACAGACGTTTGTTGGTTATTCGAGTGTTAGGCGGAACGTTTAATACGGTTCTAAGCATTTTTGTATACTTTCCGTCTAACAATTTTGTAAGAGACTTTGAAAGCGCCCAAGACTCTGACCCATATAGAAGAATTGATTCTACTGTCTGTTTAAAGACTTTGATTTTGATTTTCTAGTCGATATCAGCTTTCCACACACTAGTTAATGCGTTGAGTGCACCCCAAGCTTGGCCAAGGCGGGTGTTTAGATCCTTTTCAGTTTTTGTGAAACCACCCAGATATAAAAAATCGTACACCTTTTCAATGTCACTTCCGTCCGACGATTTTAATGGAGTGGTATCGTTTGAGTTGACCATCATGAATTTAGTTTTCTTCGCGTTCAAAAATAGGCCGACTGATTGGCAGGCTGTTTCCACTCTCAGTAGAAGATCTTGGGCCTTGGCGATAGTTGCCTCAATCAAGGCAATGTCGTCGGCAAAATCGAGGTCGCTGAGAACTTGTGGAGGGTGTCTTCGACTCCTGCGCCGTTTGAGAACAATTCCATCAGAACCAACGATTGAGGAACGCATAGCATAGTCAAGGCATATAATAAATAGGAACGGTGCGAGAGGATCTCCTTGAAGGACTCCGGTTACAATGTTGAAGGGATCGGAATCACCGTCGGGTGTGGAAACTATACACGATGTATCTCTGTACATTGTCCGGATTGCATTGACCATTTCCATGGGAATCCCATAGGATTCCAAGATCAAAAACATTTTGTCACGGATGATTGAATCAAACGCCTTTTTGAAGTCAATGAAGACGAGAACTGCCTCCTGGTTATGGTTCTGTAGCTCTTCGATCAGTCTTCGGAGTGCTAGGAGATGAGATGACGTTGAGTGGTTTTCACGAAATCCATTTTGATTTGGTCTTAACACTTTGTCGATGGCAGGGCGAATGCGATTGAGGATAAGACGATTGAAGATTTTTGAAGCGGTTTGAGCAAGAGAGATTCCTCTGTAGTTGTCAGGTTTAGTCAGGTCTCCTTTTTTTGGAACCGGAACCAATTTCAAAAGACCCCATTCGTTTGGCCTATTATCATGGTAGGTTGCGTTGCAAAAATCAAGAAGAGGTTGTTGGAGCTCTTCAATTTTCCAAAACTCTACTGGTAGGGAATCGGTTCCAGGAGCCTTTCCGTTCTTCATTTGATTAAGGGCTTTTGACAATTCTTCAATGTCGAAATCATCTTTTCGAATTTCATTAAGCTCGTCAAATACTTTGACCATTTCATCGTTTTCACCGACTGTGTCAGGGATGTTGTTAAGTAGTTTTTCGAAGTGGTTTTTCCATATCTTAAGCCTATCTTCGCCAGCAATGAAGTTTTGGGCTAATGATTTCTTCCCCGAAAGTTCTTTAACTAGGTTCCAAGCGTTACGATTGTCACTAAATGATTTGCTTTCGAAGAGTTCCAGCGTGTCAGTTATTTTCTTCTCATCACGATCGGTTAGAGCTGTATGAAGGTCGTTTTGTTTTGTTTGAATATCAAGAATGGCAGCACTAACAGACTCTTTACGCAGACTTTCGATTACGGTATCACTGTCAGCTGTTGAAGAGGTTTTTTCTCTTTTTGGAAGAAGATTTAGACCTTCTTTGTTTGCCACTTTGAGAAATTCAGTATAATTTTGTGAATCAGCAGGTAGGGCATTGAATTTGTTGAGAATGCTTGATCCAATGAGTGAGCCGAGGGTTTTATCAGTACGAAGAGCTTGTCAGTTTAGGCGTTTCAAAAGGGTCGTTTTCGGTTTGCGCAAACTTAACTTGACTGATGTGGAGACGATTCGGTGATCGCTCCCGACAGGGTTTGAGGTAGAATATGCTTGGCAGGCTATCTACTTTGTCAGTCATTTTGTTTTCATTTTTCATTAGACTTAGTTTTTGTTCAAATTTTATATTTCAGTTTGAACACACACGCACTCAATCAATACATCAAGACACTGAACAGTGTTGTTCCAAACACGGCTTATTTCCCTGACTCATCCTCTGACACCACACTAGCCTTCCTCGTTCTGATCTTAACTTTCTCAGTTGGTTTCTTCTTTTTGGACCTACCTCCGGTGGAGGTTCTATAAATTAACCCATGTCCGTCCGTCCGTCCGTCTGTTACCAGCTTTTCTCAGGATTGGCTCATTAGTTTTTTCTGATTTTTTGCACAATGATGCAAAATGGCAATGCCCAGAACGTGACGGAGCCCGATTTTTGAGAAAAAAATTATTTGGGCAAATTTGGGCCAAAAACTACCTAAAAATAGGGTTTTTTGGACTTTGTGCAAAATACTGTCATTACTTTTTTCTGATTTCTTGTACAAAGATGGAGGGCAAGATTCTCTAAAGAATGGCTGAAGTGGTTTTTCCCGGAAAATTCTTATTCGCCTTAAAAAACGGATTTTCGTATTTTGGGGGAAATTCCCTTTAACCAAATAAGAAAATATAGCTTTTCTCAATGTTGACTCGTTATTTTTTTCTGATTTTTTGCACAATGATGCAAAATGACAATGCCCAAAATGTGACGGAGCCAGATTTTTAAGGAAAATTTTTTTGGGCAAATTTGGGCCAAAAACTACCTAACAATAGGGTTTTTTGGACTTTGTGCAAAATCCTGTCATTACTTTTTTCTGATTTTTTGTACAAAGATGGAGGGCAAGATTCTTTAAAGAATGGCTGAAGTGTTTTTTCCTGGAAAATTCTTATTCGCCTCAAAAGACGGATTTTCGTATTTTGGGGAAATTCCCTTTAACCAAATAAGAAAATATAGCTTTTCTCAATGTTGACTCAAAACAGCTTAAAAGGTTTTTTGGGTCTGAATGGTTTAAGTGATTTTCGTATTTGGGGACATTCTTTTTTACCATTTTACATTATTCAACACACAAGATTTATTTTTCCATTCTGAATTTTTGTACAATTATTGTCACATTTTTCTTATTTTCATCTGATGTTAATCATTAGGTAGGTCCATTCAGCATGTTGCTTGTTGCTCTCGATCCAATGCTAGAAAACGTAATACAAAATCTAATTAACAAATGAGCAGTAAGAACCTTTACAAAATCAGGCAAATAGACATAGGAAGGTCATGTTTCTCATGTGTAGAGACAAATTAAAGGACTCTGACTGTGATGAATTTTCAAAATTTGGTATCCCCCAAATGCTAATTTGTGCGTTATATTTTCAAAGCATATCATGTTATACATTTTCTGTTCGGTCAATCAATTCTGCATCAAGATAATTAAAAATCTAATCAACTTAAACTTGACATGATGAAAGAATTTTGTTTTGATAGAATCAAGCTTCCTACATACCTTCACTTGACTTTCACATAACGAAGTCTTGACGACTGCCTCTGATAAAAGACTTCTCGCCTCCAAGTTGTCCGTTCGGTAATTCGTCATTCCTTGATCATAATATGATTGTAAAATCTCAAGTTGATCTGGTGTTTTTTTATAATTTTTTTTTCGTTTTTCGACATTTTTTCAATAATGAAGGATATCTATCACCCCTTTGCAATTCTGTACTGTGAAAAAAGCGAATTGTTCCCATTGTAAATTATTAATTGGAGATCGAAAATGCTTAAACTATGAACTTTAGTAATCGAAGTCCTTAATAAGAGATTTCGGTTGCATAAAGTTCCACTTTTCATCAATTGAAATGTAGCTAGCCTTTTCATAAATTACTTTGAGTACAAGGACTGCCACGTTTTGAAACGATTACCAAGGTGATTAAATCCTTTGATTATTTAGTGTTTCTTTGATACATAGAGTAAACTTTTTTTGAGCACCTCTGGAAATAAATTACAATAGGAATCAATATCTCGAAAATGAGGCAAGCGTTCCTCGTGACATAATTTATGAGAAGGCTTATCATAACCTGGTATTTACTTTATAATTCACTTTGTTATATACATTAAATTCCTTTAATTTTTTTAGAATTTGAGTCTTGAAATACCTTTTTTAAATAAGAAAAATTTATAAGAACAACTTGATAAGAACACAAGGCTGAAAATTAGCCAAAACTGAAGAACAATTTAAGAACAAGCTCAGCCTCAGAACTTTCTGAACATGTTTTAGAATAAACCAATTCTGGTTCTGAATGAATCAAGAAATGCATATCTCTTTCAAAGTACCCAATATTTTGCCAATTACAATCGAAGTTATTGACATTTTTGCAACAAAAAAGTACTTCTCACATCTCAGTTTATTTCTCTTCAAAAATTGAAGTTCTGAATTGGGGCTGATCAGGGTTACAAAGTTGAAGACAAGAAATTCTAGATTTTAAAAACAGCTAAAGAATATTTAAGCCTGAAAATTTTGAAAAATTAAGAACAAGTGAGCCTCAGCCAAAATTTACTGGTTCTTATTAAAAGAAAACGCGTAAGTTCTTAACACGGCGATCTTTGATTGGATTAATCGGATTCAAATTTCCTTGGATAGAGGGATCTCTCGAAAACGAAAGTGGCCAAGAACTGGTTAACAGTTTCATGTATCAAAAAACTTTTTTTCCTACTTTGACACTGCTATATGGAGACTTTATATACCAAATTTAATCTCCTTACGAGCACTACTTAAGGAGATACAAGGGATATTAGCAAAAATAATCCCGATTTTACAATAGTTCCAAGGAAAGATCACTGTGTAAATTTCAATTTTTTTTGCTGGTCACTTAAACTAGTTTGTGCTAAAATAAGTTCCTTTAATATATGTTATAAACTCCTTGATTTCAGTGAAATAAGGTTGAACAATTGCTTAGCGAAAAAAAATTCAAAAATTGCGCCAAACTCACACTTAAAGTTCCCAAAAAATATAAAGAGTTTAGCGATTTTAGCCTGAAAAATGAAATACTTGATATTATGTAGAAATGACCCTAAATGTGTAAGTATGATGCTTACAAAAAATAAGTTACCAAATCTTATAGTACAGCATTTGTTTCGTTTTTGAAGCTAAAAATTTGTGCGGTGGTCTCAAGTCTGCAGTATACATACAGCTATTAGCATAGCAGTCTACCCTTGATTTGAAGAATGTGTTCATGGTGAAGGCAAATTTCATTTCTAACCTCTTCAGCAGCAACATACCAAATGCATAAACATCCGAATAAAAGCTCACAGGTGAACCATGATATAATTCTGGGGCCAAGTGATTCGCATCTTCGAACTTGCAGAGCACATTTTGAATGTTTCTTTTACAAGAATATACCCTACAAGCAAAAGTGAATCCAATGATTTTAGAAAATCCTTCCCTGACAATCACATTTTCAGGGACAAGATGGTTGTGTATAACAGCTTTTTCGAATAAAAAGTTCAGTCCATTTGCAACTCCTTCAATAATGGATTTGAATTCTGGAAGCGAACTGATGGAAATAGATTTTTGAGTCATTTCAAACAAAGGCATATCAATCTCAAAACTCATAACATGAGAGAACGACCCATTTGAATTCACCAAACCAAGTGTTGAAGCTTGAGTTGAGTTCCAACGAATTTCAAGAGACGATGTTCATGACTCAAAACAGCTAAGCTTTGGAGACAAATTTTTTTGCATATAAACCTCGATGTTATAAATCAAAACTATACAAAATGAACATGAACATTCAAATGTATTATCCATTGAGAAAAATAATGGACAAAACGTATATATGAATGAATTTGGTGTTAAAATGAAAATGTTGGTAATTTGTTGATTGCTTGTTGTTATTTTAGTATCTGGTGATTCATGTTTGTGGTGTCGAAAAAGTCGTTTCAGCTTGGTATACCGTCACGTTCCTGTATTTGATGTTGTTTGCTAAAATATACTCAATCATTTCACTCATCATGGCTAAATTCTTATAAACCATCGGTTCGTTTTTGGACACCTAAATACTGTTAAGAGTTCATAAAAGTGATAGGTAAGTTAAAGGTCTCTTTTTGATCCATTAAAATAGGTTAACGCTAACACTTTCACATGCATTTCTAGGTACATTTTACAAAGCAATATTTTTGCATTGCAAAATTAATCGTTAATGATCTAAGTTTTATAAAGTGAAATGATTACGTTAATATTATTATTTACCTGTGTATGGGACTTTAATATTTTCATTGTTTTGTTGCAGATATGCTATGCAGAGATCAATCAATAACCAAATATCATAATTCTTTATCAACGACGAAAATATTGCTTCCCTCGAACACCACCCAATAGTTTGAATGTCGACACTACAAAAATCGAAACTAGGTACTATAAGCCTCTTATATGGCCTACATTAAAAGTTTGCATAGTGGTCAATTGATATTTTGATGAATGAGTATTAATGTCGAAAAAATGAGAGTCTACTGTAATTATTATTTTATGCATTCTACCTATCAATAGATTCTACCCTGTTTTCAATTTAGAGAAAATATTATAAAAGATATCTTGTAATTTTCTCTTTTCTACAGGAACTCAATCGTCGACAATCAATTTACAAAGTTTCTACGCCACTATATGCTGGTATGATTGAAGATACACACGTTAACGTATCCTAAGCACTCTATATCACGTTTAAAGATTAAATGCCGATGTATTTTTCAATTTCAATTTCAAGGTTTTTCATCATAACTATTCGTTATTGGAGTATTATGCTGTAATGTTTTTTGGTTCATTATACCTATCCTGTTTCTGATTCAATTTGTCTTATTATTCGAAATACTGCCACACGTAACAAAAACCAGAGCGGAATGGTTTCGATTCACCATTTCTATCGGAGCGGAACCTCTCCGATCATTGTTACCGGATAGCATCGGAACAGTGTGAACCCGACCCCTACCCGCAACCAAAACTGTACCGAAACTAAAACGATCCGTAACGTATATAGACATGGTCTAAAGATGGCGCATTATATTGCTTCAACTGCCGTTGCTTGGGAAACATAGACTGATGATAGATCTGTGATATTACCCGCAATTTTGATTACGTAATGATTTTCATGGTAAAAAGATTACGTCACGGGAGGCAAAATAATAAGGGTCAGAAATTGGCGCTTTAAAACAGTAGTTAGGAGAAAATAAATTTTCATCCCGTTTATCAAGTGTAAGATCACATTACATCTCCTTACATTATTTATTAGACTTAAGGCTGTAGTATTGTATTGAATTTAAAATCTTCTAGACCATGGTCATATGAAAATGAAATTTATTCAAGAAATCATCACGATTTCATTCTGGTAAAAGTGACCACGATGGACGAAAAAATTTTGCATTTGACCCAAGTTGCTGCCCACGAGATTCCTTTTCGCCCTTCACTACTGACGTGACTAGAATTGTTGGTTTCAACAGCGACACAAGAAATGCACTTTGTAAATTGAAGAACAAAGGAGTTATGCTAATTAAACTAAAAGTTGATGGTACCAGTTTTGTATTTCATAGATTTCCCAACTGTGCTGAAAATCAACCCACGTTATCGTTCAAATCTGAATACAAAGTTGCACCAATCTCATTGAAAAATGCTAAAAAAATAACTCTATCACAAGTGCAAGAAAACTAACTGTTTATGATGATCTTATCAATGTAATGGAGGTTGAAATGTCATACAAGTTAAAACATGTCACTGTAAGCTAATTCGATGGTCAGCGAATGCTCAAGGCATCGGAACGCACAAAAATAATTGCCGACAACTCCACTTCCATTTCGGAACCAAAAGTGCTACTTGAAGCTGCTGCAGGAACCATTGTAAGCATAGACATTTCGTCCTTGCAAAAAAAACTAGCTTGTCCTGGTTGCAAAAAAGAACTTCTAACCAACAATAATCTTTTCATATCTTGTGACTCATGTAATGAAGGTTATTCCAAATCATCTCTCATTGAAACTGGTAGTGTTTATTTTAACCCTATCGTTTAAAGAAGGTCGCCGAAAATTCTCTATTAAACATAACATCGTGGAGGAATTCCTGAGCTGCGCTCTCAGCAATGCTGACAGATTCCTGTCTTCTTTCATTGATCTAAAAGTAAAGTTATCTCATCAACGAGGAATAGTAAATAAGATCGAACACGACAACACAAATCAACCAACAACACCTAAGAAGAAATCAAAGTAACTTTCAAAAAAAGAACTGTAGTTTTGATATTTGTTTGACAACTTAGATTGATAAACCACTATTTTGAGCCCTTTTTTATGCATTCTTGCATGTGTAAATTTGATTGATTTTGAGTTCACTGTAGTACTCAAAACATTGAGTTGATAATTCAGGCTTTTCTTATGCCTTTTGTTTATCTTCCTTCCTTTTACCTTTGTAGATAGTTTTGTATTTTACTAGCTGGAGATTTACATTCAAAAAAGTAAACTATTTTTGATATTTGTTAAAACATTTTTTAATATTTTTGTACATAGTTGAAGAGTTTTTTTAGAGTGTTTTCGGAACTAATAAGTTTTAATTTTCTTCTATTAACTCATTACCCAACAATACCTTGGCTATCTATTTGGGTATAAACAAGATTGAAGGTATAAACAACACTTATAATTTACATTTTCTTCTTTTTAGTCATCCTTTGTCTTTAGGAAAAAACAAATTTTGATATTTCATTTTTCATTGCATTGGTAAAAGTATTGTTAGCATCATGTTATGTTTTATTGTATACAAGTCGTTTAGGCATTTGTTTTTTATCTTACGATATACATGTATCATTTGCATACAAAGTAATTCAATTGGTTTCTCCTTGTCTCTCATGACGTCCCCATGGTTTTCGTAATTCCTACGCTCTTCAAAAATCAACAACAACAACATTATAAAACAACTTATTGCTAAATAAAACCTAGCCTGGATATCCAAGCTCAAAGTTTTAGAAAAAACAAAATTTACCTCAACATACAAAGTTCTAAAATTATAGTGCTTGGCCTCCCTTGAGAATGAAAGTGCAAACCCATGTTTCCAAAACTTTCCTACCCAACCCAGGGCAGCAAAACAGAACTTAATAAAAGCAGCCTTACAAGATCTAAAAGCATTTAAAACATCCAAAGATTACACCAGAGTCCATGAACAAGTTTGTATGCATTATCATGACCAACCATCAGACCATGTTTTCTTGGAAAATGAACTTGCCTCTGTTTTCTTCTTTTTCATGTTTTCATGTAACAGAAAGCTCTATCTTCACTAGCAAATGGAGGACTATCCTATTTTTGCTTCAGAATTGCTCCGCGCCGTGTAGATTGTGGTCAAAAGTCTCTGTACTTCCTACTTAAGGTGGCCCACAACTGCCACGTCAAAAAAGAAAATCCAAAAACAAACCATTGCCAAATAAACTCTCTGGTAGTTTTCATTAACTTCTTCAAAAGAAGTAAATGGTCAAATAGGCAGAAAAATTAGCATTTCAAATTTCATCAATTTTTAGTATTTTGGCCAACCCGGTGTGTACCAAATGTGGATTATGCCCCCTTCTTATATCAAGGTAAATCAGAGGCGATCCGTTTAGCCTAAGGAGGAAAATGATAAGACATGTCTTACAACGTTCATTTTCAAATCATATTCATGAACAGCTCCATCTTTTTCCGTTTGTTCATCTAATCGTTCTTCTGTTTGTTTGATCAAGTCTTCTGCCGTTTGTTCGATCAAGTCTTTTTCCAAGTTTCCTGGTTCAATAAGTTCATCCTTAGAAAGAAAACAATTCTGCAATTTTTAGTACTCTGGCTAACTTGGTTCATACTAGTTCCAGTCCTCTGAATTGAGCAAATGCTTCAATTGCTGTCCTAAAAGAGTATTACCAGTATAGATATTCAATTGATTTGTTAAAAATACCTTAGAGTAAAGCCATATCATTTTTTGGTACTTTGTATTGCTAGTTGTATACTCATACATATACACTACTTTTTGAAAATGGTTCATGGCACGTTTGGCATAAAAAGGAGGCTGTTTTAGCCAATCTAGAGGGTTGAAATTAAAAAGTTTTCTGGCTCCTCAGGCCCAACCATGATGGGCTCTCCTTAGATACTATATATAGTTGAATCACTATACATAGTTGAATCTTTTTAGCAGTGTATCATTAAATTCCTACATACGCCCCTGAAACCAGGCTGTAAACCGGAACATAAAAATATCAAAAACTAGACTGTGAAATAGTTCACAGCCTGGAAATCCAGGCTAGAGTAAGGCATGTTATGAATATCTTCAAACATATGTTGACCTGGAGAACCCAAACTTGAATTTAGTCTTGTCTTGAGTTCCAAGTCTGAATATAATTTTCTTTATTCTAGAATGGATACCTACTTCAGATAGCGAGGAAGTAAAGCCTCCGCCCCTGGCAGAGATTGAGCAAATCTCGCCTCTCAAAAGCAAAAATTTCTGTCTGTTGCATCATCGTCTGTTGCATCATCGTCTGTTGCACCTGTAGCATCTATACAATCAGCCATTCATCAAAGGCAAAATCATTTTTACCAAACAACGTACCCGTACCCATTTCGGCCACACCTATCTGCATCCGCTCGACAATCTATCAACTTTTCAGGTGGAGCAAATCTATCTACTGTTACACAGCCACACATATCTGCACCTGCTCGACAATCCATCAATCTATCTACTGTTACACAGCCACACTTATCTGCATCTGCTCAACAATCCATCAACCTTCCAGGGGGAGCAAATCTATCTATTGTTAAAAATAGTCAATTTTCCAGTTACGCAGCCTTTTTAAATTCGGCTGATTCAATTGAGACAGAAAGTTTGAGTCTGAGAGAAACTGTTTCAAGCTCAGTGAAAATAAACTTGTATGACAATGGGTATCAGTTATAAAAAAATCTCCAACAACGCCAACAACACAATCATACCAGTGTAGTTCTTACTTATGACTTGCCATATGTTGCAAAATTCATAATGTCGCGAAGTCGGGTTTTTCATCGAAATGCGATGTAACAAAGTGGAAAAAGTTGTTAAAAACAAGGAAAAATTTCGATGTAAAAAGATAAAAAAGTGCGGTGTTAAAAAAGTGCGATGTTAAAAGTTTAAAAAGTGCGATGTTAAAAGTGAAAAACTATGGCGCGCCAAAGCGGAAATAAATACTATCTTTCATTTCGCGACACATCTTTCATTTCGCGACACTATCTTTCATTTCGCGACACTATCTTTCATTTCACAACACTATCTTTCATTTTACGACACTATCTTTCTTAAAACGATACTAAGTTTTTTGAAACGATTAACTTTCGCTGAACTTTCTAAATCGGATACTATCTTTTCAAAAGGAGTCTGGGAACAAGGTTGGGTTAACTTGTCTCGCTTACTTTCAAGTTTGGGAGAAAGCAATGCGCATGCGCGAAGGTGGTGAAAGTTTTTTTTGATTTTTAAAATTTGACTTGGTTATTGATTATGGACAAGAAAAATATTGTTAAAAAACCTCATGACTTCGTCAAGTCACTCCTCTTCCCGAGTGGAGGTGAGTTTTTTATTTTTTAATCACCTACTTTCGATTTGTAAGGTTGTAAACAAACTGGAAAATCAGCCAAAGTCTGGTGTTGGAAAAAGAGAGCACATGGGCTGTTATTCTGGTTATTTACTTTTTGATGTTTATTTAGTGAAAAATGGTTTGATTTATTCATTGGAAATGCTATATAATGCTTGTTTTGTAGTCTAGTTAGTGTTTGAGGTAGGTTTTTGACTTCTTAATACTTAGTATTTAGGGTACATACCATCAACAGCCCTATCTTTTCACTTCGCTGCTTAACTTTTCCCTCTGCTTTTTTCCTCTGAAATTCTGGTCCTCAATTTGTTTATAGCTGTCATTTGTTTCTCAACTTCTGTGTATGTCCCAAATCATTGGGACAGCCTGTGGAGTCCTCAAAAATGGTCAGATTTTGCTGAAATTTGGCACACTTGTTCCTTGGGTGTCTTTGTATGCTCATTTTTCAAAAATTTTGATTTTGGATGCCTGGGGACAAGTTTATTTGAGCAATTACAATTGGGCCTCCGAGTTAATTGGAAAAATACTTTGAGTATCTAAATAGCCCAGTGTGCTTAACACGTTTGACTATTGCATTGACAACATAAAATTTTGAAGAAAGATGCAGTAGATATTGGGTATGTGTGATTTAAAAAATCTTTTCCTCAAATGTTTGTCAATGGGATAATACATAAGTTTTAAATCTATTTAGGTAAAACGAAGGCATCGAAAGCTAAAACTGAATTGCCTGGTGGGAAAAAAAGGTTCGCTAAAGGAAGGGGAAAGGAAAAAGCACCAAAGATACGACGAGGCTCAGAACTAATTAGAGATGTGTTTCTGCTACCCAATCCTATATACCAGAGGGTACCACTAAAAGATGTGAGAACAAAATCTCACAGGAAAAAGTTGGTGATCACTGCATTCAAGTAAGTAAGATCTTTCAGTTCAAAATTTCTGTTCAAGTAGCAAGTTATGTTTATTATCCTTTTTTGGACCTACCTTGAGGTAGTCCTTTAAATTAACCCTTGTCCGTTCGTTCGTCCGTCTGTTACCAGCTTTTCTCGAGATTGGCTCATTAGTTTTTTGATTTTTTTCATATTGCAAAATAGCAATGCCCAAAGTGTGCAGGACCAGAAATGTCCCAGGAAAAAGGGATTTTTTCTGATTTTTGTGCATAGAGGCGTGTTAGGGACCGTGTACAAATATTGTTTTAATCGTTTGAGAAAAAATCGTATAGTGAAAAGGAAATGATTTAGTAGCCAAAAATTTGAAGAAAAATCGTTTTCTAAACGATGACTGACAAACTATGAAAAGGAATTCGTTTTCATTATTTTTAAACTTTGAAAATCGTTTACAACCGTCTTAAATATCCAGATTTCGTTTTGGTGTTCTCAAAATCGTTTTGGTGTACTCAAAATCGTTTTGGTGTTCTCAAAATCGTTCTGGTTTTCTCCAAATCATTTTGGTGTTCTCCAAATCGTTTAAGGTTTATATAGATCGTTCTTTTAAATAGAAAAACGTTCCATCCAAAGGCAAAACGTTCCAATAAAATGAAATCGTTTTTGCTCGATTAAAATTCATCAAAAATCAGTTCGTGTACCAGACATAATCGTTTAATAGTTTAGATATTCGTTTAATAGGTTAGATATTCGTTTACTAGTTTAGAAATTCGTTTTAGAGGTATGATATTCGTTTTAGAGGTAGGAAATTCGTTTTGATAGTTGTAAATTCGTTTTGATAGTTTCAAATTCGTTTAATTGATTAGGAAATCGTTTGAACTTGAAGACTTTCTTTTCAAATCGTTTTACCACTTTTTGATCAAACAAAAACGTTTAAAATCGTTTCATAACGTTTCAGCCTGACATCGCTTTAAATTGGTACGATTCTTAAACGATTAAAATCATTTGGGAAACGAAAGAAATCGTGTAAATTCGTTGAAAAGTGAAACATTATTTGTACACGGTCCCTTAGTACTGCCGAAGTTGAAAACCGTTTTCCGTTTTGCGCCTGAGTTTAAGCCTGAATAATATGCTTATAAGCGTTATGTTTATAAAAAAAACGTGTACTTAACAGATTTTCACGATTTTTTGCACATTGATCCAAAATGGCAATGCCCAAAAATGACGGAGCCGTATTTCCAAAATTTTTTGGGCCGAAATGTGCTTGAATATAGGGTTTTTTTACTTTGTGCGAAATTGCTTCGTTAGTTTTTTTCTGATTTTTTGGCAGAAAGAGAGAGGGCAAGGTTCTCTAAAGAATGGCTGAAGTGATTTTTCCCGGAAAATTTTTCAGTGGATGTCACATTACATAACTGAATGAATGAACAATTTTCCCTCGTTTTTAGCTTTACAATGTAAAGTCATCAATTATTCATTGAGTTCATAGTTTTTTCTTCATCGCAGTTGTAATTTGTCTCTCCTCCATTTAAACTGAATATAGTGATTACTTATGAATTGAAATCTGTTTGTGTTAAAGCAGTTTAAAGAGTTCACTGTAACATTAGATTTTCATTGTTCTTATTTTCATTTGATTATTTTCATGAGGTAGGTTCATTCAGCATGTTGCTTGTTCCTTTATAAACAACTCTAAATACCTTTTTATTAAGCAGATTAATTTTAACATTTTTAGCTGTTTTTACTTTGTTTGTGCAAAAATAAATTAAAAACATTAATTTAGATCAAGCTACAATCCTGGCCAAAATATATTGAGAATTTAGCTTATTTCCTCGTTTTTCAAAATTTGGAATTCGGGCGAGAAAGTCGTTTTTGGGCTAATTGATAAATTTATTCGAGTATTTCGATTTGGGTGGGGTTAATTGACTTCCAGGCTATATTCTGAGCCCTGTTGGACCATTCTAAGGTCCTAAGTCTTAAGTCTAATGTTAAAACTCAGAGTTAAAACTCTATTCGTCTAACCTAATTTAGAGCGCTTCCAAAATACTTGTGGCTATAAGATTTCGTGGGAATTTCCCTTTTGTCTCAAATATTATGGCCAGGATTGTAGGTAAGGTAAATACTGAATGAAACATTTGCAAAAGTGATAGCATTTTTCAAATGTAGTCTTTCAAATTGACCATTACGTAATTTCATTTTCAGGATAAATGACACAATGACAGACCATGAGGTAAAGTCAATGATTGTTGAGCGATTTTCATCGACCTTTAAAGATTTTGACAATTTTCAATATATGAAAGTTGTAAATGACGATCTAGTTGTTCCCGACGCAGATGCTTTTGATTTTGAAACACTGAAATATATTGTCAATAAGGGGCCTTTATATATCCGGAGTACAGATCATATGGGGTTGGATGATATCGATCCGGTTCCCCACCGGCAACTTGTTGATGAACTAAACAAACCATTTGAGTCCAGTGAATCAAGTGATAACGATGATTTTAAAATAACTCCAAAACAGAAGTCTGGTTTCAATTCCAACCAACCATCCTGCTCTAAATACAGTAATGGTGAGCCACAGTTGGTTGAATGCCCCCTTTGTAAAAATGACTTTCTAAAAGATGATATTGAGACACATGTGTCGAATCGTGGTCTAATTGATTATAGTACCATAGAAATCAGTGAAGATGAGAATGATTTAACTGTGCCTTATCAAGAGATATAAGAAAACACAATTACACCTGATGTTAAGGATGTCATCCCAAATTTTCCAGATAACCTCCATGAAAAAATGAATGTACGGAGACTATATTGCTGGCAAGATTTTAAAGAGTCACTTTCAACTAAAGCATATCGCATCAGATTTTTGGGGGAGCCTGGCATTGGATCTGGTCCTGTCAGAGAATTTTTCACCGGTGAGAATTTTTCAGGTATTTAAAAAAAAATGCATTATGTGTTTTAAAGTATAATGGATAATGTTGATGAAACAATAAAAATTCCATCTTTTTTCTTTCTCATTCCACAGTTCAGCTGCTTTCTTCATTTCCTTTCATCAAGCACCGTCTCTTTTCAATTTCAAAACAACGATGATTTTATTTTTCAAAGACAGACAGAGTCAACATTCGAATTCAGAGTCAACATTCGAAAGTCTTTGCCTGAGTCAATGCAACGACTTCTTGAAAAACGAGCGTTTGAACGCTTCTTGAACGTTTCCAGCCCGCGCTGATTTTCGGATCTCTTCTTTAAATTTCGTAATTTAAACATTAGGGAGGTAATCGAAACAGAAACTCAAGGCAAGATTATCTCCGTAATATTTTAGATCTGGTATACATCCTCTAGACTAAAACCCAATTTTCCAAATCTACGGAAGCGACGGGAAGCAATGTATGAGAAAGTGCCGTCTGACGGATCGAAGTGATGTTTTCGATACCGTAGAAAACGCACATCAAGTTTTCCTTGGCGCTCCCCTGGTATATAGAATTTAAAGGTACATGCACACGATAGCAAAACTGCTTCGCTCATGTACATTCGCTTCGCAAATATGTCAATTTTAGAGGCTATAATAAGGAGAATTTGAAAGATAATACTTTCAACAAAACGAATATACCATTTTCTACCAGAAAATAAAGGGTAGAAAGCTGTAAATTTGAAGTTTGGATAGTGAAGAAAATCCATGATCCACTGAAAATGCTTGTCACCATTTTGGTTTTCATAGTTGTATTTTACAGAACGTAGTATAGTGTAGAAAAAAAAACACAAAAATATCTCCGTATATTACTTTTCTAACTCGAAAACGTAAATTTTAGGTCTTAGGTCTCAATTCTGGGTTTTCTCAGAGATCTTTCGAACAAACAATATTGCTAATAAATTTCAACGGGTTTTCCCTCTTACAAGGCATTAACCATGTTTAACCTAGCCTGGATATCCAAGCTCAAAATTTAAGAAAAAACAAAATTTACCTCAACATACAAAGTTCTTAAATTATAGAGCTTGGTCTCCCTAGAGAATGAAAGTGAAAACCCATGTTTCCTAGCCAACCCAGGGCAGCAAAACAGAAATTAATAAAAAGCAGTCTTACAAGATCTAAAACTATTAAAAACATCCAAAGATTTACACCAAAGTCCATAAAAAAGTTTGCATGCATTATCATGACCAACCATGTTTTCTTGGAAAATGAACTTGCCTCTGTTTTCTTCTTTTTCATGTTTTCGTGTAACAGAAAGCCCTATCTTCACTAGCAGCTGGAGGACTATCCTATTTTTGCTTTAGAATTGCTCAACACCGTGTAGATTGGCCCTTACGGTTTTAGCGAAGTGAGCGCAAGCAAGCGGACTGCATTCTCATACGAGAATGCAAATCGCTCTAGGGAGACCAGGCTGTAAATCAGAACATAAAATATCTAAAACTAGACTGTGAAATAATTTACAGCCTGGATATCCAGGCTATGTTTAACCATGTGAATGCTTTTTGTTAGATAAGCCAATATCCAGCGAATATACAAAATATATATAAACTAGCCGGTACCCGGCGTCGCACGCCGGTTAAGCTGTAGCTTAACGCCGCACTGAAAGTGCGAAATTTCTACAACGTTTGACTTTAACCCTCCCTGGGTGTCTTATCTTTTAACCATATTTGGATCACGAGTGTACTGTCCCCCCGTGACATAATTTTTTGTTTAAGTCAAAAGTTATCAGAAAGAGCATCGTTTAATGTACCAGTGTCGTTTGAAACGACTTTGCAGGTAGTTATTTTTCTCGCTTTGCTCGCGTTAAATATGCCGTCCAGTTGTAATGACAATTCTTCAAGAAAAAGTGGGAAAGTCGCAAAGAATCAAAAGAATAATTCAGCCCTTTGTTTTTACCAGATCGGAAAAAATAAGACGATTCTAAAGTGTTTATTTTAAACCCTTTTCGAATTTAAAACATGTAAAATGACGTACACACTTTTTAACAGTAACGACGACTTGAATGTTTTTATAGGAAGAAAGAGGTGAACAATTTTTTTCTTATACTTTACATCCTGCTTTATATGCCCTTTGAATGCTGTTATAGTCCGAAAAACTTTTTGATTTTTATGTTTTGATTTACATTTGAAATGTTCTTTTCTATAAAAGAAACTTGTTTTGTTTTGAAAAGAATTCGAATGTCATTAATAAATACGATCGTTAAATACATTTGAAAACATTTAAAACAAAAGAAGAGAGAAAAAGGAACGCCTGGGAAGAAATTAAAATTACTAAATGTAGATGGGCCTTAAATTTCAAAACAAAGGCTGAATAAAGTCTAAAACAGGCTCTTTCAAATCTGTCAATCAAAACAAACTTATCGAGAACAAAAAAAAACATTGCTTGCGAAAACGAAAGTGACACACAAAAAAACAGACATACAGACTACGGCTATTAATATATAAATTAAAGAGCTTCATGTGAAAACTAGTTCAAAGAAAATAGACTTCCAATCTTTTTACATTCGAATGTTTGTCTATTTATATACCTTTTTTGAGAAAGAAAGAAGGGGGAAATCTTTCTGATCTGTTGCATTTTCTTATTACTTATGCTGAGGGAAAACCCTTTCTGTTATGATTCGAATGTTTTCTCTTTCGTTCGGATTTGAAAAGTAAATATCATGTCTGGGGAAATCCCTCTGATTGGAATGTTCACTTAAAAAACTCTTCTAAAGAGGGTTGCACGGTTTTATGCAATATGCATTATGTTTTGTACCTGCCGTCTTTTTTTACCTTTATGTTTCAACACATGTGACTCATCAATATCTACTATACTTTCCCACTTTATAGGTATTGATATCATAAAATATTGTGTGGGTTGCAAAGGCAAGACTTTTGGGAAAATTTCAATTTTCAATAGCTTTTAAAAACCACCCTCGCAATACGGGCTTCATAGATTTCTCTGTATTTCTCTCTGTAAGGCTTAGTCTGCAAGCCCCTCCCCCATTCTCTTATAAACTACGTTTTCAAGTTCTTTTTTCGAGACTTAGCTAAGATTATTTTCTATTGTAAGGCAATTGCTATGTTATTGTCTGGTTATTGTCTTCTACAAGAAGTTCATTTTTTTATAACCCTGATTCTACGTCATCCAAATTAACGTTGAAAACATTGAAGAGAAAACTCTTTGATGCTACAAATGCCAAAAAGAGAAATGATACCGTGCATAAAGCCAGAAGAAAAGTTGTAAAACATTCCCTGAAAAAAAGACAACAACCCGATGTTCCTGTTGTTGATGTTCCCAGCACAAGTGATATGTCTAAAAACTCTGAAATTGAAGAGCTTCAGCAACAATTAAAAGCAAAATCCGAAGAAGTTCTACATATACAAAATAAACTACTCCACATTGACAGTTGCTCTACACCCAAAAACAATTACTTATTTTCAAGAATCTTTATTTTTCTTTTAAATCGATTTCAGAGGATCGTAAAATTTTCAAGTATTTATGTGGTCTAGATTTAGATCAATTTAACATTACTGTTCATGCAAACTCTGTACTGTATTTTAATTTTTTTTTACTCTAATTATACACTATATTGTGTTTTTATCTATTTTGTTGGCATAAATTAGTATTTATAACTATGGAAAACTGTCCAACGTTAAATAAAGTGAACATAAAATAAAATAAAATAAATTTTTTTACAGTTTTGGACCATCTATCATCCATATACATCAAGACTGTTATCGGACATTATATCCAGACTGATTGGTTCCCACTGATTGATTGATACCCAATCTTAAGGTGAGTTTGAATTTGATTTTCTTCAGGACTTATCATTAAAAGGCTTGGTAACCTAATGACCTGTGTGGAAAATCAAGTTGTGTATTACCATTTACTGCAAAATCTTTGTGAGGTTGGGGGAAGCGTGGTAAAGAGAAGGTCATTGTTGGTTATAGTCTAGAGTAGCCTGGGTATCCAGACTCAAAATTTCTCTTACCTCAACATACAAAGTTTCTAAAATTTTAGAGTCTGGTGCAACTAAAAAAATTGGGTACAGTTTGTTTGATACTGCCTGTGAGTGAGCCCTTGTTGACAGACTATCAAAACTTTGTAAACCCGGGCAGACACACATAATTAACTTACTATAAAACCTCTTTTACAAACTCAAAAAACCTCCAAAACTACTTTAAGCTACATCAAAACATCAGCCACACTTATAAAGGCTCTTTTCCAGGGGTCATTATGTTTAGAAATGAACCTGCGTTTTCACTTTCATTTGTTAATCTTTTTTTGCCATGTCAGCTTTTTCCATAAATTATGCCCGCGCATCGAAAAATATCACAAACCCCGCGAAAATTCTGCTCAGTGACTGGGCGCGTACTGACCAATTAGAGACACTCGCACATGCAGGAACAGATATCCCTGCAGACGAGTTACTTGGACCAGACCGTAAACCAGAGACAAAATATTAAAAAAAACTAGACGGTGAAATAGTTTACGGTCTGGATATCCAGGCTAAGTCTAGAGAAGGATTTCTTTTTTTGATTCGTAATTTTTTGTCCTTTTTGTTTGAAACTTTTAAAGGGATAACCAGATAAAATATGAAAATTGGCTAAAAGATTCTTTCCATGGTCCTTAGTAAGCCCTCGTGTTTTCTCTAATGCCTGCCTTGCATCATTTTCTGCCAATTCAACTTCAAAGGCATCATCTTTCTAAAATATTTCAATCATAATTATCATTCTAAAAAGACTTTTAGATTTTGAAATAATATTATATAACACTGTTTATATATTTAATTATTTATTTTGAAGATCTTTGAAATAATTTTATTTTATACCGTTGCTAATAGTTTTTATATGAAATATTATTGTAAATATTGAATTTTGAATTTAAGAAATTAAAAATTTTAATTGACCAATGTCAATTGAATTGCATTTATTTAAAAAGGAGAAAGAGATTTTGTTTGTTGTTCTAAGGATTCAATCCTCAGAGCAATGAATGAGATGTCTTTTTTCTGAAATTTTTTTACCTCAAGGTAGTTTAATGTTAATACACTTAATGCATATACAGGCGATCTGGTTCGAATCCTAGTTTTGACTCATGCAAGATCTACCATTTTAATAATGAAAAAACTGTTTGCAAAGTTTCCAAATTGTTCTGATTGTATGGCAAATATGAGGAGTTGCTGGCAATTAGGTGAGAAGTACCAATTTACAAACTTACCTGTTATAGTGCATAAAGCAATTACCTAATACAGGTTTGACTCTGGACATTCCTCAATTTGTTATACAATAGAATAAATGAAAAATTCTTCAGAGAATAAATTTTAAATGTTTATTTTGAAAAAAATATTATATTCAAGCAAATTCGAAAACGTTTGAGCAATATGATATAACCCGCAAGAACAACCAACTCTTTTAAAAATACAAATAATATAAATTTTCCAACCCATCACAATAATCAAAAACTCACAAAAAAATTAAGAAACATTTAAAATGCAACCAATTCTAGGGATTTAGATTCAGCATATCTTTTTATCACTATTTCTTTTCATATTATTTCGGACACTACCTTTTGCTTTCTTAGCTTTCTCTTTTACTTTGTATTTTTGTATTATATCTTTAGCAAATGAGAAAGATCGCACTCTTATATATAATTCGACGAGACATTTCAGCAACACTGTCAAAGTCTCTTCGGGGACATCCTCAAAGCCTTGGATAATGTTTTGATAATGACCAACAACAGTGTCATTTTTCGAAACAACATTGATAATAAAAGGTGTATCAACTTTCCTTACATTTGAAAACTCTCTCAGTTTCAATAAAAATGACTTGAAAGTCCGCGTTTACAGAACATAAACCACCTCTATTTTGAGCTTCAATCAATATTTGGTCATTATCAGTAACAATACCATATTCAAGGATGCTTATTATTGCTTGATTGCGCCTTTAGGAAAAATTCTTATTCCTGGCCTTCTTAATAAGCTTCCGTACGACATATCCTGTCAAGTATTGCAAAACATCAATCTCCACCTTAGAGATGGGTTTGATCACAATATTTTCTTTAGGAGGCTCTGATTCTGGGGTTTTATAAAAACAAACAATTTTCTCGCCTAGCTTGGTCATCAAAAGAGTTGCAGCAGGAAACAATAATGTTGGAAAGTGAGTGCGTGCATCAAGCGCAAAAGAGTCAAAAAAGTGGTCAAGAAATTTTCCTACGTTTCCAGATTTTTCAAGGATTTTGAATTCATTTTTCGCTTCTTTCATAAAAGACACATTTAATTGATTATTGTAGCACTTGGAACTGTCTCTTATTTCTATCTTTTGGGTAGCAAAGGTCATTTTCAAGCTCAGAAATAGCCTTCTTGACCAAGTCATGCAAAAAGCTAGCATCTAACTTTGAGCTGTAGTAGTTATCATAGTGATATTGTGCATGCATGCTTGAATGCCCTTGTCAGCCCCCCCTTGGATTGTGTGACCTTCTCACAATATTGACACACAAATTCTGGTGGTTTTTCATTCTCTACGACTTCACTCTTTGAGATCTCATACACCATGCCCTCAACAACCTCACTAGATGCAAGCTTCGTCTACTACCTCAAAAAATATGGAAATATCTTCTTCGAGATCCAAAACATCAAATTCAAAGTCAGTTTCGACCATCAGCAGTTTTAAAGTGTTCAGCCATCTTGTTTGATTCATCTCCAAGAATAGAATGAATTTTTTATTTTCTGCTCAGTCCTGAAGTAGCAAACTCGTTTTCCGCCGAAATCTGCACATACGAATCGATCACGTGACCAAAATCTCAACCTCGGAGCTCGGACTTCCCGACCATGTATAGTATTATTACCATGTATAGTTCAATATCATCGATATCTTTTTGCTAGAAACAACTTCAGATCCCTCGTCAAGAGATGTAAATCCCAATCCACAGTTGACATTACATTAACATCGAAAAAGTCAAGAAAATTATACCAAAATCTTACTGGAGTCAGATTCGATTAGCCAAATCTTCACCACAGAAACTATACACCATCAACAACAAAACCAATACTGAAGACATTACAACCGAATTCAAAAACCACTTCGATACACTGCTCAATGCACCGAGGACAGAACAAATCAACAACACTCGTACAAACGACCTCCTCGATAGTCTATTGTCTGATCTACAAGAAATGGATGAAATCGACTTTTTAGTAAACGAAAATGACTTTTTAGTAAACGAAAATGACTTACTAACTGCTATAAACAATTTAAACAAAGACAAGGCATACGAGCCTTTTGGTATCAAAGCTGAACATTTTATCCATCGGTTTTACACACCCTTCCGACCAGAATCTCTCATTTCTTTCACTAACCATAAACCGAATTCTAACCTCGAAACACTTTCCTGAATCAATGGCAACATCCCACCTGATCCCTATCATCAAATCCCACCGGAAACCAATCAGTGACCAGAACAACTACAGAGGCACCAGCTTAATCCAATTATTAACCAAATTAATCAAACAAGTAATTTTAGAGAAATGCCCACAATTAAAGCATCACGCAGACCAACAGTACCGTTTCTCATCAGACGGATCTACACTACATGCTGAATTCTTAATCAATGAAAATATTCAAAAATATAATACCCAAAATACCCCTGTATACATATGTAGTCTGGATGCAGAGAAAGCCTTCGATTCGTGCAATTGGCTTGAACTCTTTAACAAACTCAAATTGAAAAACATACTTCCAAATACGGTGCTACAATTTCTTATAAAGCTTTACAGTCATGCAGAAGTAAAAATCAAATACAGCAGTTAGATTTCCAAGCCATCCTCTCTATCTCAAGGAGTCAGCAAGGGGTCAATCCTATCTCCATACCTATATAACATCTACACCGAGGATATCCTTCAGGAGATAACTAATCTTAACGTTGGAGCCTTCTTAAACCCTAACATCAACACATCAATTATCGCCTTCGCTGATGACCTGATCCTCCTGAGTCCTAATCTAAAACATCTCCAGAAAATGAAATCTCTTTGTCAGGAAAAAGGAGGTGATATTAGCTTAAAGTTCAATGATGCAAAAACACAATTTATTGTATCTGGAATTGCCCAATAGACAATCCCAGTATCTCAATGAATGACAAATCAATATCTCCCCAAAAAACCTTTAAACATCTGGGTTTGAATCGGAAATAAATAACGAAACAGCAATACAATTATTTTTCAGGATTATGGTTCTCTGCTTTACTCGGCGGCAAAACCACCGTACAACAATAACAACAACAACAATAACAACTACAATTATAACAACCACCAGCGCCACCAACGAGGGCAGAAAAGAAAAATCGATAATTTGGAGGACAGAGACGTGAGGGAGTTTGGATCGTGGGTGGCTCGGGGTGGGTTTTTACGAGCAAAAGGTATTTGCATCAATATCATTCATTTATTCTATACAATTTTCTTTCACTTTTAAAAGAGCCCGCGTTAATGGAAATCAAGAACATCGGATCTTTTAGAAATCTTGTAAAAAGAAGTTTCGTTTTGTCATTCTATATTCAAAGTAAATGTGATACATCATATTTTTTTCTTGTAGATCGTGCATATGTTCAGTATGCACGACAAAAAAAGAAGATGGGGCACAGTCACACAGATACTCATTTGGAGTTCGGCCGCTGAGTAGAGACTGGTGGCCAGTTGTATGGGTACTCCTATCATGGAAGCCACAAGAAGAAAAAAACCTAGGTAAATAAAATTTTTGTAATATTTTTTGTCCTGGATACCTTTTTAATCATTATTCAGTTTGTTGTTATTGTTATTATTACATTCCTAAAATAGCTGAGCTGAAATTTAAACTAATGTTATCCCTCTGGCCTTTCTTCGTTTTCATTTATAAGCGGTAGAATTTTTTTTTTGAATAATGTACATTTTAATAACGAATTGTTTTTTCAAAGATGTTTTACAGTATGTTGTTAACCGGTTACTTTTTCGAAGCGGGCTACATGGCTTTTTGCGCAATGCAATTGGTTCTTTTCGCATGACGACGGGCCTACATTGTCCAGAGTTGCCCGTCGTTAGGAAAATTCATTGTGACGTCACTTTTTCAAAGGAAAATGAACAATGCGTTGACATCATTTCTCTCATTTTTTATTTCTGACGTCAGAAATTATAGCAAATTTTTATCTCTTTTCGCTTGTTTTTTTCTGCTTTATTTCGCTATTTTTCCTGGATAAAGCGCTAAAAATCAATCAAAGTTGAAGGAAACGGTTAACAAATACAATAATGACCGGTTTTTTTCGGGCTGTACTGAAAATATTGCCCTCGGTCAACGCAACAACCTCGCAAGCTCGGTCGTTACTTGACCTCGGGCAATATTTCTCAGTACAGCCCTCACTAACCGGTCATTATTTTATTAATATATTTTCCGTTTTCAAATAATGAAAACGGAAAATATAAAGAAATTCTTAACAATTTAGCTAAAATTGAGTTTTTGTTGACTCTTGTTGACTGGGTGCACATGATCTTGAAGAACGACTTCATTTTTCTCCTGTTCTTTTCTTGAAATTTTTTTGTCCATGGATAAAATGACATGACGTAAGATACATGAGTTTAATATATGGTTTGATACATTATTTCATATTTAATTTTAAATTGGAAAAAGAATATTATAATAATGTTGATATATACTTACAATTATTTTTAATTTATTCAAATTATTTAAAAAGAATTTAAATCTATTCTAAAACGTAAAAAAAAAATCAATTTCACACTTCTTGACTTTTTGAGTGGCGATTTAAAAAGTTTAGCGTTTATTTGGGGTGCAGGATCCATATTTTGATGAAATTTCCGTGTTAAGATTTACAGAAGTTTTCGCCATTTTGTTGCATTGTTAAGAGCACAACCGTACATATTTTATTTGACGTCAAATCTTGTTTAGAATTTACCTAAAATTACAAACAAATCGGTGAGCACTGATAGCATGCTGTGATAACAGCAAAAATCTCAAAGAATTTGCTCTTTATTTTTGGATTTCCAAAGATAAAATAAAGTTACCCGCCTTACTACATATAGGCATAATATGTTGTACATTTATGCTCAAATTATTTTGCTATACCAAACTAAATTTGTTAACCTTATAAACTTTACCACGATTAAAACTCGCTTCGAATTTTTTCCTTTTTTCTATCATATGTTTATATCATACATTCACTTCAAATCTGCAGAATAATAACAAATAATTATTTAATCTATTACAAATTCAGGCTCACTCTCACCAAGTATTATACCGGACAAAATGAACGACATCATGAAACAAGACCGACAAAACAGTACTAAATACCTATCGAACGAGCGATCTTACGAATTCCATTCAAATTAATGTATCCAAACCAACGGCTAACTCGCAAATTTGAAACCATATGACGAATAAAACACAGTACCACATTGGCTGATGCCAACTACCAAATAAACAATAAAACTACCCGAACAAAAAAAAGAGAAATGGGATACCATATTACTCGCCACCGGAAGACAATTACGCAACGTCCTGTCCACATATCACTCCAAGGAGTTAACACACCACACAACGAAAAAGAAATGAACTGAAAAGGAAAATAACAAACAGAAGACTATCAGAGATTGACGAAAAGATTGAAATAAAGGAAACAGAAAGAAAAAAGAACAAGAAGTAGCACTTATTTTTCAAAAAACTTGTAAATAATGTAATAATATACATAGTAGAGAAAACCTAAACATCAAAGATAAACTACATCAAACGTATCTAAACTAAACCATACCAATAAACAATAAAACTACCCGAACAAGAAAAGAGAAATGGGATACCATATTACTCGCCACCGGAAGACAATTACGCAACGTCCTGTCCACATATCACTCCAAGGAGTTAACACACCACACAACGAAAAAGAAATGAACTGAAAAGGAAAATAACAAACAGAAGACTATCAGAGATTGACGAAAAGATTGAAATAAAGGAAACAGAAAGAAAAAGAACAAGAAGTAGCACTTATTTTTCAAAAAACTTGTAAATAATGTAAATAATATACATAGTAGAGAAAACCTAAACATCAAAGATAAACTACATCAAACGTATCTAAAACTAACCATACCAAATAAACAATAAAACTACCCGAACAAGAAAAAGAGAAATGGGATACCATATTACTCGCCACCGGAAGACAATTACGCAACGTCCTGTCCACATATCACTCCAAGGAGTTAACACACCACACAACGAAAAAGAAATGAACTGAAAAGGAAAAATAACAAACAGAAGACTATCAGAGATTGACGAAAAGATTGAAATAAAGAAAACAGAAAGAAAAAGAACAAGAAGTAGCACTTATTTTTCAAAAAACTTGTAAATAATGTAAATGATATACATAGTAGAGAAACCTAAACATCAAAGATAAACTACATCAAACGTATCTAAAACTAACCATACCAAATAAACAATAACTACCCGAACAAGAAAAAGAGAAATGGGATACCATATTACTCGCCACCGGAAGACAATTACGCAACGTCCTGTCCACATATCACTCCAAGGAGTTAACACACCACACAACGAAAAAGAAATGAACTGAAAAGGAAAATAACAAACAGAAGACTATCAGAGATTGACGAAAAGATTGAAATAAAGGAAACAGAAAGAAAAAGAACAAGAAGTAGCACTTATTTTTCAAAAAACTTGTAAATAATGTAAATAATATACATAGTAGAGAAAACCTAAACATCAAAGATAAACTACATCAAACGTATCTAAAACTAACCATACCAAATAAACAATAAAAACTACCCGAACAAGAAAAAGAGAAATGGGATACCATATTACTCGCCACCGGAAGACAATTATGCAACGTCCTGTCCACATATCACTCCAAGGAGTTAACACACCACACAACGAAAAAGAAATGAACTGAAAAGGAAAATAAAAACAGAAGACTATCAGAGATTGACGAAAAGATTGAAATAAAGGAAACAGAAAGAAAAAGAACAAGAAGTAGCACTTATTTTCAAAAAACTTGTAAATAATGTAAATAATATACATAGTAGAGAAAACCTAAACATCAAAGATAACTACATCAAACGTATCTAAAACTAACCATACCAAATAAACAATAAAACTACCCGAACAAGAAAAAGAGAAATGGGATACCATATTACTCGCCACCGGAAGACAATTACGCAACGTCCTGTCCACATATCACTCCAAGGAGTTAACACACCACACAACGAAAAAGAAATGAACTGAAAAGGAAAATAACAAACAGAAGACTATCAGAGATTGACGAAAAGATTGAAATAAAGGAAACAGAAAGAAAAAGAACAAGAAGTAGCACTTATTTTTCAAAAAACTTGTAAATAATGTAAATAATATACATAGTAGAGAAAACCTAAACATCAAAGATAAACTACATCAAACGTATCTAAAACTAACCATACCAAATAAACAATAAAACTACCCGAACAAGAAAAAGAGAAATGGGATACCATATTACTCGCCACCGGAAGACAATTACGCAACGTCCTGTCCACATATCACTCCAAGGAGTTAACACACCACACAACGAAAAGAAATGAACTGAAAAGGAAAATAACAAACAGAAGACTATCAGAGATTGACGAAAAGATTGAAATAAAGGAAACAGAAAGAAAAAGAACAAGAAGTAGCACTTATTTTTCAAAAAACTTGTAAATAATGTAAATAATATACATAGTAGAGAAAACCTAAACATCAAAGATAAACTACATCAAACGTATCTAAAACTAACCATTTAACTGCAAAATATCTTTCTATTAACCATCATAAAAAACAACAAAAATACCCCAAAAAACTTTCGAGCACCTCAAAAAATAATGTTATAAATTTGACAAAAAATTTTAAACTTAGGAAAACTCGTTTTAATTTATCAAATAAAGGCTTAACCTTTGTATCAACACCAAACAAAAAAGATTTCGAAAAGACATATTAACATCTGTAAAAAACTTTTTTAATAAAATAAAATGTCTGACAAAAAGAACAAACAAACAAAACCATATACCATATTCTCGCAAAAAAACTTGGACTGCCCCAAAACCAACAAATCAAAATTTAATAACATATTTTGAAAAAACATATCATTTAATATATAATTTCTTGCAAAATAACAAACATTTCAAACTGAAACAAAACCTAACCAAAAAAGAAAAGATTACTCTAATCAAATTAAAAAACAGTAGAAACATAATTTTCAAAAAAGCAGACAAGGGAAGTGCATTTGTTATAATGGATAAAGAACATTATGAAAATAAAACTGAAAATATTTTAAATGACAAAAAAAAACTAGGAAATAGATGAAAATCAAACTAAAGGAACTATACTAAACGACCTAAAAACAAATATAATTTCATTTCTAGAAACAATACATTAGCACAAACACATTTAATTTCATGATACCTCAAAATAATTTCAGAACCAGTCTTTTTTATACTCTTCCGAAAATACACAAAACAGACATTCCACACAGACCAATTGTATCATCTGTAGAATCACTCACTGAAAACATATCAGAATTTATAACAATTTGTATTGAACCATTAAGAGACAAACTAACATCCCACATCAAAAATGCAGAAGATTTCTTACAAAAAATACTAATAGAATCACCAAAAAAAGAAAGCTTATTAGTATCCTTAGATGTATCCTCACTATACAAAAAGAAGGAATAAAAGCTTGCTTACACTATGTAGAGAAACATAGAAATATACTGCCAAAATTTGTTCCAAATTCAAAAATACTCGAAACCTTAATCCTATTTGTCCTGGAAAATAATTATTTTTTATTCAAATCAACACTTTATAAACAAATATGGGGAACTTCAATGGGTACAAGGCTAGCCCCAGCCTATGCAGACTTATTTCTTGGTATACTTGGAGAAACACACATCTTAAATAGTTCATTTAATGATTACATCAAAATATACAAAAGATTTTTGGATGACATATTCATAATTTGGACTGGAAATAAACAAAGACTAATGGAAATGTTTAAAATGATTAACAATATTCATCCTCAAATAAAATTCACTATCGAATACTCTAAAACATCCCTAAATTTTCCTGACACAGCAATATACATTGACAAATCTACAAACAAATATATGAGCAAACTTTACAAAAAAACAACTGATACTGACTCCTTTTCACGCTACTTATCATATCACCCAAAACATACTAAGATACAGAATAATCACTACAGAAAATAAAACTTTGAAGAAAGAATTGAAAAACCTCAAATCGATTCGGAAAAATAGAGGATATCCAGAAAATATAATAAAGTCTCATCTATGTAAGATAAAAATCAAAACCAAAAAGAACATTTATTTATCACTGGGCGAAATAAGAAATTTCCAATTTCGAAATATCTTGAAAATATGATATTTACAAGCAATTTGAAAAATTCGACTTTTAAAAATTGGAAATATGTTGAAAATATGATGTTTCAATGAATTTCAGAGATTTTGAAAGACGGTATTTTCAATATTTACAATTTTTTCAAATATGAAATTTCCAAAATTGGAAATATGTTGTAAATATGATGTTTCAATGAATTTCAGAAATTTTGAAAGGCGGTATTTGCATTATTTGCAAATTTTTGGAAATATGAAATTCCCAAAATTAAAAATATCTTGAAGATACCCCTTTCTTAATAAGAATATGTTCTATAAGAATGTCAGGGTAAAAATTGGCCAAATTGTAAGAGCATCCTATGAATACCCTCAAGGGTGAGTTTTATAGATTTTGATGAGAATTTACAGTCATTGGTTAACGTAAAAAAGTGGGCTTTTTGTTAGACCCTAACCCAAAGGGCGTCCTGTATAACCCGGACCTGGACGGGACCCTGGACCCCGAGAAAAACAGGACCCTGGACCCTGAGAAAACCCGGACCCCCGCGTAAGTTTTCGAGAAAACCCGGACCCCCGCGTAAGTTTTTGAAAAAAAACGGACCTCCGGCCCGAAAGCTGATATTGCCGATGGTCTGTAAAATAGATTTCGAAGAAACCATGAGGATACATGCAGAGGAATCCATGCAGAGATGGAAGTTGGAATGTTTGGTTATGAATTTTGATGAAGTTTAGAAAAAATTTTGGATACTTATGGCTGAAATAAACATATTATATACACAAAAATGTCACAGTTCTTTACTTGAATCTCTAGGTTTTTGGAGGATAAAAGATTGAAAGTTCAGAGCACAGACTAGACAGGAGAACCGTCGTGTGTTTTTTTATAATTTATGTACACAAGACGGGTTCGAGCTGTGAGTCCAATATTGGACTCACATTTTTTACAGTGGGAAATTCGAATTTAGCGCTGTCCTCACTTACTAAAATAAAAACCAAATTTCGAAAGTTGCGCTTTCTCTAAGAAAGTGTGACCAGTAAAAGAATAACAAAATTTGATTGGCTATGTTTTCAACCGTTATTAGGATTTGAGAAATTCAAACTCTCAGCCCATACCATGCTATACATTTCGCCATCAGTTTATCAAAGAAGAAATCATAGCATGGATTCCCAGGCTAAGCACAGACTTGCACAGAGATGTTGTTTATTGTTTGACAAACCAAATACATTTTTTTAAAAATACATTTAGCTATAAGTATAACGTTTATATAACCATACCCATGCTCATATTTTGGTTTTTATTATTGTTTAACAACAATAAGCATATTGCAAGCCTGGCAGGGGATGTAAGAACCGTGTAAGAAAATATTATTATATATGTTGTTTTCAACTTTTTGTTGTTTTTCAAAATAGTGGAAGCAGTAAAGCAGATCACTAACCTCCCCCTTTCCTGCCCTTTCTCTACTAGGTCAAACTCCCCCACTTATGAGATTTCATCTTTTCAAATTTTGATGCATCACATATTCACATGCTTCCTTATGGCCGTTCGTAAAAAATCCCTTGGTCCCCGTCATCAAAAAGTGGGTCGGTCGGTCGGTCAGGCGGAAAAATATTTTCTCTTTGAACGAAACAGTCCAAGAGTGCGGAATTTTCCTTTGAAAAATCCGAAATTTGACCCTGACACCCCCTGTATAGTACACGTTACTAAACAGCAAATCAGAAATTTGACCCTGACACGTACTAAACAGCCAAATTTTTTTTGAAAACACCCACCCACCCCATGATACATGCCGCTTTTCTGTACATGGACCCCCCCTGAAGCTCCGCTGGTTTGTTTTGATGCTTCCATATGGTCCGCAATGAAAAATCTGAAAATCGGGAAAAAACAGAATTAACAGGTTTCAAATTGTTTTTTTGGGCGAGATTAGCGTTTGCTCTTTCTCTCAAAAAAGAAAACATGGAGGGTGATGGTGGAGTTTCAGCTGTCAGGAAAATGGGTTTCCGACTCTCCGACTCTAATTTTTCAGTCAGTAGAAATCACGGTCAGTCGGGTGACGGGAACCAAACAATTTTTTACGAACGGCCTATGAAATTTTGGAAAGTGGCCCATCAATCAATAGAAAATATTGCCAGACTGGTTTTAAATGAACAAGTTGGATTAATGAACTTTGTCAAACTTATAATCGAACCACAAAAATTTGGAAAAATTTGAAAAATTTGAAGAGTTTGAGTAGGCCAGAGGTCTGGCTGCGATTTTTATGTGAACCAAAATTTATTTTCTTATCTTTTCTGAAAATTTTAGACCTATTTCGATCAAAGATTCTTAATATTTTGCTTGGAGGATACACATACTCTCTTCCCATTAACTTGTGTCAAGTAAATATTGGTGATGACGTCATCATTTTGCGTCTGTGACATCATATTTTATCAAAAATTAAGTCTATAAAAAATTACGTCGTATTTCATCAAAAATGATGTTATACTTCACTATAAAGAGCTATTTAATTGCCCAAAATTATATTCAAATCAGGTTTTTTAATTTTTATTTGGAAGCGATGTAGCTATTTTAATGATGTTGTGTACCTAAAATCAGCTTTATTTTATCCTACCAGAAAAAAAACCAGGTTCTATTTTTTAGCTTTAAAATTTAGTCTAAATGAAGAAAATGCCAAAATCTCCTGAAGAGTTTTGACTTGATTTATATCAACAAAAACTTTTTTACTGTAGTTTGAATAAGTAAGACGGTCTGGAATAGACCATCCAATCGATAAAATCAATTATCAAACATAATCAATAACCAAGCGATAAGTAATCGATGGATCAGTTATTGATCACCTCTAATAATCAATAGATGATGGATACTCAAGATTTTTTAAGTCTTATTATTTATAGATTATAAGATGTGATTGATATTTATCATATTTATCAAATTATCATAATTATATACTTGAAACTTGGTATGTAGATTACTCTTATGGTTATAAAAAAGATGGCAAAAAAAGTTTTAAAAAATGCCTTATTTGATGACATCACCATTTTTGAATAGACTGATAAACCGGACTTTGTGAGCGCCATATTTTCATAATGGCAACATGCATGCCAAACTTTGAGTATAGCTTGCTTCAATCAAAAGTTATGGCAATTTCTTTTTTTTTAACAGGCTTGAATAACTTTGAATCTAAATTTTGGAAAATCCAAAAATATATATAAATTTTACTGAGCTTTGCTGAGTATGGCTGGCCGTATGTAGCAAAATTCAATGTTTTTAAATTTATATTTAATTTTCCATATTTATGTTCAATTTTCCATATTTATGTTCAATTTTCCATATTTATGTTCACTGTTCCATATTTATGTTCACTGTTCCATATTTATGTTCACTGTTCCATATTTATGTTCAATTTTCCATATTTATGTTCAATTTTCCATATTTATGTTCAATTTTCCATATTTATGTTCAATTTTCCATATTTATGTTCAATTTTCCATATTTATGTTCAATTTTCCATATTGATGTTCAATTTTCCATATAGCCTGGATATCCAAGCTCAAAATTTAAGAAAAAACAAAATTTACCTCAATAACATACAAAGTTCTTAAATTATAGAGCTTGGTCTCCCTAGAGAATGAAAGTGAAAACCCATGTTTCCTAGCCAACCCAGGGCAGCAAAACAGAAATTAATAAAAAGCAGTCTTACAAGATCTAAAACTATTTAAAACATCCAAAGATTACACCAAAGTCCATAAAAAAGTTTGCATGCATTATCATGACCAACCATGTTTTCTTGGAAAATGAACTTGCCTCTGCTTTCTTCTTTTTCATGTTTTCATGTAACAGAAAGCCCTATCTTCACTAGCAACTGGAGGACTATCCTATTTTTGCTTTAGAATTGCTCAACACCGTGTAGATTGGCCCTTACGGTTTTAGCGAAGTGAGCGCAAGCAAGCGGATTGCATTCTCATATGAGAATGCAAATCGCTCTAGGGAGACCAGGCTGTAAATCAGAACATAAAATATCTAAAACTAGACTGTGAAATAATTTACAGCCTGGATATCCAGGCAATTTTCCATATTGATGTTCAATTTTTCGTATATGTATTCAATATTCAATAAGTTTCAAATTCAATAGGTTTTAAATGAAAGATTCAATTTTCTTGTACTGTAATCCTTTCAGATAAGCCTATATTAACCTCTTTTTACCATATTTTGACCAGTATTTACTAACAATCGTAAAAATAAAAAAAGCAGATACTTGAATTATTGGATGTATTGTTGAATGTTTAAAAATGTCTCAAAAACGCAAACTTTCACAGTAAGTGTTTTTATTGTTATTTCTTATACAGATTTACCTTTTACTAACTAATAAAGTGTGATTTCAAAACCTGTGCTCCTGTGTTGTGGTTTATTTTTAAAAGAATCAAAGGCTTAAATACAATTTTTGCTGGCTGTAAAATTTCTGAAAAGTAATTTCAACACATGAACTTTACTGAGGATGGGTAAAAATACTTTTTCCTGGGTTGAATAACTTATTTGGTAGAAGAAATAAACAGTGGTTGTCCTGTACAGTAAGGTTCACTTTCTAACTTGGAATTTTCATCTCATCATCTAGGTTTGAGAAGATTATGCTGTCTAAAGAAATTTTGCAATAATTCATAGCTGAAAACATTCCTGGGTATAAAATATATCCTGTCAGTGGATATGGGTTATTTATGATCAGCTCATTATCAATTTCTCTTTCCCACGTTTTAAAAAGGCATGTTACAAATAAAGATGTAGAAAATGTAATACGGAAAGAAGCATTTGAAAATCAAGGTTTTTATGTAGACTTTGCACCTGGTGTAAACATATTAGAAGAATTGGAAAATTTTTTGAAAAATCCATTGAAGTTTTATGGTGAAGACACTTGTGATCTCTTTTTACACAAGTGTTTCAAGCGTCATTCCGAAGTAACCATATTTTGCTTTGTACAGAGCCGCTCTGCGCAAAAACAAAAACAAAAGCTGGTCAAGCGTACTAAGATAAATTATTGCGTGACATGTTTGACCATGCACATTTTTGGGGTTTCCCTTGTAAACTACATTGCGTGACGTCATTTATTTTCTTTTTTTCTTACAAAATGGCGGATGGCCGCGGCAATCTGTTCCATTCGTTCTAATTCTAATTTTGCTAATTTCTTATGGAATTTTCTTTCATTTCAGGTTTCAATTATAGTGGTAAATTTTTACGATGAAAGAGGTCACTATCTGGCATCGTATTTCATTGAAATTTTATTTTCTAAATCTACTTCAGGAGTTACCTTGTTCATCATGATCTGACTGAAAACTGTTGTATAATTAAACCAGATTTCACGAATTGGCCTTTTAGTTTACGAGCTACATTTTCCATCCCCTTGAAAAAAGAAGTTACTAAGTTATTTTTCTTTTAGAGACTTTTCCATCTTCCCTGGTAGAAACATGTTTTTTATAAACATATTGAGGAGACCTGGTTGGTAAAACAATAAGTGCGTAAGTGGGCCAGTCATTAATCAGATCCACACAAAAGTCAACCTCAGATTGATCTGGAACAAAAGACTTTACATTTCTTTTGATATAACTTTTGTCAAGCAATACATGAAGAATATCTTGATTCAAACGGTTCACCCTGATGTTTGCCGTGTAGGTAAAACTATGGGATATGTTAACCCCGGACGACAAGCTATATGAATGGCCCCTTTGCTGGAATTTGATACCTTCAATGTACTTAAATTTCACTAAAATAAGTAAATATCTGGGATAAAATCGAATCAAATTCCGAATTTTTCTCGTGAAATATTTCGAAAAATTCTACTTTCGCGCTTTTCGCGAACTTTGGCCCTTTTCGCGAAAGTAAATGTCTTTAAAAATTCTAGGAAGGGTCATTCGTGAAAGTCTATGCTCACAAAAAATTCTTGACAAGATAGAAAATTTTTAAAACTGCAAACTTTGAATAAAATGTAACTTTTATGGCACTTTTTAGCCTGCTAAAAGACTAGTAAGTCAAAGGATAATTGTTTCAAGCCAATACATGAAGTATTTGTCCCTCTAAGCCATTTTTTCATGTGAAAATTCTCAATTTTACGTCTTGATTCGCGAAAGTAAATGTTGTGAATTTCGCGATTTTTCGTCCTCGTGAAAGTTTGTACGCCTAAAGTATTCGAAATGAAAAATTTCACGAGTTTGCTCACTCACTAAAGTTTCTCCTTTTAAGTTATTGATAATCGAAAAATCGATTCAAAAGTCAAAACAGAATTATTTTCGATCTTGTGATTATCGGTACAACCACAGCTCACAGCTTTTACTTACAAAACCGGACTCAGGATTAGAAAATAATTTTTATTAATCTCAACTACAAACCCCAGGCGTTCGCATATTTATCATCACAAATAGCTTTCGGAGCAGACAAAAAGCGAATTTATTCATAAGGGTTCTAGAAAAATCTGACTGTTTTAAGAAAAGGACAAGACGACAAAGGTGGTTTGATGTTCATCATTAAATATGGTGATATTATTATATAGTAAAAACTACAAGATATAGAATTCGTTTTCAAAATTGATAAATAAATAAGTGTCTCATCATAAAGTTTTACAAACTTCATAAAGAATCTAAAGATTTCCATGTCGAGTTTTTGGTGGGCTGTGATGCGTCGATGTTCAGTGGTGACTCACATTTTTATGATGATTCGATTAAGATTCCATCCATATCCTGAAGACAGTAAAAAATAGGAAGGTCAAGTTTATTTTTACATATATCAATTGTGGTAATAGTGAAAATTCCTCGAAAGCTCGAATAATCAAAACTGCAGGAAAATTAAAAATACAAGCCAAAAGTTTATTCATTAAGTGTACTAAATTCTAGCCTAAACTAGCAATTTTTCAAGTTTTGAACGTTTAAATTCTCTCTGACAAAAAAACAAAAATAATTAGTCCCGTACATTACTTTAACTACTTTGAGTCAACTTGCTTGGCAATACAATATGGTTATAGTGTAAAATTCTTACATTTTAAATTTCTTCGTTCCGATGCTCGAAATTAGTAATTTATTCTTCTGTTAATTTGTCAATGATCCAAATATGCTGGGTGCGTGGGCGACGGTGATGTCCTAAAAGATAATTGCCAAAGATTAGCAACATATTGAAAAGAGTATCGAAGGTTTAGATCGCTGTTACAAGTAGTCCAAGAAAATATTTCAAACACAATAGTATGACTATAAATATACTCACTAGAATAGATTGTCAAACGTAGTCGGTACAGTTGGTTGTTAAAATCGTCATTACATTCAATATTATGCTGAAATGAAAATAAGAGAAGATAAATTTAAGAACATATAAAGTTAATAGTAAATAGATAAAACTGTGTCAGTCAGGAAAAATTTCAAAAATGTTCTTTCTTCAATTTCTAGACAGCTTGGAAAGGTTTGAGAAAAAATGAATTAAAGAAAGATGGTTTGGTAAAAAGTTGCGTAAATGTATTTTAATGCCATTCTAATAAGCAAATGTAAATGGTATTAGAAGAATAAACTAAACTAATTTTCGGTACGAATTTTCTTATCATTTAAAAAATTTAAAATTATAAAATATAGTAAAATAGTTTTTCCAAAACAAATACAAAAAGGAGCAAATAAAAAAAATCAGAAAAAACCACAATAGTGAGCAAATACTCAATTTACATGTAAAGACACTGAAGGATATTTTGGAGCACTTCATTTCACCTAAAATCGTAACAAATAAGGCAATAAGTTAAAAAGAAAACGAGATACTTTGAAGGAAGAAATTTTAGCGGGAATTTATTTCCAGGATGACAGATGTGAGATATTTTTGGCAAAAATTGTTATTAAATGATCAAAAACACTTAAAATGGCAAAAAATTGGGGGAAACTCATCAATTTGGATTTAATTTAGCAGAAAAAATAGGGAACTTAATTCTGCAGACTTTTGTTCAACCTGCTGAAATTTCTTCCTTTAAGGTAAACACTCATGCCAAAGCCAATATCAAGATAAGACGAGTTTCTAATATTTTAACTTGATTTAGACTTTACTTTCAGTGGCTTTTTATGATGCAAAAGTTCATGTTCAAAACTATTGCATCATATGGTCCATATGGCTTTGGCACAAACGAAGACGCCAAATCTCGATGTCTCGACGTGCCCTTGCATTGGCACGCCGAATAGATTGGCGCCCTGGGTGGTTGTTATTCTGCTGCTGCCGTCTTGGTGGTGGGTTGTTATGCTGCTGCTGCCGTCTTGGTGGTGGGTTGTTATGCTGCTGCTGCTGCCGTCTTGGTGGTGGGTTGTTATGCTGCTGCTGCCGTCTTGGTGGTGGGTTGTTATGCTGCTGTTGCCGTCTTGGTGGGTTGTTATTCTGCTACTGCCGTCTTGGTGGTGGGTTGTTATGCTGCTGCTGCCGTCTTGGTGGTGGGTTGTTATGCTGCTGCTGCCGTCTTGGTGGTGGGTTGTTATGCTGCTGCTGCCGTCTTGGTGGTGGGTTGTTATGCTGCTGTTGCCGTCTTGGTGGGTTGTTATTCTGCTACTGCCGTCTTGTGGTGGGTTGTTATGCTGCTGCTGCCGTCTTGGTGGTGGGTTGTTATGCTGCTGCTGCTGCCGTCTTGGTGGTGGGTTGTTATGCTGCTGCTGCGTCTTGGTGGTGGGTTGTTATGCTGCTGTTGCCGTCTTGGTGGGTTGTTATTCTGCTACTGCCGTCTTGGTGGTGGGTTGTTATGCTGCTGCTGCCGTCTTGGTGGTGGGTTGTTATGCTGATGCTGCCGTCTTGGTGGTGGGTTGTTATGCTGCTGCTGCCGTCTTGGTGGTGGGTTGTTATGCTGCTGTTGCCGTCTTGGTGGGTTGTTATTCTGCTGCTGCCGTCTTGGTGGTGGGTTGTTATGCTGCTGTTGCCGCCTTGGTGGGTTGTTATTCTGCTGCTGCCGTCTTGGTGGTGGGTTGTTATGCTGCTGCTGCCGTCTTGGTGGTGGGTTGTTATGCTGCTGCCATACACCAGTCTGACGGACAGGCACAAGTGCACCTGCTTGACTCACAGGCACGACCGCACCTGCTTGCCTCACAGGCACAAGTGCACCTGCCTGATTGACTGGTGCATGGCTGTAAGGAACAAGAGCCATCGTGCCTACCTCCTCCTCCTCCTCCCACTGCTCCACCACCAGTTCCGCAGTCACCCCCCAATCTTCACCTTCAAGCTGTAAATTAAAATTTTACTCATGGGCTAAATTTTTCTAGTTTCTTGCCTAAATATTTCACTGTTTACTCTAGTTCCTGTACTTGATTCTAGTTGACAACAAAGTATCTGATTTCCGAAAGTTTGTGACTGAAAAGAATTTCCAAGTATTGACTCAACATTTCAAATTCACTAAAGGCTTTCAGAACTAATGTTACTTAAGACAAAGACTGCAATTTCAAGGAAAGACCAGAAAATGAAATGTTTTAAAAGGCATTTGACGTGATAATGTTCTTAGAGACTTCGTAGAAGTAACAAAACATTTAATTGGTCTTTACTTTGACAAATAATAGAAGCAAACCTGATAATCAATAGTGCTGGCATCAGACGGTGGCGGTGGAGGGACAACTATATCCATCCAAGCCTCTATGTCCGACCATATACTCATTTTATTACTCGTTTTATTATCTTAAAAAACAACACTGAATTTCTTGCCAAATATTCATATCTACACTTCCTGTTTTTTCACTCTTTCGAAAATAATCTAAGTGGAGTAATTTATGTGAGTATTATATTTCCTGAGTTTCACGAGTTTTTTTAGAAAATTCGAAATTTAATGATAGGGGCCATCCATAATAGTACGTACGCAGTTAAGGGGGGAGTGGGGGGGGTTAGCAAAAGCGTACATCTATTGTTTAAATGACATTATTTCTATTGTTCTCTGCGTACAAGGGGGAGGGAGTATCAAATTTTTGGAAAACTTTTGCGTACGTACTATATGGGCGGCCCCATAGTGTAAGTTTAGAAAACCTGAAGATTATTTTTTTATATATTTTTTTGTAAAACAGGTTCACTTATGCTTAACTATATTTTGAAATGAAGCTCAAATTATGCTCATTTTTTCACCAAATGCAGGTCTCAGTATGCCTATAAAGGTTATGCTTATAAAAAGAAAAACATCAAAATCATGAATTTTGCCAAAACCCCTAGGAAGCTGAATGAAATTTTCATTTTCAGTGCTCGCGAAAATAGGTCCCACAAAAATTAAATTATTTTGAAGAAAAAAATGCTTGCAAAAATTAATCACTAAGGTAAAACTCAAAACATCTTCTTGAACCTGACAAGTCTGATAAACCAAAAAATATTTAGAAGAGATATAACTGGCAGGAATTGTACAGTATCAACTCGAATTGCAACTGCTTGATCTGTATTACCAGAGCTATGAAAATCAGAAATTTTAAAGATAATCTCGAGCTATGAAAATCAGAAATTTTAAAGATAATCTCAAATACAACTGGAAAATTAATCACTAAGGTAAAACTTAAAACATCTTCTTGAACCTGACAAGTCTGATAAAGCTATAAATATTGAGAAGAGAGATAACTTGCAGGAATTCTAAAGTATCAACTCGAATTGCAACTGCTTGATCTGTATTACCAGAGCTATGAATAATCAGGAATTCTAAAGATAATCTCGAATTCAACTGACTTTGTATTATTCTACTTATATTAACTAGTAATTTAGTTTTAGGAAAATGATTGGCGGTCCATGAGATAATATCAAATTTGACTGATTCAGAGAATAATTGTGCCTTTAAATATTCAGGTGTTTGGCATTCAATCCATGCTGCAGTTTTCACAACTACCATTTACCAAAAATGTTCTTTTTTGAGCTGAACGCCCGTGGTCTGAACATTTACACAAGCGCTTAGGTGGGCTAAGTAAATCTTAATCACATTTGCTTCTCAGTGTATGTCTTTTGAGCCCTAAAACATTCTATGCCCTCCATTTCTAACACTGTAAAGTTGCCGATTCTCCATGTTGAAAGCAGCATGGAGGGACTCTCCTTCTTCTTCAGAGAGAAGACCTAAAGTTTTATGTGTTTTAATAAAATTGGGCACATCAAATGAGTAAAAATGCATTTTTGGCTTTATATTTTTATCTGGAAATAAAACTGGATATTTTTTACAAAATTCTTCACACATAAAAATAATATTTTCAATCTCTTTGTCTGATAAAAATCGTTTTGCAAACAAAAGATTCCTTGGTTCCGAAAAGAGCTTGAATATTTCTTTGAATTTGACCTTTTCTAATGGATAAACATCAAGTACATTACACAACACCTCATAATCTGCGAGAATCATTTTACAATGATTGCCTACAAAGACATTACCATGATAGGCTTCTCTTTTAACATGCAATTCGTCCAAGGCACTCAAAAGTTTTTTCTCCAAAGGTCCCATGAGTTTTGTTTCTTGATACTTTTTGGAATTCAATTCACTTAAAACCTCTTGTTCTTTTGAAGAATGGGCGGAGAGCTTGTTGTGAAAAAATACTCTTTTATTTTCAATGAAAGTGTTTAGCTTGTCAAATGAATCTATTTTTCACAGTTGAGGCATTGATAACCTTTTTTATCATCGAGTTCCTTTTCACAAAGGCACTCACAAATGATGTGTGCCCACTGATTGCAAGTATCACACTGAATCATATTACGATTGATATCATATTGAGAAGTAATACATTTTGGAGAATGACAGTCATCAGCTGGTTTAATTTTATTATTTTTGGTAGACTTAATGACATGCTCATCCAATTTTTCCTTTGTTGTATCACATTTTACCAATTCAAATCTGTCAGATAATTTTTTTAAATCAATTACACAAGAGGATACTTTTATCATGTTCTTTTGAATTGTTATTAAATTTTTAGTCAATTTTTTTATCTCAAGTTTAATTTTAGCTTTTTCTTTTTTTTTGCACTTTATATGTGCTCTTTCTTTTTTGTCTATGTCGACACACTTTTGCTCTAGTGATTCATATAGCTCGAGAACAATACCTAAATGAATGTGCAATATTGCAGGTACTAAATTTCTTAAATCTTCTAGTGGAAATATCATTGACCCAACAACAGAATTATGATCATGACCGTTTTTACGTCTGTTTTCAGAATTTCGGTCATCTTGTAAGTTTTCAGAAAAGTTAAGCACGTAGTCATTTTCATTACTGTGTGGGGTACCCCCATGGCTTCGCAAGTGGTCTAGTGTTACCAAGTCAGTTAGAGATTGGAAAGTGGAGCTCTGGCCTTGATGGCCAAGTGATTTGTTAAGAAAATCATAATCACCACCAAGAAAAACTTCCACTCTTTTACCATACAAAGTAAACTCAGAATTTTGCAGTTTACGTATCTCTTCTCTGTAAGTGAACATTTTTGAAATATTTTCTGGATTGTCTGGTGCTTCAAAGAGACAGTATGTATGTACTGTATCGCGAGAGCCCGATGCCTGATCATTGATAATCTCAAAATGAAATTTGGTAGAACCGCCACCTTTATCCCCTGAAAATTAATCCAAATTTTATCATTGAATTCTTTATCTACACGAAAGTGTTTTATAAGAAGATATTCTGATTCAATAAATGGGATTAGCTTTTTAACTTTGACATATGGTTTATTCTTGAAAATATTTTCATCGCATTTCCCAAATTTAAAACTAGTGGTGCCAAATTCAACTTGATCCTCTCCTAAGTGGGCTAATCTCTTGTTTTGCTCTGCACGTATTCTTTTTTCACTAGGTATGAAATTCCCAATATTGGTATTTTTAAGAATAATACGGATCTCTCTCATTTTCTTATTGGGTAGCAAAGACACCATTTCAGTAGCCTCTGATACTGACATTTTGTTTTGAATGTTCAATCCAGCTATTTTAGCAGCCTTTATGAAGTTGTTTTTTCGAAACATAATTATACTTGCAAGAAATTTCTCAACTTCACTCTCTTGGTCAGAACCGACAAGTTGTTTGATTACATCCCAACTAACAAGAGCACGATTTTTACGTTGTCGCGTTTTAACAACCCTGTCTTTGCGGTTGAAGATTGGTAACGTGGCAAAATTGATTACCCGTCTTTTGGGGAACCTGTTTGAAAAAAGTGTACCAGACTTGACTGTTTTTTTTTACTTCAGTAGCTGGTTTAACAGTAATCAAATCATTAGAGATGTCTGAAATTTTGGTCATTGTTTGCATATCATTTGAGCCCTTCGACTTATACTTGTTCCTCAGTTTTTTAGTTGATTAACAGTGCCAGCATATCTTTTATTTAACACGTTCTTTTTTTCTTTGAGAGCCTTGAATCGCCTCTCAAGTTTTTCAATCTTTCTTTTTAAATTCATGTTTTCTTTTTTAAACCCTCCCACTAAAACATCAGATTGTATCTTTTCTGTTTTGAAACCTTCAATTTTAGTAGAAAGTTGATCATTTCTAGCACAAACTTCACGATAAAGGTCTCTCATATGTATTGATTCATCTTCGGTAGTAAACATTGTATCTAACAGGGTTTTTCTGATTTTGGGACCCGTTTTAGAGCTTTGAATAGAATTAACTTTACGTCGTATTTTTTTCTCAACTTCAGTTGAGCTACAATCTGACAATGTCTGTGTGTGTGTGTCTGTCTGTCACAAAAACTTTAGGGCAGCCTGGAGACTTCAAAAATGCTTGGATTTGGCTGAAATTTGGCACACTTGTTCCTTGGGTGAATATCTGGGGGGGGGGGTTTTCATTTTTTGAAAATATTGATTTTTGGGGCCTGGGGACGAGTTTTTCGCCAACTCGAGGCTAAAACTTTGGGGCATCCTGGAGACTTAAAAAATGGTCGGATTTGGCTGAAATTTGGCACACTTGTTCCTTAGGTGAATATCTGGGGGAGTTTTTTCCATTTTTTGAAAATTTTGATTTTTGGGGCCTGGGGACGAGTTTTTCGTCAAAACGAGGCTAAAACTTTGGGACAGCCTGGAGACTTCAAAAATGGTCGGATTTGGCTGAAATTTTGCACACTTGCTCCTTGGGTGAATATCTAGATTTCTCTTTTTCATTTTTCAAAAATTTGAATTTTTGGGGCCTGGGAACGAGTTTTTCGCCAAAACGAGGCTAAAACTTTTGGGCAGCCTGGAGACTTCAAAAATTGTTTGATTTGGCTGAACTTTTGCACACTTGTTCCTTGGGTGAATATCTGGTCTACAATTGGGCCTATGAATAATTTGAAGCCACTGAAGTTGAGCCCAGTGCGTTGCGCACGTTCGATGTTCTTCATTTGGGCCAAGAATAAAGATTCCCCGAGTAATACTTCTAAGTATAACAAAGAGTTTTTCGAAAGACTTTGCCTGTTGTCTTTTCACTCCCAATTTCTTATACAGCTCATAAATTACATTTACAGAGATTTCAGATAAACCTACTAATGGAAAATCAGTGAAACTATCTTCAAGCCAACCTTCATGGAAACCTATTGCTCCCAGCGACATGTTGGTGAAGCTGAAGGCTAGCTTTACAATGCGAAAAACATACAAAAAACGAAAATATTATACTTCCCTCTCCTTTGACATTTTGAGTTTTGAAAATTCAAGGTCGAATATTGACCGCTTTGCTCAACATACTGGGCTGTCAGAGGAGCACCATTTTTAGTCAGGAGCCAATCAATAGCGATTTTCATTTTCAAAAGCCAATTAAAACGCTTGAAATTTTTGTTCCGAACTCTGCGCCAATCGGATTTGTTCTTGATGGGAAACCCCTCTCACACTTTACCTCGGAGTTTACCATGTTGAATTTTTGTTGCAATTCCCGGGGGTTTGATTTAAGTATAAATATGACCTTGCGGGAAACTAGAAGAGCTTAAAACGTGTATATTTCAACTGAGAACACTTTCATGGGTACACTTATTCTAAATTTTAATGTCACTGTTGAGTTTGAGTCATGATAAACATAAATCTCTAATTTGTTTTCAAAACAAGACCCCCGTGTGACACAAATAGTAACATTTTGGGCTATTACTATCAAATGAATGGAATAATAAGCATATCTCACTTGGGTTTTCCTAGAGCAACTTGTTTCTGAGCTAGGATAGAAATTTCAAAGCTCAACTTTTAGTCTGGGTAGCCGCAGAGCAACTTGATGTTCGTTATTTACAAGGTGTGTTGTGGTGTGTTGTGGTGGTTGGGAGATTGTCTTGTTTCCAAACTTTAAGACTGGCATATGTGGATATTTTACTTTCATTGGACAGTTGAATGGTTCATGGTTCACCACCTTTATTCTACCCCTTTATATTTTCTCATTTGGCTATAATAGCCTTTTAAAAATCGGGTACTTTTTACTTTTTTAGGGCCATAGATCGTTTGGCCGCCATCTTGAATTTTCGTGTTTTTTTCTTCTGTACTCCGCGATTTTGTGGACCTTCGCATTACCCGATTTCGCTATTTGAAACACTTGTGTTTAATGATGTGTGGTAATGTGTTCAATGCAAATACAGTGATCTTTCAATCTGATGAAGAAAAAGCTTGGATCGTTAATTTAACTCCAAATGATAAGGAACATTCAACAACGTTGTACTTTGGACGGAGTGTGTCGTTACATGTTGATCCTGTTTTGCCTATAAACTTTGTAATGCCTTCATTGGACATTCCACATAGTGAGGATGCAATCGTTGGTATTGAGGGACTGACTGACGACACGGATTAAGGTAAATACAATTGAGATTTAATGTAAAGAATTTTTCTTGCATCTTTCATATTTTTCAACCAGGGAATCATTATTATTACCCCTAGTAAATTTTTCTTTGCTGAGCTTTACTTAGGACCAGGGTCCCACTGGTCAGGGAAAACCTGAAACCTGGAAAAAACCCTGGCACACCTGAACTTCATGGAAAAGAGTCTCATGGCTCGCACCCCCCCCCCGCCTGAGCGGAGGGAGCTACACCTAAAATTTGCCATATAAGAGGTGGGAGCTGCTTGTTTTTCCCAACAGGCGGGGAGAGCTCTATCTTGGGGGGGACCTACATTAGTTTATGTAACTCTGGGGGCTAAACAACACTTCCTAAATATTTTTCTTTACTGTTGGTTTTTGATTTCTCTAAACCTTTATGTTTTCATGCAAAGTGTGATCTGATCCTTAAAATGCAAAAATGAAGACATTCTATTGCATTCTCTAATAGTAAACACACATGTAAATAGAGCTTTGTGAATGCCATAAAACTTTTTCCCTATACTGGGACCTAAAATTCTATCAGGCTGGGGGGACCTTGTTCTCAGGGGGACCTAAATTTGGCGGGGGGACCTAGAACCCCAGTCAGAGCCATGGAGTCTTTTTTGGGGAAAAAGTCATCAGGGAAAAATGCTTTTTTTCCTGCACTTAAAGGACACAGTCAAAAATTTAACATGAAATGTGAACATTTCTAATGCCTATCATTCGAACCTGGTTCAAGGAAAAATTAGATGCAATACTGCAACATATTTTTGTTTCAGACTAGAAGTTTAAGTTTTAAGGATTGACTCGAAGTACGTTTTCTTGATCTTTTAAATTATTATGATCAATGTCATAGAGACTCTTAACTCTACTAAACCCTTCATGTTTAGGTATCCGTGAGTCCGTGAGTTTTACACCACCCTTTTTGACATTCGATTTTAAAATGGTATATTCAAGAAATTTTGTTGCGGATATTTTACGGCCCTAATAGGGTTACGGCATCAGAACTTTTTTATATTAACAGGATTGAAATATGAACCATAATTTTGTTTAACATTATAAGTTAATATTGAATCATTTTCATATTTTTATTTTTAGGATCTCCCGATTCCAGTGATGATTGTCAAGTGATTAAAACTATTCCAAATCCAAGTACGTTTTTCAGATCTTGAATTGTCTTTAAAATTAATTTGAACGTGAATTTAAGAGAAATATATACTAAAATTTTGTTATGGATTAGATCTATATATATTTCACATAAATTTCATATTTTCAGTTTTAGAATCCCCCGATTCCAGTGATGATTCCAGTGACGATTGTCAAGTGATTAAAACGATTCAAAATCCAAGTATATTTTAGAGATCTTGAATTTTCTTCAAAATTATTTTGAACAATATCATAGAAATTTTTTTAAACAGGCATCAGAACTTTTTCATTTCTAGTGAATTTAAGAGAAATATATACCAAAATTTCGTTATGGATTAGATCTATATTGGGCTTTCCCAGTAAAAATTATGCAGGGGGGGGTGGACATAGCAGGTACTCCCCCGAAGATTCTGGTGGGGGTTGACGATTTTCAAATTTTTTGAATCAGGTGGGGGTTGAGATGATGAAAATTTCAGGTGGGGATAACCCTATACAGGTGGGGGTTGTGGAGTTTTCGTAAGAGAAAGAGAATTATTAATAAACTCGATTAGAATTTTAAACTAATTAAGAAAAAAATCCCAATAACACTGGTGAGAGTGTTTCAATTACCTTAAGGGAAGAAATTTTTGAGGAAGAAATTTTCGCAGAATTTAATTTCATGTTTTTTTTGGCAAACCGCAAAATTAAAAATTAATTAAATCAAATTCCACGAAATTTGTTGTTTTTGAGGTCTGAACCGGGAAATTAAATTCCGCGAAAATTTCTTCCCTTAAGGTAAATAAATAATCTCTATTAATGAAAATCTTTCAAATTTGAGAAAAAGTTTCAGTTTCAGTTTGGGGGTTGCCCAAGAAGGTTAGGGTTGAGTACTCCTCAATTTTCAGGAGGATATAAGCTTTTTCTGATACTTTATCCCCGGACATTTTGCATTTTACACCTCCGGACAGGAGGTTAAGCGTTAATTTACCCCCTGGACATCCAAATCTACCCCAGGAAATGGCAAATTTACCCCTGGACATGGTTGATTTCCTGCTACAGCACCTGACCCCGAGAATGCAGTAAACCCCGAGAATGTAGGTTTCTCATTTTTTAGCGTTGTAGCGCTAACGATAGTTCAACTTCATAAAAAGTTGTATCAGAGCCTGTTGATACATATTACTTATCATTTATAAACATAAAATTTAAACTTGAATTAGTTTTTTCCAACGGAAATCTGAATCAAAGTTGATCGGATACAACCTGAATTGAGGCATTTTTTGAATAAATCTTCTCTAAATCGAAATCTATGGGAATTAAGTTATGATGATAGGGTATTTTCTTACTCCTAATGAACAAAGGAAATGGGAAAAATAGTCCATTTCCAAATTTATTGTTCTAAGTCAGATATTTTGACGAAAAAGTTTGACCTACTTTTTGGGGTTAGTCGACCTTCAATTTTGGGCCTTCATAATCCGACACAAAAAAGTTTGTCAAATTATGTAAAACTTATTTGTTGTACTTTCATAACATGAAAGTACTACCTGAGAGATGATGGATGTTGACATTTTGAGCTTTTTCGACGTATCCCAGACCCGCTGGGACCCCACCCCAATTAGAAAACTTGCCTAAGTTTGGAACAATAGAATTTCTATCCACATTGGGACTTTAGTAGTAATCTTTGTACCCGTTGTGGGAAAAGTTCCAACGGGGCTATGAGGCAGGGGTATAGTTACATTATTCACATATTTTAACAACATATTTTCAACCTACAAAATAAAAACAACTTTCTTGTCTCTTCTTTTCTTCCTTTCTTTTACTTTTCCTCATTTGTAGCACGATAAAATTAATATCTTTATTAATTTTGGCAGAGTATATTTCTAAAGTATGAATTTCTTTTAGAAATTAATAATTTCGGATGAATACTGAAATTCTGCTCTCAACAACCAAATCTTTTCACCTACATTCTGGGGGTTAAAAAGCGAAAAAATCTATTTTTCAGAATAACAAAATGCTCTTTAGAATATTGTTTTTGCACAAAATATTTCTAAAATTTGCTGTTATAATTAATCCATTTGAAAAAATATCAACATTTTACTATTACCAGATTTAAAGCCATAAAACCAAACCTACATTCTGGGTGTTATAACGAAAATGGGAGTCAACTTCAAGGACCAAAAAAATTTGCCTATCTATCAAAAGTAATGAAACTAGCCCCTGGGAAAGGATTTTGGAGGTTCAAAATTTCATTGAAAATATTCATTGTTTTAAAAATTCAAATCTACATCTTTCAGGTCTGATTCAAATTTCACCTACATTCTCGGGGTCAGGTGCTGTACTCAGGGACACAATATCCTCCACCCCCTTCACAATTCTTTTCTGGAAAAGCCCATTTCAAATAAATTTCATATGTTCCTTTTTAGGATCCCCAGATTCCAGTGACGATGACGATTGTCAAATCATAAAAACGATTCAAAATCGAAGTAAGTTGACCTAAAGTTAAAGTGTCTTTAAGATTATATATATTTTATATTTTTTTAAATATATTTTATTAAAATCTCATTCATGCCAACAAGAAAAACATTTTATTTGAAGATGATTGATTTGCAATCAATTTCATATTTCCACTCTCCAGGATCCTCCATCTCCAATGAAAATGACGATTGTCAAGTGATAGAGCCAATTCCAAATCAACGTAAGTCTGAGATATCATACTCGATGTAGAAATTTTCTTCTGACACCCCGCGCTTTAAAGCTCATGAAAATTTTAACATTTGGAAGGTTAAGGCTACATCATTTGACAAGACCCTACATTTAAAGCTGGACTGGGTCTTAGTCATCTTTAACCGCCATCTTTAATATATGCAATAAGTATACTATAAAACCAGACAAGTATTTTTCAAAACAAGCCAGACTAGACTCCTGGACTCACTTCATACTTTCATTTTTAGGATCTTCAAGTTCGAGGGGCGATGGCGATTGTCAAGTGATAGAAACGAGTACAGTCAAAAATGAAAGTAAGTATAGTCTCATTGACTTGCATTTGGGTACAGAAAACAGTTTGTACATCTTATTTATAACTGCTCTGTTATATTACCTGCAGAGGTAGGCATAAAGAAATCTTTGAAATTTTTTCCTCAAATCTTAGTATATTTTTGAAAATTTAAATACGTACTTTTAATAAGTAAAGTAGCGCACACCCTGAGATGAGATTTTTGCTTTAAAAAGTTATAAGGGATTACTTTCACTTTTACAAATTTTAGGAAAGTGCTCAGAAGACATGGCTTATCTAAATGACGACAAACGATACCCTTTATGGAAATCAAGTAAATGTCCTTTAGATACTTTACCAGTGGCTGAAAGTTTATACTTTGGGAGGTGCGATAGCAATAAGGTTTGTCAGGCTAACCCAAATTTCGTCAATATCAACTCAAGCTTTCTTGTTGACACATCAAAAATGATCAATGCAAATGACATAGTTTGTGATACTCATGGTCATCGGGAACGTGCCGGTACTAAAACCCTTAAATGTTTGTCAAATATATGGCTGACTGATCAAAAGCCCGAAAGGAAATATGAAAGACGACAGGAACCCTCATTTGAACAACGTAAAACGTAGAGTATATTATCATCGTCATCACAGAGACTTTCATAAAGTGATCATTTCTATTGATTCCACATCAATAGTATTTCTTCAATATTATTTTGATGGTGACCAAAAGGACGTTATCGCGTCACATCCTCATGGAAATGCCAAAACAAACGAGCCATACATGCGAACAAAAACTTCAGTTCTTGAATCAATTAAGAATAGCCATGAAAAACCGAAAAGAGTGGCCAGCAAAATTTACCAGGATGCAGGTGGTTTTCTTGGTGTTGAAGGACCCAATGAACTTGTACGCAACTTGGTCCAAATTTATAACGTGAATCGTAGTTTAAAGGTTGATGAGGATGAGCTTATTGAAGTCAGGGATTTATACCAAAGGGACAAAAAATTAGGAAATATGTTTATCAGAGAGATGAGTGTTATGCCTGAAGTCAGTGTTTTCGTTACTTCGGATCAACAATTACTGGATGTAGAAAGATTTTGTACGAAAAAAACAAAATTTTCAGTTTTAGGTGTGGATGCAACTTTTAATTTGGGTCATTATTATGTAACACTTACAACTTATCGCCATCTCATGTTTGAAACAGATAACGGAGTTCATCCAGTCCTTATCGGACCTTCGTTGATCCATACAGGAAAGTCGTACGAATCCTTTTATACGCTGCCAGACTCGATTGTAAAATGGAATGGAAATGCCAGGGATGTTCTTGTCTTTGGGACCGATTCCGAAAAAGCTTTATACGATTCATTGAGAGTAATCTTTCGACAAAGTCTTCATTTACTTTGCGACTTACATATGAAGGATAATGTAAAAAGTAAATTATTTGAGTTTGGTATCAATGGACATAATAAAACTGTTATATTCAACGATATTTTTGGAAAGGTTATAAACAACACTAAAGAGCCTGGTCTAGTTGATAGTCAATACCTCGGTGAATTTGAAAATGTTCCCAAAGGCCTTTTTATAAAGTGGGAGACAATGGGACAAGTAGAAAAAAAGTTCAGGGACTATTTTCTGCAACACAAAGCGAACGATATTCGATTCAATTGTATGACAGCTGAGCTTCGTGCAATGACAGGTTTGGGGTTTCCCCCGATGCCATACACTCAGAATGCCAACGAAAGCAGCAACTCCAGACTAAAATCTGGCCTCACTGATTCGCGAAAAATGCCATTGAAAGATGTCGTTCTATTATTGCGTAGTGCGTCTGACTATCAAGAGGAACTAGTAGAGCGTGCACTTTTGGGTTATCTGGTACCAGATGTGGAAATATGCTACGACACGCTTTGCTCTGAAGGTCGGGCATATTTTAACATCTGGAAGGTTTGCATTACGGAATTTGACTTGACCGCGTTTAAACATTTTGTGAGGAGCTTGGAAACGATCAACACAGCAAGTTAGCATCTGATTCCATATTGGATGCGGGTGCTAGGCAGAAAATAATAACAAATCTGATTCGCATCAGATTTGTTATATTTTCTAGGCTAGCACCGTATTCGTATTAGCACCACATTTGATATGACTCGGAATCATATTCATGTACTAGTAAACAAACATAAAAAATCCCTAATTTAGCTTCATTTACATGAAAATACAACTTAAAACATGAATTTATTGCTTTTCCCTACTGACCTAGACACACTCGATAAATATTACACCAACCTTCATAGTTTTCAGGACCTCAAAAGTGAATTTTCAATGTGCTCTTTAAAATTACAAAATAGGGCTGTTCTGTTGGCACACAAGACACAAAAAGTGAAGTTAATCGTTAATAAGATACAAACTACCTATACAGAAGTTTGTAAACAAGTCTGTAGATCTTTCTGAAGACAAAATTGTCTGTTTTGTACACATGTTTGTACTGCTGCTAGAGCACTTTGACTGACTTTGACTGTTGTCGGTCAGTCGGTTGTGTTCAGTTGTCTGGCGGTCAACAGTTGTTTTGATAGGACCGCACAAGATTATACCAGCATAAAAGTTACTGAAAAGGCATAAGGAACATACCTGTTATTGTTTCTTTATGATCTTTGAGTTTGGCTTTGAGAAAATTCAATAAAAATCGGTCACCAAAACAAACAAAAAATAATCAACATTTGTGTGTAAAAAACAATCTTTAAAAGGTTGGTGCATTTACAGAAATTACACTGAATACTAAAAGTAATAACAAGAAAGTATAAAAACATTTATATTGCAAAAAAATCCACCAAAACAAACCAAAACAACCAAAATCTAACAAAAGTTCTTCACTACTTCCATGCCCTTCTTGAATCCGAAATTTGCTTTGTCATTGAAGCGCCAAAACTGTAAATAAAATTAGTTTTTGACGGGTGGCGCAGCAGACATTTTCATGCTAAATTTTGTTCAGTCGGGACGAACAAAATTCTTGACCAAGTAAAGATATAGCCATTGAACCCGACTGTTGTCGGCACATCAAAGGGCCACTACTAACCCTCTCCGATGGTATATTGGTCCGCTCCTTTAGAGCTTTAGCGTGGGCGGCTGCCAATACGCCATCGGAATATAAGATAAACTTTTGGGTAGCAGCACCTCCTGGCGCCTGCTACCAGAGTATAAACAGCAAGTGAAGAACATTGACCGTATTTATCAGATGAATAAATCGCAAAGAGCAAGAATTTTGAAACAAATCAAAACTATGTCTGTGGTTGGAAACATGTCCCAAGGAGAATTCCAAATTCCAGCAGAAGAAACTGGTCTTTTATATCCACCTATGAACATTTTAAAGGATATATTTACTGATGCATCTTTATTGCTCAATCCAGACTGTATTATTGATGCCCGGGTGCTCCCACAGTGAAAATTGTTAAGAACTTGAACGATTCACTGCAACCATTTAAAGTAGCCCTCAATAATGGAATAATATCTTGCGAACATGCCTTAAGTGTTTCTCAAAAAGAAGGGCTCCAATCTAAATTTATAGATAAGTTAAACAAAAAGCAGTCCATTAGGTTTACTGGACGAAGCCTCTCCAACTTGTGTAATGTTGATAAAAATCCAAAAACTGGACAGAAAAATACAAAGTCAACATCAAAACGAAAAGGGCAAAAGAAATCCAATACTGTCTTTTCGTACACAAACAACCCAAGTGAGAGACTCGACATTGTATCGCCATCGCAAGAGAGACCCTCAGTAACTCCACAAGTCAAAACTTCAGTAACCCCACAAGCCGAAACTTCAGTAACCCCACAAGCCGAAACCTCAGCAACTCCACAAGCCGAAATCTTGGAAACCCCACGAGCCGAAACCTCAGCAACTTCACAACCCGAAATCTTGGTAACCCCACAAGCTGAAACCTCAGTAACTCCACAAACCGAAACCTCAGTAACTCCACAAGCCGAAACCTCAGTAACTCCACAAGCCAAAACCGTTGAAGCAGACACCGATCTAATTATTATCCAGGCCACTCATACAAACATCGTATCGCCATCCGAGAATGGAATACTCTCAGCAACTCGAGGAGAGACACATCATACGATGAGAAAGAAGAGATCTGGAACCTCTATTGGCCAAAGTTCAAAAAAAGCCAAAGAAATGCCAACTCAGATCCTTTTACAAGCTACCAACTACACAATTCCGCCTAGCCAAGAAAATTACCAACCAGTATTCGCTTTAGGAAGGCCACTTCCGCCGACCCCACCTATGCCAGAACCTCAAGTTCATCCCTACGCAATCAAAAACCGCACTGGGAATATTGCAACCTGCCATGGCTGTCACAAAAGGTTCGATAAATAGTAGTGACAAAAATATTGTGTCAAACTTTCATGCATATTTTCGAGGCGTCCTTTTATAACTAAAGAACATATGACCATTCATTACCAAGGTGATAAAGTAGAAAAAGTGACTCAGCTTGTTTCAATTATGTGACATTAGTGAGAAGGAAAGTCACTACCTAGTCTTTTGAGTTAATTCTTACAAGTTCATATTTTACAAAGTTTATGATTTTTTATAGGTCTCTGCAATTGCATTAATAACTTCGCCCAACTTTTTCCCTGGAAATCACAAAGTAAAAAGGACATATAAAGTAATAGGTTTCAGATTCTCAATGAACCAGGGGGAGTACGTATAATACTACACAGCATTTTGAAAGTTTAGATACCAATCCACTCACCCTCCTATATAGTAAGTACAATGATTATCCAGCAATCTGCCAAACATACCCCTACATCCCCTAAAAAATGATACATACCGCTGTATTGTACACATACCCACTCCCCTCTGAATGAACTTCAAGGCTGAGAGGTCTAACTTTGATTGTATCAACTTGTATTTTGACGCCATTTTTGAGCAGCCTTTGATTCAAAAGACCAAGGGAATTCCGGGTGAAAGTTTGGGTGTGTTTGCAATGTTTTGGGAGTTTTGTTGTTTCAGATTTATGATAGTTTTTTCATTTTTTTCGTTTTAAAGTTATTATTGTTATTGATGTTTCAATACAGTATATAAAGTAGAATAGGATTTCTATAAAGGAAAACCCTCTCTTACAACAGTGCCTTATAAACGCCCATAACCATATGTATCCAGGCTGAAAATGTTTAAAAAGTCCTCCGATTTTGACCCTCAAGTGCACTCAAGTATAAGAGAAAGATTTTGAGGATCTTTTCTCAATTTTTCTAGACACAATTAACTCTTTTGTACTTTTGTGCTTAATTGGCGGGCGTTGTGGTGGTGGTGGTCAAACCTTTTAAAAGCTTAGTTCTTGAACACTTTAATATGACCCTAATTTTATGGACCCCCTGTTTATCCCGCTACGATTAGACACACAAGTGTAAGTGCGAGATGCATTCGACTTTTAAACTTCTATATTACAATTAATGAATGTAAAGGCTACATTAGTTAAGTTATTAAATGAGTTTGCATTCATCATTTTTACGCAAGGAAACATTTGAGAAAACGAAACTTAAATTTAAATAAGTTTTTTGAAAGTAACCATCTTTTATTTATTAAAAGTACCCAAAATTGATTCGTCTTTAAGAATCAGTTGTCAAAAATCTCTAGAAGTTCGTTCTTTTTGTAGTTAAAATTTACAAGTGTTATCATTATATTTTTTACCAAAGACTACTGTGATTTTTTGACTATAAATGTCAGGTCTCCTAAGTGGCTTTATTTAGTATTTTTGGTCAGCCCAGGTGACCCTTCAAATCTGTTCCGCGATTTTTTTCCCGCTCGTCGTTAAGACTCCTCAGTTTAATTCCGATTTTCCCGATTTGACTTAGAAAATCCGAAACAAGAATGTGTATGCGCCGAGCTGCGCTATAATTATTACATCAGTCGTTATCTCCCTTATATTGCGCCACCTCTTCCGAAGCGTACTGTGAGCAATTTTATGAAATGTTAAAGCAGCTTCGCACTAGTAGCTGGCTAAGTGGTTTCATGACCCAATTGATCCTGATTACCCAAGATGCACCGCGACCCTGAAATAGCCTATGGAGAAGAAGCAAGAAGATTTCGATCAGTCTCAACTTTCTTTCATCATCTTCTTGAGGTGAGAGTACTTGATTTATTTCAAAGTTTATTATTGATTCCTTGTCAAAGTTATTTTCAAAAAAGATAGCAGCAAGTTAGCCTGGGAATCCAAGCTCATAATTTTAGAAAAAACAAAAAATACCTCACCTCACAAAGTTCTTAAATTATAGAGCTTGGTGCAGGTAGATTAGTCTGACACAGAATGTTATAAACAGTCTGTGTGTGAACCCTTGTTGACAGACTTTCTGAACTTTGGAAACCCAGGCAAACACACATAATCAACTTACCATAAAAACTCTTTCACAAGCTCTAAAGACTTTCAAAACTACTAAAACCCACATCAAAACATCAACCACATGTATTTAGACTTCCAGCCAACAGCCATTTTGTTTGAAATGAATCTATGTTTTCATTTTCATTTGTTCTCCTTTTTTCTGCAGAGTCAGCTTTTTCCATAAATTATGCGCGCGCATCGAAATAATCAAAATGCGCGCGAAAGTACTGCTAAGTAATACGCCAAAAGCTGGCCAATCAGGCCGAACCTGCATTGCAGGGAAAAATCTCCCTGCAGGCGAGTTACCTGCGCCAAGCGTTAAACCAGCAGCAAAAATATCATAAACTAGACTGTGAAAAAAGTTTAACGCTTGGATTCCCAGGCTAGCAGCAAGTGTACACTGGTACATCTACCTCACTTGCAAGTTATCCAAAAGATAGCATTAAGCTTGTCTGTGATATATATCAGACAAGCAGCTACACCCTTGAGGTTGCATGCGAGCTCCTTGCATCCTCTTACTTATCTTACTTAACCTACTGAACTACTTGTCACACTTGTCAAACTTGAATAACCTGCAAAACCTACCAAACGTTCAAAACGTGCGAAACCTGCTAATTGTTCAAAACTTGCAAAGTCCATCAAACACTTGCTTCCATTACTTCACACATCCTAATCTCAGCTTACATATCTCAGCATTTAAGCTTATAAATCTCAGCTTCTCAGCTTATACGTCTCAGCGTCAGATCTACTTAGCCTTATTAACTTATACTCCCTGCAAAACAAAACTCTTATTTCTCCAGTCAAATTTGAAAAATATGTTGCATACGCAAACTTATCAAATTTCAAAAGCTGTTTTGGGCTCATTTAATCAAGCCAACGAGGAATTATTTGGCCAAACTGCTGGCACTCAATGTAGCGTTAACTGCCTGTATGCTATCTTTTGGTCTAATTTTCGACGTGTTAATCTTTGGAAGACTACCGACCTTGACAAAATCTTAATCGAAGGTGATAAGTTATACAAACAGCTTGATACAAACTCTCATCTTTCGGTTGATGAAATGCCGCGTTTCATTGAATCAAATGGTGTCATAACTAATTTCAATTTTTGAATTTTGCAAACGGCGAAGCGAACCTGATTAATGATAGTGCTTTCCTTCAAATCCCTCTGAGTGAGTCCGAAAGTCTAGAATTCAACGCCTTAATGATCATTAACGGTTTTACTATCGCAATTATGAGTCGGCATCAGGGTTACTTTATCTTTGACTCGCATAGTCGAAATGAACTTGGATTACTTGATCCCTCAAATGGAAAATCGTGTCTTTTAAAGTTTGATAACGTTTTTGAACTTGAGAAATATATCCAATTTTTTTATTTACGACAAATGGAAAAAGAGAGTACTTACTTTGAAATTCAATTTATTGAAGTGGATGAACTAAAAGAAGAGCTTAAAGAAATTCTACAAAGGGACATTTCAGTATTCATGAAAAGTTATTCAAATAAGAAGCGTAAAAGTGATGCCAGTGATGGAAACAATTCTAAGCGTCAAAAAATTAATCAAAAGTATTACAAAAAAAACAAAGAAACAGTGATTGAAAACAGAAAAACTTATCGTTCCCAAAACAAAGAAAAATTAAATGAACAAAAAAAAGATTATCGTTCCCAAAACAAAGAAAAATTAAACAAACAAAAAAAAGATTATCGCTCCCGAAACAAAGACAAAATAAATGAAAAAGATAGAATCTATTATCAAAATAACAAAGATCGTGTAAGTGCAACGAAAAAATCACGCTATGAGAAAAATAATGCGGCTGCAAACAAAAACCATAAAAATGAAAAAAATGATCTAGTATCAAAATTTTTAAAACTTATTTATGAAGGTCCTTTCTACATCTGTGTTTGCTGTAACAGATGCCTCTATAAAAAAACAGTTGTCAAATACTCGCCTGAAAAATATGATATCCCACAAGAACATTATTATTCTGAAGTTTTTTCATTTGACGGCCAACTATACATTTGTAGAACATGCCATAGTAAACTTAAAAAAAATGAGTTGCCGTGCCAATCTGTCAAAAATAAACTGAGCCTTGATGAATTACCTGCTGAATTCCGTACTCTTCGTAGACTTGAAAAAATTTTGATTTCTCGCAGAATATTATTCAAAAAAATTGCAATCATGCCAAAAGGTCAGTTCCCCAAACTCAAAGGTTCTATTTGTAATGTACCTATTGATGTTGAAGATATTGCTAATACTTTACCAAGAAGAGCAAATGCTAATGGACTAGTTATTGTTAAACTCAAAAGGAAATTGGAATATAAAGGACATGTCGTTTTTGAACCAATCAGACCTGATTTCATTCAGCGCGTACTGAATTATTTCAAAGAGAACAACCCTCTTTATCAAGACATAGAAATTAATGTTAGCAATATTTCAAATGAAGAGACCATTATACAAAATTCTGCAAATAATGAGGAAACAAACTCTAATGAAAGTGACCAATTGAGTGAAATTGCTTCCAATGACGATAGCACTGAACCTGATCATCAACAAAATAATGCTTCAGATTCTGAAGAGCTTGAGACAACTGACAACCCACTTGATGCTCATCGCTCAAATGCAAATGAAACTGCTCTAATGCCTCACACTCCTTCTGATGCAGAAGTAGATAATGAAATTTTGTCATTAGCGCCTGGTCAGGGTAAAAACCAATTTCAGTCTTACATGATGAAAATTGTGAAATGCTTGCTCATCCTCATTTATTTCCTAAAGGTAAATTTGGTTACAAAGTTGAACGTGATGTTAAACTAAGTCCATCCAAATACTTCAACCAGCGTTTGTTGAACTACACACAAAAGTTTGCTTCAGACCCAGACTACATATTTTTTGCTAATTTTGTAACTCAGCAAGTGTCTTTGACCAATCAGATAAATGTCGCAATGAGAAAAGTTGCTGGCTCAAATTTAAATGCTGGTATGTTAAGTCAGAATTTCAAAGAAACAGTAAGGCAATTCATAGCAAATGATAAAGCTTTTGCCTTATGAGTACTGTTAAAGGAACTCCAGCATATTGGAAAAAATTCCAGCAAGAAGTTTTAGCAATGGTTAAACAATTAGGACCACCAACATTCTTTCAGACATTGAGTTGTGCAGACCTTCGTTGGAACGAACTCATCTCCATAATTTACAAACTCAAGGGTCAAAACGTAACCGATGAATTTATCAAGAATCTTTCTTATAACGAAAGGTGTGATTTATTAAATAGTAACCCTGTACTTGTAGCAAGGCATTTTCAATACAGAGTAGAAGTATTTTTTTAAACGATTGTTTTGGACGGCCCACTCGGTAAAACAACTTTCTACGCTATTCGAGTAGAATTTCAAGTACGCGGAAGCCCTCACATTCATTCCTTTCTGTGGATTTTAAATGCACCAGTATTGACCAAGGAAACAAAAGATGAGTACATTATGTTCATTGATAAAATAATCAAGGTCTATTTACCATCCGTAGAAGAGGATCCCGAATTATTTAACCTTGTGAAGACATACCAACTACACCGCCATTCAAAAACTTGCCGTAAATATAAAAACACTCCCTGCAGGTTTTATTTTGGTAAATTTTTTTCTGAGAAAACAATAGTTTCTGAGCCCTTGCCACAAGAACTACCACATGAGGAAAGAGAAGCCATACTTGCTCTGCGAAAAGAAGTTTTGACAAAAGTAAGGACTTACATCAATGAGAACCTTAATCCTGATAAAAGAAACTTTTTCAACCCTGATGGAGAAAATTTTAATCCAGTTCCTACCATCAATGAAGTCCTAGCTGAATTAGACATTCCAAAGGAAGATTATGAATATGCTCTCTCTGTATCTGAAGATGACGATTTTCACATTTACTTAAAACGCAATACAAATGCATGCTTTGTCAATAACTACTTTACAGAAGGTCTTAAAGCTTGGCAAGCAAATCTGGATATTCAACCAGTATTTAATTATTACAAAGCTGCAACTTACATGTGTGCATATCTTTCTAAAACTGAAGATGAAATATCTCATGCTATGACCCAAGCTGTTAAAGATGCTTTTGAAAATGGCGGTGACAAATATGAACAAATGAAATCTGTTGCGCATGCCTATGTGTCAAAGCGAGAAGTGTCAGTGCAAGAAGCAGTGTATCTTAGTATGCCACAGCTATGGCTTCGTAAGCTGTATCCAGGTGTAACTTTTGCAAATACTAATGTCCCAGAAAAGAGATTTAGAATGTGCCTTAGTGAAGATGAAATTAATGAGTTGCCTGAAGATAGTACTTCAATTTCAAAAGTAATATGCTTGACCGGTATTGTGATAGACCAAGAGAAAGAACTGGACCTAATAAACCTATTGCTGAAATGTGTTATGCAGAATTCTTGAGATTCTACAGTGTTGTCTATAAAGAATGTAGTGAAAATGATTGCCAGCCTAATGAATTGGAAGATGATTTGATAGAATCAAACCATCTCTCAAGCAACTACCCAAAGATTGTCAAACTTTGTTCAATGAAAGGTAAACTAAAATGCCGCAAAGTTCCACTTGTACTTCGACTTCATCAGCCTAACAGAAACAAGTACCCAGAAGATTACGCCCACCACCTACTCATGCTGTACTTACCTTTCTTTGATGAGAACGAATTATTGTCCCAAGAACACAATAATTATACTGCAAAGCTATTGGAACCAGGTGTCATTGAAAGGATTGAGAGAAACAGAGCTTTGATCCAACCTTATGCTGGTTTAGTAGATGATGCATTAGAAAGGTACAGAAATGATTTGATTCTCAATATGAATGATTTTGAACAGCAGGAGAATGATGAAACAAATGCAGAGCTTCAAAGTAGAGCAAACAATAATGAAGAATCGGATGATGAAAATAACAATGACACTACTCATGCCAGAGCTTCAATTCCAATGGAATCAATTTTGCTCCCAGATAATGAAGTACATGCTCGTATTAGATCTCTAAATCACCAACAAAGAGAAGTTTTTGATGTAGTTCACAAATGGGGAAGAGATTTCATTAAAAACCTTTCTTCAAAAGTGCCTAAATGTATTGAGCCATTTCATATTTTCTTAACTGGTGGCGGAGGCGTAGGAAAAAGCCATTTACTCACAACAATCTATCATTCTTTGTCAAAACTTCTTATGTACAGAGGAGGAGAACCCACAAAAGAAAGAATTTTAGTTCTTGCACCAACTGGCGTGGCAGCAATTAATGTCAATGGAACCACCATACACAGCGGTTTGATTATTCCTACTACAGATTTCTTTCCACTGAATGCATCATCAAAGCAAAATTTGCAAAAGAAACTTGCATGTGTGGAAGTTATTATGATTGATGAAATTTCCATGGTGTCTAGCCGCTTGTTTAGAAATATTGATGAAAGGTTACGCAAAATATTTGAAGTAGATAAACCTTTTGCTGGAAAGTCAGTTCTACTTTGTGGTGATTTATATCAACTGCCACCAATTTTTAAAGATTTTATCTACAAACCGGATTGCTCCACAGTACATGGTATAATTGGGTTTGAATTATGGCGTAAATTCCAAATCGCTGAATTGACAGAGATCATGAGACAGAGAGATGATATTGATTTTATTGACCTCTTGAATCAAATTCGTTTAGGCGAGCTAGACAAAGAAAAGGAAGAACTTTTAAAATCTAGATTTATTGCAAAAGACAGTCCAGATTATCCCTCTGATGTAACTCATATTTTTGCAGAAAATAAACCAGTTGATGCATATAACATAGAAAAACTCAATGAATTACCAACTGAAAAGCATTTGATTTTTGCACAAGATGAAGTTCCTAAGCATTTAACAAACCAAGATGTCAGATTTATTGAAACTGCAAAAGCAAGAGAAACAGGTGGTCTTGCCCGTGTATTAGAATTGAAATTAGGTGCCCGAATTTTAATTTGCAAGAATATTGACATTACTGATAGACTGGTTAACGGTCAAGTTGGAACAGTAATGAGATTTAAATACAACTCTGGTAATACCATATCAGGTGTCTATGTTAAACTTGATGATGTTCTAGCAGGCAAGAAAGGACCTAATTTAGATCATGTGTGTAGACAAAATGATTGGATATTGATTGAAAGGGCAGAAGCCACTTTTAACACAAGAAAGGAAAAGAAAAACAAAAAAAAGGAAAAACCTTTAATGGTTCGAAGAACTCAATTTCCTTTGGTCTTATCCTATGCATGCACAAGTCATAAAGTTCAAGGACTAACACTTCAATCAGCAGTAGTAAGTTTTGATCTATTATCGCAAAGATATTTCAATGAAGGTCAAATGTATGTTAGTCTATCCAGAGTAACAAACATAAATGGATTGTTTTTGACAGGTGAATACGATAGAAAAGCTATCCGTGCGAACAACGAGGCAGGACTTGAATATGAGCGTTTACGAAAAGATAGACCTTTGCATAAAGTTGAAAGTTTTTCTTCTGCTTTGACTCCAGACAAACATGTTCAAATTTCACTCCTTAATGTTCGCTCTTTGAAGAAACATGCAATTGACATTGCAAAGTGTAAAACTCTTATGAGTAGTGACTTATTATGTCTTACTGAAACTCAATTGTCACCTTCAAGTGATACAAATGAAGTTGATCAAATACTTGGTGATTTCAATATTGAATACAACAACAATTCTGTTAATCGATTCCAAAACAATGCATGTTGTTTTAATTCTTCAATTCAAATTTTAGAATGTAATAGAGCGGCAGGTTACACTTGTATCGAATTTTCAAAAGAAACCTTCAGTAACCGACCTATCAAACTTTTAATGTTGTACAAACCACCTGCTTATTCAAGAAACAGTTTTCGTGAAGAATTGTTGGAACTTATAACATATGACGATATAGACATTGTTGTTGGAGATTTCAACATTGATGCATTAGATCCTGAAAACGCATTCCTGAGTGAAGTACTTTCTTCATATAAAATGATTGTGGATGAACCAACCCATCTAGCAGGTGGTCTTCTTGACCATGTTTATTTAAAGAATAGCTTTACAGATAAAAAAGAAGTCAAGTGTTTTGTAAAGGACATGTATTTTTCAGACCACGATGGAGTTTGTTTTATCATATCAAACAACACATAGTTATCAAACCTGTTTAACCTACTTAACCTACTTAGCCGATTTGACCTACTTGACCGACTTGAGAAAAAGTTTTTTACATGGGGGTATAGGGGAGGGTGGGATTGAAGGAGTTGCAAAACTCTAGAGCAATTAAATAATTTTTGATAAACTGTAACATTCAATAAAACTTTGCTGTTGAGATCTGCAACTCCTTCTTACACAACCATGTGTATGTAAATATTTTATTCGTTGAAATGTAGAGAAAGCTCCAAGACAGCGCATTGGTTTACATAGACTTAAATTAAATTTATTTCAACGCTGAAATGTTACATGCGCATGGTTGTATTGCTTGGGGCCTGATTCAATACAATATGGCTGGTGTGAGGATTTTGTTCTTTATGTCGTGTTTTTGGTGTTGATTTTTAGAAATAACTTTTCAGGTCACTCTATTAAATACATTAAAGGAAGAAATTTTGGCAGAATGAAAATTTGGCGGATTTGGCCAAAATCCCCACAATTAGTTCCCGCCAAATTTAATTTTTACAAATTAAATTCCTTTCAAATTTAAATTTTCTCAATGTTTCACTATTAGATCATAAAAGGGGTATTTTAAACATTTTCACCTTCAAAATTTTTCCTGTCATCCGCCAAATTAAATTCCCATTAAAATTTCTTCCTTTAATGTAAACTGACTGAGCCTAACCAGTCAAGTATCGTTGTGTTTATCTTCCTGTGATGTGTTAGGAGTGTTGATCTTAGCCCAAAGACTCTGAATGTCTGTGATCAAAATTGAAATTAATATCATTAAAAAAGGACTTTCCTCACTAACCATACATTTTCTGCTTATTTTACATAGAAATTTGAATTACTTTTTATAGTTTTTGTACCTTGCATTTTTAAAAATCAATTATTTAAAGCGTTTTATACAAAAATTTGAATAATTTTCATACAAAATTTAAATTAATTTTTACAAAAAATTGAATTATTTTTTACAAAAATTTGAATTATTTTTTACAAAAAAATTTGAATTATTTTTACAAAAAATTGAATTATTTTTATACAAAAATTTGAATTATTTTTATACAAAAATTTGAATTATTTTTATACAAAAAATTTGAATTTTTTCTATACAGAATTTCGAATTATATTTATTCCTCACATTCTATAAAATCATTTTTTGTAATTACTTTTTATCTTCATAGTTTATATTTCTTTTTTGCATATAAATCTCTATTATAAATCAAAATTCTGCAAACTTTACTAAAAATGAACACTCAAATCTCTATAGTGACAAAAGAATAATGGACAAAATGTATATATGAATGAATTTGGTGTTGAAATGAAAATGTTGGTAATTCGTTGATTATTTATTGTTGTTTTAGTATCTGGTGTTACATGTTTATAGTATCGAAAAAGTCCATGGCTTTGCATCGTTCGAGCTTGGTATTACCATCGCCTTCCTGTTTTTGTTGTTGTTTGGTACAATGTACTCAATCATTTCACTCATCATGGATAGGTACTTTTAAACCATTGGTTCGTTTCTTCACACCTGAATACTGAAAGAGTTCATAAAAGTGATAGGTAAGCTAAAGGTCTCTTTTTGATCCATCAAAATTTGCTAACGCAGACACTTTAACGTGTGTTTCTAGGTATATCTTAGAAAGCAATATTTTTATAGTCCTTCTATTTTCATTTGAATAATGTCTTTTTACGAGGTTCGATTATTCGTCCAGCCATCTCTCAAAGAACGTTAAAAATCTATGATACTGTAGTCTTTTGTCTCAATGAAAGAATAAAAGGGATTTGTTAGCTAGTTAGCAAGCGTTCTGTTTCATTACTTTAACGTACAAAATATTTGATAAGAAGTATAGGACTATACCGTAAGCAATTAATCATGAATGATCTAAGTTTTAAAGAGTGAAGTGATTTTGTTCATGTTGTTATTATTTCAGATTATTACCAGTGTATGGGACTTTAATATCTTCATTGTTTTGTTGCAGATATGCTATGCAGGGATCAATCAATAACCAAATATCACGATTCTTTATCAACGACGGAAATATTGCTTCCCATCCAATAGTTTGAATATCGACACTACTAAAATCGAAACAAGGTACTATAAACATTGAGTTTAGTGGCTTCACTTTTCCTTATCCGGGAAAGGTTAAAGATTTTGCTCTAGCCCTTCAGGCTTTAAAATCAATGAAGCCTCAAAGTGACCTACATTAAAGTTTGTATAGTGGTCAATTGATATTTGATGAATAATATAATGTCAAAAAAGTGAATGTTTACTACAATGATTACTTTATACATGCTACCCTTTCAATAAAGTCAACTCTTGTTTTTAATTTGAAGAAAATATTTTAAAATATCTTTTTTTTACAGAAATTCAATAGGCGACCATGTATTTGCAAAATTTTAACGCCACTATTATGCTGGTATAATTGAAAAAATTACACACGTTCACGTATCCTACTAAACACTATCACGTTTCACGATTAGATTGACCAATGTTTTTTCAAAGCTTATTCGTTATTGGACTATTATGATGCTGCAATGAATTTTTGGTTCAGTATACCTATCCTGTATCTAATTCAATGTCTTGTTATTGGAATTATTGCTGTTGGAATGACGTTGGTATTGGACAATAATTAAAGACTTTATTTCAACTAGAGAGTATTACATATTTTAAATGTATTGCAAAGAAGTAATTAATTGTACAATAGTAATATTGTTAATATTTATAGACAATTATATGATTATCTAAAACACATTGTTAAAAATTTATGTTAAAAATGAAATTTTATCAAACCTTTTACTCATTTTTTTTATAAGAAACTCCATTTTTCGGGTCAGGCCTGGAGTCGCTAAGGGTTTTTCGAAATCCAGGCTCAAAGTTGCTTGTAAGGTTGCTTAAAATTTTTCAAGCACATTTTTTGCATTTTTCGAAGATTTTCAAGTTTTGTCAAAGTTATTTTTTATTGCTGAGGAGAAAAGTTACTAATTTGGATTTGAGGCCTCAGGGTTGCTAAGCAAGGTCCTTATTTTTTTGGGCCATATTGAGGCCTGAGCCCTTAGCAATCGGTTGCTTATAAAAAAAGTGTAATCGACCCTGACAAAATGTTGACGATTTTTGCACCCATTTTGTCTAAGCCACCTCCAAGAGTAGTTTATCGTTATCTTGTGATCACATCCTTTTTTCTACTCTCTCTTGATCCAGCTTATCCTTTGAACTATCTTCCCTTAGGGCTGACCTTCCAGCGCAGCTGGTTTAT